>NC_071993.2:89442500-90122500 GCF_028885655.2 Pongo abelii | reverse complement strand
AGATAATGGTAAATTAGCAGTCCAAGAGATCATGGTCCTGAAAGTACAGAGAAAAAAATAAATCCCAGTGACCCAACATAACTAAGGAGCATATTTGAGACATTATCATTCTTGGTATTTCTGAAGAAGCACAGGGATGGAAGGGAGTTGAGATCATTTTGTCAGCTACAGCACCAAATTTTGGTTATGAAGATCAAAGTGATTCCATCTATATGAGGAGACTGTGGAGAATGACAACATGCTATATGTATACATTTTAGAATGGATTAATTGCCACCTGCATACCTTTTATCAGATTATTCTATTTGTTCAGCATGCCCCAAGATCTCTTTTGTACTTTACAAATCTGCACTTCAATTCTTCTTAGTTCAAGACTCACTTCAACCTACCGCATCCTTAGTTTTCTGCACTTACTTGTTATTTCTAGAAAAGTATACATTATAATATTATACAATATACATCTAGAATTTTACATTTATGTACTATATTCACAGAAATTGGACTTGCCTTTAAGCCCTCCTTTTTACGTATATTCCTGTTATTGTCTCACTGCTAAGTAATATTACTGGATGGCAAAATAAACCAAAAAACACAAATTGATATTAATGAAAAATATCAATATTAAATATTAGCTTAATAAATAACACGAATAAGTAAATATTGAAATAGATGGGCATGTTAGGCTGGGCAGCTTTTTGTGGGTGCAATCATATAATTTCAACTACAAATTCCATCATATAACAGGATGTTCTATTGGTAAAATATCTCCTTGTTTACATGAGGAAATTAAGTATATTGATATTCATAGAACCCCAATTTTTAAATGTATTTGAAATTAATTATTTCAGGTGTCTCTCAACTCTCCCAATAGTGCACAAATATGTAGTTATGCTATATACTAATAATTAAATAACTTTGGAAACTTACAACTTCAAAAAAATGTTCGCCGTTGTGGAAAGTTTCCGCAGTAGAGAAGGGAATGTGAATGGTATCAGTCTTAGATAACAAGAAAACTACTTCACTTTGTTTCAACTCTACTCATTTACCATCCAAATATGATAGAAGATGGTGCTCATTCCTAACAAATATTTCCAGATATCATGCATTCCTTAAAGGAGATGATACTGATTGCCCTCTCTATTTTCACTCACTTTCCCATTACAATTAGCAGCAGATTCTTTTAATTATCCCTGCCCTTCTTAAAGCAGTCTCAGATATATAAAAATTAATTACCTGGAACTCACATCTTTATAATTTTAACCTTTTCATGCTTCATTTATTTACGGTGACATTTATTTAAAACACTTATCTGGTGACTGCACATGGTAGACATCTGGTTTATCAGAAAAGGCAGGAGAAAAAAAAAATGTAGGACATTAAGCTTGCTATGGTGCTTTGAGACTTTCCTAGAAATCGTTAGCTCATCAAAACTTGTTTTGGCATGGCAGAAAGACATGTCCATTAAAAGGATATTAATGCAAGATCACTATTGTCATTAAACCATCATACCACATATTACACATTTATGCTGAAAATGGGTTCAAACTTTTTATTCCCCTATCCTTTAATTATTAGAAGAAACTTTGCAGATTATAGCCAGATAATTTCAAATAATAAAATCAATGTCACTTACAAGGTCACAGGATTTAGTAAAACCCTGCTACCCATTTCCTTTTGAGTACCTTCGCATTTTAGAAATGAAGACTGCCTATTCATGTGGCTTCTATGATTTTGTTAAACACTAATTAGCAAAATTTCTAGTTTTTTTTTTTTCTTCTAGAGCAGTTCAGTGGAATGAAAGACTTTTTTTATCCTATGCCTCTAACCACAACCGGGTGTCTCTAACTTAAAAGATATTTATCAAGTCTCTGCTTCATATTTCCTTCTCTACAACATTCTTACAGTCCTCAGCAAGCCCTGATTTCTATCTCACGATGGCAAATCTTGGCCCTTTATTGTTGGTCTTCTTTCTTTCATTGCTACATGTTAGAATAAATGGTGTAAGAGAATGCTTTTATCTATTCAATTTCTTTCTCTTTAGCTCCTGACCCACCGTCTTTGTTTCAGAATAATTGTTAGTGCCTATATATTACCTTCACGTATGAGGCCTTTGTTATTTTCATTCTTTCCATCTCAATTTTCTGTACATTCGTATTCTCTAAAGTCTTCAGCTCTGTCAATTGTTCCCTTATCTCCCTCAAGTGGACACAGTCTGCTTTTTGTAGATGTTCCTACTCAAAAGAGATCTTGCAAGCCAGTATTTTACATTAAGTAATTGTTCTATTTCTCGACTTTTGCTGGCCTATAACACATATAAAGGTAGCCATTGCAGGCACGGTACATTATTTGTCTATGAAATCACGATGTTTGCCCCAGTATCTTAATACAACCCCCAAACTTACATAATTTTTTAATTTAAAAATTTAAAAATAACTTTGCTTAAACAAAGGCAGTTTGTTTTCTAACTTATCTATGTGTGTATGTATATATACACAGAAATGTATATGTACACACACATATATATTCATAAATTATTGAAAGTTTCATGCAAATTTTTTACTTTGCCAATATGCCCCAAAACTTTATATGAAATTAATTATATGAAGGAGTACAGCCTTGTCTTTAATTAGCTAGAAAAGTTCTCAGCCCACTTAAATAAACTGTTCCCAACTTGGGGAGATAAATTTAAATATCTTATCTTAGCAACAAACTTATAACCCTTAAAAACATTTGCTATGGCATCTATATATTATATTTCCCTTGATGTGAAAAATAAGAAAATAAACATTTCAGAAAAACCCACAATTAAAGAATGTCACCTGGCATCATGTCTAAAAATGTATAACAGTAAAATAGAAAAGATTTGTGGATATGGCAACAATTCTGCTTGCTTTCAAAATTATTTTTTGCTTTTTTTTTGCAAAGCCTAATTAAATTAATATATGAACATTGAGTCTATTAATCTTCTCTCTTAAAAATTCAAAGCGCTATTTTAAAGTAAATTATCTTAGGAATATTCTCTAAGAATGAACTTCATGTGGTAAATACCAGCATAAGTCATTACTAAATGTGTTTAGGGTATACAATGGAAGTAAAGTCTGCTGCTAGGAAAAATTGACCTTTTGTTTTACAATTTATTTTTTAATTTATTTAGTGCAGTATTTGAAAATCATATTTAGATATAACAGGTGACAAGAGAGCTCTATACTAGGAAAGATAATTTTAGTACTTCCATCTATAAAAGAGACTAATAAATATGAAATGAAGATGCTATAATTAAACTAACTCTTGCCCATGCCAGCCCAGCATAACTATTATAAAATTGCACATAACTATCAGGCTTTAATTTAAGGTAATATTGCAGGCACTACAAAAAAAAATTTAGTAACTCATCAAAACTATTTTCTTATGAAGGTAATAAAAGCTACAATACTTGCCCATGTCAATTCTTTAAAGGTGTTCGAAGCAAAGTTCTTAAATAATTTAATTTCTGGAGCCAGACATAATGGTTGACTTTGTGCTCTGACATTTACTACTACAGACTGTTGCTAAGTCCAGGCTTCAAGAACTCTCCTGCATTTATTCTTTTTAAATCAATGGTACAAATTATCTAACTAGTTATATGTGACGACAGCAGTGGTTCTCAGTTTGGTTTTAACAACACCTGGAAATCTGCAAAGTCTCAGGTTTCACCCCAGGTCTACTGAATCAGAAACGCTAGGGATAAGCCCCAACAATCACTGTTTTAGTAGGATCTTCAAGTTATTTCAATGCAGGTTAAGCCTGAAAACTGGAAAAGAGGAGAGAAAAAGAGAGAGAGAGAGGAGAGATGGAGACAAATTCCCAGACCATACGCTGCACTAGAAATAGAGTGTTAGGACTTTACAACAGGCTCAAAATTTTAGAGGTGAATTATAGCTGACATTTGAACACAAAGGAAAGGAGCCCACTAGTCCAGGGAACATCTCTGATTATAAACAACTTCATTTCCTGCTTAGGTATTATTCAAATGTATGTTTAACAGTATAATGCTTCCGTACAACCAAGTAAAGCTCAAACAAATTTAAGATGTCTTTTTTTTTTAATGTTGTATGTTGATGAGATTTAAACTAATAGAGGCTTAGCTCAATTGGTGATTAAGGTGATGAGTCTGCCCTGGAGGTGGAAATAAATATTTTATTAGACTTGTGATGAACTCTAGATAATTTTGACACTACTAGAATGATTTTGAAAGTCTGGATGATTTTTGACCAAATATAGATCCAAATACATATATTGTGAATAAAAGTATTGCTAGGATTCAGAAACTTTAACAAATTACATAACATTTAAATTCATGATTTCTGTGGGTAATTTGTGGTCAGTGCTTTGGGAGGCAGAATGTTAAAGAGATTTCTATATGAGATTATGAGTAAAACTTTGTGACAAACAATTTGAAAAAACAGTTGAAAAGAAGAATTCAGTAGATAAAGTTAAAAAAGTAGACCTTACTATGAAAAAAAGAGTAGGGATATATAGAAAATTTAGATATTACGAGTTGAATGTGTGCAGAGTTCCCAAGATCTATGAATGCTATAAGGACCACTACAGTTGATAGTGTAGAGAAACTAAGGCAATATTTATGCAGTATTTTAGAAGGCCACAGCTCCATTCCATTACTATCTGATGATATTTTAGCAAAGCTGGACTCTGCAGTATCCTTGTTTTGTTTGAAGAGGAATAGTAGAAGGAGCATTTGTCATTCTTATTTCACCTTCAACTTCTCATTATTTCCCATACACGCTCCTGTTACAATTCTTGGGAAATAATTAAACTAAACTTACAGTCTTTTATATGGGTAATTTAACTGCATTTACTAGTGTTTAAATGATTCAACCACTGCTAGGCTGTGTAGAAAATACAAGTACTGGTAGTTGTGTGAAAGTTAGCTCAGTTTAGGTAAGAGGTGGCCTGAAAAGTCAAGTCTCACTAGAGCACTGAGATTTTAAAACTATTCTCTGGGAACTAGCTAGCTGATAGATAGATAGATATAGATGTTTCTCAATAACAACAATAAACACAAAATTATTTCTTCATATATTTATTATAATAAGCAAAATATTGACTAATAAAAACAAAAGAAAGGAAAAATACTAACAAAAAACATCCTGAATAGTCTTATATACTAAAGTGTAATACCAAAATAAAAATTAGACACTTAGCATTTTCTGTGAGATAAAATAGATCAAGCAATAAGCCTCGCTTGATGCTTCATACACCAGGAGAGCTGGAAGGATGAACAGATTCAGTAAAAACATGCCAAAATTAACATGAGAAGATATGATTTTATTTACTTATTTATTTACTTTTTAGAGACAGGGTCTCACTCTCTCACCTGGGCTGGGGTGCATTGGCACAATCAGAGTTCACTAGAGCCTCAAGTTCTTGGGCTCAAGCATCCTGAGTAACTAAGACTACAGGTGCATGCCACTATGCCCAAATAACTTTTTTAAAATTTTCAACAGAAATGGAGTCTCACTAAGTTGCTCAGGCTTGTCTTGAACTCCTGGCCTCAACCCATCCTTTCATCTTGGCCTCCCTAAGTGCTGGAATTACAGTCATGAGCCATGGTGCCCAGCCTAATAAATGATTTCCAATAAATTATATTTAACAAAATGGATTAGAATTAACCAAAAAATAAAATTAGTAATTCAAAGCTTTAAGGAGTGGATGTAGGTATGTATCTATGCATGGATGTCTGTTAATTTTGTTTCTTTTTAAATCAGAGAAAACAAATTTGAAAATGTTCTTTGAAAGTAGCTGCCTTCTTATTTTAATTGTTTTTCCAAATAGCAGAGTCTAGTTCTTCAAAATTGTCAGAACCTGTTATTTATACTCCATTTATTCTTATGATTGGGCAATGTGTGGCACATTTAAGGATTATTTCCCAGTATATCATAAATATATTAACAATGTGATACTTTAACGATCTAAGGAGGACTGAAAATTTTATCTGAGGAATTCATTAGTCTATCACAGAGGTAGCTCTTTGATACCTAAGTCATCACCTTTTATAGAATGTAACATGAAGGTTGAAGTTTTCATAGAATAAGTAATACCGTGAATTTTCAGATAAAGTGTAAACTCCTCTGGGTTGGCTGGCTTTTCTGTCCTTACAGAGCTGCCCATTGTGGTCAAATTGACCACAATGAGAAGTTGATGATGCACAGTTATGCCATGCATAGCAACTGCAGCAGGCCTTCCTCATTCCAATGTAAATATTCATTATATGAAGCATTATCTAAGACCCTTTTGCCTTGAAAGAGAGAGTAAAAATTTAATCAGGAGTAGAGTCTCTAAAATATTCATTTCCCTGGTTCATGGAGTCATACAAGCTTCTTTATCATCCCAGCATTTTAGTCTAGTCCAAAAGCCCAAAGACTAAATAAAGTAATTGATACATGGCATCCGTGAAAATAATACAAGTAAAACATGGCTTTATGTTGACTATGCAAATTTCATATGAAAGAAATTGTTTCCAAGAAACTTTACTCAACAGAATTTAAACCATAAATATTTTTCACCAATTTTATTCAATAAATACTTACTGAGAACCTACTGTTTGCCTGGCCTTGTTATACTTGTTTGGAATTCATTTGAGAAGTCAACCATCTAATACTTCATGACATTGGTCTGGGCATAGGTTTTTTTGGATAAAAACTTAAAAGCACAAGCAGTGAAAGCAAATTCAAAAGCATCTTCACAGAAAAAAAAGACAAAAACAACCAACAGAGTGAAGGGACAACCTAAGAATAGGAAAAAATATTTCCAAACCATGTATCAGATAAGAGATTAATATCCAAACTATGTAAGGAACTCAAACAACTCAATAGCAAGAAAACAAATAACCTGATTAAACAATGGGCAAAAAATCTGAATAGACATTTCTCAAAAGACATCAAAATAGCCAACAGATATATGAAAAATATATTTAACATTACTAATCTTCTGGGAAATGCAAATAAAAACCACAATATAATCTCACCCCAATTCGAATATTATCAAATAGACAAAAAATAACATATAATGGCAGGGATGTAGGAAAAGGGAAACTCTATTACACTGTTTGTGGGAATGTAAATTAGTACAGTGTTTATGAAAAACAATATGGGGGTTCCTCTAAAAATTAACAATAGAACTACCATATGATCCAGTCATTCTACTACTGGGTACACAACCAAAGGAAATGAAATTAGTATGTGTTAGAGATATCCACTTCCATGTTTATTGCAGCACTATTCACAATAGCCAGGATATGAACCAACCTAATTGTTCATCAACTGATAAATGAATAAAGAATGTGGTGTATATACACAATGGAATACCATTCAGCCATTTAAAAAATCCTGTTATTCAAGGCAACATAAAAGAACCTGAAATGAAATAAGCCAGGCACAGAAAGACAAATACCACTTGATCTCACTCACATGGAATTTAAGAGTTGATTTCATAGTAGAGAGTAAAATAGCAGTTGCTAGAGACTGAGAAGTAGAGTGAGAAGGAAAGATGGAGAGAGACTGGTCAAAAAATTCAAAGTTACATTTGCACAGGATGAATAAGTTCTGGTGCTTTATTGCACATTAGAGTGATTATGGTAAAAAGTATTGTATTGTATGTTTCAAAATACTTAGAAGAAAGAATTTTGAATGTTTTTACCACAAACAAAATGATAACTGTATGAGATGATGGATATGCTGTATACCCTGAAAAGATTATTACATAATGTATATATGTAGGAAACATCACACTATACCCTATAAATATGCATAATTATTATGTGTCAAAAACAAAATTTTAAAAAGTTAATCTCTCTCTAATGAAAGTATCTTTTGGCTCCTAGACACCTGACTTTTTTTTTCCATTTTGCCAAAAGTCAAGTTCTACATACTAAAACAAAGAATTTATAGTATCTTTCAAAACAATATATTTTAATAGCATCTATAGATTCATCAAGCAATGATGTAATAAACACAATAAAAGCTTGAGTAATCTAACTACTTTACAATAGAAATTGTAAGTTTTTTGTTTTTGTTTTTGTTTTGTACATTCGATCCTCTGAAAAACATGACTCTTCCTGATTTTTTTTTTTCTTTTTTGAAAGGAGTCTTGCTCTATTGCTCAGGCTGGAGTGCAGTAGCATGATCTCAGCTCACTGCAACCTCCGCCTCCCGAATTCAAGCAATTCTTCCTGCCTCAGCCTCCAGAGTAGCTTGGATTACAAGCACCACCACCTTGCCAGGCTAATTTTTGTATTTTTTTTTAGTAGAGATGGGGTTTTGCCATGTTGGCCAGGCTGGTGTTGAACTCCTGACCTCCGGTGATCCACCCACTTCCCAAAGTGCTGGGATTACAGGCATGAGCCACCGTGCCTGGCCAATATTTTAAATGTTAATGTCTATCATTATATCTTCTCATTCTCTTTTGCTGTACTTATTAAATGGTCTGTTATCCTAGAAAATAGGTAAGAAGATGAAAAACAAACCAGTAGCATAAGATCTGAAACTGATCAATAAGTTATACATTAAATATATGATTTGATTTGCTTAAGACCTCTAGTATTTCTATTCCTTTTTTAATTTTTAGAGTTTCAAAATTTCATTATAATTTTGGTTAAATTTACTGACTTCTCAAAACTTCTCAAGTTTAATGAACTATATATACCCATCAGTGTATTAAGCTGAGAAATAGTTCAGAAAATTGTCACCAAAGCATGCACTTTTTATCTAAAACAATAATTAGGCTTCTCTCTGGCCATTAATCATAGGTTTTCATGACACACAACAATTTTACTATTTGTTTATTTGCTTGGTTTATAGTACATGAAGACAGAAATATTAAAGTTTCTGTATGATGTAGCACATTTCTTTAAAAATGTGTTTTAAAACGCCTCTTTTTTCTGCAAAACTGAAGTCCAGTACCTAATTTCTCTGTTACTTTGGTGGGCCAGGAGTCCTGCCTAGAAGAATATTGATGTCTCTCTGATCAGAGGTTTTTGGTTTTTGATAATGTCAGGTTTCCAATATATCCTATGGGTATATTTTTACCTTTTTAAAACAAAATTTATTTTTGCCTATTTTTGTTGTTCTAAGGCTCTTTATGACAGGACTAATTAAAGCACTGAGGACAAGACAAGATTTTATATATACTTCCTGTTGCTTAATATTCATGCAATTCTGACAAGATTAATATACTAATTTCTCTGTCATTAGTTTCATTAACAGATATTAATTATATCTGAATCTAAATGCCAAATGAATAGAAAGTTGGGATTCAATTCTATTTAAGATAATCGAAGTTCTCTTTACAATCATGATTGGGGTGGCATATGTACCATCACCATCTATTCTGGTTAGAGATGGACTCTGGACGCTAGATAAAACACTTGGGATTAAAACACTTGTCCTAGAACTTATCATTATAGGCACTTCACATAATGGGGGAAACTGAATATTTATAATAACCTTTTGGAATAGTTGATGATGATAATGATGGGAAAGAGAGAGAGAAAGGCCAGGTGCAGTGGCTCGCACCTGTAATCTCAGCACTTTGGGAGGCTGAGGCAGGTGGATCATGAGGTCAGGAGTTCAACACCAACCTGGCCAACATAGTGAAACCCCATCTCTACCAAAAATATAAAAATTAGCCAGGCGTGGTGGAGTATCTGTAGTCCCAGCTACTTTGGAGGCTGAGGCAGGAGAATCATTTGAACCCAAGAGGGAGAGGTTGTGGTAAGCAGAGATCCTGCCACTGCACTCCGGCTTGGGCAACAGAGTGAGTCTCCATCTCAAAATAAATAAATAAATAAATAAGAGAGGAAGAGAGACAGGAGAGAGAAACATCCTTTTTTCTGGTAAAATTTAGAGACTTGATTGTCCATTGAAGATGGCCGAATATGAACAGCTCTGGTCTGCAGCTCCCAGTGTGACTGATGCAGAAGATGGGTGATTTCTGCATTTCCAACTGAGGTACCTGGTTCATCTCACTGGTTGAATAGTGGGTGCAGCCCACAGAGGGTGAGCCAAAGCAGGGTGGGGTGTCGCCTCACCTGGGAAGCACAAGGGGTCAAACGATTTCCCTTTCCTAGCCAAGGGAAGATGTGACAGACTGTACCTGGAAAAACGGGACACTCCTGCCCAAATACTGTGCTTTTCCTAAGGTCTTCACAACTGGCAGGCAAGGAGATTCTCTCCTGTGCCTGGCTCATCAGGACCTATGCCCACAGAGCCTTGCACATTGCTAGTGCAGCAGTCTGAAATTGAACTGCGGGGCAGCAGCTTGGCTGTGGGAGGTGCATCTGCCATTGCTGTGGCTTGAGTAAGTAAACAAAGCAGCCAGGGAGTTCGAACTGGGCAGAGCCCACCACAGCTCAGCAAGGCCTACTGCCTCTGTAGACTCCACATCTTTGGGCAGGGCATAGCTAAACAAAAAGCAGCAGGCAACTTCTGCAGTCTTAAAAATCCCTGTCTGACAGCTCTGAAGACAGCAGTCGTTCTCCCAGCATGGCGTTTGGGCTCTGAGAATGAACAGACTGCCTCCTCAAGTGGGTCCCTGACCCCTGTTTAGCGTAACTGGGAGACACCTCCCAGTAGGGGCTGACAGACACCTCATATAGGCAGGTGCCCCTCTGGGATGAAGCTTCCAGAGAAAGGATCAGGCAGCAATATTTACTGTTCTGCAATATTTGCTGTTCTGCAGCCTCCGCTGGTGATACCTAGGCAAACAGGGTCTGGAGTGGAACTCCAGCAAACTCCAACAGACCTGCAGCTGAGGGACCTGAATGTTAGAAATAAAACTAACAAAGGAATAGCATCAACATCAACAAAACAGAAAGGAATAGCATCAACATCAACAAAAGGGATATTTATACCAAAACCCCATCTGTGGGTCACCAACATCAAAGACCAAAGGTAGATAAAACCACAAAGATGGGGAGAAAAAAAGCAAAAAGCTGAAAATTCTAAAAACCAGAGTGCCTCTTCTCCTCCAAAGGAATGCTGCTCCTCATCAGCAACAGAGCAAAGCTGGATGGAGAATGACTTTGATGAGTTGACAGAAGTAGGCTTCAGAAGGTCAGTAATAACAAACATCTCCGAGCTAAAGGAGCATGTTTGAACCCATTGAAAGGAAGCTAAAATCCTTGAAAAATGGTTAGACGAATGCCTAACTAGAATAAAGAGTGAAGAGAAGACCTTAAATGAACTGATGGAGCTTAAAACCATGGCACAAGAACTTTGTGACACATGCATAAGCTTCAATAGCTGATTCGATCAAGTGAAAGAAAGGGTATCAGTGATTGAAGATCAAATTAATGAAATAAAATGAGAAGAGAAGGTTAGAGAAAAAGGAGTAAAAAGAAACAAACAAACCCTCCAAGAAATATAGGACTATGTGAAAAGACCAAATCTACATTTGATTGGTATACCTGAAAGTGATGGGGAGAATGGAACCAAGTTGGAAAACACTATTCAGGATATTATCCAGGAGAACTTCCCCAAACTAGCAATGCAGGCCAACATTCAAATTCAGGAAATACAGAGAACACCACAGACACTCCTTGAGAAGAGCATCCCCAAGGCACAAAATTGTCAGATTCACCAAGGTTGTAATGAAGGAAAAAATGTAAAGGGGAGCCAGAGAGAAAGGTCGAATTACCCACAAAGGGAAGCCAATCAGACTAACAGTGGGTCTTTCAGCAGAAACCCTACAAGCCAGAAGAGATTGGGGGCCAATATTCAACATTCTTAAAGAAAAGAATTTTCAAACCAGAATTTCATATCTAGTCAAACTAAGCTTCCTAAGTGAAGGGGAAATAAAATCCTTTACGGACAAGCAAAGGTTGAGATATTTTGTCACCACCAGGCCTGCCTTACAAGAGCTTCTGAAGGAAGCAGTAAAGATGGAAAGAAAAAACCAATACCAGCCACCTCAAAAACATGCCAAATTGTAAAGACCACAGATGCTATGAAGAAACTGCATCAGTTAACTGGAAAAATAACAAGCGAACATCATAATGACAGGATCAAATTCACATATAAGAATATTAACCTAAAATGTAAATAGGCTAAATGTCCCAATTAAAAGACACAGACTGGCAAATTGGATAAAGAGTCAAGATCAATCAGTGTGCTGTATTCAAGAGACACATCTCACATACAAAGACGCATATAGGCTCAAAATAAAGGGAGGAAGATCTACCAAGCAAATGGAAAGCTAAAAAAAGCAGGGGTTGCAATCCTACTCTCTGATAAAACAGACTTTAAACCAACAAAGATCAAAAGAGACAAAGAAGGCTATTACATAATGGTTAAAGGGATCAATTGAACAAGAAGAGCTAACTATCCTAAATATATATGCACCCAATACAGGAGCACCCAGATTCATAAAGCAAGTCCTTAGAGACTTACAAAGAGACTTAGACTCCCACACAATAATAATGGGAGATTTTAACACCTCACTGTCAATATTAGACAAATCAACAAGACAGAAGGTTAACGAGGATATCCAGGACTCAAACTCATTCATTTGAACTCGCACTTATAAAATTGACCACATAATTGGAAGTAAAGCACTCCTCAGTAAATGTAAAAGAACAGAAATCACAACAAATTGTCTCTCAGACCACAGTGTAATCAAATTAGAACTCAGGATTAAGAAACTCACTCAAAACTGCACAACTACAAGGAAACTGAAAAACCTGCTCCTGAATGACTACTGGGTAAATAACAAAATGAAAGCAGAAATAAAGATGTTCTTTGAAACCAGTGAGAACAAAGACGCAACATTCCAGAATCTCTGGGACACATTTAAAGCAATGTGTAGAGGGAAATTTATAGCACTAAATGCCCACAAGAGAAAGCAGGAAAGACCTAAAATCGATACCCTAACATCACAGCTAAAAGAACTAGAGAAGCAAGAGCAAACACATTCAAAAGCTAGCAGAAGGCAAGAAATAAGTAAGATCAGAGCGAAACTGAAGGAGATAGAGACACAAAAAACCCTTCAAAAATCAATGAATCCGGGAGCTGGTTTTTTGAAAAGATCAACAAAATTGATAGACTGCTAGCAAGACTAATAAAGAAGAAAAGAGAGAAGAATCAAATAGACACAATAAAAAATGACAAAGTGGATATCACCATAGATCCCACAGAAATGCAAACTACCACCAGAGACCAGTATAAACATCTCTATGCAAATAAACTTGAAAATCTGGAAGAAATGTATAAATTCCTGGACACATATGCCTTCCCAAGACTAAACCAGGAAGAAGTTGAATGTCTGAATAGACCAATAACAGGCTCATTGAGGCAATAATTAATAGCCTACTAACCAAAAAAAGTCCAGGGCCAGACAGATTCACAGCCTAATTATATCAAAGGTACAAAGAGGAGCTGGAATCATTCCTTCTGAAACTATTCCAATCAATAGAAAAAGAGGGAATCCTCCCTAACTCATTTTATGAGGCCAGCATCATCCTGATACCAAAGCCTGGCAGAGACAACAAAAAAAGAGAATTTTAAACCAATATCCCGGATGAACATTGATGCAAAAATCCTCAATAAAATACTGGCAAACCAAATCCAGCAGCACAAGAAAAAGCTTATCCACCACAATCAAGTTGGCTTCATTCCTGGAATACAAGGCTGGGTCAACATACACAAATAAATAAATGTAATCCATCACATAAACAGAACCAATGACAAAAACCACATGATTATCTCAATGGATGCAGAAAAGGCCTTCGACAAACTTCAACAGCCCTTCATGCTAAAAACTCTCAATAAATTAGGTATTAATGGAATGTATCTCAAAATAATAAGAGCTATTTATGACAAACCCACAGCCAATATCATACTGAATGGGCAAAAAATGGAAGCATTCCTTTTGAAAACTGAAACAAGACAGGAATGCCCTCTGTCACCACTCCTTTTCAACATAGTGTTGGAAGTTCTGGTCAGGGCAATCAGGCAAGAGAAAGAAATAAAGGATATTCAATTAGGAAAAGAGGAAGTTAAATTGTCCCTGTTTGCAGATGACATGATTGCATATTTAGAAAGCCCCATTGTCTCAGCCCAAAATCTCCTTAAGCTGATAGGCAAATTCAGCAAAGTCTCAGGATACAAAATCAATGTGCAAAAATCACAAGCATTCCTATATGTCAATAACAGACAGAGAGCCAAATCATGAGTGAACTCCCATTCACAACTGCTACAAAGAGAATAAAATACCTAGGAATCCAACTTACAAGGGATGTGAGGGACCTTTTCAAGGAGAACTACAAACCACTGCTCAATGGAATAAAAGAAGAGACAAAAATAAGGAAGAACATTCCATGCTCATGGATAGGAAGAATCAATATTGTGAAAACGGCCATACTGCCCAAGGTAATTTATAGATTCATTGCCATCCCCATCAAGCTACCAATGACTTTCTCCACAGAATTGGAAAAAAACTACTTTAAAGTTTATGTGGAACCAAAAAAGGGCCCGCATTGCCAAGACAGTCCTAAGCAAAAAAGAACAAAGCTGGAGGCATCACGCTACCTGACTTCAAACAATACTACAAAGCTACAGTAACCAAAACTGCATGGTACTGGTATGAAAACAGGTATATAGACCAAGGGAACAGGAAACTGGGCTCAGAAATAACACCATACATCTATAACCATCTGATCTTTGACAAACCTGACAAAAACAAGCAATGGGGAAAGGATTCCCTATTTAATAAATGGTGCTGGGAAAACTGGCTAGCCATATGTAGAAGGCTGAAACTGGATCCCTTCCTTACACCTTATACAAAAATTAATTCAAGATGGATTAAAGACTTAAATGTTAGACCTAAAACCATAAAAACCCTAGAAGAAAACCTAGGCAATACCATTCAGGACATAGGCATAGGCAAAGACTGCATGACTAAGACCCCAAAAGCAATGGCAACAAAAGCCAAAATAGACAAATGGGATAGAATTAAACTAAAGAGCTTCTGCACAGCAAAAGAAACTACCATCAGAGTGAACAGGCAACCTACAGAATGGGAGACAATTTTTGCAATCTACCCATCTGACAAAGGGCTAATATCCAGAATCTACAGAGAACTCAAACAAATTTACAAGACAAAAACAAAAAACCCATTAAAAAGTGGTCAAAGGATATGAACAGATTCTTCTCAAAAGAAGACATGTATGCAGCCAACAGACACATGAAAAAATGCTCATCATCACTGGTCATCAGAGAAATGCAAATCAAAACCACAATGAGATACCATCTCATGCCAGTTAGAATGACAATCATTAAAAAGTCAGGAAACAACAGATGCTGGAGAGGATATGAAGAAATAGGAATATTTTTACACTGTTGGTGGGAGTTTAAATTAGTTCAACCAGTGTGGAAGACATTGTGGTGATTTCTTAAGGATCTAGGACTAGAAATACCATTTGACCCAGCAATCCCATTACTGGGCATATACCCAAAGGATTATAAATCATGCTACTATAAAGACACATGCACATGTATGTTTATTGCAGCACTATTCACAATAGCAAAGACTTCGACACAACCCAAATGTCCATCAATGATAGACCAGATTAATAAAATGTGGCACATATACACCATGGAATACTGTACAGCCATAAAAAAGGATGAGTTCATGTCCTTTGCAGGGACATGGATGAAGCTGGAAACCATTATTCTCAGCAAACTATCACAAGGACAGAAAAACAAACACCATATGTTCTCATAGTTGGGAATTGAAAAATGAGAACACTTGGACACATGGTGGGGAACATCACACACCAAGGCCTGTCAGAGGGTGGGGGGCTGGGGAAGGGATAGCATTAGGAGAATTAACTAATGTAAATGATGAGTTGATGGGTGCAGCAAACAAACATGCCACATGTATACCTATGTATCAAACCTGTACATTGTACACATTTACCCTAGAATTTAAAGTATAAAAACAAAAATTAGAGACGTTTTCTGCCTCAAATAGCTATTACGCATGTTATATTTATTAAACAGAACTCATCAAGATATGAAAAGATAAAAATCTACTAAATCAATGCTATAGTTACCAAAAGTCACCCTGTATAATTCATGGATTTAGGACATGATTAAGTACATACTTAGCATAATTGAAAGGTGTCCACCTGAAAGCAACAGTAATCACTCACACACACACACACACACACGAGTCAATCTGTCAAAATTACACACCAAGCTTTTAATTAATTCATCAATTATACATCAGTGTTTCTGGATTATTAGAATTATTTTGACACATTAAAAAGTAAACACTCCTAATTTAATTCATATTATTTGTGATAAAGGCATTGTGGTATGCCATCCTTTCATAATATACACTGAAACATATTCAAATAAAATGAAACTATATCTGAGATATGCTTCAAGTAACTTGGGAAGAAAAGATGGGAGAAGATATAGTTGGTGCAAGTATGCCTATGAATTGGTAATTGTTGAAACTGGGTGATAAATTCATGGGGGGGTCATGATAGTCTTCTGTTTTTTTGTATATATTTGAAAATTCCTTTATAAATATTTTTGAAATACAAATTCTTAGGCCACGTTCCAGTCATATTGAATTAGAATACCCTGGAGTTGAAGCTTCAAGTGAGAGGTGAAGCCAGCTGAGCTTCTGGGACAGATGGGGATTTGGAGAACTTTTGTGTCTAGCTAAAGGATTGCAAATGCACCAATCAATCAGCACTCTGTGTCTAGCTAAAGGATTGTAAATGCACCAATCAGCACTCTGTAAAATCACACCAATCAGCATGCTGCAAAATGGACCAATCAGTGGTCTGTAAAATGGACCAATCAGCAGGATATGGGCAGGGCCAAATAAGGGAATAAAAGCTGGCCACCAGAGCCAGCAGCGTCAACCTGCTTGGATCCCCTTCTATGCTGTGGAAGTTTTGTTCTTTGGCTCTTCACAATAAATCTTGCTGGTGCTCACTCTTAGGGTCCACACCACCTTTAAGAGCTGTAACACTCACTGAGAAGGTCCGTGGCTTCACTCCTGAAGTCAGCAAGACTATGAACCCAGTGGAAGGAAGAAACTCTGGACACATCTGAACATCAGAAGGAAGAAACTCTGGACACACCATCTTTAAGAGCTGTAACACTCACTGCGAACTCCGCAGCTTCATTCTTGAAGTCAGCAAGACCAAGAACCCACCAGAAGGAACAAATTCCAGACACATTTGGCAACCACGAAGGGACAATCACCAAGCGGTGAGTACCATGGGACCCCTTTCACTTGCAATTCTGTTCTATTTTTCCTTAGAATTTGGGAGCTAAATATCGGGTACCTGTCGGCCAGTTAAAAGTGGCTAGCGCAGCCACTGGAATAAAAACACGGGTGTCAGGCTTTCTAGGAAAGGGCTCTCTTACAACCCCTGACTCTTCGGGGTTGGGAGCGTTGGTTTGCCTGGAACCAGCTTCCACTTTTCTTGTACTTCTGGGCTGAGCCGAGGGTTGACAGAGCGGAAAGCCATTCAGCTCCGGGGTCCCAACAAATTGGTTGACCCTGTGGCTGAGCGGAACTCTCAAAGACACGTCACCCAAGCGAGACTTGCCCATCTCTCCTATCTATCCTGACCCTTGCCTTCTGGGTCCTAACGCCTGTCAGACAAACTTCCTCTTGCCTCTCTTCTCTGAGGCTAGTCTTGCTCCTAAAAACCACTCCCTGTCTCTGGTGCTTTTCTAGTTTCTTGTATAAGAATGATTTCTAGCATAAACTTTAGGACTCTATTCCCTTCTTTAGGCACCCAGGCTCACTAATCAGAAAGACATAATTTTTGCCCAAAGCCCCGTCGGGGGAGCGAGACTATCTTATCTGGAATTTTAGAACCCCTCCTCAGGCTAGCAGGTCTAATAAAGGCTATTCCTCAAGCTAGGATATGGGGAGCCTCAGAAATTGTATCCTTCCTATTCATATAAGTGAGGACAAAAGGCATCACTCTTCCAATCCTGGAGATCTCTTCCCTCTCTCAGGGTATGGCCCTCCACTTCATTTTTGGGGCATAACATCTTTATAGCACATGGGTAAAGTCCCAATACTAACAGGAGAATGCTTAGGACTCTAACAGGTTTTCCAGAATGCATTGGTAAGGGCCACTAAATCCGACCTTCCTTGTTCCTCCTTGTGGTCTAGGAGGAAAACTAGTGTTTCTGCTGCTGCGTTAGTGAGCGCAACTATTCCCATCAGCAGGGTCCAGGGACTGTTGTGGGTGCTTGGGAAAGAGGGGTTTCTGCTGCCACGTCAGTGAGTGTAACTATTCTGATCAGCAGGGTCCAGGGACCATTGTGGGCTCTTGGGCAGGGGGAGAAACAAACAAAACAAAACTGCAGGTGGTTTTGTCTTTCAGATGGGAAACACTCAGGCATCAACAGGCTCACCCTTGAAATGCATCCTAAGCCATTGGGATGAATTTGACCTGCAAACCCTGAAAGAGAGGCAGCTCATTTTTTTCTGCACTATGGCTTGGCCCCAATATTATCTCTGTGATGGGGAAAAATGGCCACCTGAGGGAAGTATAAGTTACAATACTATCCTGCAGCTTGACTTTTTCTGTAAGAGGGAAGGCAAATGGAGTGAAATACCTTATGTCCAAGCTTTCTTTTCATTGAAGGAGAATCCACAACTATGCAAAGCTTGCAATTTACATCCCACAGGAAGACCTCTCAGCTTACCCCCCATACCCTAGCCTCCCTATAGCTCCCCTTCCTGTTAATGATAAGCCTCCTCTAATCTCCCTTGCCCACAGGGAAACAAGAAAAGAAATCTTCAAAGGACCACAAAAACCCCCAGGCTATGGGTTATGTCCCCTTCAAGCTGTAGGGGGAGGGGAATTTGGCCAAATGTGGGTACATGACCCCTTCTCCCTCTCTGATTTAAAGCAGATCAAGGCAGATCTGGGGAAGTTTTCAGATGATCCTGATAGGTATATAGGTGTCCTACAGGTTCTAGGGCAAACCTTTGATCTCAATGGAAAGATGTCATGCTATTGTTAGATCAAACCCTGGCCTTTAATGAAAAGAATGTGGCTTTAGCTGCAGCCCAAGAGTTTGGAGATACCAGGTATCTTAGTCAAGTAAATGATAGAATGACAGCTGAAGAAACAGACACATTCCCTACCAGTCAGCAAGCTGTGCCCACTATGGATCCCCACTGGGACCTCGACTCAGATCCTGGGGACTGGAGTTGTAAACATCTGTTGACCTCTGTTCTAGAAGGACTAAGGAGAATTAGGAAAAAGCCCATGAATTATTCAATGATGTCCACCATAACTCAGGGAAAGGAAGAAAATCCTGCCTTCCTCGAGCAGCTATGGGAGGCCTTAAGGAAATACACTACACTGTCAACTGACTCACTAGAAGGTCAATTGATCCTAAAAGATAAGTTTATTACCCAATCAGCCACAGATATCAGAAGAAAGCTCCAAAAGCAAGCCCTGGGACCTGAATAAAATCTGGAGGCATTATTAAACCTGGCAACCTTGGTGTTCTATAATAGGGACCAAGAGGAACAGGCCCAAAAGGAAAAGCAAGATCAGAGAAAGGCTGCAGCCTTAGTCATGGACCTCAGACAAACCTACCTTGCTGGTTCAGAGAGGACAGAAAATGGAGCAGGCCAATCACCCAGTGGGGCTTGTTACCAGTGTGGTTTGCAAAGACACCTTAAAAAAGGTTGTCCAGTGAGAAACAAGCCGCCCCCTCATCCATGTCCACTGTGCAGAGGCAATCACTGGAAGGCACACTGCCCCAGAGGGCAAAGGTTCTCTGGGCCAGAAGCCCCCAACCAGATGATCCAACAACAGGACTGAGGGTGCCTGGGGCAAGTGCCAGCTCATGTCATCACCCTCACTGAGCCCGGGTACGTTTAACTATTGATGACCAGGAAATTGACTTCCTCCTGGACACTGGCATGGCCTTCTCAGTGTTAATCTCTTGTCCCAGACGACTGTCCTCAAGGTCCGTTACCATCCAAGGAATCCTGGGAGAGCCTGTAACCAGGTATTTCTCCCACCTCCTCTGTTGTAATTGGAAGACTTTGCTACAGATAGTAAGTATGCTTATCTAATCCTACATGCCCATGCTGCAATACGGAAAGAAAGGGAGTTCCTAACCTCTGGGGGAACCCCCATTAAATACCACAGGAAATCATGCAGTTATTGCATGCAGTGCAAAAACCCAAGGAAGTGGCAGTCTTATACTGCTGAAGCCATCAAAAAGGGGAAGGAGAGGGGAGAACAGCAGCATAAGCAGCTGGCAGAGGCAGGGAAAGACCAGCAGAAAGGAAAGAGAGAAAGGGACAGAAAGTCAGAGAAAGAGAGAGGAAGAAACAAAGAGACAAAGAGGAGGAGACAGAGAGAGGAAGAGACAGAGACAAAGAAGGAGTCAAAGAGTGAGAGAGAGGAAGAG
The DNA here is from genome assembly GCF_028885655.2 of Pongo abelii. Taxonomy (NCBI): domain Eukaryota; kingdom Metazoa; phylum Chordata; class Mammalia; order Primates; family Hominidae; genus Pongo; species Pongo abelii. The sequence goes on along the minus strand of NC_071993.2, from coordinate 90,102,026 downwards.
ACAGAGAGACAGAAAGTCAAAGAAGGAAAGAAAGGAAGAGACAAAGACAGAATCTGAAAGAGAGAGACAGACAAAGAAGAGAGAGACAGACAAGAAGTCAAAGACAGAGAAAGAGGGATAGAAGTAGTAAAGAAAAAACAGTGTACCCTATTCCTTTAAAAGCCAGGGTAAATTTAAAATGTATAATTGATAATTAAAGGTCTTCTCTGTAACCCTATAACACTCCAATACCACCTTGTTGTCAGTGTAAACAAGGGCGTAGCCCAAAAGCACTGAGGCTACTGACAACCCATAGCCTTCCTATCAAAAATCCTTAACCCAGCAGGTTTCCAAACAGGGATCTAAATCTCAATGAATTACCATACAAAGGTCCGACCAGATCTAGGAGGAACTCCCTTCAGGACAGGAGGATAGATGGTTCCTCCCAGGCAATTAAGGGAAAAAGACACAATGGGTGTTCAGCAAGTGATAAGGAAACTCTTGTAGAAGCAGAGTTAGGAAAATTGCCCAATAATTGGTCTGCTCAAACGTGCGAGTTGTTTGTACTCAGCCAAATCTTATGTTTATTGCAGCATTATTCACAATATCAAAGACTTGGAACCAACCCAAATGTCCAACAATGATAGACTGGATTAAGAAAATGTGGCACATATACACCATGGAATATTATGCAGCCATAAAAAATGATGAGTTCATGTCCTTTGTAGGGACATGGATGAAATTGGAAATCATCATTCTCAGTAAACTATCGCAAGAACAGAAAACCAAACACTGCATATTCTCACTCATAGATGGGAATTGAACAATAAGAACACATGGACACAGGAAGGGGAACATCACACTGGGGACTGTTGTGGGGTGGGGGGAGGGGGGAGGGATAGCATTGGGAGATATACCTAATGCTAGATGACGAGTTAGTGGGTGCAGCGCACCAGCATGGCACATGTATACATATGTAACTTACCTGCACATTGCGCATATGTACCATAAAACCTAAAGTATAATAATAATAATAATAATAAAAAATATATATATTAAAAAAAAGTACAGAATCAGGAAGGAGCTATCTATACCAATTCTAAGTTAATATGGACTGAACGAGGTTTTCATTAATAGTAAAGAAAAATTATAATTCCAAACTTACAAGGTTTTCAACTAAAGTTTGCTAAAAGTTAACAGTGTAACATGTATTATCCTACTACCACACACTCTCAAAGGAATTCTCAGACAGTTTGCAAGAAATAACGAAATCTATCCTTACTCTACAATCCGAAATAGACTCTGGCAGCAGTGACTCTCCTAAACTGCTGAGGCCTAGACCTCCTCACTGCTGAGAAAGGAGGACTCTGCACCTTTTTAGGGGAAGAGTGTTGTTTTTACACTAACCAGTCAGGGATACTAGGAGATGCTGCCCGGCATTTACAGGAAAAGGCTTCTGAAATCAGACAATGCCTTTCAAACTCTTATACCAACCTCTGGAGTTGGGTGACATGGCTTCTCCCCTTTCTAGGTCTGGTAGCAGCCATTTTGCAATTACTTACCTTTGGGCCCTGTATTTTTAACATCCTTGTCAAATTTGTTTCCTCTAGGATTGAGGCCATCAAGCTATAGATGGTCTTACAAATGGAACCCCAAATGAACTCAACTAACAACTTCTACTGAGGATCCCCGGACTGACCCACTGGCCCTTTCACTGGCCTAAAGAGTTCCCCTCTGGAGGACACTACAGCTGCAGGGCCCCTTCTTCGCTCCTATCCAGCAGGAAGTAGCTAGAATGGTCATCGCCCAATTCCTAACAGAAGTTGGGGTGTCCTGTTTAAAGGAGGGACTGAGAGGTGAAGCCAGCTGAGCTTCTGGGTTGGATGGGGACTTGGAGAACTTTTGTGTCTAGCTAAAGGATTGTAAATTCACCAATCAGCACTCTGTGTCTAGCTAAAGGATTGTAAACACACCAATCAGCACTCTGTAAAATCACACCAATCAGCACTCTATGTCTAGCTAAAGGATTGTAAATGCACTAATCAGCGCTCTGTAAAATGGACCAATCAGCAGCATGCTGATGGGGCCAAATAAGGGAATAAAAGCTGGCCACCTGAGCTAGCAGCAGTAACCTGTTTGGGTCCCCTTCCTTGCTGTGGAAGCTTTGTTTTTTCACTCCTCACAATAAATCTTGCTGCTGCTCACTCTTTGGGTCTGTACCACCTTTAAGAGCTGTAACACTCACTGAGAAGGTCCGTGGCTTCACTCCTGAAGTCAGCGAGACCACGAACCCACTGGAAGGAAGAAACTCCAGACACATCTGAACATCTGAAGGAAGAAACTCCAGACACACCATCTTTAAGAGTTGTAACACTCACTGTGAAGGTCTGTGGCTTCATTCTTGAAGTCAGTGAAACCAAGAACCCACTGGAAGGAACAAATTCTGGACACACAAGTTCCTAGGCCTCATCCAAAACATTAAATCAGACTCTTTGAGGTAGAGTAAGACACATATTTACAAGCTAGTTATGCAAGTTATGATCCAGGTAAAACACTAATTGATTGTATCCAAAATAGAAGTCTTCTATCATTCTGTTGAACAAAATAAATGAAATCTCTAAAATATTTCTTTAGGAACCAACACAAAGATATTCCACTGTACTAAGTTTGTTTTCTGGAAAACAAACTCTCAGGTAAATTTGCATGTACAATGTTTATAAGGGAATTAACTTATAAAGGAATAAAGGGAGAAGGATTGGGGAGAGAGAGAGGAGTTGAAAAGAAGTACAATCCAGGCAGAGAAAACAAGCCCACAGAATATCTTAAAAGGAATGGCTTCCAGAGTTCTCATGCATTGAGGCTAGATGACTGGGCCTTGATATAACTCTCTCCAGCCCCACTGACCAGCCATTTGATACTATGCTTCCAGGGATAGGTGATGAATTTGTGTGAAATGGTTGTCTTTAAATGAAGGGCAATTCCTCAGGAGAGACTCAAGTAATTTTCTCTAGCCAGCAACATTCCTAGCATGTGGGGATGAAGGTAACTGAGAGGGGATAATTGATTGCCTCAATGGTTACACATGTCACACTTCATAGCACCCACCACATCTATAAGAGCTGATATATTTTTTCTGGGAATTTCTTTACGGTCTTTTCTCATTTATCTTTATATATCCCTTACAAATCAACAAAGAAATACTGCAGTGGTGGTTATAGTGACTACATTGTGGTTGCTGGCTGTTTTTTTAGTGTTTAAATTAAATAATATTACCCTTAGGAATAAAATGTAAAACCATTTTTTAAAATTCCCATCAAAATCAACATAACATACTGTTTGTGTTAGTAACAGAAATATATTTAACTGCATAAATAATAATGAATAGCAGTCTGGATTTTCAAATAAATGATTTCAAGATGATATTTACTAGGTTAGATACATGTACCCTAAGTCCCACTCATTCACTTCCTAGAAATGTTTTTTAGGTGACGTTATTTAGGTGGTAAAATCAGGTCAATAACTCCTACCGAATCCTTAGATATTATGTGTTGTTGTATGTACAGGGAAAATGTAGCATAGGTAAAACTTGTGTGAGACACTCTTTGTTGTTTTAGACTAGATTGTAAATTCCAGCTGTGTCTGAATGTTTGTGTTTCCCCAAAATAAATATGCTGAAATCCTAACCCTCAAGATGGCGGTATTAGAAGATTGGGAGGTGATTAGGTCATGAGGGGTGTTAACAATAGTTCCCTTAATAAATGAAAGGACTAAGAGAGACCCGTTGCACATTCCACTATTTGAGGACACCACTAACTGTGAGCCAAAAGCAGGACCTCATCAGACATCGAATCTACTGGTGCCTTTATCTTAGAATGCCAACCTCCAGAACTGTCAGAAATAAATTTTTAGTTTTTATAAATGCCTAGTTTGTGGTATTTTTTATGGCAGTCGATCAGACTAAAACAAATGTTTACTCTGTTGAGATCAGATAGTTTATATAACTTACCTAACACATAATAGGTACTCTAGTAGGTCACTCCTCCTTTGACCTCAGACCTTTCCATTTGAGAAATTTTACAACTTTATTTCAAAATGCATTCAGTCTACTTTTCAAAGTAAAAATACAAAGGACTCTTATCATGATGTGATTATTACGCTTTACAAGCCTATATCAAAGTGTTTCATGTACCCTATATATACACCCACACATATTAAAAATTTTAAAAGTGAATGTTATATACCTCCTCACTTCCTTTACAAAACTTAGCTCAATTCCATCTCAATTCCTATAAGAAAAATAGGAAACTTTATTGAATAATGAGTCACTTCTATGTGTAATTTCCACTGCTAGTATGAGCCTTCAGAAGGGACTGGCTTTAAGAATTGGTACAGTTCTTGACTGAGAGGAACTTCCACCACCTAGCAGATGGGCCAATAGATTACAAGGACAATTATCACTCAGAGAATTGCTGATAAGGTCAAATTACTGCTGTCACTTTATTCTTAATCTTTGTATGCATTTTTTTCTAAAAGAAAACTGCATATATAATTCTACAGACCAAAAATATTGCAAAAAAAAAAGAGTTTATATGTCCTAAGAGGGTTCCCCAATTATCACAATTGTTTCAAATGGAAACAATTCCATATTCCATATATACATATATATAAAAATATATATATGTATGTGCATATATATGCATATATATATGCACACACATACACATTTCTCTGCAGATGTTAATATGTATTGCTATGTAATAGTGACAATAATTAGAACTCAAAATCTAGAGTAATGAAACTGAAAGTCATATCATGCATGTATTATAAGTAAGATACTCTGCAATGTATACAAGAGAACGTAATTTTTAAGGACCAAATGTGTGTTATTAATCAGGTATACGCTCTGTAAACACTGTGTGGTATAAAATTTCTTCTCAACACAGGAAATATTTATAACCTAAGTATACAGTCCAAGAAGTCCTTTATTTCTGACACTTCGTACCAAAGCAACCAGACTGACAAATAAACATTTGGAATAAAAGCAGTGTTTTAAATAACTTTTGAACCCAATGCATGCATGCAAGGCTGATAAATGCAAACCCTTTTATACAACCCTCAAATCATATTAAAGAGATGCTTCTTGACAGAGATATACTTAAACCATTCTACATTTCTCCTTTTTGTTCTCCTGTGTGAAAATGTCACCTTAAAAGTAATTTTTTAAGAAACAAGTGCTGTTTCATTTCATGTCTTCAGATACATTGTCTGCCCATGTTTTAGCGATTAGGAATTTAGAGGTTTTTGGATGTTTATTACAACTCTTTGACTCACCAGTATAAATGTTTATCATACCAATAATATTTATTCTTTGAGTATCTTGACATGGCAAGGTTTTTTCAATTTTATTAAAATGAGCCAGCTGTTTTGTATATTACTTACTCACCTATATTATTGTTTCTCGTTAAATTATTAACATTGGCATAAGCCAGCTGCAAGTTGCAAGGAAATTGCACTGAAAACAGAGCTACTATAAATTTTATTTGCCTCTATATACCAACAAAAACAAATAAAACTTTTTTATTAATCTCTATGACTTTGTTGTTGTTTAAAGCAAATCTACATTAGGAAGAGTTGTCAGGAAATTTGGGAAGTTATATGTTTCCTGAAACCTGGTATTGATTGATGAGAGTGTACCAATGATTGCAAGTCCTGAGAAAAGAGTTTTACACAAAATGAATAGCAAAAGCTTGGGCATGAGAACAAACTTAGAATGTCCAAGGGATAGGAAAAAACGTCCTGGCAGCAGAGCAGCAGATAGGCAGGAATTGAATCATGTGTACTTTAGTAAGCCATACATGGGCATTGAGAATTTTATTCTTACCACAGTTGGAAGTCACTGGAATATTTTAAGCAAGAGATTAACTTGAAGTGATTTATGCTTTTAAAAGATTACCCTGATTGGCTGTGTGAAAAATAAGCGATAGGGAGCAAAAGTAGAAACAGGGACAGGAGATGACAGTGGCTTATGTATAAGATTTCTTCTAAAGGTCTTGAAAGCATCATGAACTAACACCACTTGGTAAGTAGGTAAATTCATTGCTGTGTCCATAGTCTATTTATTTCCCTTTTTTTTGTATGTATTTGCAGAATATGTTAGTAAACGAAGTGAAATTCAAGGAAAACACTATTAGGGCTGCCTACAAATCAAGTCGGTTTAGAGCTATTATAGTTGAGTAGTAACATTCTTTCAGAAAAAATCTTAATCATAAAGCCCAATACATATACTATGGCTTCTTAAAAGTAAAGCTGCAAAACTGCTCGTGAACAATCTTACAGCTATATTTATAACTTTTTAAAGTGTTACGTACATAATTTCTTTTCTGATGACCTCATTGGATTCAAAACCATCTTTTAGCCACACATAAGCCCCAACAGTTAAAACTATTAAAATGCATTAGCATGTCCTTCATTATTTGTTTTAATCAAGAAGAACTGAAATAAGGAATATGTAACATAAATTTAGTTTTGCTAACAAAAGAACACATCAGAGAGAAATATATCTCCTTAGAGAGGAATATATTTTATCTAGGTTTTTTTTTAAACAGTGAAGCACTTTTTAAAAAAGTAATACTGTACACAGAATTCTAAAATATAAAACAGACGAATAAATTAAGGTACATTTATACAAAGTCATTCTATGCAGCTATTATAAAAAGTAAAATATATATGCATTGATAGGGAAGTTTTAATTTATTCCATATAAGTAAATATTAATTGAGCATTTTATATTTGAGGCAACATCCTAACAGTTTGTGATAAGATAGCAAATGATATAGGGAAAATCTCTGTTCTCAGATGTTTTTATATTTTGAAGGAAGTAGACAAATATTAATCAATTAAATGAATATGCAAGAAATTTCCACATAGTAAACTAATCTGCAGAAAACAAAGTCATGTATTTTCTAATTCTTGAGGGAACCTATTACAGACTGTGTTATTAGGGAAGCCTTTTTTAAGGAGGTAACATTTGAGGTGCAATCTAAATAACTAAAGGAGCCAGCCATAGGAAAATATCAGAAGAGAATATTCTGGAAGAAAAAATGGAACACAAAGACATTTCCCTCAGCCAAAGAATATGGGATGATACAGGACAGAAAGAAGACCAGGAAGCAGGAGGAAGAGAGGTAGTGGAAGGAGATGGGATGAGGCAAGTGAGACAAGACTGTGTAGGACCTTACAGGTCTTGGTAAAGGAAGACACTTAGATATGATTACTTAATAAGAAGCTATCATAGCACTGAAGCATGGAAAAGACGTGATCTAATGTCTATTTTTCAATGCCATTCTGACCAGATTTCAGGCAAACTGGTAGACAACCATAGTAAGACTCCAGGAAAAAAAAAGTTTGATGGTTTGATTATATATTTGCTTTAAATATTTGGCTTTTCAGCTGCCTTGCATCCATTTCCCTTTAACAATATATCTGTTTTTAAATTAATTACCTTTTCTATTAGACACACTTTCATCAGGGGCCCTGTATTGGTTGTTATCTTCCAGAGAAACAGAACCAATAAAATGTGTGCGTATGTATGTATATGTGTATGTTTCTCAGAGAGAGAGAGAGAGAGAAAGAGAAAGATAATTTAAGAAACTGACTCGTGTGATTGTGGAGTCGGGCAAGTTCAAAATCTGTAGATAGGCCAGAAGGCTGGAGACATAGGGAAGAATTGTCCTAGTTTGTGTTCAAAAATAGTTTGCCAGAATCCTCAGTTTTTTGAGGGAGGTCAGTCTTTTTACTTAAAGCCTTCAGCTGACTGGATGCAGCCAACCGATATCATAGATCCAAAGTCTAGTAATTTAATGTTAATATCATCTAAAAGCATACCTTCACATCAATATCTAGATCTATTTGACAAATATCTGGGTACCATGTCTTAGTCAAGTTAATGCATAAAATTAACTATCCCAGACTCCATTCCCTCTGGTCAAAGGGCAAGCATGTGATTCAAGCTAGGTCAATCAGTTGCTCTCTCCCTCAAATTTGCATTGGGTTAGAAAGACAAACAATTACATCCTGTCTACATAGTCATGCCAAATCACGTGAGCCATCTCCAACCCCTAAAACACATAGGTAAGGCTTTTGTTCTCAACCTTCAGCTCTTAATTCCTTTAAAAAGCTACCAGTAGATTCTGTGAAGCCACAGTGAATCTTCTAATAGTTTACTTTTATGTAGGCCAGAGTCATTTGGCTTGTTTGAAATTAAATATATATATATAATTGCTTCAGTCAGGCTCCAGGTACTTGGAAAGACATTCATCAAATTAATAATGGTTATCCTGGGGACTGGGCTTTGAGGATTGAGGATATCTGATTTTTAATATGTGTCTAATCTTTTTAAATGTTTCTGTATAATTCATAATTAGCAGCCAATTATTTTATAATTAAAGTAAATCCTAAACAACTTTCTACATTAGTGTGTGGAAAAACAGCAGAATTGCCAAATTTATAGGGCGAGGAAGTCCTATCTTTACCTACAGTGGAAACCCTGAACCACCACAGCCCAACAGGAGGTTCTGTGGGACAATTTGGAAAACATTACTATAATCTACTGTTTTTATATTTATTTTAAAAAGAAGCAAAGGGAGAAAGATACTTCCCCGTCTGACATTTAAAATTTGATTCATTGATATATTTTGGCTCGCAGTATCACCTTGTGGCATTTGGCATCTGCTGCTCCCTCTCCCCAAAGTCATAATATACTGCATAATTAATTCAGCACAAGTAGTGACAATGCCAACTCTGTTTATTTAAAAAGATACCTTGACTGTTCTTTTGAATAAATAGATTGCATTCCTTTAAAAATCCAAAATAATACTGAATTAATTAGAAGTAGTGCAATCAGAATAAATTAGGTACTATCTACATATAACTCAGTTTTAAAGCTAGAAATTCAAATTAGTAACTAATTTGAATTAGCTAATTCTTCCCATGTGTCTCTAAGTAAACACCAAGCCAGATGAAAAATTTCCATTGCCAATAATAATAGTAACAATAGCAAATATTGTTAAACTCTTACTATTTGCTGGTAACTAGTTAAGCATGCTTCATAAATCTTCTTTTATAGTACTCATGAAAACCACATATCTGAGCTATTACCTTCATTTTGTGGATAACAAGTTCCAACTGAGTTTTAGAGACATTAAGCAACATACCAAACATCGCACATGATTTAAATTCAGACTCTGAGTGTTTACAAACTATCTTACATTGTGATGGTAAACATCTTTGCAAATTTTCCCTCATAATTGAGTAAGCCATCACAGAGTTTCAGAATAAATGTGTAGGAAAACTTAAAAACATCAGGTACAAGCTTAAGGACTTGACGTCTTTTACTTTTATGTGTGTTTCATAGAAAAAAATAGCTCAAAGGTTAATTTAAAGTAATACTTTGAACAAACTCCTTAACAAGAAGAGTTAGACTTCAAACTTGTTATTCAGCAGAATAGTGACTTTGTTCATTCAACTAAACTAATGAACTCAATTCCTCCTTTCTATTGTTTCTTTTTTTGCCTACTTAATAGTTATTTTATATCTGTTTCTTCTTATTTATTTATTCCACTAAAAATTTCAATGTCTTCACATTATCTATAATCGGTGCTATGGTAAATTACAGTTGAATATAGTTGAACCTGTTCAAATACATTTTGACCAATGATAAGGAGAACCAAGGATTCTTTTGCTTTCATATTACTTCACACATGACTTTTTAAAAATTTTACTTTAATTTCTGGGATACATGTGCAGAACGTGCAGGTTTGTAACATAGGTATACACGTGCCATGGTGGTTTGCTGCACCCATCAACCCATAATCTACATTAGGTATTTCTCCTAATGCTATCCCTCCCCTATTACCCGACCCCCAGACAGGCCCCCATGTCACACACCACTTTTAGAATCACAATACAATTTCACATTCAGGACAATACTTGCTAAATTTTAGTTTGTGTTTGTGTGCGATTGTTGATGGGAAGAACAAAATGGCAGTCACATCATATGTTGACTCTAGATGTATTATTTATCATTTGTTTCTTCAAAATATTTTGACAAACAATCTTCACATTAAAAGGTTGTGGGCAGTTTGGGAGCTACCAACTGATTCCCTTTTCATTCATCACTTTGCTGGCCCCAAAAGATATCCACAGAAAAAATTTTGCAAGTGACTGGCCAAGGGACTCGGTGAGGATATACTTTAATATTTAGAACACTATTTAAAAGAAAAGGAGACATTATTAACAATATGCTGGGACAAGAATTATAATCTGGGACTTTCTATGGCAAATGGGATATATGATTACTTGATCTAGACTGTATAAAATAAATAATATATTTGGATAATCTACAATTACAATAAGTAATTATACACTCAATCATATATATACATACATATACACACACACACACACACACACACACAGACTTCACATATGTACCTTTACAACTAATATACTTTAATTGAGACTGAGAGGACAAGAGCCATGATTATTCATATTTATATTCAATGACTTATTACATAATAAACATATTTTGAAAATTTGATGAATTAATTCAATTCAAAATATGCAAAAAATATCAGGCCGGGCACGGTGGCTCATGCCTATAATCCCAGAACTTTGGGAAGCCAAGGCGGATAGATCATCTGAGGTCAGGAGTTCGAGACCAGCCTGACCAACATGGTGAAACCCTGTCTCAACTGAAAAAATACAAAAATTAGCCGGGTGTGGTGGCACACACTGGTAGTCTCAGCTACTTGAGAGGCTGAGAGAGGAGAATCGCTTGAACACAGGAGGTATAGGTTGCAGTGAGCCAAGATCGTGTCACTGCACTCCAGCCTTGGTGACAAAGTGAGACTCCATCTCAAAAAAAGAAAAAAAAATACTGTATATCTACTATGTGAAGCCAATAGGTTTCAAGTTAGGATACAATGACAAAGAAGTTTAAAGAACTCATAGTGTAGTGAAACAAAAACATTCATAGTAAATGAACACATCGTATTGAAGAGTTTAATATTTACAGTAGGAATAAATGGGATCACAAAGAGAAACTATTAGTTTTGAGGATCTATTATTTTAGGTTAACTGATATGAACCTTCAATAACAAATATGTGCTTAACATATGAAACAGAGAGAAAGTAGGGTAATTCTCAGAGAAGTTCAGGGTCATATGTGATGTTCTGTGTGCCTAGACGAATTGTACTATGTGTGTTAGAAGAGATGAGACTGCAAAGTGGTCAGATAAAAGTTACTTTGAATGATAAGATAAAAGCCGTGGAATTCATTTGGTGTATGATGGAAAACACTGAACCTTTTTAAACATCAAAAAATCAGATCAGCATTGTATCGAAAAACAAAAACAAAAACAACTTTGGCTTTATTGTGATGGTGGTTAGAGGAGTGAGAGACTGGAGGCCAGATGCCGAGTTTAGAGTATGTCTTTAAATAGATGTTTTGACAGTGTAAATAGACAGGTGTCAAACAGATTTGAGCAAGAGTGTATAGGTAATGCAGAAAATGGCTTTGGAGATTGATTAAGTTTGGAATGGAGGTCATTGAAGTCTAGGTTCAAATCAATAACGACCCCAGGAGTAACAATACATAGTAAGTATGGATACATTAGAATTGGATAGAATAATGAGGCATCTGCCGGGAACACAGTTAAAACTATCCAGAAAAAGATGAGAAATGCAAACTTGTAACTCAAGACAGATTTCAAGTTAGAAGACTTATCTACAACAAATGCATAATCCCTATTTGAGGAAAAATAGAACTCTATGTAGGTTCGCTCAACTGAATCTTAGTAAAACAATAAGGGAGAAAAAAAGAATTACAAAAGAGAGAAGGCTTGGAAATCTTTAAAATTTAATCATAATTTAAAAATAAATTTCAAAATAAATAAAAGCCATCAAAGATTTAAGAGGCGAAATCCAAGGCCACCAAGGGAATGAGAAAAAATGGTACTTCCATAAAAAAACAAGAGAGGAGAGAGTTCCCAGACTGTAATATATCTAATGTGAGGGTATGCCAAGAAGAAATGATAAGTGTTGTAGATCACTGAAAATCACCATTACTTTTCTGATAACTGAGAAAGCTTCCCTGGAGGGAGAGGGTACCATAGATAAGCCAGAGAAGCTGTTCTTGACATGAAAGCTAGATTTTTTAAGACAAAGATTGAAGTTGAGATGTTTGTCACTAGAAATTATTGGGATCCAATCCAGTGGTTTTAAATAGGGGGAGAGGAAAAGATGACCATGTTCAGTGAACAACTGATGTTGAAATACTGAAAACCACATGGTGCAATAATTAAAGGAAGGTATACACAGTAAACACATAGAAAATATGTTAATATATCGTTCATTTTTCTGTCCAGGGATAAATTACACTGCAAAAGAAAAAACAGCCAACCAATCAAGCAAACACATAAATGTATGCTACTGTTCAATTGAAAAAATGCATAAGGATTTATCATGGTTTTATCTGTGCTTCATTAGAAAATAAAGCCAAGGATTTTATACTCCAAATTCTACAGACTTTTTTCATAATACCAGAAAACCTAAACTTTACAGACATAATAACTTTAAAAGAGTCAGAAATTAAGAATAAATATACATAATAATATATCTGGGCAATAATTTATTTCATCCGACTTGCCCAGCATCCTCAACATAGTTTGGCATACATTAAGGTCCTATAGAAAATTATCAAATTAATAATAAATTAGCAGAGTACTATGAATTGCTTTATACCTTTGTAACACCAGATGTATATATTTATGTGTTCAATATAATATTAGCCTTAGTGTTTGTGAAAACATTAATTTGCCAAAGAGAGTTGTTTGTATTAGAAAACCATGTAATCCACATTTATAAAATCAGTGTGTTTCTAAACAAGTGACTTTAAATTTTGATATAAAGCAGATTTTCATTTTTATTATATCATAATTCATGAGATAAATTTATTAATAGACTACATTTTTAAAAGTTTTTCTGAACTGACAAATTCTGCATGTATTATAATGGGGTTAGGAATAGTTTCTCAAGTCAAGAATACCACCAAAGTAAGGAAAATTTCACATCAACATAGGTGAACAGGTGGCAGGTCTTTCAAAATTTGAAGAATTCTTTCAAGAAAGGATCAGCAAGTATGTAATTAGAGTCAACATGTTCTGTTTAGCTGACATTAATGGTTAGTTCTCACTCTGGAGAGCAAGATCTTATTGAAATTTCATGAAATTTTAGCAGAATATATAAGGGAAAACAGAAAAAGAGAAAACCAAAAAGAATAAAAGTACAGACATAAACACAGTAATTTGAATGTGAAGCTCAAAAACTAACTCCAGTTTTTATACCTAGTGTTCTAGAATGGATTCAAAATAACAATGTACATAACAATGTACATAAAAACCTGATGCCAGTACTAAGGATGATTTTATTTTCTAAAGATTGCCACAATAACATTTTATTTTCCATATGCTCTTCTTATAATGTGACTTGGACACTCCTCATATAGGGAGGTGGAGTATGTTTCTACCCCTTGAAACTGGCAGAGATTTGACTACAGCAGAACTGACACTTCAAATTCCATAGCTAATTTGTGAAAATTTCTGCCTAATTCTCTTGGGAAGCTTGTTGTGACAACCCACTGTCTTGTTGTGAGGAAGCCCCAACAGCCTATAAGAGGCTTAAGTGGGGTGAAAATGAAGCCTCAGTCTTCAACCCTGGATGAGCACCAGCCAACAGCCAAAATCAACTTGGTAGCCATCTAAGTTAATCATTATGAAAGTGGCACCCAGCCCTCAGTTAAAGCACCACAGCTGATGCTGCATGGAGCAAAGATAAGATGTTTTCTCAAGTCTTGCTAAAATTGCAGCTTAGTGAGCAAATTAAATGATTGCAGTTTGAGCCCACTAAGTTTTGGTGGCCTGTTATACAGTGACTGATAATCTGACCAAGTGCCTAGGCTTACAAGTAAATATATCTATATTTTTGTACATGAAATAAAAAAATAAATATTTGCCATATTACTTAAATGTATAAATCTTAAATTCTCATTTTTTCAAAGTATGTTAAGGAATGGCTCAATCTGTTAAAAATGATAAAAGGATCAAGATTGATCATTCCGGAATTTCTTCCATAATATTTAATTCAAAAAGCACGGTTTTAAAGGAAAATAAAAGAATAATTGTTCAAAAAATATTTATTGATCTTCAGTTAAAGACCTCCTTTTTTTACTGGCAAGAATCCACTATCCTCAGGATCTTTCACGCTCTTTGCCCAAATACTACTCTACAAAGGATTCAGAGCATAAAAAATTTCTTGACTTAATTGCTTCACCATTAGTTCATTATTCTCCTTATGTTAGGATATGCAATATTTAATATTGGATTGGGTTTGTCATCAGAAGACTGGATAAGTTTTACCCTTGGACTAGTTCTACTTTGAGTACTGATACTCAAAATATGAATATTATAGTACAACAAGGGAGAGAGTGAGGCATTCTGACCAAAAATTTGCTCATACTCTCTGAAAACACTTTTGGATATAAATATTTTTCAACAACTATGTCCACCTACAGAGTGAATCTCCAACTTAACCCAGGCTGCCAGAGCCAGAAAAAACCTGCTATCAATTTTTGTGTGTAAAGCCAGGACTCAAATGTATCTTAATTTTATTTACTCTTCCTAAATTATATCTGTCTCTATATACTTAGACTGTCTACCAAAAACGTTTTTGTGTATATTCAACATATTCAACTAGTTAATATTTGTGCAGAGCTTAGTATAGTTCATTACAAACAGAACATTCTATACAACCTCTAGACATTATGATCACTTACATCATTACCCCAGATTGAAAGTATAGTCTGGTCTCTGGCACTAAACTGCATAGGAATGAGAGAGATATTCAGTCTGTAATCTGGAGAGGAAAGGAAGCTCAATGATCCTTTATAAAATTAAGTTTGTACACTCTGCTTTTCAAGCAGCAGCCTCTATCTTCCTTTACTTTCCTCAATGAACTAACTACTAGTAAACAGTCATCAGACTGACTCATTGAATTGGATTATTGCGGTCTCAATATATACCTTCTCTTGGGGTCCCACTGGTACACTAGCTAAATATATTAACTCAGAAACATAAATTAATACTAAAAATATATTTTTCTTTTTCCTTTTTTATATTTAAAAGGATTTTAATTGGAAGTACACACACACACACACACACACACACACACACACGCAATACAGAGTGCCAAATTTGTATGTGGATGATTGAAAAATATTATTATCAAGTATTAAATATCTGTTTCAGCATATTTGTTTTTACACTATTGTCTTTCCGAATAGAAATTTTTGAATGAAACAAAAATGCACATTTTTAATACCAGCCCAATATACTTGATCCTTACACATTTAAATTTCGTGTGCAAAAAATGATTAGTCACAGAGCAAACCCACCCTCTTGTAGAAATTTTAAAAGATTTTAATGCCAGCCTAATATACTTGAAACTTACATGTTTAAATTTCATGTGCAAACAATGATTAGTCATGGAGCAAACCCACCCTCTTGTAGATATTTTAAAAGATAAATAAAAATGAAACTTTTTAAAAAAAGAGTTATATTTTAGGTTCAGAGGTCCATATTCAGGTTTGCTACATAGGTGAACTTGTGTCATGGGGGGTTGTTGTATAGATTATTTCGTCAACCAGTTAGTAAGCCCAGTACCCAATAGTCATCTTTTCTGCTCCTCTGTCTCCTCCCACCCTCCAGCCTCAAATAGACCTCAGGGTCTGTTGTTCCCTTCCTTCTGTTCATGAATTCTCATCATTTAGCTCCCACTTATATGTGAGAATATGCTGTATTTGGTTTTCTGTTCCCGTGTTAGTTTGCTAAGGAAATTAGCCTCCCACTCCATCTATGTTCCCGCAAAAGACATGACCTCATCATCTTTTATAGCTGTATAGTATTCCATGTGGTATATGTACATCATTTTCTTTATCCAATCTGTCATTCATAGGCATTTAGATTGACTCCATGTCTTTGCTACTGTGAATAGTGCTGCAATGAACATTCATATGCATGTGTCTTTATGGCAGAATGATTTATATTCCTCTGGGTATATTCCCAGTAATAGGACTGCTGGGTCAAATGGGAGTTCTCCTTTTAGCTCTTTGAGAAATTGCCACACTGCTTTCCACATGGTTGAACTAATTTACACTCCCACCAGCAGTGTATAAGTGTTCCGTTTTCTCTGCAACCTTGCCAGTATCTGTTATTTTTTGACTTTTTAATAATAGTCATTTTGACTGTGCAATGGTTTTTCATTGTAGTTTTGATTTGCGTTTCTCTAATGATTAGTGACATTTAACTGTTTTTCATTTTTTTATTGGCAACATGTATGTATTCTTTTGAAAAGTGTTCATGTCCAAAAAAAAAAAAACACTTTTTGATGTTTTTATTTAATTCTTGTAAGTTTAAATTCCTCATAGATGCTGGATATTAGACCTCTGTCAGATGCATAGTTTGCAAATATTTTCTGCCATTCTGTAGGTGGTCTGCTCACTCTGTTGATAGTTTATTTGGTTGTGCAGAAGCTCTTAAGTTTAATTAGATCCCATTTGTCAATGTTTGCTTTTGTTGCAATTGCTTTTGGTGTCTTTGTCATGAAATCTTTTCCTGTGCCTTTGTTCTGAATGGTATTGCCTAGGTGGTCCTCCAGGGTTTTTCTAGTTTGGAGTTTTACATTTAAGTGTTTAATCCATCTTGAGTTGATTTTTGTGTATGGTGTAAGGTGGGGGTCCAGCTTCAATCTTCATATGGCTAGCCAGTTCTCCCAGTGCCATTTACTGAATAGGAAGTCTTTTTCCCATTACTTTTGTCAGCTTTGTCAAAGGGCAGATGGCAGTAGGTGTGCAGCCTTATAAAAATTGTATTTGTCATCATTGCTTTTACCAGTCCTTTCAAAGAAAATTTTTATGTTCACCATGTTTAATAGTTTGTTTGTTTTTTTGTTTGTTTCTGTTTGTTTTGTTCTTTTTTTTTGCTGGGATTCAACAAAATAACATAATGGCATATAACTGTATGTAATCTATATCTATTTTGTCCAGTCAAGTTCTGATTAGCTTTTTTGTCTGCAAAAATACTTCATTTGGCTGAAAACATATTTTTTTATCCAATGCACATGAGATTTATTTATTTTTCTCTCCAGCTTTTTTTTTTTATTCATGCAAGTTAACTGGACCAGTGATCATTGCTGCAAGTAGACTCAAAAGTGATTCTCAACTATTTTAGATCCACTGTGATAAAAACTAATAGATGTATTAATATTATAACATTGGATAAGCACTCTTTGGTTTTACATTTAGAAGGCATTCCTGTTCTATTCCTCAAAATCCCAAATAAAGGACCCTCAGAACCGCAGTTCTCATGTGTTTAGAGGAAAAAAAGTGAAGTAGCTTCCAACAAATTCTAACACTTTGAGCCATTTTGGGAACCCAGAGAGCTGATTGCTTTCCAGGGAAACAGCAAAAATATTGGTTAAATGGTTAAATCCTAGACCACTGAATTTTTTAAAACAGAATATGTGTATACACACACACACACACATACACACACACACACACATACACACACACACACAAATACATGTTTTAGGGGAGAAATTGATATTTTTGCTTCAGCAGGATATCTATTTGCCTTAAAATTCTTATTCTTAGGTATATACGTCAATCATCTAGGGAGGTCCAAGGTGTGAAATCAAAACTGACAGAAATTTATAGCTCCATTAGCATTTATCAAAAATACAGGATTAAGTGCAGAAAATATGTATTCGTGCTTCACCTTTCTGTATCTTTACTTTAAGAGGTAAGTATTTGTATTCAGTATTTGTTAGCTCCTACCTTCAAACAGCCAAACATAATCTCCAATAACGTTTCAGAATTCTACCAGGCCAAATAAGTATCCTATTGACCTGTGTGTCCTCTGACTTAGGACTGCATGTTTAAATATGAATTTAAGAAAATGCTGCAGCGATTATTTGGAGTTTTTCAGAATGGCTAGTGAACTCCCTGGTGATTTATTGGTAAAAAAAAAATAAAATAACCATGTTGGACTGTTGTTTCATAACATACTTTCTACTTTGTAAATTATATAATTACTCTTTGTGTTAAAAATGTATTCATACTCCCTGAAAATAGTTTTGGACATAAATATTTTTCAATGTGCATATAGTGAGTTTTGCTATTATAAATTATATGTCTACAAAATACTTGAACATGATCCCATTGGGTTTTAAAATGTGCAAATAAAGGGAGAAAGATAAGAGTATATTTACCGGAGTTCTCAACTCAGGTATGGCAGCTTGATAAGTGAGTGGACGGCAATCACGAGTGTTTGGCACAAGGACACAAGGAAGAAACATTGGACCCAAGTCATCTCCATCCAGAACATCCACTGTGAGAGTGGTGGTGGTGGTTCGCCTCTCATTCAGATTTTGGGCACGGTCCTGTTAGAGAGAAAAACAAACAACAGGTAGTTTATAGAAATTAGGCACAATGGCCAGGAGCAGCGGCCCACACCTGTAATCCCAGAACTTTGGGAGGCCAAGGTGGTTGGAT
Source organism: Pongo abelii (assembly GCF_028885655.2). NCBI lineage: Eukaryota > Metazoa > Chordata > Mammalia > Primates > Hominidae > Pongo > Pongo abelii. The sequence goes on along the minus strand of NC_071993.2, from coordinate 90,083,380 downwards.
CACTTGAGGGCAGGAGTGTGATATCAGCCTGGCAAACATGGTGAAACCCCGTCTCTACTAAAAATACAAAAATCTGGGTGTGGTGGCAGGTGCCTGTAGTCCCAGCTACTCGAGAGGCTGAGGCAGGAGAATCGCTTGAACTTGGGAAGCAGAGGTTGCAGTGAGCCAAGATCACGCCACTGCACTCCAGCCTGGGTGACAGAGTGAGACTCAGTCTCAAAAAACAACAATAAAAGAGAAATTAGGCACAATGTAGACTTAGTTTGCATTTAAAAAAAAAAAGATTGGTAAATTAACTTGCTTAAACCAACAGTTTTAAGTGGTTGAGTCAGGATATAAACTGAGATCCAACTGTCTTCAAAGCAACTTTCTTGAAAGTATGTTACAGTAGTTAAGCTTTTGTATGTTAGGCCTTTACCTAACAGTTCACATTACTAGACAGCCTAACCATAAAGGTCACTCTCATCTCATTAGAGCATTTACTTTAGAAACCTTGTCATTGGAAACTCTTTCTCTGAGCCTCTGAGATGTGAATCTTTTATAAGCTGCTTGTCGGTTCTACAAATGCCCTGGGGGCCATCTCTTCGAAATGTAATAGTCAAGGAAGAAGCCAGTATTTCCCAGTTTCTGTGGGAGGGTAGGAGCCTGACTTCCTTTGGAGGTTTGCTCCAATTTCTTTTTTTTTCTTTTTTTTTTTTAATTTTTTTATTATTATTATACTTTAAGTTTTAGGGTACATGTGCACAACGTGCAAGTTTGTTACATACGTGTACACATGGACACAGGAAAGCTTGCTCCAATTTCTAAAACTGCTTTCTGTCATGAAAATTCAAGGAAGTTTATTTTCCTTTGGGAATGCCAATTAGTAAACACACCTGGTCTGTGATTCCCCCACAATCAAGTCCACTGGGGCGTTTAACAGCTCTCCAGCCATTTTTTCTATTAGAGATCAGTTCAGATCTGGTCTGTATTCTGGTCTCTCTTCTCTATTGCAATAGCTGTGAATACAGTCTTCCTTATCATTTAACTGTATCTAGTGCAATTTTGCTGTAGGAATACATTGTTACTAACTAAAATCCAAAATTTCTTCAGATTTCCCTAGTTTTTACTTAATGTCAGTTTTCTGTTTCAGGATCCCAATCAGGATACCAGTTTACATTTAGTCATAATGGTTCCTTAGGCTCATTTTGGCTGTGACAAGTTCTCAGACTTTTGTTTTTGATGACATTGACAATTTTGAGCACTAGATATTTTGCAGAATGTCCCTTAATGGGTGTTTATCTGGTGTTTTCCTCAAGATTCAACTGGGGTTATGTGATTTATGTAGGAAAACCACAAGTCAACTGCTATTTTGACATATTTATCAAAAGTATATTATTAATAGGACTTATCACTGTTGTTAACTTGATTACCTGGCTGAGGCTGTATCTAGTCAGTTTTCTCAACCATAAAGTTCCTCTTCCTTGTTTCCCTTTCATTTCTTTGGAAGGAAATCATGATGGATAGCACACACTTAAAGAATGGGTAGTAATTTTATTAGAAATGTAAATTGTTTATATTTATCTGAAGAATGTTTATCATAGGACAGAAGAAAATAATATTGGACCTAAGTCATTTCCATGAAGAACATCCATTGTCGAGGGTGGTGGTGGTAGCATCATTCATTATGACAGAATCTGGAAATGTTTTTAGTTTCATAGCATTTAGTTATTATTTTGAAGAACTATTATGCTTTTCTGCCTTTTTGAATTCTACTTTGTACAACATTGAAAAGTATACTTGCATGCATGTTCACGTAGCACTATTCACAACAGACAAAAGTTGGCAAAAGCCCACATATTTATCAATGAATAAATGGGTAAACAGATTGTGGTATATACATACAATGGCATATAATTCAAGCATAAAAAGAAATGAAGTACTGATATATACAACAACATCAATGAGCCTTGAAAACATCATGTTTTCAAATAAAGAAGCCAGATAAAAAATAAGGTCACATATTATATGATCCATTTATATGCACTATCTGGAAGCAGTAAAAAAAATTGGTGGCTACAAGGAGCTGGGGAGGGGATATGGAAAGCAACTGCATGAGTGGTGCCAGCTCTTTTTGGAGTGATTAAAATGTTTGGGAACCAGATAGAGGCGGTGGTTGTACAATACTGTGAGTGTACCAAATGCCATTGAATTGTTCACTTTAAAATGGCTAATCTTATTTTGCTAATTTATGTTAAATAATTTTTAAAAGTAATTATACTAACAGACCTGTATTTTATTTTTTTTGTTCATAAAACGTCTTCCTTTGTGACAGTTCCCAGACATTAATATTTGCCGTCCAATTAAAAAAAAAATCCCTCTTCTTAAGCATGGTTAATAGTACATTTTGGTTAAGCTCATTCCCAATCTGGTTGCTCATAAAAAGTTGTACAGCAATGCTTGAGGGTAAAGTTTTAGGAAACAAGAATTTCTATTGGTGGAATTTTGTAAGTACAACCTTGTCTAGAATGTAATAACTTTGTGGTTCCAGGATTCTTTGATATTTTGATACAGTATAAGACAGACTGTGATAAAATTATAGCTAAGAAAACACAAAATGTTTAAATTTTCAAAGTTTCGGCACTCACTCAGATCCCTAGAGGCACTATAAAGATTATTTAAAACTAAAGACATTTGAGATTCAACAAATAGAAAGAAGTCTTTTCTGAACTTCTTTCATGTCACTAAAAGCAGATACTTAAGAGAGTGAGGCTGCCATGAATTCCCTCTCCCAAGAAAGTTTATGAAAATGAAGAAAAAACAAGGAAGTCTATTCTTACCTACATAAACACAATCACAAGCTATTTTAATCTCCCCTTTGTCTCCTAGAAACCTAGTTTTTCTTCCCTTAGACGCCTCCTGCCTCTCATTGTGTTAAATATATACACCTTCTTCCTTAGCTGTTTAAGGAGCTGTGTATATACACTCCCATATGTATATCAACCTCTAGGCCAGTTGAAAAGTAGAGTAGGAGCAACATGTGGCATGTGAGATAATTTTGGTGGTTCACAAATGAACTTTCTAAATTATTCTTAAGATGTATGAATTGTGAACATGTAGAAAAATCTTAATTTAAAGTAAATGTATGTGCATATTTTAAATTTTAGAAAAATGCAACTAGCTCATCAAACTTGCCACTTTTTTAATACTGATCATTTAATTGGGTTATAGCTATGTCTACAATATATGAATTAACAGATAAATGATGTAATGATTTGTTCAGTCAGCATATCCTGAGTAGATTCCAAGGGGCAGACTCCAATACACTGCTTCTGACGGTCTTAAAAAAATGATGAGGACATGTTTCCTCATCCCATTATTAAGAGAGTCGTTTAGTACTGAAAATTACTAATGTGAAGATAATGTGACCTCATAAAGATTAGTAGGTTATATTTTCACATATATTTCTCTTTGTGTTGCATCATCCAGTGTCTTAAATCATTAAGTAATTTAATCTTCCATATTTCTAAAGTTATATTAAAGTTAAAGAACTAAAACAACTCTTAATTTCTAAATATATATATATATATATGAAAACCAGAGGCTTCTTTAATAGTGTTGGTGAACTTTTATTACATTTATTAATGATTTTATATTTGACATTTTTTCTCAGCAACATAAATAAGTTAATAAAATGACATATTTAATATGTATTTGTAAATTTACTTGTGGCATTGGAGATAATATTTGAAAATTTTTTTTATTTATAAAATATTTATTTATTTATTTATTTATTTATTTTAGAAATGAGAATCTCGCTACATTGACTATACTGATTTCAAACTCCTGGGCTCAAGTGATCCTCCTACCTCAGCCTTCTGAGTAGCTAGGACTATAGGTATGTGCCTGGCTTTAGCCCACCATTGAAAATAATGATTGCTTATGATGAAGTTTTAAAAGATTGAATTAATCTAAATTTAATTTATAAAAATAGTAAATAGATAATATTCAATATTTATAATATTTTATGTGATATATGAATGTAGCATGCATATGTAAACACACATATAGATGCATATATACACATACATGCATATAAATGCCAGAGGCAGTATTTCTACCCTTCCAAGTCACTCAGCCTTCTTCTTTATATGTCATCACCAAATCACTACAATAAACAAATTTGAATTTTTTTTTACATTATGTTTTCTTTCAGTCTGTCAGCATCAAATCTCTCACGATTACCTGCTTCTTTGGGTCATTGTCACTACTCCATAGAATAGATACTGGTGTGTTAAAGATAGTGTATTTACAGGAAGTATATACCAAAATACATAATGGGAGCTTTTTCTCATATTGGGGAAAGATATTGCTTACAAAGTGTTGAGTTCTAAAATTTGTATTTTTAAGTGGGAAATAAAAATAATCCTGGCAAAACGATTGTGAGCAGAGATGTAGCAACAAAATCTACTAACAGTTTCCACACGTGGGAATTCTCCCACATTTTATCACCAACACATATCACATAGGAAAATATAAAAAAAAAAGTCTCATGCACACTCATAACTTGTGAGCCCATAATGGTAATGCTAATTCATGATGTTCTCCCAATTTGGAATCAGATTTGATCTTAAAATATCCATTTAAAAAATAATCCTTCGGCAATTGAGATACAAATCAAAACAAAAACAGAAAAAACAAAACAACTTACACTTTTGATCTTTATAGTAATATACTACTGCTCAAGGCTCTTCTGAGTAAATGAAATAACATTCTAAATTGTGAGTGGTAAAAAATAAAAAATAACTATTTCTATAAACATTCCATATAATTTATTTATGTGTTTTCATTTATGTTATGTGACAATCTAATATATATTAAAATCCACAAAGAAGATCTCCTTTCTTCTCTTTCCCATTTTCATCTGCATTTCTCTTCATTTCTTTTTTAAAAAATAAGAATATACATTTAACTTTAATTATTTAAAAATAACAGGATATTACATTAAGTTAGGAAACTGTGATTCTAGTTGGCAAGCAAGAATATCTTTTAAAAAGTTAAACAAGTTCAACCACTACTCTGAACAGAACTGTGCCTCCCCAACCTTAAGCTAGAAAATCTAGAGTAAATTGATATGTTTCTGGAAACACATAATGTTCCAAGATCGAATCAGAAAGCTATTGAAACCCTGAACAGATGAATATCAAGCTGTGATATTAAATTAGTAATAAATAACTCACCAACCAAAAAAAAAAAAAAGCCCTGGACCAGATAGACATACAGCTGAATTTTACCAGACATACAAAAATTGACTCAAGATGAATTAACTATTTAAATGTAATACCTCAAGCTATAAAAATCCTAGAAGAAAACCTATTAAAACTCTTCTTAACATTGGCTTTAGCGAGGATTTCATAATGATGATATCCTGAAAAGCAATTGCAAAAAAAACAAAAACTGACAAGTAGCACCTAAACTAAAGAGCTTCTGCACACTAAAATAAACTGTCAATACAGTAAACAGAAAATGGAAAGAATGGGAGAAAAGCTATGCAAACTATGCATCTGACAAAGGTCTAATATTCAGAATCTATAAGGAACTTAAATAATTTAACAAGCAAAAGACAAACAATCCCATTAAAATAGGGGCAAGGGACATGAACAGACACTTCTCAAAATAAGACATACATGCAGCCAACAAATATATGAAAAGATGCTCATCAGCATTTATCATCAGGGAAATGCAAATCAAAACCATAATGAGATATCATCTCATACCAGTTAGAATGGCTATTATTAAAAAGTCAAAAAATTACATATACTGGTGAGGCTGCAGAGAAAAGGAAATGGTTATATGCTGTTGGTGGGTATGTAAATTATTTCAGAGACTGTGGAAAGCAGTTTGAAGATTTCTCAAAGGATTTAAAACCAAGCTACCATTCAACCTACCAACCCCATTACTGGGTATATGCACAAAGAAAAATAGTGCATTCTACCAAAAAGACACATGCATGTCTACGTTAATTGCCATGCTATTCACAATAGCAAAAAACATGGAATCCACCTAGGTGCCCATCAGTAGTGGATTGCATAAAGAAAATGTGGTGCATATACACCATGGAATACTACAAAGTCATAGAAAAGAATGAAATCATGTCCTTTGAAGCAACATGGATGAAGCTGGAGGCCATAATCCTAAGTGAATTAATGCAGGAAGAGAAAACTAAATACTACATAATATCAGTTTTTCAATGGGAGCTAAACACTGAGTGCACAGGGAAATAAACCTGGGAATAATAGACTGAACTACTGGGGCAAGGAGAGAGAATGAATCATAAAACTACCCATTGAGTACTATGCCGACTACCTGAGTGCAATACACCCATGTAACAAACCTGCATATGTACTCTCTGTGCTTAAAATAAAAGTTGAGGAAAAAAATAATGCTTCTATGAACATTAACCAGAGGAAGTTGGGTATTCTATTCTCTTGAAAACATTTTTTGTTTGAGATATTTGCCTAATATTTCTTATTTTTTATGCAAACAAGTAGACAGAATTATATCATCATTTATAGCCCCAAATGCTTATGTATTTTTAGTAGCCAAACACTCAATAAATATCAGTTCCCATAAACCATCACCTGCTATCCTTTCATTCCACTCTCACTCCTCAGAAAATGCCCAAGAAACTTGCAGAGTTAAAACAATGGGGTTACAATTAACACTAATTCCACACATCAGTAGGAAGCAGAAGTGAGGGAACGTCAGGGTAGGGGTTATTTCTTAAAAGTTGTTTACAAGGTTGAAATATAAAATATAGAAAATTAATTTTACCTATACAAACACATATGTTTGTAATGCTTACACATTTTATTTGAATATTTCTGTCCATAAAGATAAAAAATTGAGCTGATAAAGAAATAGTAATATTATAATTTTAGGAATTATATCTTGTTAGGAAAGATAACTAGCATCCCTTCTCTAGATTTTGCTATTTGAGAAATATACAACACCCTTGCTATTCATAAAATTTAGAAATTATAAATTATTCTTGCCATGATTCTAAATTAAATTTAGGCCGGGCACAGTGGCTCATGTCTGTAATCCCAGAACTTTGGGAGACCAAGGTGGGCTGATCACTTGAAGTTGTCAGTGGTTTCAGACTTGCCTAGGAGCACAGTGAAACTCCATTTCTACTAAAAATACAAAAAATTAGCCGGGTGTGGTGGCACGTGCCTGTAATCCCAACTACTCGGGAGGCTGAGTTAGGAGAATCACGAACACCAGAGGTGAAGGTTGCAGTGAGCCAAGATCGCCCCACTGCACTCCAGCCTGGGTGACAGAGCAAAATCCCATCTCAAAAATAAATAAATAAAATATAAAGTAAATATAAACTTTTTTTTCTGGTAATTAAGAAATCTTGATTACAAAAGTGTTCTTAATATTTCACTCAGGATAACAATAATATGAAAGAGAGTTTGCTTTGAAGAAAAATGATATGTAAAGAGATTACTTTAATTCTATGTGAATTACAGTAACATATCAAAGTTGAGGTTATAATAGTATGTAGTAAATTTCAACAAAAAGAAAACTCATTGATCTTTCATATCTCTAATTTTTTTCTAGATCTACCCCACAAAATTTTCGTCTGGAATTAATCATTCCTTCATTACATATTTATATTTGAAGTCAATAGCATGGGTGACAATATTGCAAATATTCTCAAAAAATATGTGACAGGGTTTTCTAATACAGGTCAGTCAAAACTCAATTACCTTAATTACGGATCATAACATGTAAACACGAATAAAAAATCTCCAAACTACATGTAATTTGAAGGATTCTCTTCGAAAATCAAATATTTTTAACATAAGCAAAACCAGGTCAAAGCTGAGTAATGTTCAATAATTTGTCATGAAAGCTGTAATTATTCTTTTAAAGTCAAAATTGATTGCTCATTTTTTTTTTATTGTAATTATTATTATTATTATTATTAATATACTTTAGGTTTTATGGTACATGTGCCCAATGTGCAGGTAAGTTACATATGTATACATGTGCCATGCTGGTGCACTGCACCCACCGACTTGTCATCTAGCATTAGGTATATCTCCCAATGTTATCCCTCCCCCCTCCCCCCAACCCACAACAGTCCCCGAAGTGTGATGTTCCCCTTCCTGTGTCCATGTGTTCTCATTGTTCAATTCCCACCTATGAGTGAGAATATGCGGTGTTTGGTTTTTTGTTCTTGCGATAGTTTACTAAGAATGATGATTTCCAATTTCATCCATGTCCCTACAAAGGACATGAACTCATCATTTCTTATGGCTGCATAGTATTCCATGGTGTAGATGTGCCACATTTTCTTAATCCAGTCTATCATTGTTGGACATTTGGGTTGGTTCCAAGTCTTTGCTATTGTGAATAATGCGGCAATAAACATACGTGTGCATGTGTCTTTATAGCAGCATGATTTATAGTCCTTTGGGTATATACCCAGTAATGGGATGGCTGGGTCGAATGGAATTTCTAGTTCTAGATCCCTGAGGAATCGCCACACTGACTTCCACAAGGGTTGAACTAGTTTACAGTCCCACCAACAGTGTAAAAGTGTTCCTATTTCTCCACATCCTCTCCAGCACCTGTTGTTTCCTGACTTTTTAATGATCGCCATTCTAACTGGTGTGAGATGGTATCTCATTGTGGTTTTGATTTGCATTTCTCTGATGGCCAGTGATGGTGAGCATTTTTTCATGTGTCTTTTGGCTGCATAAATGTCTTCTCAACCTACTCATCTGACAAAGGGCTAATATCCAGAATCTACAATGAACTCCAACAAATTTACAAGAAAAAAACAAACAACCCCATCAAAAAGTGGGCGAAGGACATGAACAGATTGCTCATATTTTAAGTCTCCTTACGACTTCAAGATAATATATTGGTGTTTAATGCACATGACTTACATTGTGCACACCACCAATACAATATAAAAAACTGCTGCCAGGTGCAGTGGCTCACGCCTGTAATCCCAACACTTTGGGAGGCTGAGGTGGGTGAATTGCTTGAGGCCATGAGTTTGAGACCAGCCTGACCAACATGCTGAAACCTCATCTCTACTAAACATCCCAAAATTAGCTGGGTGTGGTGGCACGCATCTGTAATTCCAGCTACTCAGGAGGCTGAGGCACGAGAATAGCTTGAACATGGGAGGCTGAGGTTGCAGTAAGCCAAGATCATGCCACTGCACTCTAGCCTGGGCAACACAGCAATACTCTCCTCCCCTCCCAAAAAGAATATCCAGGTGTGGTGGTACCCTTGTGGTTCCAGCTAGTTGGGAGACTGAGGCATGAGAATCACTTAAACCCCGTAGGTGGAGGTTGCAATGAGCTGAGATCGCACCATTGTACTTCAGCCTGGGTGACAGAGCAAGACTGTCTCAAAATGAATAAATAAATAAGCAAACAAACAAACAAGATAGATGTAAAAAAAATGGAGAGACATTTAAGATATATGGATATCGTTATCGTATACAAACAAAGATATGTTAGACTTATGTTACTATTGGTATATAGAAAACAGTTAATAATTAACAACCAGCTATCAGATAAGTAGCCCTGATTTGTAGCACTGGCACTTTCCATACTGTAAATACTCCCAGCATGACTGCAAATGTGAGATCACTGAACTCAGAGTTTGAAAGAGAAACCCACAATTGGCCCTCAAGCAAGTCTCAGCTGACTTTCCACCTCCAACAACCCACGGTTTTAAGTTACAGATTTAAAATGCAGTGGAAATGAGCATTCTTCTTTATCATTTGTGGAAATGTGATATGTCACAACACTTTGAAAAATAATATAACATTATCTACTAAGATTAAAAAGTGTGTGAATATGTATGTACAAATACATATACACATATACACATATATATGCATACATATAATTTTCTCATAGCAATTCCATTTTTAATTACTGATTTTTAAACAGTAAGTACCAGTATTTCAGTGATTTATGTAATACTGTAATAATGTCTCAATATATTTCAAGCATTAGTCTAAGTACTTTTTTGTTTGCTAACTAGCTAATTGTAACCAGAACAATGTGGTATGTTTTATTAATATACCCATTTTACTGGTTAGGAAATTAACATACAAAGTATGCCCCAAATCACACAGCTAATAAATGGCTGAACTGAGATTTGAACTTGGGTGACATAATTCACTACACTCACTGCCTCTCTTGAACATCATGAGGGTAGATATCAATTTGGTGCCAAAAACAAATGATCAAATAAACAAAAATGGAGTATTGTTGAATCAATGGTGATCCATTATTATTATCTTACATTATGTAGCTATTAAAATTATTTGTTCTTAAAACTTCTAAAAATGCTTAAAATGTTATAACCTTCTATATTTAACTTTTCATTTTGTACTGTATGACTTAAGTTTATAACAAAAACTGTTATTGCATCTAAATTCAAATGTTCATTCGACTTCTTCCTAATGCTATTCCTTCTTTTGATGACTCACATATGTACTTCTGTTTTATAATTTTATCCCTGAAATGCTAAAAACTCATCACTCCCTCAGTGATGAGTAGTCTATCATGTTGGATAGAAGTTGTTCCAGATGTCTTTACAAATATTTTAAAACTAGATAGCAATTCAGAATCTTTTACCTTGCATTTCTATTAAAAAATTATCTTTTTAATTGCATAATAAAAAAATTAGCTTTCAAATACCTTCCATAGCAATCTGACTTTATAAAAAAGACATTCTACCTTTTCTTCACATTTTCAGTTAAATAGAAAAAAGAATTTTCTGTGTTTTGAAGAACTCTGAGTGGCCCTCCCTAATACATTTTACTTTTTCCCATATCCACAGTTTTCACTCTGGTCTATGTCACATGACATTAATATATATATACAAACATACAGACACACACATAATACACATAACATACTATAATATATAATTATAATATATAAAATAATAAATTATTTTTAAAATCTGAAGAAATATAAGTAAAAGCTTATCAACTTAGCTTCAAAAATTAGATCTATATGTCTATCTACATATTTCTATCTACATATCCCTAATTATATATCTATCTAGGTATCTATCTAAACACGTACACATTCTGTGTCAGGTGATATATCTCTAAAAAGGCAAGAAAATGACAAGTTTGTGACACATTTTTTCATATTAACTTCTTCAGAACAGCTAATTGAGGTTATTTTCCTTTTAGCATCCCCTGCTATCTTTCCGTTCAGCAAGATCTGTCTGTATGAGCAAGATTACAATGCTTAGGAGTCATTAAAGGCATATTATGGCTTAAGAGTCTAGCTGCTTTAAAAAAGAAAAGGCTATTATTTTAGAGCAGTTTTAGGTTTACAGAAAAATTGAGAGGAAGGTATATACACCCAGGTCTCCACACATGCACACCCTCCCCACTTATCAACATCCCTAATCAAAGTTGTACGTTGGTTACAATTGATGAATCTACATTGAACAATGATAATCACCAAAGTTCATCCTTTACATTAACGATCACTCTTGGTGCTGTACATTCTATGGGGATGGACAAACGTGTAATGGTATCTACCCAACTTTATGGTATCATCCAGAGTATTTTAACTGACCTAAAAATATTTCGTGATCCTTCTATTAATCCTTTTCTACCTGCCTTTACCATCATATCCCTGACATCCACTGATTTTTATACTGTTTCCCTAGCTTTGCCTTTACCAGAATGTTATATATTGGAATCATCCAGTATGTAGCCTTTTCTTAATGGTTTATTTTGCTCATAAATATGCATTCAAGATTTCTCCATACTTTTCATATCTTTATAGCTCATTTCTTAACTGTCATATCAAAAACGTAAGCTTGTCACTTAATATAGGATTTTTTATATGACCTTCCCTTCTAGCTTTTTTCTCAAGGGGTACTCTCATTATTCTTGCTAAGAAAAGAAAAAGGTTTTCAGGTCATCAGTGTGCCCAGTCTCAGGATACGAACTATACATAGTATAATTCAGAAGTGAATACCGCATATCCCTTTGACACATATGGACTTCCTCAACTTTCGTTCCTATCATGCTGACTCAGGTGATACAAGTCTGGAAGGAGATGTTGGGTGGGAGAGAACTCTGAAGAGAGTATCTTCCCAGATAAAAGAAAGAAGAATCAATAAACGTAAAAGATATCCCAGTTTTTCTACCCTTTCTGCCTGCTGCATTCAGACTTGAAATGCAGTTGTGATGCTTATGGCTATGGTACACAACTAGCTCCCAGCTGATAAGGCATTGGGAAAATAACCACATTTCAGAGAAGAGGGAAGTATAGATGGAAGGAACCTAAGTCCCTGGTGATATAATTGAACTGTCAAACCAAACACTGGGCCTCATAATTCCAGAAATTTTATTAAACTTCCACTAATAATAACTATAATAAATGTCTATGTTTTGTAAGCATATAAACATGTCTATGTTATATAAGCATATAAGGATATCTGTGTTTTATAAGCATATAAAGCATGTCTGTGTTTTATAAGGATATGTTTGGATGTTCTGTTATTGTTATCTACATACATTAGTATAAACTTCAGTTATGGGGATATTAGGTGATATCTAGTGAACAATTACTCAATAAATGATAGCCATGAGGAAAAACATGACCAATTCGGCAATGATTCTTTGCCTTTAGTGTACCTTAGAATCCCCTGAAGAGCTAACTAAAAATGCAGATATTCCACTTCCATCATCTGAGATTTTTGTTCAGAACATCTGAGTTAGGGTCCAGAAATATGTATATTTAATACACACCCAAGGTGATTCTGCTGCAGTTAATTTGCAGGATCCTACTTTGAAAAATACTTCAGTATAGTCTAAAAAGATTGGATCATGGGTAATACATATGAATAATTTAGAGGTCAAAGAATACAGTGAATAAAAACAACCTATTCTATCCCTTTCTCCATCTATAAGAGTATTATATACAAACACCAAGGGCAGGAGTGCCCTGATGAAGAAGTGAATGACACAGAGCACTCTGAGAGTATCTGATACATTTTGGATGAGTTTTTTACTTCATAAATTCACAGAAGAAATTTAAAAAAAATTGAATACTCACATTAGCTTGGATTATGACAAAGTAGCGAGTCTTATCTTCATAGTTGAGCCTCTTCCTTAACACTATATTTCCAGTCAACATTAGGGGAATTTCAAAGGTGTCATTGGATGTCTGCAAATATTAAAGATACAGACTTCAGATTATTTGAATGTAAGATGAATTAATAACTCAATATTTTGGATTAATCCTCTTGGAAGTTAGAGATGGCATGCTTATCATCTGAAAACAGAATGACTATAAGCTTCAGAGTCAATATTGTTATATATTTCCAAACATTTAATTTTGATCAATAGGTTTCCCCAGAGTCCTTTGGTAATAATAACCAGAAAATTTGTTTCTTGTCATAGTTTTTAATATATTATTAGTATTATTCATCAACAGTCTTGGAATAGTTCTAAATCAAAGTCTAGGTATCTGAAAAACTTCCCTGTTACCATATTATCTTTTCACTGTGTTTTTTAACACCAAAGCATTCAAACACTAAAATCTGTTATTTCTACATAGTATCAATTGTCAACATTGATATCCATTCTGTATTTTAAGTATTTTTAAGTATTATCTGGCATTAAATACAAAAAAACACAGTTACGGGTCACTTAATGATAAGGTACATTCTGAGAAATGTGTTCTTAGGTGATTTTTGTCATTGTGTGACTATTATAGAGTGTAGATTCACAAACCTAAAATGGTACAGCCTACTACATACTAGGACAGGTGATATAGCCTATGACTCCTAGGCTACAAACCTGTACAGCATGTCACTGTACTGAATGCTATAGGCAACTGTAACACAATGGTCAGTATTTCCTCTATAAATCTAATCTAAACATAGAAAAGGTATAGTAGAAATACAACATTATAATTTTATGAGACCACCATTTGCTATGTGATATATCATTGATCAAAATGTCATCATGCAGAGCATGACTGCATGAACTTGAATCAGTTCGTTATTGTGGGAAAAAAAATCCAGGTTTTTTCTTTTCGGTTCCACAACTTCTGCTCATTAGTTAAGTTCTCTGCCCTGTCTAGGACTGAGTTTTTTCCTGGTAACATGGAAGTCATAAGGGCAACACTAGTGCTCTGGTATAAGCAGCCCTCAGTGTAACTGTATTCACACCTTAAGGGAATATAATTTATAAGATAAATCTCTTATTCTTAAGAAGACCTTATGTCACTTTTGTATTTTAGTGCGATTTTAAAGAATGATAAAATTGTTTCTAGATAGGCTCAATATCTCAGTGTTATTTTGTTCACTGAAATTGTTTTGTGGTTGTTCAGTTGCCTTGTGTATTTGTGCTTGTGATTTTTGTTGTGGACATCACATTGGGTGAAATATTTAGTTTGAATCTGCGTTAGATTGCTGCAAAAGGAAGAGGAGGGGGAAGAGAGGGAAAGAAAAATAAGGGGAAAAGGCAAAGGGGAGGAGAAGAGAAAGGGAAGGGGAAGTGTGGAAGAAGAAAAAATACTGTGTATGTGAGAGAGAAACAGAGAGAGAGAGAGGAAGAGAGAGAGAGTGTTTACACCCTCAACTTAGTGTAAGTGTATTCCTAAGAGTCACATAAGAAGTTAAACTCAATGAAAAAAAAAAGCTGATTCAAATCTCTGAGCTCAAGCTCAATCAATGAAATGTGTGTAGTTTAGCCTTCCATGTCTAGAGCTGTGATCTGTCACCTTTCTTTCTTTCTTTGTCTCTCTATCTCTCTTTCTCTCTGGGATGCATAAAGACACACACACTGTACATTTTGCAGAATTAATATATATTTTTAAATGATTCATTCTGTGCTCCTCATGTAATGGGCCTTGCAAATCGTTCTTGGATGCAGTCATTTAAAAGTAACAATTTAAAATATAAATACAGAAAATGAAATGAACAACACAATTAAAAACAGACATTTGACATTTTCCCTAATTTTTTGCCTATTCAATTTTGCTTGTACCTATGAGTGGGGCTGGCAATTATGACACAGGAGTGTAAAAATGATTGAATCTAAACATGTAAGTTGAATATGAGCAATACCTTAGCTAATAATTGCTATTTACACTGTTAAACCTATCCTAATGTGTTGTTATGAGGTTATTACATTTTAGTGACTCAATAATATAGAAATATATATTGTTTTCTAGCATAAATATGGAAGATACTGTGGTCTTACCATAAAACCACCTCATCTCTGGACTCAGAACCCCAAATTAGCTCACATATCCGGTGACACTGTGCCTCAGAGGAGGCTATGTCTCTAAATGAGATGAGTCTTGAATAGTCTAGCTTAAAAACAGTAATTCCATTCTCTTTTACCAGGAAGTATTTTGCAAATGTACATGTGATTCCATTTTGAGTAATGAAAAAAATTTCTCTTAATTGCAAAGATCGAGAGAAGCTAACATTCCCTTTTCAGCTTATAGAAGTTTCTGTCAGGATATAAAATTTAGAACGTCAGCAGCCATTTGGGGACTATTGATAAAATTAATTTCAGAGAAATAGCTAATATGCTAGTGATAGCAGAGCATAAAATAAAAAGAGCCTGGATCTGTGTTGTCTTTGAGTTGCTGAGCAAATCTTGATATTACCCCATCTCTGAAAAACTTATTATGATAGATAATAAATTATCTTTTTGTTTAAGTCATCTTTAACGTAGTTTTTTTACATACATACATATATATATATATATATAAAGTAAATTTTCTGCAGCTGAAAGCACTTTGATACATGATTATTCCTGTCTCTATATGTCTTTACACTGTAGGCCTCTCTCTACTCCAAACACGCCATGGCTCTTCAGCTCTTCACACCTGATATTTGCTCTTATTTTTCTCTTGCTTAAATATCCCATCACTTATTTCTCTGTGTCCTAATCTCTGCAAACTTTACTCAGTGAAATCTTTTAAATGTAATTTATATTTAAGTCTTTGATGTCATCTCACATTATTTTTTTCCAAAAAACACTTATTTGGGATCTTCTGTTTTGCTTGACAGATTCCTCAAGGGTCTCAGTCTGTGATGCATAAATACCTATCCTTATATCTCTAGCTAAGCAACTTAATTAATTTTTGCAATACTTTTTTTGTTGTTAACAGTTTTCATTGGACGTTTGTAGAATTATTAAAAATAATAGCTATTAGTGACTTTATTGATCTTCAGAGCACTTTCAATAGCACTGAATTCTTATCATCTTATCTATCCTTTAGAGATTTTATAGATTCTTAGATTTTAATTTTACTTTTTATATTGATTGATTGATTGATTGATTGATTGATTGAGATGGATGGAGTCTTGCTCTGTCACCCAGGCTGGAGTGCAGTGGCGCAATCTCAGCTCACTGCAACCTCTGCCTCCTGGGTTCAAGCGCTTCTCCTGCCTCAGCCTCTGAGTAGATGGGACTACAGGCATGTGCCACCGCACCTGGCTAATTTTTATTTTTTACTTCTAGTAGAGATGGGGTTTTAACATTTTGGCCAGTCTGGTCTCGAACTCCTGACCTCAAGGGTCTGCCCACTTTGCCTCCCAAAGTTCTGGGATTACAGATGTGAGCCACCACCCCTGGCCTAGATTTTCATTTTGTTAGCACTTGTATTCTATAAAATATAAGAATAGGATATACTTTATGATCAATGGTGCTTCTGAAATATTGCATATTGAAAGCCACTGTATTAAATTTAATTCATTGATTAAGCAATCATTGAGTACTCATTCTGTCTCTAAAATGTAGAATAATAATCAAGAAAATTAGAAGCAAAATATAGATATCTTTATGATATCTTTATGATAGTCTTTCTTTTTCCTCTAGTAAAAAGAATACTGAATTAGATCAACCCTAAGTAAATGTCTTGCTTTAATGATATTTCTAAAGTGTTTACCAAAAAAGTTAAAAAAAAAAAAAAAAGCTAAATTAAGCAACGGAAAAAAGTAGATTTTTTAATAAATAAATACATGATAAAGCCATGAAAAAAACAAAACAATACTTAGAACATTCTTAAAGTTTAGAATGCACAAGAATCATAGGCATATATCATTAAGACTGTAGATTCCTAGCATCTGTTACCCAAAATTCCAGAAATTCTCTGGAATTGGCATTTTTAACAAACCTACCAGGTGATCCTGATGCAGATGATTCAGCTTTTACTTTTGAGAAACCACTGTACTATGTAAGTCTGAGAGTGACTGCACTCTCTGTCCTTGCTATTTATTTTTCTCTTCTTTCATTCTTAGAGATTTGTTCCACCAATGAGGCAGAAAAGTTTGGGAACAGAGCAATGCCCATTAACTTAAGCAACCTTACATTTCTAAAGCCAGGCCATTGCCCCCTTTCTGATAGTCATGGATATTCTCTTTAAAACACAAACTAACATTGGCTTTTTTGGGTGATGAGAATTTAAGTGCTGACTACCTGCACTGTATTAATGAGAAAAATCCAATTATGGTGAAATGATTTAATACCCACAGGCCCCAAACACCTGGCCTCCATTAAGAAAGGTCCACTCGCTACTTTCTGACAGTTCAGTGACAACAACTGTCAAATAAGGGACAATTCTCCATTTAGTAAAATGAGGGCATAAGGCAGTTTAAGCAATTTATCACTATCACAGATATGGGAAGCAGGGTAGGAGACAGCTGTAACATCCACGCCACACACATTCACATTCAATAACGGAGACAGAAGGAATGTCAAGGCTCTAGCAACTCTGTGTTTCCCAAGATGATTCCATCCCCCCAGAGTCCCCTTTACTAATATGGGGATATTAGTAAATATTGCACCAGTTTAGATAAAATGGCAGCTCTCTGCAAGAAGGTGTTGAATCCTACAGTTAAAGATGCTCTAGAAATGGAATATGGGGTTATTAGCACTATTTCTTCTCAGCTGATAGATTTGGTCATTCATCATTTTTAGGAAAGAGGGAAAGACTCTTTCAGCCTTTCACACCAATGTTATAAGTATTGTTTGTAATATTCTCTTTTCAGCTGTGATGACTAGAAATTCAGTTCAAAAGAAGATAATTTTTAAAGAACACACACACACACACACACACACACACGTGTATATATATTTTCTGGTGACCTAAAGACAGAGCCTTAGTACAAAAGTGCCTCAATGGGCCTGTAATTGAGAAGTGGTGGAAATTTAGATAATTACCATTTTCTCTTTGTCTCTAAGAGGCTGTAAATTCTCTTATTGCTTCTTGACACTATTTTTAAAAATCTCTTCCCTTAGCTCTGTGTCTTTTTCTGTACCTCTCTCTTCTCTCTTTGGGTTTCCCCCATTTGTTCACATTGAATATAACTGTGAGACTGTGTTTTAGTTCCAATAAACAGCATTAACTTTGCCCTTATCAATCTTTAGTCAGCCTTAAGATTGTCTCTGATTAAGCTCAGGCTACTGTGCCATCAGCTGCTGAACATTCTATGTTGTTGTCATTGTTTGTGTGTCTCCTCTAATCTAATTTCCTGAAGTAAAAAGTGGAGGACTTAGTAAGGCTATGCAATTTTTGTTCACCCAAGAGGGACTGGGATTTGAGCAGGCAACATTAACTTTGCTCCTAAGAGAAAGTCCCAAAACTCTGATCATTTTTTTCTGTTTCATATTGTTAAAACATGTCCCTGGCTGACAGACAAAATGGACTCCCTATGACTAACTGAAGTAAGTTAAAACAAAACCAACAAAACCAGGTGGCCATGCCTGGGTGACAAAGTGGTCACATACTCTGTGCTCTCAGAAAGATGTCAAAGCATCACAGGATCTTCCTTTCTACAGCTGATATGGTTTGGGTGTGTCCCCACCCAAATTTCATCTTCAGTTGTAGCTTCCATAATTCCCACGTGTTGTGGGAGGGAGCTGGTATGAGATAATTGAATCATGGCATTTCCACTATACTGTTTCTGTGGTAGTGAATAAGTCTCATGGGATCTAATGCTTTTATAAGGGTGAAATCACTTTCACTTGATTCTCAATTCTCTCTTAGTCGGCCTCCATGTAAGACATGCCTTTCACCTCCCACCAAGATTGTGAAGCCTCCCAGGCACATGGAACTGTGAGTCCATTAAACCTCTTTTTCTTTATACATTACCCAGTCTCACATATGTCTTTATCAGAAGTTTGAAAACAGACTAACACAGTAAATTGGCACTAGTAGAGTGGGGTCCTGCTGTAAAGATATCCAAAAATGTGGAGACAACTTTGGAACTGGGTGGCAGGCAGAGGTTGGAACAGTTTGGAGAGCTCAGAACGACAGGAAAAGGTGGGAATGTTTGGAACTTCCTAGAGAATTTTTCACTGGCTTTGACCAAAATGCTGATAATGATATGGACAATGAAATCCAGGGTAAAGTGATCTCAGATGGAGATGAGGATAGTGGAGTAAAGGTGACCGTTGCTATGTTTTATCAAAGAGACTGGTGGCATTTTGCCCCTGACGTAGAGATTTGTGGAACCTTGAACTTGAGGGAGATTATTTAGGTTATTTGGTGACATAAGTTTCTAAGTAGCAAAGCATTCAAGATGTGACTTCAGTGCCATTAAAAGCATTCAGTTTTAAAAGTGAGACAGAGCATAAAAGTTCAGAAAATTTGCAGCCTGATGATGCAATAGAAAAGAAACACCCATTTTCTGAGGAGAAATTCAAGCCAGTTGCAGAAATTTGCATAAGTAATGAGGAACCAAATGTTAATCACCAAGACAATGGGGAAAATGTCTCCAGGGTGTGTCAGAGACATTTGTGGCAGCCCCTCCCTTCATAGGCCAGGAGCCCTAGGAGAAAAAAGTGGTTTCATGGGCCAGGTCCAGGACCCCCACTTCCGTGTGCAGCCTAGGAACTCGGTGCCCTGTGTCCCAGCTGCTCCAGCCATGGCTATAAGGAGTCAAGACATAGCTCGAGCTGTGGCTTCAGAAGGTGCAAGCCCCAAGTCTTGGCAGCTTTCACATGGTGTGGAGCCTATGGGTCCATAGAAGTCAAGAATTAAGGTTTGGGAACCTCCACCTAGATTTCAGAGGATGTATGGAAATGCCTGGATGTCCACACAAAAGTTTGCTTCAGGGGCAGGGCCCTCATGGAGAACCTCTGCTAGGGCAGTGTGGAAAGGAAGTGTGGGGTTGAAGTCCCCACAAAGAGTTGCCACTGGTGCACTGCCTAGTGAAGCTGTGAGAAGAGGGCCACTGTCCTCCAGACCCCAGAAAGTAGATTTACCGACAGTTTGCACTGCATGCCTGGAAAGCAGCAGACACTCAGTGCCAAACTGTGAAGGCAGCCAGGAGGGAGGCTGTACCCTGCAAAGCAACAGGGGTGGAGCTGCCCAAGACCATGGGAACCCACTTCTTGCATCAGCATGACCTGGATGTGAGACAGGGTGTCAAAGAAGATCATTTTGGAGCTTTAAGATTTGACTGCCCCACTGGATTTCAGACTTGTATAGGGCCTTTAGACCTTTTGTTTTTGCCAGTTTCTCTCATTATGAATGAATATATGTATATGCATACCCAATGTCTGTACTCCCATTTTATCTAGGAAGTAACTAACTTACTTTTGATTTTACAGGCTCATGGGTGTAAGGAACTTGCTTTGTCTCAGATGAGACTTTGGACTGTGAGCTTTTGAGTTAATGATGAAATGAGTTAAAACTTTGAGGGACTGTTGGTAAGGCATGATTGATTTTAAAATATGAGGACATGAGATTTGGGAGGTGCCAGGTGTAGAGTAATATGATTTGGCTGAATCCCCACCCAAATCTCATCTTGAACTGTAGCTCCCATAATCCCCAAGTGTTGAGGGAGGGACCTGGTGAGAGATAATTAAATCATGGGGGTGGGTTTTTCCCATGCTGTTCTCATGTTAGTGAGTAACTCTCATGAGATCTGATGGTTTTATAAGCGATTTATAAGGCTCTCAATTCTCTTTTGTCTGCTGCCATGTTAATACCTGTCTTTTACCTCCTGCCATGATTGAGAGGCCTCCCCAGCCACGTGGAACTGTGGGTCCATTAAACCTCTTTTTCTTTATAAATTACCCAGTCTCAGGTATGTCTTTATCAACAGTGAGAAAACGGACTAATACAACAACGAAGCAAAAACAGATCCTGTTCTTGGTGCCAAGATAAACTGCAGCTGGAACTACTACCTTCTGCCCCCTATGCCATCCCTACACTGGCCCTTTAGCACCAGCCCTTTGAAAGAAACATCTGACAGAAACTTCTGGTTTGGGGTTTGGAAATCAACCAATCAGAGCTCACCTGAATCAACCAATCAGTATATAGAACAGTCATGACTCATCTGTTTTGACCAATCAGAATTAAGCAAGGATCTATTCTTCATTTGGATGAAGACAGCTTATTGGGAACCTGGGTGGGAACTATGGCTATAAAACCCTGACCCTCTCTTTGTTCTCTGAAATGTGTCTTAGCTTGAAACCACAGGCTGTATATCCATGGTTTGAAAACTGTTCACTGAAATAAAGTCTCTTTCCTCCAAATTCCTTTCCAGAGAACATTTGCTCACAATACAAATTTGCCACTCTCCCACACACAAATACAAACAGATTCATTCACATTTAATGATACATTATGATTACAATGCAGTTCAACTTATCTTATTCCAGCCAACTTCCCAGGAAACTGTATTTGTGTTTGGTTGGGTTTTGAAACTTAAAAGTCACAGCCTTGGTGTGAAAAGACTGAGGTTCGAAGTTTTACACAAAGAAGGCCTTTACACCATGTCTTAATTATACATGAGTTTCCAGTAAAATGAGAATATTATGAATTTATGGAGGCATGGGAATCTCATGATATAATGTACCCTGAAAAGTACTATTAAACTACAGTAAATTTTTTTAGTAACCTACCTAGGAATAAGTAATCACTGTTTTAGCTTAACCTTAAATATTTTCTTGACATCTGAAATTTGGACTTTGACATATATATATATATATATATATATATATACACGTGTATATATATATATATATATATATATACACGTGTATATATATATATGTGTATATATATATGTGTATATATATATAGTGTGTATATATATATATATACACACATATACACACACACACACACACACACACACACACACAGAACTACTTCAGGATGGTGAGATTTTTTAAAAAATCTTTTGTCCTTAAAATGTGGTTTAACTTCCTGACTCAGGAAATTCAAATGCTTACACATTACAAATGAAAAATTATGGCTTATATTTTCTGAATTCTCTCAAAGCTACAGGGAGTCAAACATATTACAAAAGAAGGACAATTTACTCAGGAGGACTTGATAAAAGATGTTACCACCCGCTGAAACACCACTGTAATACCTCAAAGAAAGAAGCTGCTTATGCATATTGCTTAAGTGTCTTCATTTTTTTTTTTTTCTGAGTAGTAACAGTACTGAATAACAATGTTGTGCTGCTTCCTCAGTACACTGAAGACTGCTACAAGGGACATGTCATCAGTCTCCTCCTTATCACTTTAGGTCAAACTTAAAATGCTGAATAAACATGCCTCCAGTCTGGCATTAAAATTTTAAAAAAAGATCAAAAAGACATAATAATTTATTGTATAAATAGTCTTATCAATCTTGCTAACAATGAGATTTAATATATCACAATACCTATATTTAGATTTTTCCATATAAGACAAATTCTCAAAAATGAAAGTTACTGCAGATCATGTGATGACAAATTCTTATCAATTTCAGAGTTCTTCTTTTATTTTTTCAAAACAATCTAATTCAAGCTTGTCTAACCCATAGCCCACAGGCTACATGCGGCCTGGGTTGGCTTTGAATGTGGCCCAACACAAACATGTAAATGTCCTTAAAACATTATAAGATTTATTTGTGATTTTTTATTATTAGCTCATCAGCTATCATTTGTGTTAGTGTAATTTATGTGTGGCCCAAGACAATTCTTTTTCTTGCAGTGTGGCTCAGGGAAGCCAAAAGATTAGACAGACACCTCCAAATTAGTTCAGTGCATTATGGACACTCTTACTTTGTGTTACCATGAAGGCATTAAACAAAAAAAAAATCAACAGTATTTTATAATAACTATGATGAGTACACTAGAAATTGCATAGAAATTAAATGCCCCTCATTAAAGGCCTGACAACATATATTGTCCAGTACATATTTTTACATATTGTCTACTACCAAGTTCCAACAGATAATTCAAGTTGTACTTAATAAACAAAAGGTGACCAAATGAGAAAATGAACTTATACAAAAGAAAGAAGAATGCTTCTTCTTCTGAACAATAGTAGGGACTGACAAAGATTCCTTGCTTGGCCAAACTTGATCAGGCTTCTGAATCTTCTCCTAGGCTCATCTGTATACTTCCTCATAAAATCACTTTTTAACAAAGAACCATACTAAATCACTTTACCAAGAACTCCTCTACCTTTGATAAATGATCTACCTTGAAAACTCATCAGGTTTCTCATCCCGCACCACCCCTTAGGTGATGACTGATCACCCTGACTTGTCTTCAGCAACAATCGTATTAGCTTGTTTTAGCCAGAATCCCCCTTATCTCTGATGTTTCCTCCTAATAATTTTCCATCCAGTGACCCTGACCCTGCTCCTTGGCTATTATGTCCCACTTGCCCACGCTTTATTTGTAGTTGAGCCCAATCTCTCTCTCCAACTGCAAGACCTCATTGCAATGATTTCTATACCTATTGCAGTGGTCCTGAATAAGGTCTTTCTTACCATGTTTTAATGTATCATTAAATAAAATTTTCCTTTAACAATTGTCTAGAGGACTTTTAGAATAAGATATTTACTAAATTTTTTTTTCTAAATACATCAGCCATGAAAGGATAGGGAATGCTGCAGGAACAAATCCTTAAACTTTTATTTTTTTCTTTACTCTTCATGTCTACATATCTAACATGCATCAGCAAGTGGTCTCTTTTTATTGCTGTCATTGCCTAATGAATGTTTCTCCTCAACACGTTTTTCTCTGATCACAACAGCATGGGCAGGGAATATGATTACTTGTATATTGGTTCTTTGAGTTTACATTTAATTAGTCAAAGCAAATACTTTTCTCCAGGAGAGAAAAGTACACCTCTAGTATGTATCAAAAGAGGAAGAACCAAACAGTTTTGGTAAACAGCTCAAGTGCTTTTGTTAACAGCAGTGAATCCATATGGGTCTGCGGCAACTCGGTCCTAACCTCAGAGGAAAGAATGTGATTTAGGAGAAGAAGTAAGTTTAAGGCAGAAGGAGAGATTGAGGTGAGTTTTAGAGTAAGAGTGAGAGCTTATTAAAAAGTTTTAGAGCAGGAATGAAAGCAAGCAAAATACTCTTGGAAGACGGCTAAGTGGGTGACTTGAAAGATCCAAGTGCCCTATTCATCCATTCACTTGGGGGGTTTTCTACATTGGCATGGTTTGGGGGTTTGCGATTCTCCTCCCTTGATTTTTCTTTTGGGGCAGGTTGTCCACATGCACAGTGCCTGCTGGTACACTTGGGAGGGTCTTCATGTGCAGTATGTTTACTGAAGTTGTTGCATGCTTACTTGAGGCATTTTTGCCTTACCAGTTGAGCATTCCCAGAAAAAGGTCATATACTAGTGAAATTCTGCCATTTTGCCTCTTAACGTGCATGCTTCAGCCCTCTTGCCCAACTTCTAAGCTCTTATTGGGAAGCTGCTGATCACCAGCTTCAAGTGTTTTCTATCTATTGGGAGACTCTATTTCCCTGGCACTGGCTGTGACCAATTATTATTTCACAGAAAAAGTTTAAAAGCCACCTAACCATCACCTGATGATCAGCTGACATTCCTGGGGGTGGTCCTCTCCTGCCCTACTCATATCTGCCTAACCATCTAGTTGATATGGTTTGGCTCTGTGTCCCCACCCAAAACAAATTACAATGTCAAATTGTAATCCCCATGTATTGAGGGAGGGACCTGGTAGGCGGTGACTGGTTCATGGGGGCAGTTTCCCCCATGCTGTTCTCCTGATAGTGAGTTCTCATGAGATCTGATGGTTTAAAAGTGGCACTTCTATTTTTGCTCTTTCTGCCTCCTGCTGCATGTAAGATGCACCATGCTTCTCCTTCACCTTCTGCCATGATTGTAAGTTTCCTGAGGCCTCCCTAGGCATTCAGAACTGTGAGTCAGTTAAACCTCCTTTCTTTGTAAATTACACACTCTCAGGTAGTATCTTTATAGCAGTGTGATAACAAACTAATACAGGAAATTGGTACTGGGATAGTGGAGTACTGTTAAAATGATAACCTGGAAATATAGAAGCAACTTTGGAACTGGGTAATGGGCAGAGGTTGGAACAGTTTGGAGGGCTCAGAAGAAAACAGGAAGATGTGGGAAAGTTTGGACCTTCCTAGAGACTTTTTGAATGCTGTCAACCACAATGCTGATAGTGATACGGACAATGAAGTCCAGGCTGAGGTGGTCTCAGATGGAGGTGAGGAACTCATTGGGAACTGGAGCAAAAGTCACTCTTGCTATGCTTTAGCAAAGAGACTGGTGGCATTTTGCCCCTGCCCTAGATCTGTGGAACTTGGAACTTGAGAAAGATGACTTAGGGTATCTGGCAGGAGAAATTTCTAAGCAGCAAAGTATTCAAGATGTGACCTGTCTTTTTCTGAAAGCATACAGTCATATGCATCTGGAACTTATGTTTAAAAGGGAAGCAGAGAATAAAACTTCGAAGAATTTGCAGCCTGACCATCTGGTAGAAAAGAAAATCCCATTTTCTGGGGGAAAATTCAAGCTGGGTGCAGAAATTTGCATAAGTAACCAGGAGCCAAATAGTAATAGCCAAGACAATGGGAAAAATGCCTCCAGGGCATTTTAGGGATCTTCATGGCAGCCCCTCAAATCACAGGCCTGGAGGCCTAGGAGGGAAAAATGGTTTTCTGGGCTGGGACCAGAAACAGACCAACTGCTCTGTGCAGCCTTAGGACATGGCATCCTACGTCCCAGCCACTCTAGCTCAAGCCATGGCTAAAACGTACAGTTCAGGCCATTGCTTCAGAGGTGCAAACCCCCTGCCTTGGTGGCTTACATGTGGTGTTGGGCCTGCAGGTACATAGAAGACAAGAGTTGAGCTTTGGGAACCTCCACCTCGGTTACAGAGGATGTATGAAAATGCCGGTATGTTCAGACAGACATCCAGACATCTGCTGCAGGGGTGGAGCCCTCATGGAAAACATCTACTAGCACAATGCAGATGGAAAAAGTGGAATTGTAGTTCCCACACAGAGTCCCCACTTGGGACTGCCTAGTGGAGCTGTGAAAAGAGTCCCATTGTCTCCTCCAGATCCTAGAATGATAGATCCACAGACAGCTTGCATCATGTGCTTGGAAAAGCCACAAGCACTCAATGCCAGCCTGAGAAAGCAGCTGCAGGGGCTGTACCCTGCAGAGCCACAGGGGCAGTACCCTGCAGAGCCACAGGGACACAGCTGCTCAAGGCCTTGGAAGCCTACCCTTTGCATTAGTGTGCCCTGGATGTGAGACATGGAGTCAAATGAGACTATTTCAAAGCTTAAAATTTAATAACTGCCCTGCTGTGTTTTGGACTTGCATGGGGCCTGTGGTGCCTTTATTTTGGCCAATTTCTCACATATGGAATGGGTGTGTGTACACAATGTCTGTACCCTCATTGTATCTTGGAAGTAACAACTTGTTTTTGATTTTATCAGTTCATGGGTTAAAGGGAATTGCCTTGTCTCAGATGAAACTTTGAACTTGGACTTTTGAGTTAATGCTGAAATGATTTAAGACTTTAGGGAACTATTGAGAAGGAATGATTGGTTTTGAAATGTCAAAAGGACAAGAGATTTGGAAGAGACCAGGGGTGGAATTATATGGTTTGTCTCTGTGTCCCAACTCAAATCTCATGTTGAATTGTAATCTCCATGAATCTAGGGAGTGACCTGGTGGGAGGTGATTGGATCATGGGGCAGTTTTCCCCATGCTGTTCTTGTGAGAGTGAGGGCATTCTCATGAGATCTGATGGTTTAGTAGTGGTAATTCCCCCTTCACTCTCTCTCTCCTGCTGCCATGTAAGATGTTCCTCCCTTCCCCTTTCCCTTTCGCTGTGAGTGTAAGTTTCCTGAGGCCTTCCAAGCCATTTGGAACTGTGAGTCAATTAAAATTTTTCTATTATAAATTACCCAGTCTTAGATATTCTTTATAGAAGTGTGAAAATGCACACTACTGTAACACTTTCACCTTAAATTGAATCAATCAGTTCAGCAATTATTTATTCCAAACTTGTTGTTTCTTTGTTTTAGAACACCATTTGAATTGCAATAAAAAGAGTTGCTTAAGTTCTTTGTAGATTTGCAGGGGGAGGGGGTAGTGGGGAGGGATAGCATTAGGAGATATACCTAATGTAAATGATGAGTTAACGGGTGCAGCACACCAACATGGCACATGTATACATATGTAACAAACCTGCACGTTGTGTACATGCACCCTAGAACTTAAAGTAAAATAATAAAAAATAAAAATAAAAAAAGACTTGAATCATAAAAAAAAAGATTTGCAACAGAACAGAAAGGCTTAATTTTAGTTATTCCAATTTTTTTCATATATTAAATAAAATAATTATGGTGAAGAATTTACAATATTTTGCTATTATTGAAATGTTATTATTTTGACTAGTAAAAGTGCCACATTATGGTGCTATTAATATAAGCAGAATTACTAGAGATTTAGTAGTAGCAGAACATAAAATTTATCATGTATTTCCTCACAGGTCTTACAAGACAAGAAACTGGTACTGAGGTTTACACTAATTTTATATGAAGTCTAAAAGTGGATTCTCTCCTTAAGATTATACCCTGGTTAATCCTTTTTTCCTTCAATACATCCTAAGTTAAGTGTCATGTTGTCTTATTATTTTATCCACAGAATTAAGAGCATTTTAGCTTGCTAAAACATATATTATTTATTTTTCTTTTTTCATTTGTAATTTTGAAAATGCATGCGGCTGATTGGTTTATCCACTCTGTAGGGAGTAAGAGTTACATATTATATTGTACAGCAAACCTACACATCCCTGGAATGGGGAGGCATTGAGAGAATTATTGCACAATTAACAAAGAATTTAAGCCTTACTAAATGTCTACATTTTAAGGAGAAAGATAGTTTAAAGTAATATATTTTTGCTCTCAAACTATATCTAAACATTGAATATTTTTATGCATGCAATAAATATCTCCCTAAAATACATGGACTGGTCATTTGATACTTGCTGGGAGGTTTTATTTTTACAGCTTGGGGAGTAAAGATTAGAAAGTCACCTTCATAAAATTTGAGCTAGAAACATGGCACACACGTACAATTAATTCTTAAAAAAAAATTCTAAAGAGCAAACAAAATAAGTGGTTTAGAAATAGAATGTTCAGTCAGCTGTTTCTACATTTAAGAAAAAGCATTTCTGCTGCCCTTTCCTCTGCTGTTTCTTTGCTACTTCCCACTTCATTTTTTATGTAACCCTTCATATTGTCCTTCTCTGTCGCATTCTCATCATATCCCCAACTCTTGGTTTTATTGTCTCTGCCTAAAAAAAAAAAGTCCTTTTTTAGAGAAACAAAGCAAAAAAAAAAAAAAAAAAGACTCTAAAATCTGACCTTCACCCTGCTAATAAAATTGATATATATATACTTATTTTCCAAATTTATTAAAATTTTAACACAGCCAGTACAAGTTTTTTTGTGAGAACACAATAGAGGAAGAGTATACTGAAATTGGATTTTACAGTTCAGAAGTAGTTTTGTGATATGACGCAAATCACTTCACTTACGAGTTTTCTTTGCTATGCAACAGATAATACTACTTTTAACTTATTTGTGAGGATAAAATGAGAAAATGCATCCACAATTTACTTAACATAATGCAATAAATTTGTGATGTGGATCTTACTGTGAGTTCTCAGACTCTACTATCCCAACAGAGTTTTTTGTTTGTTTGTTTTTGCTTGTCTGTCTAAAGCTTATCTACAACATACAATGGTAAAAATAAGGGCAAAATGTTAACTTCACCATTGTTTATATTTCTAATATTTATTAAACATAAAAGAGATGCATTCAATTTGAAAGTTTATTTAAGTAGTGCATTTATAATTGCCTTGGGGGGCCCATGGGATTTTGAGAAGCTGCCTCAAAGAAAGTGGGGAGATACCAGGCAGAGCTTTCAGCTCTAGCTTCAGGTAAAAAAATCTTACTTTGTCTGATTTTTTGAATAATATATCATTAGAGGAAATGATTCATGACCTAAAGAAACAACATAGAAATCTTGTCTATTTGGGAGGCCGAAGCAGGCAGATCACGAGGTCAGGAGATCGAGACCATCCTGGCTAACACGGTGAAACTCTGTCTCCAGTAAATATACAAAAAACTGAGCTTGCAGTGAGCCGAGATCGCGCCACTGCACTCCAGCCTGGGCGACAGAGCAAGACTCCATCTCAAAAAAAAAAAAAAAAAAAAAAAAAGACATCGTGTTGTCTAGTGGAAAAAAAGGAAGAAAAACAACAAAATAAAACAGACTATAGCTAGTGGCTTTGTCTTGTCTTCTTCTCTATCTTTGGTTTAATTGGTGGACGGCTAGAATTTTAAAGGCTTATCAACTCCAGCAATACTTGGTGTGTGTTCTTGAGGTGTAGCAACCATATTGGTATTAATTTATAAGTTGCATAAAATTCATGTTTGACACTTGTTATCTCATCTCCAGTGATTTGTTTAGAATGCTTTGGAGACCACAAACATAACAGAAATTTAGTAAATGAGGCATATTATACCTATGAATGTATTTTAAACCTTATCTAAAAACACCATCAAAAATTAGCTTCTAGCAATAAAGCATAAATATTACAAATAATTCAATTTTGAGACATTTTTAAATAATAGTATCATTACTAATCTGGTTCTGGAAGTTACTGAATAATAAAATAACTTTCAGCTGAAAAAATCATTAATTTTATTCCTTTTAAGAAAATTACATTGCAAATAGGTATTTACATACCGGATCATCTGGATTATACTGAATAATATACTCTATCTGTCCATTTGGTCCATCATCTATATCTGTAGCTCCATTGTCTCCTGAAAATCCTGTAAATATTGTGGTACCAACTGGAGTGAGCTGAAAGGAAAAAAGATTTTAAATATCAATTCTCATTTTATCAACTGCACACCAGAAATGTTAAAGCATAAAAATCAGCTCTTTATTACCTAAAGGAAGATACCAGTTGGCAGCCCACAACCACAAACTGAAGTGTTTCAAAAGAACAGTTTTGAGCCTTACACAGGAGTTCTTAAAATGTCTGAAATGTCCAACTTTGTGATTCTTGCTATGGGTGAAGAAGCAGAAGACCCTGATTCCGTGTTAAACACATTTGGACCAATTTATAGCCATTAGTATGTTAGCTTCTGTGGAGAAATTGCATCTGTTGTTTCTCCTCAAAACCCTTGATGCAATGTTACCTACAGGCTAGAATTTAAACTGTAAGAAAAAATTAGTTTAAAATAAAAAAACGATTTATGAGTGAGCAATGAAATCCAGGTTGATGATTATATGCAAGTGGCAAGTTTGAGAAAGAGAAATTGCGGACAATGAATAGTCTGTATACTAGAGGAAAATACTGGGAGTTTCTTGAATGCTTCTGATATTGGTTGAGTAGAACATGATCAGGTCACTGCAGCTGGAGAGATAGCCATATCTTTTCATTTTGGATTAAAATGTCAGAACTTAATGTGTGTGGCATACAAAACCATGATCTGATGTGTGACCTAAATTGCTAGTCTTAATTCTTACTTATGCCCAAAGAGAATCACCGTTATTTTTCTTACCTGTAGGTTTTTGCACAATGTGCTCCTATAACCAGAGTAATTTTTTTAAATTCTCCCTTCCCAGTTTTTAGATTTTAGCTGAAATACTACTCATTAGTTAAATTTCAACTTAATTAGATATCACCTTCTCCCATACCACCCCTCAAACAGCATTACACATGCCACATCAGAAGATGATTCCCCTTTTCTTGTGCTTGCATTTTGCACTTTGTTCCTATAATCATTGCATTGTTAGAGGAACTAAGTGCACTTCATCAATAAACATAAGCTCTGTGCCTCTACAGACTGGAGCCTTTTAACGTTTGCTCAGGGATTTGTTCTCTTAATTTTTGACTAGGATTCCTTCATGGTAAAAATAGCTTAAGACGCAACAAAAAATTGCCTTATTCAATTTTATTTTCAGAAACTGAAAATTCACATTTTACAAGGATCCCTCAGGTAATGTAAATGAGTGAAGCAAGCATGATGAGATGGTAGAAAATAGATAGAACATGCCCTCTCTGATGCTACTCGGAGAGGGTAGCTGCTACTAGTAGCTGCTGCTCAATCCCAGCAAATTCTTGCCATCTTGGAATATGGAGCCCATGCTACCAAGTCTTCTAATATTTTAATTGTATATAAAATATCTTGATGCTAAGATTGACAACATATTTTTATTATTTATCTATTTATTTATTTATTTATTTATTTTGAGATGGAGTCTCGCTCTGTCACCCAGGCTGGAGTGGAGTGGCGCGGTCTTGGCTCACTGCAAGCTCTGCCTCCCGGGTTCACGCCATTCTCCTGCCTCAGCCTCCAGAGTAGCTGGGACCACAGGCACCCACTACCATGCCCGGCTAATTTTTTGTATTTTTAGTAGAGACGGGGTTTCACCGTGTTAGCCAGGATGGTCTTGATCTCCTGACCTCGTGATCCACCCACCTCAGCCTCCCAAAGTGCTGGGATTACAGGCTTGAGCCACCGCGCCCAGCCGACAACAGATTTTTAAACATTAAAATATAAATAGGTAAAATAAAATATGCCCATTGCCTCAACAACTACACTAGTTTGCAATCTCTGATTTAGGAAAAGAATATAATTATGATTTAAAAATAAACCATAAGTACAAGGAAGTTCAGTATTTATAAGGCCCAGTTTCCTAGCAGGCAGCATTAAAGGCAAACTTTGGAGAGCTGAGAATGAAGTGAGAAGAGATGGTTTAAGTAGTACCTATGAGGACATCCAGGGACCACTGGGGATAGATTTAGTAGAAATGTTAGTCAGCTAAATAGCTTCTAAGCTGACGTTCTAATATTTTTCTTTTTTAATGGAATTCCTGTCACAAAAGACATTCTTATCTTTTATAAATATTCACCCATTCTTATGTAGCTATACTTTGATATTTTTATTACCAACTTATTTTTAAATCAACATATAAAATTTTGTATATTTGTTGTGTACAACATGTTTTAAAATATGTATAACTTGTGTGATGGCTAAACCAAGCTAATTAACATATCTATTACATACTTTTTTGTGGTGAGAGCACTTAAAATCTATTTTCAAAAATAGATAGTTATTAACTGTAGTTACCATGTTGTACAATATTTATTGAATTTATTAGTTCAAGAAATTTAAATTTTGTATCCTTTGACCAACATCTCTCAATCCATATCCCAGCCCCTAGTAACCACTCTTATACTGTCTGCTTCAATTACTTCCACTACTTTAGATTCCACATACAATTGGGATCATGTAGTATTTGAATATCTGTGCTTGGCTTGTTTCACTTAACATAATGTCTTCCAGGTTTATCCATAATTTTCAAACTGTGAAATTTTATGATTGGATGACATTGATTTGTTTCCATATATCTAATAAAACAAACTTAAAAATTTTGTTGCCAAAAAATAACTATGTCATGGAGGTAGACATAAAAGCAAAACGAAAAATCAAAATAAAACAAACAAATTTAAAAAAATTAAACAGTATCATCTGTGGAAATTTTGAGGAAAAAAAAGGGGTGCCCATGCCTTTCAATCTACTTACTGGGGTAATGTATACTATTGGACCAGATTCATTTTGAAGAGCAGGATCCCAAAGCCCTACAACTGAGGGAGAAAAAATTGGTCTTGTGGGGGAAGATATAGGACATCCAGGGAGAACTTTACGTTTGCCACTCTTAATCAAGATTAAATTTCTGGAATAAATATTTATATGACAGAAATGTGTTGGAATAGGCGGTTTGAAAGATTTTAGTCCTTACAATGTAATATCTGTAAAGTTGAAGGCATATTTCTAAATTCAAGATGCAAACTATTGAAAAGATCAATGTTTTTATCTAGCTCTACAATGTTTTTTTTGAAATGACGAAAAGGCCACATAAAAGTATCATGATGTCTTAATATATTACCATCAAGTAATATTT
This sequence comes from Pongo abelii, assembly GCF_028885655.2. NCBI lineage: Eukaryota > Metazoa > Chordata > Mammalia > Primates > Hominidae > Pongo > Pongo abelii. The sequence continues at coordinate 90,050,044 of NC_071993.2, read as the reverse complement.
TTCTTCATCACTGACATGGCTTTTTCCATGCAGAAATCACATTTGTAAGTATAATGTTTAATATGTAGTCCTTTAAAATAAACTCTACATTGTTATAATGTTTAATATGTAGTCCTTTAAAATAAACTCTACATTGTATCTCTTTGATTGCCTTTCAAAAAATGTACTTGCTGACGAAGCCTACCAAAGATTGATAATAGACTACAGGAAAAAAATTGAATATGCATTTGCCTATGGTTTAAATTTTGAGCTTAATCCAAAGAGTAGCTCAGTTTCAAATGTTCTCATTTCAGGATTTGAGCTCATTTTGTGTGCCACAGGTAAATTTCCCTAATCATATTTGTGTGGCCATATATACTTTTATTATTTCTGAAAAATTGCAAGTAGAAATATGATTCTATAATAAATTTAATTAATTTATATCTTTGAATGGAAAATAAAAGAGAAACAATTGTATTAGCCGTAGGAATAGAGAAAACCTTTTTTCTATAATGTTATTATATAAAGGTTATGAATCATCCCTAAATATAATTTTAAGGTCTTTTTTAGACAAAATTTTAGATTCCTTGAAAATTAAATGAAAAGCATTAGTGTAATAGCAATAGATTTCAGCACGTTCTTTCATTCATGGCTATCTTTCTTGACAATTTCTGTAAAAATTTCTCCCCAATTTCAAGAATATGGTATTTACTGGTCGACAGTGGAGGATGAGCAGTCTCAGAAGTTGTCCCAAGGTGAGGTTTGCTCTCCTCCATAGTTGCACATTTAAGGCAAGTGTCTTAGCACAGATCACTCCTGTGTATTTCTACTACTAGTTGTGCAAGCATGTACAAATAGCCATTCATATGTAAAATGCAATACAAAATGGATCAGTCATACATTTTTTTCATGATCTGCTCAAATTTCATGATTTGCTCAAATGGTAGACCTGTTCACATATGAGATAGGGTTGAGGCTAATATGAGAGAAACAGCCGAGAAAAAAGAAGATAAGGTATATGGGCAAACATGGGAGGTCTGAAAAGACTAAAAAGGCTCTAATGAAGAGGCGTATGCCAGATGCAAAAAGGCAGAAGAAAGTAGAAGCAGAAAAAATGTTTTTTAAAAAATAGTAGATCCTGGCCAGATGCCATGGCTCACACCTGTAATCCCAGCACTTTGGGAGGCTGAGGCAGGAGGATTGCTGCTTCAAGTTTGAGAGTTTAAGAGTTTGAGAGTAGAGATAGATAGATAGATAATAGGCCCAGACATGGTGGCTAACGCCTGTAATCCCAACAATTTGGGAGGCTGAACTAGGTGAATTACTTGAGGTCAGGAGTTTGAGCCCAGCCTGGCCAACATGGTGAAATCCTGTCTCTACTAAAAATACAAAAATTAACCAGGCATGGTGGTGCACACCTGTAGTCCCAGCTACTCAGGAGGCTGAGGCAGGAGAACCCCTTGAACCCAGGAGATTGAGGTTGCTGTGAGCTGAGATCATGGCACTGCACTCCAGCCTGGGGCAGAGAACAAGACTCTATCTCAATTAAAAAAAAAAAAGATAGATAGATAATAGGTGGTTATACGTATATTATATTCAGATCTTTTTTGTGCTATTATAAAACTGTGAACAAAGAGACCTACCTTATGTTTCATAGATAACTCTTAAATGCTGTATCTCAAAATCACAATTACCTTATTATCATTACAAAAACCAAACAAAAGACATGGCAGAAAGCACACCCCTAAATGGACAGATAGCATTGAAATGTATGCAAAAACAGAGTGTTAGTAGTGAACTGAAATAAATTTAAAAGGTCCCTCTTGACAGCCTATTTGCATCCAAAAGCTCTTTAAAGACAGACCATAATTTTTTTCTTTTTAAAAAAATATTTCATAGCATCAATTGTAGAAACTGCTTCATCAGTACAAACTCAATTAATTATTCTTATTTATATATATTATGTATGCTGATGAGACTGAAACTTTTCACAATTTCTTCACATTTTAATATACTAAATTCCCCACAAGGACTCTATACTGGAACACTGTTTCCACATCCTCATCCTCTGCCTGCCTGTTGCTGGTACCTCGGACAACCTCAATTTTAGAGGTGATTTCCACCCATTCATTACGCTGTTCAATTGCAATAGGATGGCCAGAGGTTCTGGCAGCTCATTGTCAAAAAACCCTGCCCACCTTTTCTTGCTTCCATGAAGAAAAATATGTAGATTTCACTGTGAAGTCTAGTTCTTCCCATACTCTTCCTAGTTTTCCTACACAAAAATTTTCTACAGAATGTCCATGAATAAATTATAACCATAGTAGGACCCAATACAGCAAGCACATGCAAGTAGAGTAACTTTATATTCACCAAACCGATGGTATGCTGTTCACTTGGAATAAAATATTGAGAGGGATATGTGGTAGAAAGTCCTCCACAAATCATAATATTGTGTTGTACATATATATTTGGTGATTAGAAAATTCCTCTGGCATCAATATCATTGTGTTGGTAGATAACAATGATTTTCTGTTTCATATTTTCTGGAGTCTCATGTGTCACATCAACATAGAAACAAAAAGTTTAGTAAAAATAAAATACTAAAAAATGATTTCTGAATACCTAAAATAGTTTGCACATGTATTCCAAACCAATGACTTCTGATAGATTCTAATCGCTTTAATGATTAAACAGAAACCATATGAGAGTCCTAAGAAGAGAAAACATATACTATTGTATAATAAATACAACTGAAATAATACCTCTTCAACTGGAAGACAATTGTTACGAAAGGATATTATCCAATTTGGGAACTTGCCCAAAAATAGAGCCACTCTAGAGGAATAATTTAAAATACGATTGATGAGATTTTACTTTCTCCCATGCTTCCTCAAGAAAAAAAGTTTTCTGTTTTCTCCTACCCAGAAAAAAAATGGAGAATATCTGAAGGATATCAAATTTTGATAAGCTGAAACAGAATTAATCATTACAGTTACTTATCATATAATGATGATTTATTGAAAGAAATGCTACCGGGGTGGCAGGTGCTCTATTTCTACTAATAGACATTAACAAAACAGAAGCATTATCTTTAGTGGTGCAAGGTTACATATCAGTCTGTGTTAAAACACTACACATTTATTTTTCAATTGTTAATATCATTGATCTGATTTATGGTATTAGGCAGCCACTTCACGTCAATTAATCTCTTAGAAAACCCAATCAAGATAAGGCAACATTCTGTACAAATTATCATTACTAGTGAAACTGAAGGAATCTTCCATGTTTAATCAACAATGAGAACTATGATTCATCCTTTAACTTTCTCCCCAGATAAAATAATGTTATAGATTCATTCTTGCAAGTAATCCCTGCCTTGGAAATATGCTTTAGAAATAGTAAACAAATTTGAAACCAAAGGCTCTCCACACATGAAATCCAGAGTTGATTTTGTAAACAGGCAGTAATTAGTGGAACATTATTGAAAAATTCAACATTTTCTGACAATTATGAAATTACAATGTCTCTGAATCTACGATTATTTATTGAAAGCATATCATTTGCCAAATCATTGTTTCTGTGACCATCATATTGGTCTTACTTTAACTAGTAAATATAACATTTGTTTTATTCAACCATTTTTCTAAATCAACTATCCCTTTGAAGTCCATCTTAAAACTTTCCAGAATTGATTAAAAAAAAAACATATTCTTGAATTCAAATACAGTGCAAGTTATCTTGTAATGCTTTATTAACATTAAAGAAAACATAAGAAAAGAGCTATAGCCTTTTGTCTAGTTAACATTAATTTATGAAGGTACAATTTATATTAAACAAAATGCAGAGATCTTAAATATTCAGTATGAGTTTTGACAATTTCATGAACCCATGTAATGAACACCTAAACAAAAAATAGAATATTTTTATCATACCGTAAAATTTCCTAATATCCCTGAACAGACTAGCTTGTCAGATGCAGCTGCTTTTGACTTCAATCAAAATTGCTTAGTTTTGCCTGTTGTTGGACTTCAATAGAGTGTGTACCCTTTCTTGTCTGGCTTCTTTTTTTTTTTTTTTTTTTTTTTTTACGGTGTTCTGTTGTCTCCACTTTTTACTTATTTATTTTATTTTATTTTATTTTATTTTTCTTTTATTATTATTATTATTATTATTATTATACTTTAGGTTTTATGGTACATGTGCGCAATGTGCAGGTAAGTTACATATGTATACATGTGCCATGCTGGTGCGCTGCACCCACCAACTCGTCATCTAGCATTAGGTATATCTCTCAATGCTATCCCTCCCCCCTCCCCCCACCCCACAACAGTTGCCGAAGTGTGATGTTCCCCTTCCTGTGTCCATGTGTTCTCATTGTTCAATTCCCACCTATGAGTGAGAATATGCGGTGTTTGGTTTTTTGTTCTTGCGATAGTTTACTGAGAATGATGATTTCCAATTTCATCCATGTCCCTACAAAGGACATGAACTCATCATTTTTTATGGCTGCATAGTATTCCATGGTGTATATGTGCCACATTTTCTTAATCCAGTCTATCATTGTTGGACATTTGGGTTGGTTCCAAGTCTTTGCTATTGTGAATAATGCCGCAATAAACATACGTGTGCATGTGTCTTTATAGCAGCATGATTTATAGTCCTTTGGGTATATACCCAGTAATGGGATGGCTGGGTCAAATGGAATTTCTAGTTCTAGATCCCTGAGGAATCGCCACACTGATTTCCACAAGGGTTGAACTAGTTTACAATCCCACCAACAGTGTAAAAGTGTTCCTATTTCTCCACATCCTCTCCAGCACCTGTTGTTTCCTGACTTTTGAATGATTGCCATTCTAACTGGTGTGAGATGGTATCTCATTGTGGTTTTGATTTGCATTTCTCTGATGGCCAGTGATGGTGAGCATTTTTTCATGTGTTTTTTGGCTGCATAAATGTCTTCTTTTGAGAAGTGTCTGTTCATGTCCTTCGCCCACTTTTTGATGGGGTTGTTTGTTTTTTTCTTGTAAATTTGTTGGAGTTCATTGTAGATTCTGGATATTAGCCCTTTGTCAGATGAGTAGGTTGCGAAAATTTTCTCCCATTTTGTAGGTTGCCTGTTCACTCTGATGGTAGTTTCTTTTGCTGTGCAGAAGCTCTTGTCTGGCTTCTTTTGCTCAACTTAATGTTTTTGTTTGTTTGCCCTTAGATCCATCTATTTTATTCTGTTTCACTAATGTTTTTCAGATTTCCTTTAACATAATATAGTTTTCATATCTGTTAAAAATCTTGATTCCATTTTTTATCATAAAAACTAGATGATTAATATTGAGTTACTTTCTCTGAATAAATAATAGACAAATTCTTGCAGATAAGTGTATTTAAAATAAGAAAGAGAATTATTACTGTTATATAGAATGGTAAGTAGCTCTAACTATCTTTACTAAAAACTGAAGAGCAATTAATTTAAGTTGAATATACACATGAGCTTATTTATTTATTTATTTATTTATTTATTTATTTATTTATTTATTTTTGAGGTGATGAGTTTTGCTTTTGTTGACCAGGCTGGAGTGCAATGGCACAATCTCGGCTCACCACAACCTCCACCTCCCAGGTTCAAGTGACTCTCCTGCCTCAGCCTCCCAAGTAGCTGGGATTACAGGCATGCACCACCACGCCTGGCTAATTTTGTGTTTTTAGTAGAGACGTGGTTTCTCCATGTTGGTCAGGCTGGTCTCAAACTCCCGACCTCAGGTGATCCGCCCGCCTCGGCCTTTCAAAGTGCTGGGATTACAGGTATAAGCCACCGTGCCCGGCCCATATGAGCTTATTAAATTAGAAGCTGTTGAATATTTGAATACTTGAATGTTGTAAAACAGCTAAAAAATGGATTCCCACTTACATGCTTAAAGTAAAAAGAAATGTATTAATATGTGCTTCTTTCACTTTCTTTAATCTCCTTCTCTCTTTCTCTCTTTTACCTGTTTTCTGATTTTCAGAGAGAATGTGCCCATCCTATGGAAGATAAAAATGGGGACAAGTAAGAGGAACTATGTTTTAGTCTTATTTCTTTCTTTAAGTGCTTTTCTGTACTGTAGATTAAGTGCCAGTACTGTATATTCAAAGAAATTCCATAAATGGGGATGCTCCTGAAGGTCCAGTGATTTTTATTCCTTGAACAGTTGAAGATATCAAGTTTTGAACTCCATGATCCATGTTTCTAAACAATAATTTATTTCATATTAAAAATCACTTAATTATACCTGGAAATTGTAAACAAAACACACACAATATGTAAAAAAAAAGGATATTCAACTCTATATGGAATGTCAGTGTTATGCTTGTCATGAATACTGTGTTTTTAGATTTACCAGAATAATTCTGATAAAAACAGATGTTCAAAATACATGTATTAAATGGAAGGAGATGATATAACCACAATGAAATGTAAAAGAATAGCATAAAACTATGAGAAATGGATTTGGAAAGTGAAAACTCAAATTAGATAGATTCAGAGGTAATGTTAATTTTACCACAAAGCTGAAGTCTCGATAATGTTCCACTAATTACTGCCTGTTTATAAGTGTATCTCTGCACTTTCATGTGTGGAGAAACTCTTGGTTTTCAAATCTGTCACTATTTCCAAAGCATATTTCCAAAACAGGAGGATTGCAGAAAAAAAAAATGGCTAAAACTTGCACTAAGTATTTTAAAAGTATCACCTCCTTTAATCCTCAATACAAGTTTATATCATTTATTTTGTTATCGTACTTATTTTATGGTTATGAAATTACAGGCTTAGAAAGCTTCTGCCTGATGTTATTATTCTAATACTTGGTGAATAATCTGAAATGATATAATTTAGATTATGTATCTCATTAAAGATAAATTATTTTGGGCCCCTAAGAAAAATGTTTTGGGTTATTTTACAGAAGGAGAAATAAATTCAACTTAATTATAAAATATCTCAAATAATATATTGCACAGTGTCTTGTTTAAAAGTATTCATTCTTAAACACTGTGCAATATGTTATTTGAGAAATTTTAGAATTCACTATTAATGAACTTCTGAAAAAATGAGAAATAAACAGGGAAACAAATAAAATGTGGCACATAACAGAACCCAAGATTCACAGATAATCTGAAACCATATAATTTAGATTATGTATTAAAGATAAATTATTTTGGGCCCTAAGAAAAATATTTTGGGTTATTTTACAAAAGGAGAGATAAAGTCAAATTAGCCAGTAAATGCATTTTAGGAACTCTTCTTCAAATAATTATTACTATCAGAAAAAAATTGATTCTCAGCAAGCAAATTATTTAATAAATTTCCAAATTCACCATGATTTCAGTGTGCAAACCTTTACATTAGTAATCAAATCTCTATTGCTAGAACATTGCCTAAACCATTGAAAAGCATTCAATAAGTGCTCAAGGAGCAAAGAGAAGAAGAAATATAGCCAACCACAGTAATTTACATTTTCCTCAATTAGATTTCAAAACATAATATTTCAACAATCACTAATAAAAATGGTGGGTAAAAGTTCAACGAGAAACAGGATAGTTACAGTCTTAACCTAGTTCCCCACAATATAGCTTTAATACCTGTTAAGTATTAAGTACAAAATTACTGGTAAATACAGTGGGGAAAGCTGGAAGACACTGTTTTGTCAAAGTGATAAAAGCCATCACTACCAATAATGAAACAGATACATTGTATGTCTCTTGTGTTACATGCTATGATAAAAACAGGATTGTTTTTGAAACATTCATGCACAAAGTCTATGAATCATGAGAAAATATCAGGTGAATTACAATTTAGAGACATTTTATACACTCCTCTGGTCCTGAAAAATATTAAGGTCATGAAAGTCAAGGAAATATTGTCGAAATGCTAAAATTGAGACTAAAAATATTGAAAACTAAACTTGGTTTTAGGAAATACACAATAAAGTAGTAAGGGCTGAAGAAGTTTCATATTTGCAACTTAATTTTCATCAGTATAAAATAGTTATGTATTTATATATGATATATAGCATACATTATATATAATTACATGGTATATATACACTTAATATATGACATACTTATATATACATGTAACATATGCTGTATATTTATCATACACACACATATCTACCTCTATGTGACTATTTATCAATTAGTAAGAGGAAAGAAATACTGTCTGACCAGTGAGTCTCAATACTGTCAGGTAATCAAAAACAAAAACAAAAGCAAAAACTATCATAGTTTAGAGGAGAATGAAGAAACATGGTAACTAAAAGTAATTGGTATTCTGTATAGGGACCTGGAAGCAAACAGGACATTAGGTAAAAACTAAAACCATCTGAATAAGTTATAAATTTGAATTAATAATGTACCAATGTTGGTTTATTCGTTGTTACAAAAAATGTACTATATTAATTTAAGAAGTTAACAATCAGGGAACTGTATATGGGACATATGAGAACTCTACACTTCTATTAAAATATCACTTAGGTCTAAATTGTCCTAATATTATTTAAATAAATAATGTAAAATATAGTTATGAATAGACCACTTCCATTACCATTTTCATTATAACAAAGCTCGACTTGAATATATCATTTAATATAAGAAAAATAATGTTTAAATATAATATAGATTTACTTTTATTACATTGAATTTTTATAAATATAATGCACATCGAACCAATTATTTGTCAACAAATTTAATAAGATATACTTAAAGAGTGAAAGAGAGTAAACAGAGAGGAAGAGATAGATTTTCATGGTTTTCTGTGCTTTCATTTGGCTGAAGTTCAGTTTTTTGTGTGTCTGCTAATTGACAAAATCATTAAAAATGTTTTTAGTCATTCCTTTAAAATTTCAAAGAAAAGCTAAAACATTTAAAAACCGAACAATGAGAACACATGGACACAGGAAGGGGAACATCACACTCTGGGGACTGTTGTGGGGTGGGGGAACGGGGGGAGGGATAGCTTTAGGAGATATACCTAATGCTAAATGACAAGTTAATGGGTACAGCACACCAGCATGGCAAATGTATACATATGTAACTAAACTGCACATTGTGCACATATACCCTAAAACTTAAAGTATAATAAAAAAAACCCATTGTTTAAAATTAAGAGCTAATTGATGCAGTAGGTATTGATGAAAGATATGATTATGTCATGTTAGGAGAAACAAGCATAATAACATTTAAAATAAATTAGTATGCAATTACTAATTAAATCAGCATATAATACCAGGTAAGAAGAAATACTGAAACTGGTCTAATCATCCAACAGAACTGATGTTTATGTTTTCTTCTGAATAAACCTAGAAACTGATGCTCCCAGTCCTGAAACTTGCAAAAGTTGCATTTGCCTTATCTGAGTTCCTTTCCCAGGAAACCAACCATTAGACCTCTCAGCTAGTATGAAGGAACTGGAGTTTACCAGATCACCACATCTGGGAAATGAGATGCCAGACCGCTTACCTATCTTGATTGTCTAACCAACCACCTGCTTCCTATTGACCTTCATTTCCCCTCCCTAATTCCCATTTTCCCACATATGATTACTTTTCTTCCCTGCTATATAAACCCGCAATTTTAGTCAGCCAAAGAAATGAATTTGAGGCTAATCTCCCATCTTTTTGGCTGAAGCACCTGATTAAATCCTTCTTTTCTGGAAATGCTTGTTGCCTCAGTGATTGGCTTTCTGTGTGGTGAGCAGCAGGACCTAGACTGAAGCCCTGGCATTTTGGTAAAAATTACCTCTATGGTGAGCTAACTATTATGCATGTAGTTGGGCAGGGTGTTCATCTTCATGGGTCCCATTTCATTACCTTTTAGATTTTTTTCATAAATTTGTGGGATTCTATAGAAAAGTTATTAAAGGTTATATATTCAGTCAATTATAACTTTTTATAACCATATAATCACATCTGCTTTTTCAGCCATTGAATTTTGATCCTACATCATCATCATCATCATCCTATGATTCTATTCTTCATCCTATAGCCCTATAGCTATTATTTTGTAAGTAAGGTATTTTACAATGTCCCCTCACGATCAATTAAAGGGCATTTTCTGGTTGTTAATCTTACAAAGTTTGAATAGAATAAAAATCAGAACTTGTGTTGATTTGAATTGACAAATTTATCATAGGGAAAGTGCCCATCTGTGAATAGAATGAAGTTTAAAAGTATGTTTATTAGTCTTGTTGTTACATGGGATTTAGTATTCTTCATTTTGTTTGGTTATACCACTATGTTAACCATTTATTTTTCTTATGTCAAAAATATAACAGAGGTATAATTAGAATTGACATGACATACAGTTATTCCATAAAAGAATGTGGTAAAAACAAAAATGCAGTTGCCCCTTGGTATAGGCAGATTATTAGTTCCAGGATTCATGTATATACCAAAATCTGCACATACTCAGGTCCTTAATTGACCCTGTAAAACACACACAGGTTTCACATCCATGAATATTGTATTTTCCATCTATGATTAGTTGAAAAACTGCATGTACAAGTGGACCCTCACAGTTAAAATTCGTGTTGTCCAAGGGTCAACTGTAAAGTTTAATAAAATATTTCCTCAAAAAGAAATGCTTCATGGTGAAAATAGGTATATTTTACTTTTAGAATAATATTTTAGGAATCATGATTGGATGAAAGCAGAAACTGCTGGATATAATTAGAAAGCTCATTGTCATCATCATTCCTACCATTCAACGAGTGTTATCTATTCATTGCATGCACCCAGCACCATAGGTCTCATGTTACATTCTCTGTATCCTTTAACCTTTAATAACCACCCTAAAAGTATTACAGTTTATTTTTATTGAGAAAACTAAGTCCATTAGAAATTAATTAATTTTCCATTATTATACAGGTAGGAAGTGGTCATCCTAAAACTGAAAACCTATGCTGTGTGACTCAATAGATTATTCTCTTTTCTCATAACACTGAACCTCGAACATGATTATTTTACTAAACTGAATCAAGTGCAACTTTTTTGAAATTAGTATTAATATTTATTCATATTAATGGTCTTACACTCTACACTTTCAGATTTTAAGACTCAGGAAATAAATATGAATTTTCAAAATTTCATGGAATTTTCTCTATGCACTCAAGCCCTATCAGTCTCTTGCCTAATGCATGTATACAATATGGTGAGCAAGTGCTCAGTTTTGGAGTGAGAATGTTTTGGTTACTGACTTAGATTGGCTACTAATCAGCAGTGAGATCTTGAGCAAATTCATTAATGCTTCCCTATTTCTACACTTTCTCATCTGTAAAATGAAAACAATGAACACACAAAGTTTGAGTCTGTGGGTAGCTATCTATAAGTATTAAGTAAGTTATTTCATGGAAAACACTTAGAATTTGCTTGGCACACAATGCAATTAATAAATGGTAACTCAATGGTAATTATTAGAATTCACTTATTATTGTAAAATACCTTTATTTCATTCAAAGTCAGGAGGTATGATATCAGAAATGTGGTAAACATATCTATGCAGTATTCTTATTATGAACAAATTTGGATAAGAACAAATTTAAAATTGGCCTAGTATGAAATTAGTTCCTAATGAGTATGCCTAATGACAAAAGGAGTAAGAAAAATAAACATGAAAATTATTATAAATCTAAAGTTTGAAGACATTAACCTGGTAAGCAGGACATAATTTTCTATATACTTGTTATGTCAATATTTACCAAAAAATTTGATTCTTCCAGAAACTCAAGCTTATTTAAACTGCTAATATTCACCTTCCTAAATTGTGAATGGCATTTTAAATGTAAATTTATGAAGCATCCTTTAAAATTTCATGTTATTAATACTGAAAGAAACAGAATTTGATTAAACACAAATTCATTAAGCTGACTGTGAAACACTTGGGACCCTTTTCATTGATCCTTATAAAGCTGTGCGTCTAGAAAAACCTTTCAATGAAAAGAAAAGGTACATTTGGTCAAAGGAGAATAATATTAATGTTGCTTAATCAATGAGTTTAGTATTTCTGGGACATGAAGAGTAAGGTAAAAAAATCTCAACGGGCATGACAGTCATATGATGAATAAATATATAATTTCTCCCTAATGTTTTATAAATAGACCATAATTCACATGGTTCATATTTATCAAGTTTTAAAAAGTGTTTTTTGTTGTTCTTGTCATTATTCTTGTTTTAATCTATGTAATTTATTACAATAATCTGGAAAGGTTATACTCGTTTCTTTAAAAAATTTACTCTAATGAGCTTCTTCACAAATTTAACTCAAAGCAAACTCTTGCTATCTCAGGAACATCAGTGTAGAAATATATATGTTATAGGATATTTTTCTGTATGATGACTGTGCCATTCCTAATTTAATGATAAACCTACTTATAGTACTTCTGTAATGTGCCAGGCACTGTTCTACTCAATGAAAAACAAAGTGCCAGCTTTAATGCAGATTCAATTTTAAGGGGGTACATATTATAACAAAAAGCAAATACATATGAAGTATTGATGCAGATAAGCGGTATAAGGACAACCAGCTTCAGATAGTCTGTTACAAGAGTCATAAAATATGCAGGTCATATATTATACATGGAAAATTTGTGGGGCTTTTTTCTTTCTATTTTAAAATGTATTATGTGTCTTCATTGAACCTTGTGAGGCAAAAATTCTAATACTACCATTTTTGTTTTCAGGTGAGAAATCTGAAGTACAGAACAAATTAAACAAAATGTTTTTAAGAAAGACAAATGAAACTAATAAATGGTAATCCAGCACCAGCATCATTGTATATTTGTATTGTCAGCAGATTTAGCTACTATGTAAAATCTTTGAAGAATCTTTCTCAACATGATTTTTGATATACACATGCATTAATTTATTGTGGGTATATTCAACAGAGTAGAATTGCTGAGTCATAGGGTGTCTACCTGTTCAGTTTTTGTTGACACTACAAAATAACTAATGTAATTGTGCCAATTTACTTATCTACCAACAATGTATGAAAGTTGTGATTACTCCATATCTCTACCAAAACATGAGAGTATATTTTCTTTCAATTAAAAGTTTAATTGAACTTAAAATAAATAAATATAATTAAAACTCCATTTTGCTAGGTATTATAATCCATGGATTACTTTTTAAAAATTCATTTTTGGTTTGTTGCTGATGTATAAAATTTATTTCTTTAAAGAAATATTGGATGGGCGCAGTGGCTCATGCCTGTAATCTCAGCACTTTGGGAGGCCAAGGCAGGTGGATCACCTGAGGTCAGGAGTTCGAGACCAGCCTGACCAACATGGAGAAACCCCATCTCTACTAAAAATACAAAATTAGCCGGGTGTGGTGGCGCGTGCCTGTAATTCCAGCTACTCGGGAGGCTGAGGCAGAAGAATTGCCTGAACCCGGGAGGCGGAAGTTGCGCTGAGCCAAGATTGCGCCATTGCACTCCAGCCTGGGCAACAAAGAGCAAAACTCCGTCTAAAAAAAAAAAAAAAAAAAAAAAAAAATTGACCTTGTCTGCAGTAAACTTGCCGAACTCACTTTTTAACTGTAATATTTTTTTCTGTAAATACTGTTGTATAGTTCTACATATAATAATGCCATTTGTAAGTATTTAATTTAATGCCATTTTCCAACTATAAGGAGCATTTCTAGTTTGTTTTCATTGTATTTATTGATTTTAAGCTCAATTGTTTGATGATTAGAAAACACATTCTGTATAATTTTAGCCACGTGGGGGACATGCTGATACATCCATGAAAACCCAGCATTCGGTAAATTATTTTATATGTTCCATCCATGTGCCTGAAAATAATAAATTTCATAGTTGTTGGATACATCATTTTAAAATACATCAGGTCAGTTTTGCAGATTTCAATGTTCAAATCTTATGTTTCCTTGCTTTTTAATCTTTACTTATTTTGACAGTTACTGAAAGAACTTTTGCATTAGTTTTCTAATGCTGTCATAAAAATTATCATAAATTTTGTGGCTTAAATTAATATAATTTACTTTCACACAGTTTGGTCAGTCAGAAGTCAGAGATAGCTCTCACCAAGCTAAAATCAAAATGTCTGTAGTATTGCATTTCTGTAGACTCTGAAAATGAATTCACTTCCAAGCTCATTCAGATTATTGGCTATATTTATTTATTTTTATGTTGGTAGCTGTCGATTGGGGTTCCTTCTAGAGTATTCTTGCATTTTCAGGCTATATTATAGCTCCATTCATGTTCAAAACCAGCAATAGTGGCCAAGTCCTTCTCAGTCTTAGATTGTCTTTGATCTCCCGCTATGCCTCATCTTATCCAGTTCCTCTTCCCTTGCCTCTCTCTGCCTCTAGCCAGAGAAAATTCTTTCCTTTTAAGGGCTCACGTTGAGATTGGGCCTACCAGAGTAATCCAGGATAATCTCCCTATTAACTTCCATAACCTTAATCACATCTGCAAAGCTATTTTTGCCAGGCAAGTGTGTAGATATCTTTGGGAGGCTTTAATTCAAATTATATGACCTCCCAAGCATCAATTTTTTCATTTCTAAAACAGGGATATTCCTTCCTTGTAAAGCTACTGTGAGGACTAAATAAGATAATGTGCATAAAAAAGAGCTTACCACAGTGCTCAAAATATAGATATAGCTCCATAAACAATACATTTTAATTTATTTTAATATATTATAGGTAACCCACGCTTTAGAGGTTTTTATATTTCCTTCCTGTCTGCCTCAGGATGATAAAAATAAATGAATATTGACTGAAAAATTTTCTCTCAGTGAAAATATCATTAAAAACCAAGACACATATAAGCTCTATATTAACTTGAGATAAATTCTTCACATGCCCAAGGAAACATTATGTCTGCCTTGACTTGCTCTTGTTTACTTACATCAAAATAAATTTTAGGGGGTGAGATGCACCTCAAAAACCTGACATCACCGTCAAGAAAGATTTGTCTCCAAAAATTGCGTAAGAATGATCAGCAACTGTGTAATTTTTTCTTGAAACCAGGCGAACTATTTACTTAATGATACAACTGTTTAAAGCTAATTGAATCTTCATTTAAAGAGAGAAAAATACTTCAATGTCTTATGTCTTGCTCATGAGAAAGACATTTGAAACCTTGTTCTAACCCGTGTCCAACATTTAGATAAAGGAATTAATGTTTTGGTGAATTCTTGACAAACTAATAGAAGAACATGTTTACAAAGAGCATAAGAGGGTAGCATTTAATGCATTTATAAAAGTGCTGATTGTGATTATGATAAAATATTATAAATGTAAATCATATTTGCTTGTAAAATAAGGTTCATGAAAGTAGTTATAATTTAGAATACTAGAATGTTTATTGATAAGTAGTGAAGGGATGATTGACCTAAGGACTTGAGTTTTATTCCCAACTTCGTGGTCGATTTTGTAACCATCAATTTATACTACTGCTCCAGTTCTCAGTTTTCTCACAGTGAATAAAAAGAGTGACTAATCAGGACTTTAATTTTGGAAGCTTCCTTTATAAATCTGTGATAATGACTTTATTATACCTGTCTTTTGTATTTTAATGAAGTGTGAAATATTTTGACATTAACAATATATTAAACTGTGAATGATGCTTTTTTGGAAAAACATTTAGATCTTTCTTAATTGCATAAACTTCATGTCTTATACTAAAAGGACAAATAGTATGAAAAATACCTTGCAATCTTGCACAGAATAAAACTCATTTCATTTAATTTTATTATAAACACAGCATTGTAAATGGGTGAGATAGGGATATCTATTTATACACATACACATATATAGTATGTGTGTATCTAATTTTAATGTATCTTCCTAATGCATAATTCATAATAGATAATTCATGTCAACTAAACCAATAGATAATTCATAATTTATAATTCACTGGACTAAACTAAGTACTAGTACTATGGAAGAACTATTCAAATGAAAAATGAGAATAATCATTAAATTTCTATTTTTTCTTTTGATGCTATTTCAAGCTTTAAATGCACTGTTTGTTTGTTTGTTTTTCCAAGAAAGTAAATGTAAAGAGTATGGGCAAAATCAAAGGTGAAAAATATGATCATCAAGTACACACATTTGATATTATCAAACCATAGAAGATATGACCATAGTGTCAATGGGATAGGATGACCTCAGTTATCTAAAAGGAAATGCACTGTGAGAAACTTACCAGTTCAACAATGTATTGACAGCTTTGCACGGTAATCTAGCTTCTCAAAATAATGTTTACGATCGAATCTTTACCTTTTCTATAATTTTATCACTCTGATATTTAGGAGTTTAGGGTTTGAAGAAATTGAACATCAAAACATGTAAATAGTGATTATTTCATAAAAATAAATCAAGTAAAAAAGACGAACAAAATTTTGAGACTTGCATGGTAGGGAGGATCTTACTCTAGGCAAAATGAACAGTGTGAGCAAAGGCCAAGAAATGGAGATATTTATGAGATGTGAGGAAGTTAATCTGAACAGCATAAGGCATTATCAGGGAGAATTTGAGAATGTTCAGAATACATTGACAAATGGTCAGATTATGGAAAAGTTTGAAGGTCTGCCAAAAGAAGTGACCTTTTGACACCTGACAATAATGAGAAATTGCAAAATTTTTGAAAAGTAGAGTTGCATGACTAAAATGATGTTTGAGAAGGTTACTGTTTAACAAGGCACTGAAAAGATTAGAGAAGGAAGTGGAAATAGTCAAACCACATAGGATCCTTTGAACTTCAAATTGAACATTATAAATTTCTGAAAGAAAGATGAACTATGAACAGGAATCCGGGGGCAGTTAGTGACATGGATGAGGCTGGAAACCATCATTCTTAGCAAACTAACAAGAACAGAAAACCAAACACTACATGTTCTCACTCATAAGTGGGAGTTGAACAATGAGAATACATGGACACAGGGAGGAAAACA
The DNA here is from genome assembly GCF_028885655.2 of Pongo abelii. NCBI lineage: Eukaryota > Metazoa > Chordata > Mammalia > Primates > Hominidae > Pongo > Pongo abelii. The sequence continues at coordinate 90,033,120 of NC_071993.2, read as the reverse complement.
TCACACACCAGGGCCTGTTGGGGTGTGAGGGGGTAGGAGAGGGATAGCATTAGGAGAAATACCTAATGTAGATGACGGGTTGATGGGTGCAGCAAACCACCATGGCACGTGTATACCTATGTAACAAAACTGCACGTTCTGCACATGTATCCCAGAACTAACAAATATACATATATATTTGTTATATATATACACATATATATATACATATGTATTTGTTATATATATATACACATATATATACATATATATTTGTTATATATACATATATATTTGTTTATATATACAAATATATACACATATTTGTTATATATATACCCATATATACATACTATATATGTATGTATGTGTGTATATATATACATATATATATACAAATTTTGTAAGTAGATTTGTTGCCTAAGATAATTCACCTATCACTTTATACCAAAAATAAACTTAGCACTCAACCGAACAAAGCAAATGTAACTCAAAGGGTGTATTTCAAAATAAGATCATTTATATATAATTAAAACTACTTGGAAATAAATTAGTATCTGTCATTACAGTAGAAACTCATTAAACAAAAGCGACTTAAAGAGGTGAAGAATTTATCGACCAGTAATTCGTCTTGTTAAATTTAAATAGGAGTTTGTATTTTGTTTTTAAGTTACATAATCTAGAAAGTCTCAGATTACAAGGAACATAGTTTCTTCAAACTTTCATGAACACAAGAATGTTGAAATAACTAAAAAATATTTTTAGTAACTTCAAAAAGAATGTAGAAGTTAAAGGCCCAAATGATCTGTTTAATTCACAAATTACAGTTATTCTCCTATAAAGCAGGCATGTAAATTTTTAAGATTAAAAAAATCTTGAGATGAAAAGATGGTCTGATAAAATATGTACTATCACATTAATATCATTCATTTTTTCATGTGTCTAACATACACATAATAGGTCACATTAGAGGTATTCTAGAAATATTTTATAGCTTAATTAACTAAAAATAATTAATACAGTAACCACGGTCTTAAAAAAAAATAAAAGTGGTTCTTCACTTATGCATGTTAGCCAAAAGAGAAAATAAAACAAAGCAAAACAACAAACAAGCATGTCCTAAAAAAGTTATAATACTACTTTTTAAATATATTTTTTCTAATTTGATCAGGATTTTTCTATAAGAATTCAGTTGTGATTTATAGTTAATTTTTAGATATTTCAGAACTTGATTTCAAAATACAGAAAATAATTTTACATTTATAGAATCACAGACATTTTCTTCCATTATTTAGTTAGTATGACCACCTCAGAAATACAAAGACAATGTATTTGTATTAGATAAATGCCTTAGGATAATAATAATAACTCGTGTTATACCTAAGTAAGCATGTAGATGGATCTAGGCAATAAATTTTCAAAGATGATGAAAAATAAAATATCTATTATTATAAATACATCAAATTATTTTTCCCATAGTTAAATGAATTCCTAAAATAACATCGGAAGTCACATACTTCTTCTGAGTACTATTTTTTTAATGTTTTCTTGGTATTTCTAAACAGTTAAGCTCATAATTATAAATGAATCATTTATAAACATTTATTGTATATAGTTAGATACATATATCAACAGAAAGGACAGAGAGAGAGAGAGTAAATAGAAACTGACCTCATTCACTGTGGCATAGTAGCTTTCATGCTTGAAAGTGGGTGAGTTGTCATTCCTGTCTCTCACCACTATTCGCACTTCATGGTAGATAATAGTGCCCACTTTTTTGTTGATGCACTGGACCTGCACCACAATGGAGTGTATGTTCATCGGTGGCTGCAATGTAGAAATTGCATCTTTTAAAATACTAATTAAAAACAAAGCTTCTCATCACTGTCAAAGCACTTGTTCGTTCAATACATTTTTCTATTCTTGTTTATTCTTAAATTATAATAATCTGAAGAAAATGATCATTTTAAGGACAAGAGAAGACAATCATAATTAATTTGTTTAACTCTGTATCTCAGTGTTGTGGACTTCAGGTGGCATTATGCTCACAGTTAGTGGATGGCTGATGAGCGCAACCACAAAATTAATGCTTGGAATTGACGGGATGAAACGAAGTTTGACCCTCCAAAGATTAAAGAAGCAATAATATAAACTTTTAATTGGAAAAAAGTATTAATTAATAAATTCCTGGAGAAGAGAGATTGTTTAACTTTTATGTTTATTTATATTTTTGCTGGAATATTATATGTTCATTGCTGATCAAATTTAAAATACTGATTATCAAAAGAGAAAATCCAAAATCCAGCCAACTAAACTTGCTCATTCTACACATTTAAATGCTTATTTTGCTAATCTTTTTCTCTCTCTAAATATGTACATATTATAGACACACAGGCACACAGTGAATATCAGCCCATGTTTATAAATATAGATTTACTATAGCATTTTTTGTATAATACTATGAAGTTATGTTATGTGACAGCAATATTATACTTCATTGTAAGCCTATAGCATAATGTATCCAAGTAGTAATTTACAATGAACTATTACAGGCTATTATATTTTGTCATTATAAAAATACTTCAATACATATTATACATGCGCATATGCTTACTTATCTAATAATTTTTATCATGAATTCCTTGAAGGGGGAAGGTCAAAGGTATACTTCCTCAAGTGCCATGGCTAAGAGTTTGCAGAGCTGGAACGCACACCTACAAATATTTGACTCTAGAGTCAGAGTATTGACCACTACAAAATATTTCTTTGTGATTTTTAACCCCTTTTGAGCTTATACAATTTTATCTCTAAATATGTCATTTTTGCAGTGTCCTATCCTGACCCCTCCATCTTAAAAACCTTGTCTCCAACCTGACATATCCTTTCAAATTTCTTCCAATTTATTTTTCTTTATTGCATTTCTCACCGAAAATTTGGCTTACTATATTTTATGTACTTGTTTTGGTTTGTCTGCCTTCACTAGACTGGAAGCTCAATAAAACCTGCGTGTTATTTTAGTCATGATAGTATCCCTCTTTCCAGAAAACAGCCCTGTGCCTAAGACAGATGATCTGGAGTCAAACTGCATGGCTTCCAGTTCCATAACCCACTAACTCTATGATCCAGGAAAAAGTACAAAGTATCTCTATGCTTCATTTATTCATCTATAAAATTAAGGCTAATAGTTACACCAATGAGAATTGTAAATACTACATGTGATTAGACTATACTAGGCATATGTTAAACACCCAATGGATTAAATACATATCCTATTTTATTTATTAAGAAAATAAATATCCAAAAGAGTGAAAAAATAAAATCTATAATGCATGACACATTTGTAAATGAGAAAAATGCTATAGAAACTATATCTAAGCTGAAGGAAATCATTACTTAGTTTCAAGATATTTTTATGGCCAACAAAGGAAAAGAAAGTTGAAAACAAAAAGACAGCAGAAACCTCTGCAGACTTAAATGTCCCTGTCTGACAGCTTTGAAGAGAGCAGTGGTTCTCCCAGCACGCAGCTGGAGATCTGAGAACGGGCAGACTGCCTCCTCAAGTGGGTCCCTGACCCCTGACCCCTGAGCAGCCTAACTGGGAGGCACCCCCCAGCAGGGGCAGACTGATACCTCACACAGCCGGCCAGGTACTCCAACAGACCTGCAGCTGAGGGTCCTGTCTGTTAGAAGGAAAACTAACAAACAGAAAGGACATCCAAACCAAAAACCCATCTGTACATCACCATCATCAAAGACCAAAAGTAGATAAAAATCACAAAGATGGGGAAAACACAGAGCAGAAAAACTGGAAACTCTAAAAAGCAGAGCGCCTCTCCTCCTCCAAAGGAACGCAGCTCCTCACCAGCAACGGAACAAAGCTGGACGGAGAATGACTTTGACGAGCTGAGAGAAGAAGGCTTCAGACGATCAAATTACTCCGAGCTACAGGAGGATATTCAAACCAAAGGCAAAGGATTTGAAAACTTAGAAAAAAATTTAGAAGAATGCATAACTAGAATAACCAATACAGAGAAGTGCTTAAAGGAGCTGATGGAGCTGAAAACCAAGGCTCGAGAACTACGTGAAGAATGCAGAAGACTCAGGAGCCGATGCGATCAAATGGAAGAGCGGGTATCAGCAATGGACGATGAAATGAATGAAATGAAGCGAGAAGGGAAGTTTACAGAAAAAAGAATAAAAAGAAACGAGCAAAGCCTCCAAGAAATATGGGACTATGTGAAAAGACCAAATCTACGTCTGATTGGTGTACCTGAAAGTGATGGGGAGAATGGAACCAAGTTGGAAAACACTCTGCAGGATATTATCCAGGAGAACTTCCCCAATCTAGCAAGGCAGGCCAACATTCAGATTCAGGAAATACAGAGAATGACACAAAGATACTCCTCGAGAAGAGCAACTCCAAGACACATAATTGTCAGATTCACTAAAGGTGAAAGGAAGGAGAAAATGTTAAGGGCAGCCAGAGAGAAAGGTTGGGTTACCCTGAAAGGGAAGCCCATCAGACTAACAGTGGATCTCTGGACAGCAACTCTACAAGCCAGAAGAGAGTGGGGGCCAATATTCAACATTCTTCAAGAAAAGAATTTTCAACCCAGAATTTCATATCCAGCCAAACTAAGCTTCATAAGTGAAGAAGAAATAAAATACTTTACAGACAAGCAAATGCTGAGAGATTTTGTCACCACCAGGCCTGCCCTAAAAGAGCTCCTGAAGGAAGCGCTAAACATGGAAAGGCACAACCGGTACCAGCCACTGCAAAATCATGCCAAAATGTAAAGACCATTGAGACTAGGAAGAGACTCCATCAACTAATGAGCAAAATAGCCAGCTAACATCATAATGACAGGATCAAATTCACACATAACAATATTAACTTTAAATGTAAATGGACTAAATGCTCCAATTAAAAGACACAGACTGGCAAATTGGATAAAGACTCAAGACCCATCAGTGTGCTGTATTCAGGAAACCCATCTCATGTGCAGAGACACACATAGGCTCAAAATAAAAGGATGGAGGAAGATCTACCAAGCAAATGGAAAGCAAAAAAAGGCAGGGATTGCAATCCTAGTCTCTGATAAAACAGACTTTAAACCAACAATGATCAAAAGAGACAAAGAAGGTCATTACATAATGGTAAAGGGATCAATTCAACAAGAAGAGCTAACTATCTTAAATATGTATGAACCCAATACAGGAGCACCCAGATTCATAAAGCAAGTCTTGAGTGACCTACAAAGAGACTTAGACTCCCACACATTGCTAATGGGAGACTTTAACACCCCACTGTCAACATTAGACAGATCAACGAGACAGAAAGTCAACAAGGATATCCAGGAATTGAACTCAGCTCTGCACCAAGCAGACCTAATAGACATCTACAGAACTCTCCACCCCAAATCAACAGAATATACATTTTTTTCAGCATCACACCACACCTATTCCAAAATTGACCACATAGTTGGAAGTAAAGCTCTCCTCAGTAAATGTAAAAGATCAGAAATTATAACAAACTATCTCTCAGACCACAGTGCAATCAAGCTAGAACTCAGGATTAACAATCTCATTCAAAACTGCTCAACCACATGGAAACCAGAACAACTTGTTCCTGAATGACTACTGGGTACATAACGAAATGAAGGCAGAAATAAAGATGTTCTTTGAAACCAATGAGAACAAAGACACAACATACCAGAATCTCTGGGATGCATTCAAAGCAGTGTGTAGAGGGAAATTTATAGCACTAAATGCCCACAAGAGAAAGCAGGAAAGATCCAAAATTGACACCCTAACATCACAATTAAAAGAACTAGAAAAGCAAGAGCAAACACATTCAAAAGCTAGCAGAAGGCAAGAAATAACTAAGATCAGAGCAGAACTGAAGGAAATAGAGACACACAAAACCCTTCAAAAAATTAATGAATCCAGGAGCTGGTTTTTTGAAAGGATCAACAAAATTGATAGACCGCTAGCAAGATTAATAAAGAAAAAAAGAGAGAAGAATCAAATAGATGCAATAAAAAATGATAAAGGGGATATCACCACCGATCCCACAGAAATACAAACTACCATCAGAGAATACTATAAACACCTCTACGCAAATAAACTAGAAAATCTAGAAGAAATGGATAAATTCCTTGACACATACACTTTCCCAAGAGTAAACCAGGAAGAAGTTGAATCTCTGAATAGACCAATAACAGGAGCTGAAATTGTGGCAATAATCAATAGCTTACCAACCAGAAAAAGTCCAGGACCAGATGGATTCACAGCCCAATTCTACCAGAGGTACAAGGAGGAACTGGTGCCATTGCTTCTGAAACTATTCCAATCAATAGAAAAAGAGGGAATCCTCCCTAACTCATTTTATGAGGCCAGCATCATCCTGATACCAAAGCCGGAAAGAGACACAACCAAAAAAGAGAATTTTAGACCAATATCCTTGATGAACATTGATGCAAAAATCCTCCATAAAATACTGGCAAACAGAATCCAGCAGCACATCAAAAAGCTTATCCACCATGATCAAGTGGGCTTCATCCCTGGGATGCAAGGCTGGTTCAATATACACAAATCAATAAATGTAATCCAGCATATAAACAGAAGCAAAGACAAAAACCACATGATTATCTCAATAGATGCAGAAAAGGCCTTTGACAAAATTCAACAACCCCTCATGCTAAAAACTCTCAATAAATTAGGTATCGATGGGACGTATCTCAAAATAATAAGAGCTATTTATGACAAACCCACAGCCAATATCATACTGAATGGGCAAAAACTGGAAGCATTCTCTTTCAAAACTGGCACAAGACAGGGATGCCCTCTCTCACCACTCCTATTCAACATAGTGTTGGAGGTTCTGGCCAGGGCAATTAGGCAGGAGAAGGAAATCAAGGGTATTCAATTAGGAAAAGAGGAAGTCAAATTGTCCCTGTTTGCAGATGACATGATTGTATATCTAGAAAACCCCATCATCTCAGCCCCAAAATCTCCTTAAGCTGATAAGCAACTTCAGCAAAGTCTCAGGATACAAAATCAATGTACAAAAATCACAAGCATTCTTATACACCAATAACAGACAAACAGAGAGCCAAATCATGAGTGAACTCCCATTCACAATTGCTTCAAAGAGAATAAAATACCTAGGAATCCAACTTACAAGGGATGTGAAGGACCTCTTCAAGGAGAACTACAAACCACTGCTCAATGAAATAAAAGAGGATACAAACAAATGGAAGAACATTCCATGCTCATGGGTAGGAAGAATCAATATCGTGAAAATGGCCATACTGCCCAAGGTAATTTACAAATTCAATGCTATCCCCATCAAGCTACCAATGACTTTCTTCACAGAATTGGAAAAAACTACTTTAAAGTTCATATGGAACCAAAAAAGAGCCCGCATCACCAAGTCAATCGTAAGCCAAAAGAACAAAGCTGGAAGCATCACGCTACCTGACTTCAAACTATACTACAAGGCTACAGTAACCAAAACAGCATGGTACTGGTATTAAAACAGAGATATAGATCAATGGAACAGAACAGAGCCCTCCGAAATAATGCCACATATCTACAACTATCTGATCTTTGACAAACCTGAGAAAAACAAGCAATGGGGAAAGGATTCCCTATTTAATAAATGGTGCTGGGAAAACTGGCTAGCCATATGTAGAAAGCTGAAACTGGATCCCTTCCTTACACCTTATACAAAAATCAATTCAAGATGGATTAAAGACTTAAACGTTAGACCTAAAACCATAAAAACCCTAGAAAACCTAGGCATTACCATTCAGGACATAGGCATGGGCAAGGACTTCATGTCTAAAACACCAAAAGCAATGGCAACAAAAGCCAAAATTGACAAATGGGATCTAATTAAACTCAAGAGCTTCTGCACAGTAAAAGAAACTACCATCAGAGTGAACAGGCAACCTACAAAATCGGAGAAAATTTTCGCAACCTACTTATCTGACAAAGGGCTAATATCCAGAATCTATGATGAACTCAAATTTACAAGAAAAAAACAAACCCCATCAAAAAGTGGGCGAAGGACATGAACAGACACTTCTCAAAAGAAGACATTTATGCAGCCAAAAAACACATGAAAAAATTCTCACCATCACTGGCCATCAGAGAAATGCAAATCAAAACCACAATGAGATATCATCTCACACCAGTTAGAATGGCAATCATTAAAAAGTCAGGAAACAACAGGTGCTGGAGAGGATGTGGAGAAATAGGAACACTTTTACACTGTTGGTGGGACTGTAAACTAGTTCAACCCTTGTGGAAGTCAGTGTGGCGATTCCTCAGGGATCTAGAACTAGAAATTCCATTTGACCAAGCCATCCCATTACTGGGTATATACCCAAAGGACTATAAATCATGCTGCTGTAAAGACACATGCACACGTATGTTTATTGCGGCATTATTCACAATAGCAAAGACTTGGAACCAAGCCAAATGTCCAACAATGATAGACTGGATTAAGAAAATGTGGCACATCTACACCATGGAATACTATGCAGCCATAAAAAATGATGAGTTCATGTCCTTTGTAGGGACATGGATGAAATTGGAAATCATGATTCTCAGTAAACTATCGCAAGAACAAAAAACCAAACACCGCATATTCTCACTCATAGGTGGGAATTGAACAATGAGAACACATGGACACAGGAAGGGGAACATCACACTTCGGGGACTGTTGTGGGGTGGGGGGAGGGGGGAGGGCTAGTATTGGGAGATATACCTAATGCTAGATGACGAGTTCGTGGGTGCAGCGCACCAGCATGGCACATGTATACATATGTAACTAACCTGCACATTGTGCACATGTACCCTAAAACCTAAAGTATAATAAGAATAATAAATAAATACATAAATAAATAAATAAATAAAAGAAAAAGAAAGTTGACTTGAATTTGTAGCTGTCTGAATGATGCTACCTAGAAAGAATAAACTGAGGCATCGTTGACATATGAAAAGAGGCCTCTAGTGAAATGACGCACAGCTCTGTGTTTTTACATCTACACGATTTCACCTTTAATCACTGATATAAATGAAGGCATTAAAATCGTGTGTATAAAATCTGTGAATGTTACAAACCTTGGAAGAATGTATAAATACATTTAATGACAAAAGACATGGTTCAAAGTCATCTTAATAAGTCATAATAATGGGTTACAAAATGGTAAACTTTTACAATAATAAATTTTATCCTCCAATTTGTGATAGAAAAAAATACACCCAAATGTAATAGACGGCTACAAACATTAATGTAAAAATGTAATTGTGAAATTTTGATAGCTAAAAGCTGATTTTACATGTCAGCACTGTAAATGGGCTACTGGAACACTAATGCATACTGTACATTAATTAATAATATCAGATATTAATAATATATAGGTATGTTATAACAGGTACCATTTTACAGGTGCATAGAAGAGAAATTTGAAAACTTTTGAGAATGTATAAAATTGGAGGATTTTAAATTTAACAACATATGATTTGTCAAATATCTAAATGGTTGTTACGGAAACATCCATTAGTTAACTTATTGTAGTTTTAGAGAGCAGAAATAAGAAAAATAGTTGAAAAATATTTCAAAGCATGTTTTCACCATAAGTAGACGGTTTCTCTTAATCCAAATTTGCACCAAATATTTATGGGTCTGTATCAAAATATCTCATGTAACTCATATGCACCTACTATGTACCCATAAATGTTTTAAAAAACAACAAATAGAGCAGAGATTCTTATCAGTAGAAGAGTATAGCTTATGTTAGAAATAAATTTATGCCTTCTCACTTCCAATTACTTTTCCTGTGCCATTATGAGCTAAGATATTTGTAATGCTTCAATTTCTTTTTTTCACATTTGTCTTTGTATAAAATAAAGAAAAATCAGGAGGAAAAAGTGACATGGAATAGAACAGACTATTCTATAAAACAAGACCCACCACTGAAATATGCCAGTTTGAGGATAAAAGACCATTGAAAAAGACTAGCTCTTAGAAGTTTCCTGGAAAGAATTTGAATTAGATGACCCCCATTTTTACTACCAGCTTTCAAGTGTTTACTTTAATAGACTTTTTAAGGGAGGTCCAGCATATTTTAATTGTAAATTAAAAACAAAATAAATTTGTGTACTGTTTGCCCTTGGCACACCTCTTGGAAGACAATGAGGTAAATTATGCACTTTTAAAGTTATTTATCTTCCAATTATTGCAAGAGAGACCTATAAAAACATTCTATCTCAACTTCTAATTCTACATGGAGTGGTACCACTGGGACCAAAAGGTCACAATCTTATCAAATAGGGGATCAAATACACTGTGTACTGAGGCCTCACTTAGCCCTGCTAAGTACCCATAAATTAGATCTAACCAGGTCACCTGGAACTGTTATCACTCTCAACTTTAGCTCCCTATGCAACTGTTAGTGGCATGGCTAGAACTTAGAGGCCAATAAATTATAACCATAATGGATCACACTGAAGGCAAAAATTCCCTGTGGCTAATATATAACACACAATGTAATTTTGTATTGGCATAGATTCAATTCTGCTGTATAAGAAGGTCATAAATAAAAGTACAGTTCTAACAAGTCCATTAGTGGGAGTTTAGGGACTCCAAGATGCTTAAGAATGCATTAGGGAAATTTTGCTTTATCTTTCATAACTGGTGGCAAAAATAAGTCATGGTAATTTGACCTTTTCTAATTTTCTTTAATTGCTTTATTCATCAAACAAAGAAGAAAAAAAAAAGCTAGGTAGAAATTGTGTTCATAAAATTATTTAAAACTATTACCATTCATATATACCTAAACATGCAAGCTATTCTTTCAATTTAAAAATGAGTGCTTAACACAATACTTTCAACGTATACTTGCACATTTGTGTATTAGTGTACCTGTGTATAGGTTATGATATGTGTATCAGCAATTAAAGGATACTATCATTAAAAAGTGGGTTTGAGAGTGTGAAGAGAAAAAAATTTCCCACAAAAATGTAAAAATTTTGTAATTCTAAAAAAGAAAAAAAAATTAAATAGAAATTTTCGTTATGAATTTCTCAATCATTTAAGATTCAACATGAAAATTAAAGTTTTTACAGGGGATTTGTTGATATTAGCAGTGTAGATTATAGCACAAATCTTCAATCCAATATATTTTTTTTCTAGAAACCAAATGATTTCGAAGTCAATGATATGGGGGGCAGGGAATGCATTTTTGGCAAATCTGTAGGAATTGATTTTATTTTTCAAAAAGTATAGGCAACGTTTGTCTAATTCTCAGGAGCGAATTTTGTTTGTCATGATATTTCTGTCTATGGACTTACTACCTTTATAACATAATCATTCCTATTTCACAAGTAATGTGGAAGACAATGAAAGGAAATAAGACATTGCGTGTTTTAGAAATGACTTTTAAATAAAAAAGCAAACTTAAAGGAAATGGCTGGCCAGAGTTATCAGTGTCCTTCACAAATTAAATTTTCACAATGGATAGTAGCATATTTACCGAAGATATTACCTAAAAAGAAAATATCAATTTGAAAATACAATTACGCATATGTGACATGTAGATACATCTGTAGATTTTTCACAGTGGATTATTAAGGACATTCAGTCTATTTAATGATAGGTATTTGTTATATGAAAAGTTTAATGTGGGTTAGGATTAATATGACATAGTCCTTGGACACTAATAGCAACTTTTATAAAACTGATATGAGGTGATCATAAATAAAGTCAGTCAAAAATACTATTAAACAATATGGATTTTAGAACAAGGAATTGCATACCAGTGTTATTAGAAAATAATTTATACAGAAGCAGCATTTAAGATATGTCTTAGTAGTACATAAAATTCAACTGATAGCACTGGATAACAGTGATTTCAAAGTTTATGTTCAAAAGAACATCAGGGAAAGTATGGTAAGAAAAAATTGGATTATGGTCATGGGACAAGAATTACATTACTTTTCTTAGATTGTAGTTCGTACGTTTCTAAATAAAAAGAAAATTACATAGACAGGGTGCATCTTGAATCTAGGAAAACTCAAGAGACAGAGAGAAAACAGTTTGCAATGAAAAGGTATCTGCGGACATAGTCTCTGTTTCAGCACTCTGGATGTGGAATAGGTTGAATCAAGACAGGTAGTAGAGAACAATTAGTTTATATGAGCGACGACTAAGAGGTCTTATACTAAAGTTATGTTGATGGATGGAGATGCAAGATACAATGTGGAGATAAAACTACTAAACTTAGCAGTTAAATGGACACTGGCTGGACAGAGGAGTCAAACTCTTTTTGCAGCTACCAAGTTAGAGTCTGAAAGAAAAGAAGCTATTTGATGTTGTTATGAACATAATTTATCTCGTTTCAAAAGCTTTTAAAATTTTGCCCAGGATTTTGAGATAAGTATCATAGGACTGTACCAGAGTCATACTTTTCTTTCTGTTATTATTTTAATTATTGATATTGTCATGACCATTATTATCACATGCCCAACAGTGATGAGAGCATATTGGCCATGTGAGACAATCATTTAGCATTTCAAAATTTTTATGTGATGCACCTTTATTACTGAGACTCTTCATGTTCACCCCAAATATCATATTTTGGTTGTTTCTCTTTTGTGACATTTAATTTTGTAACTTTTCCTTTCTTTTTTTATTTTTGGGTGTTGAAAATTTATGTAACTTTAGTGAACAAAAAAATAAAAGAAATAAAAATAAATGATGATCATAAGGGAAAATCTTATGAACCAAGTTTAAAATTATAAAACAGTTCATAGTCATACAATCTCTTGTAAATGCTTTCTAATTAAATACAAATATTTGAGTGCTGGGTATTTTTATTCTTTATATTCATCCTCGGAAATTTTCATGAAGATCATGTTTATCAGCTTATTTTTAACACGATGTTAAAAATGTTTCTGTCTATATTGTTTGCTTTTAATTCTATTACAGCCATAATTATTCAAACATCCCCATTAAGAGACAGTTTATTGCCTCAGTGAGAAAATGTAGAAAGCATGATTTGCATCACTTTCTCTGGAAAATAAATTTTTCTCTAACTGTTGCTAAAAAGATGGTATAATTGGATATGAATCTACCATGTGGCCCTACTCCTTGCTCCCTGGCTATAGATTCAAGCCAGTGAGTATTTAATTGTTATTTCTCTCAGAAATTTTAAAACAAAACAAAACAAAACACAGTGACTATAAGCCTTCTTTAATGGCCACTGCATCAAAAGTTTATGAAGAACTGGCATGGCATCAACATAGAAAACACTTGAAGTCAAATGAAAAACAAGGAAATGGAGTAAAATTATAAGTGTATAAAGGAATCTGCTCTGCAGAGAGAAAAATAGAGAATATACACAGAGAAAGGTAGAAACTAGAGACCATATGGTCCAAGACCAAGTAGTTTTCCTCTCTCTCTGGTAAACATACAATTTCCAAGAAAGTAAATTATTTTTTATATCTATGCTATTGGTATTCTTAATACTCTCTCCCATCAACTTGAAATCATTTGAAGGCATTTTTGTGTCTTCCTTATAAGCCAAATAACATTGATTAAAATCAGAATATTCTTAGAAAAGCATAATTTCATAACAAAGATTCAGTGGAAAATTTTCTATAAAAATAATTTCAAGAGCAATTTACCACTAAGAAGGGTTAAAGTTAATTATAGGCTAGTGATTATAATACAGCGCTTTTGCCATTGTTAGTAGGGTCAAACTGAAATTGTTGGTTCTATTTTGATATTCAGAGCATATATATATATCTCTCTCTTTGAAATGGAATATATATAATATATAAATAAAAAATATATTTTTGAAATGGAATATATAATTTTTTTTCTTTTTGAGATGCAGTCACACTCTGTCACACAGGTTGGAGTGCAGTGGTGTGATCTTGGTTCACTGCAACCTCCACCTCCTGGGATCAAGTGATTCTTCTGCCTCAGCCTCTACAGTAGCTGGGATTACAGGGTACCTGCCACAATGCCTGGCTAATTTTTGGATTTTTAGTACAGATGGGTTTTCACCATGTTGGCCAGGCTGGTCTTGAACTCCTGACCTCAAGTGATCCACTGGCCTTGGCCTCCCAAATTGCTGGGATTACAGGCATGAGCCATCACACCCAGCCAATATTTTTTATTTTGATTCATTATATTCATAAAAGAACAACCAAAAAACTTTGGGCAACAATCAGAAGAGTTACATTTCAGGTAAATGCCCTATATTTTAAAAGAAACTACAAATATTTTGGTATTTATCATAATAATATAGTTATTTAATAATAATGTATATTTTATCTATATTTAGCTTTTGGGAAAAACATTTTAATATTAAGTAAAATTTAAAACAATGTAAATAAATGTATAGATTTACATATATGTATATCATAGTATTAATACATATTTCATTAATACTGGAGAGCATATTTACAAATACAATCTATATAAAAAGTGTGCACTCACATTTTTTTTCAAATGAGTTCTCTACTATATCTTTGTAGAAAGTATTGTTAACTAGGATCATAGAGAAGCATACAGAAGAAAAAATATCTTATTCTATATTAATGTAAATAATGTTAAAACAATAAAGTAAAAACATACAACACCTCTCCAAGTAAACTAAGATTATTTCAAATATATACATAATATTATTATTTTATTTCAGACATTACAATTACTTAGCAATATTGGTATGGAAGCATATAGGTACAATATATCAAGAGGACCATTTAGTAAAATGCATAAAACTACCTATCCCAGTAATATAATGATGGTAAATGAATTTATCTCTATAAAACAACTAAACAATTGTAGAAAGATGTATGTACAAAAATTTTCACTGCAGCATTTTTGTAATTATTAAAAACTGCAAACAAATGACATCTAAAATAGGAGATTCATCTTAAAAAAATCTCTTATTTATTCATGCAATAACCAATTATACAGCTAATAATAATTATATAAATATACATTTGTTTGCATTATAATTTTACAAGTATTAAAAATTTCATGTAAAAAGTAGGCTGACAGCAAAATGAACAGCATAATCCAATTAAATTAATAAGTATTATAAATATACATACCAACACACATAAATGCTTGAAATAAAATGTGGCAGAATAAACATTAAATGTTATTTTCCCTAACCGATAAAATTATCTTCATATATATGCTTCTTATTTTCTATGTTTACCATAAGCATATATTATTTTACAATTAAATGAGACTGTAATTTCCAGTGGTGATTAGATTTGGACTAAAAGCCTGGATTTACCTCACTATTTGTCTAGCAGTAATGGTCTATACGTCACATAAAACAGATGGGCACTAGGTTAAGGGTATTCAGAATAAAAGCCCTTATGCTCTGATGAATGAACCCCTAAAAGCACTGTGGCAGCAGGAAAACATAATTCACAAGAATTCAAAGAATTCGTAAGTAATAAAGCACATAGTAAACTGTAGTAAAATAAAAGGCAAATTGAGATTTATTAAAGACTCCAAATTTTAGACATGAAATAGTATAAAGTATCAACCACTCCACAACCTATTGTAAAGTGGATCATAAACCCTGAGCAATGACGTGAAATGATTCAGGTTCACTAAGCTGAGTATCTGACATTTGGATTTCATAAGCTGGGAACTTGGGGGTAAGCATGTTTAGAGTTACTCTCTGAGTTTTCCCAGGGTCCAGTACAATTACTGGTTATAATCCACTACCCTCTGCCCCTCTGCACTCAAGAAAGACTGAGATGCAAATAAGTGAGTACAAACTTACTTTGGAGAGGTACTTATACCTATTAAATTGTTTTTTTAAAAATTTTTCCAGAAATGAAACATCCAACTACTTTGGTAATTTAGTAATATTCTTTTGAGGTAGTGTCTCACTCTGCTGCCCAGGCTGGAGTGCATTGGTGTGATCATAGTTCACTGTAGCCTCCACTCCCCAAACCCAAGCTCAAGCGATCCTCTCACCACAGTCTGCAGATTAGTGGGACTACAGGCACGTGTTACCATGCCTGCCTAGTTTTTTAAATTTTTTGTCAAGACAGAGTCTTGCTCTATTTGCCAGGCTGGACTCAAACTCCTGGGCTCAAGCAATTCTCCCCACTGGGCCTCCCAAAGTGCTGGGATTACAGGTATGAGCTACTGCTGTGCCAAGCCCAATATAGATATTCTTAATAAAAAAAAAAGTTCCAAGTCTTCAGGATAGACTGGATTAAGAAAATGTGGCACATACACACCATGGAATACTATGCAGCCATAAAAAATGATGAGTTCGTGTCCTTTGTAGGAACATGGATGAAATTGGAAATCATCATTCTCAGTAAACTATCGCAAGAACAAAAAACCAAACACCGCATATTCTCACTCATAGGTGGGAATTGAACAATGAGAACACATGGACACAGGAAGGGGAACATCACACTCTGGGGACTGTTGTGGGGTGGGGGGAAGGGGGAGGGATAGCACTGGGAGATATACCTAATGCTAGATGACGAGTTAGTGGGTGCAGCACACCAGCATGGCACATGTATACATATGTAACTTACCTGCACATTGCGCACATGTACCATAAAACCTAAAGTATAATGATAATTAAAAAATTAAATAAAAAGTTATGCTATCCAAGAACTACTTGACTGGCATATTACCATGAAACTTTTGCTCACTTTTTTTTTCTTTTTTGCAGCTATGTAAGACATTTCCACAGTTTTGCCCTTCAACCAATGCTTACTAGTTGTAAAAACAGGCTCCTGTGAGTGCACCCACCAACCTACATCTTCAAGCCAGTAGCTGAGTGACACACTTATATGTTGCCATAGTTGGACAGAAATGAATTATAGCCATGCTTGTCCTACTTTGCCAAGGGTACCACCTCTTTTTTCTAAGCACTATATTTTCTTCTTGTTCAGAAATTGACAAGCTTCCAGGATATTAAAGGGGAAGTATAATGGTTCTCTAGGACACAGATGTTCCCTTCCTTTCTCATTCTTCTTTAAATGAGTTAAAGAAACTGTTGTTGATATACTCAGGAAATAAACTCAAATTATATAAATAATTCAATATCATTAAACACACACATAGACATTTAAATTATAATAAACTTATATTACAGGGGCAAAGAAAAAAAATCACTAACATCTCTATCCAGAACTCTCCCGGTGCTGTTCAGGAAAAGCATTTGCTTAACAGGATCCATCAACACCCAGTAATCCACATTATCCTTTAACGAAAGTTCTATGGTGGGGTCTGGTCCTCCAGCAGTCCCTTTGATCAGCATGTTGTCCACCAGAATTGTACCTGCAAACCGAAGAAAGTTACTTGAAAATATATTCTACTCATATGAATTCTTAGCAAAGATCATGCTCTTAAACCGTGGCTGGCTCACAATCAGTTTTAAAGCTGAAAATACTCAACTGTATATCCAGCATAAGACAGAAAATATTCTTTACCAAAAGGCCAAAATATCTGCATTATATTATTTATAAATAATATTTTTGGTGGAAGGCAGAGATTCAGACACGGTGAGTTCCATCATCCATTTTGTGTTTCCCTCTAACAACATAAATCTGTTTCCCCCCATCTATCACTTCTCACAGGAGTTATCACTGAATTTTATCCTGAACAAAAGGAAATGCCTGTAATAGCAGAGTCTGATGTCTCAATTAATTCTGTAAGACCTCTGATGTGAAAAAAAGATATTTTGAAACTGAGAAAGAAGAGGAAAGTAGAGATTTTTAAAAAGTAGCTGAGTCTCCCATGGTGAGAACTGCTTCTTTTTATCTTAGAGCAAATACATAAAACATAAATCTTGACATGAAAGACAAAACTAGTGTTCAGAAATGGAATAGAAGTCATTCTTCTGTAAGACATGTCTGGGTTACTCCACTAGAACAACGCACTATGCCAGTGTAATATTTCAGTGCTTGCTTTCTTCTTATTTTTTTTTCAGCAAGCTGAATTGTAGACAGTTTTTGAATAAAACTTGAAAATATTATGTCTCTAACCCTTTCTACTCTGTTAAAGATCCCATGCATTTTACATGTCGAATGCAAACAGCACTGATGCAACTCAAATACCATTTTTCCCTCACGCAGCAATGATCTCTTTGCCAAATAATAATGTACCATGGCTTACAACAATCATTTTCAACTGATCCATTTTATTAAACTTACAGATATAGAAGAGATGTGGCTATGCAAGCAAAATGTAGCCTCCAAAAAACACTAGAATAAATGGCAACTATCGAGAGAACCCATTGTCTTAGGACAGCACTCAAGAATATATAGAGAATCCATAAATATGAATCTGACTTGAAAAATATAATGAAAAATGTATCTGTTGCATTTTCTTAAGGCATGAAATTGGCCTAAATGTTATACCATTGCATAATTACAAGAAAAGTGGAAGGCTCTTTAAAATATTTTCTCAGTAATTTAATAAGAACTATAATTATCTATAATATTTCTTTATCATACTATTACTACCAGTCTTTATCTGTCTAAGAAATGCTGGAAAGAACCATGAATCTTTTGTAACAAGCCAGAATAATGTTTAAACACAAATGTTGTCTCACATACACATACTTTTGTAAATGGCACAATTTTTTTGCACTTTTTCACATACTAGGATATAATTACATGAATATTGAGTGGAATGAGTATTTTTATTTTTGACTGAAATGGCAAATACACAACCTACATACAATACACTCCAAAGTATAGATCAGATATTGATGGCATTTTATTGCCTATAAATATATTCAACAATGTATATATATTCAAGGCCCCAGTACATACTAATTTACAAATACTTCACACAACTCACCATGAAAAGACACTTGATCTATATTTCAATATATAATTGAGAAATTGAAAGGTAATTTATTTTCTCATCAAGAAAACTTATGTACAATAGGCAGGTCAACTAACATTAACATTAGTACCTTGCAGTGTTTAAGAGTAGCAACTGCAAATCTTCTGATTGTGTGTATGTATGTGTATATATATATATATGCTCCATATATATATATATATGCTCCATATATATATATGCTCCATATATATATGCTCCATATATATATATGCTCCATATATATATATATGCTCCATATATATATATGCTCCATATATATATATATGCTCCATATATATATATATGCTCCATATATATATATATATGCTCCATATATATATATATATGCTCCATATATATATATATGCTCCATATATATATATGCTCCTTATATATATATATATATGCTCCAAGCTCCAAGCAGATACACTAAGGGAAGGAGCCATTGAACTCTCTTTACAAAGCAAATAGTTTATAACCAGATAAAGTTTTAATAGTAACTAATATTAAAGCAGTGAAACAAAAACACTGTATCTGGATTTATATTTTATTTAATGATTCTAATTTTCATGGGACAGATCTATAGTTTTCTTGCTCTGAGCTCACTCCTGAGTTCAATGATTGAAACTCAACAAAAAATCTTTCTACTGCTGGTGTGTTGAAAAAGAAAGAGTTTTGTTTGCTTGCCTGCTTTCCCCTTTAGAATTGTCCATTTGTATTGCCAAAAAGAAAAAAAAAGCCTCTCAAATTTTCATATACCGTCTGGCTTTAAGCCAAAAGTTTAGGGGAGAGAGAGAAGAGAGCAAAGCTTAGGCAGACGTGATACAAGGAGCAATATACATATTTTTTTAAAAATTAACCTAAGTGTTCACTCTGAATTGCCTGAACAACTGTGCCCATACCCCTCTCCTTAGAAGAATATGTGACACCCAAGCTATAGTTAGCATTAAGCCAGAAACTCCTGTCTCTCCCTATCCCAGCAGTGGTGACTGTATCTTTCCACACATCCTAAGTTTTAAAGATCTGAAAAGCTAGTGTTCTAGACAATATTGGCAAGCAGCTAAACACCAGAATACTCTGGGTATATTGGGATAATGTGCTCTCTTTCCTCCTTCGTTACTTTGCAAGCTTCCCTTTTTCCCAATAAACCTTTTGCTTAACATGTTTCATTTGATGTTTAAATGTATTCCCTTCCTTGACTTCATTTTAAATATTACAGATAAGTTAAAAATAAAAGATGTGAGGCACGGCACAACACTAAATAAGAAAACTGGATGGCTCTATTAATATCAGCTAGAACAAGCAATGTTTAATAGTGGTAAAGAGACATATTTAATTACAATAAAGGGATCAACAGGTGTAATCCTGAGTAGGCCTGTCTTGCAGAATAGGTAATACCCAAGATGGGGTTCACCTTACATGAACTTTTCCTTTCATCATAATAAAAATGGTGGCAGTACAGAAAATGGAATTAAATTTAGTTTGATACTCATATAATAGAAGTTAAGAGAGCTGGCCCTGGAATGGATAGGCTTAGAATCCAATCCATAATCCACCACTTACCAACTATGTGAAAGTGGATAACCTCATTTACCCTCGATTTTTCTCCTCTATAAAATCAGTACTATAATAGAAAAGGCATTTCTACTATAATACTATATGTATGTTCCTGAAAAAGACTTGTTCTCTTGTATTGAGAACAATAATAAAAATCAAAACAATCACAACCATGTTAAAAATATTAGCACAGTTAAATATTTCTTGATATTTTCAACACATTTCTTGGCTGGTCAATCTTTTACAGCCTTAAATACTGGGATCTGTGCTTCGTCCTTCAAGAAGTAGGTATTGAGGGCCATTTACCTCTAGGGACTTTTTTTATAAAAATGGAAAACTTCCTCTTTCATTTAGCCTCTTTATTAGCCTATTAATTCAGATAAATAACTTTGCAGCTTCTTTTTATGTACTTCCTGATTCTCAAGAGAGATTAACACATTAAATTACAGGAGTTCATGTAACTGCTAATATGGACTCTCTTTGTACAGAATAAATGTTCTTCAATAGATTTTCCATTTTTTCTTAAGATCTTTTTACATAGCTAGCTCTTTGTTTTTAATTGTGAAAAAAAGCTTATCCAGACCATATCAAAGCGTAAATAACAAATGTATGAATAAACTTAAAAAACTAGAAAATAACTTATAAATTAATAAACCTTCCTCATTATACCAACTTTATTCTTCTATTTACCAATTGTGTATAAATTGGTAAATTTATAGTTCCCTCCAGAAGTAAGAATTTCTAAAATGAAAATTATGGTTATTGTTGTTGATGTTAATAACACCATTTTGGAAGGAAATCATTTTTTGCTAAAAATAACTTACTTTATGTCACAGAAGACTTACAAACCAAGTCTATTCTTCATTTCACAAAGCTAGGGTTATGTTTGGTCAACACATTAGTGTAGTAAGCAGTCTGAAAGAATTTATATGAATTCAAAAGACTTAAATCCACAGTAGTCAATATTGGAAGTCAGAAGGTAAGGGTGAATGTCTCTTTGAGAAACAACTGTAAAGAAGTCCCCATGCCTCTAATGGACAGTTCTTTCTATGCTACATTTCAGCTGATAGGCAAACCATCGAGGCCTGCTATCACCAGAGACTGACCACCACTCTTCCCACTTTCTAACCTCAGTCTTGAATTTTCTCATAGAAACAGTTAGTTTTAAAGGCAGGAAAAGGTCTTATTCAATAAATTCATACTAGTAGTGATCTTTGTATAGAATACTTTTTGCTCATCCTCAGTATAGTGCTTAGTTTTATTAGGAAATACACACACGTAACACACACACACACACGCACACACATATACATTTGGCTTTCCATATCCATGAGATTCTAATTCATGGATGTAATCAATAAGGGATCAAATATATTTAGGAAAATAATCGATAGTTGTATCTTTACTAAACATGTACAGACTTTTTCTCATTATTTCTAAACAATACAGTATAACAACTACTTTCATAGCATTTACATTGTATTAGGTATTATAAGTAATCTAGAGATGATTTAAAGTATAATCATAAAGGTTGCTTAATGATATGAATATATCCTAAGAAACGTGTCTTTAGGCAATTTTGTCATGGTACAAACATCATGGAGTGTACTTACATAAACCTAGATGTATATCCTACTACACACGTACTCTATATGGTGTAGTGTATTGCTTCTAGGCTACAAACCTGTAAAGCATGTTACTGTACTGAATATTGTAGGCAATTGTAACAGAATGGTATTTGTGTATCTAAACATATTTAAACACAGAAAACATACAATAAAAATATAGAATTACAATCTCATGGGACTTCCATCATATAATGGGGTTTGTCATTGACCAAAATGTAGTTATGCTACACATGACTGTATATGGAATAAGGTGAACAGGTTATATGAAAATACCATACCATTTTATATAGGGGACTTGAACGTCCCTGGATTTGGTTATCCGTGGGAGGAAAGGGGAATACTGGAACCAATTCCCCATGGATACCAAGAAACAACTCTATATGTATATTATAGAAACTATAGATAGATAGCAAGCCTGGATGGGTTGCATATATATATATATATGTGTGTGTGTGTTTGTGTGTGTGTGTGTGTGTGTGTGTTTATGTATGTGTGTGTGTGTATATATATATATATATATAGAGAGAGAAAGAGATGGAAAGTCATATAAATCATATTTTGATATTCAATGTTTTCCTGGAAAAGTTACTTGCTTCTTTAAACAGAAAAGTTATAATACAATTGAATTACTCTCTAAAATAGCTGGGAGGTGGCTGTGGCAGGTTGGTGGGGAGTGTGCTGCCTTTCTAATTAACCTAACTCAGTGAAGCTGAGAGAGTAATTGACTGCTTTAGTTCATTCCAAACATTAAAATAAGGAAAAATCACTCTGTGCATAGAACCCACTACTTGGTGCTCTAAAACAATTAATTATTCAAAGTTGTGGAAACAATATGGATTGCTAATATTTTCCCTGCAATCTTTCCCTAGTTTGAGCCAACCAGAAGAATGTTTAGTTATATCATATAACCAGAAGCATATATTGCTTTCTCTTGCATGTTAATCCTTGCAAACAAAACAAACAAAAAAATTAAAGCTTCCCAAAGTACATTATTAATTAAAAAATTAAAAGATAAAAAGTGAAAATTTAGCTACTATGTAGTTTCCCACTGAGGTTAAGCAGTGACTACAGCCATTATTCTGTTAGTATTGAGTAAAATCTATATTCCAAGATTATCAGGCTAAAATATCACTTTTTCATTTCAAATCCTCTTTTTTAATCCAAAATTTCCAGCACCTTCCTGGAATTAGTGTCTCTCTTCTTTGACTTTTCACACTTTTTCTTCATTTACAATTATACAAACTAAATTTCAACTATGTGTATGTACATATTGTGTCTAGATAACTACTTGGAAAACTCTTAACATGGCAAGACATATATAATGTATGTGTCCAGCAACTTTATCATGACAGTACAAATTTTGGTTGGGCTGGAGTCAAAAGCTGGGAATATATTAATTACATCGATTCTAGCTAAAGGTGAGAAATAATGCCAAGTCATCAACAATTAAATTAAAACTTACAAGTATTAAAAACATGTTGCTCTGCAAAACTATGTTGATCCTTAAAATTTAAATTTTATTTACTTCAAAAGAAAAAAAATTGCAAAGTGAAAGACTTTACTAAAATGTACTTCACTTGTATCTCTCAGCTAACATTATATTTTATTTACTTATTATATTCCTTCAGGATATATAATATAATAGATGATGTATTAGGACAGGTATAGAAATCCAAGCATAAAACTTCAGAATTGGATTGAGACCATCCTGGCTAACACGGTGAAACCCGGTCTCTACTAAAAATACAAAAAATTAGCCAGGCGTGGTGGCAGGCGCCTGTAGTCCCAGCTACTTGGGAGGCTGAGGCAGGAGAATGGCACGAACCCAGGAGGCGGAGGTTGCAGGGAGCCGAGATTGCACCACTGCACTCCAGCCTGGGCGACAGAGCGAGACTCTGTCTCAAAAAAACAAAAACAAAAAACAAAAAAAAAACACCCTTCAGAATTGGAGTTTTGTTCTTCTATCTTTAGCTTTTTCTTTAGAAACTGAAAGAAATACCTTAATATTGAGGCACTTACTAAATATCTATTATTCTATTATGTTGTGAATAAAGTACTAAGTAAATGCACATACATTGTACATTTTGGTGTAGAATTTATGTTTATTTTGTTCAAAAGTCACTTATACAAGTAAAAATTCAGTCACAAAATTTTAGAGCTAGGAGGAAACTTAGCATCCCTTTTTATGTATGTGTAGGTGGAACATAAAGTCAGTCCTCTGTTATCTGCACATTTTCCAATCCCAAGAGTTAAAAATCGCCTGACCAAGACAACCTAGCTAATAAAAGCAGATTCAAAACAAAAACCTGGTTCTACTAATTGACAGTTTAGTTCTCCTTTCCCTAGTTCCCTATATTTTGCTTTTCTCTTGGATATATACATTTTTTAAATATAAAAACATAAACATCTTTTTAGTTTTGTTTTCAGTTCTTGGGAAAGTTATTCAAAAATTCTGAATACATATAAATTCACTATTTTGAATTTCATGCCCTATAAAATTTTTCACAAAAGTTCAAAAGATTACAATGGAAATGACTCTAAAATATGGGAGAAGAGTATATGACCCTAGAATCAATTTCCCTAGGTCATAGATACAGAGACAGATATAGATGCCATCTGTGACATTAGAGCTTGCCACCCATAAAAGAGGATAGTGGGCATTAAGGATGGTCCAAAAAACCTGTGACATGCTTCTACCCCAAAGAAAAGTCTATGTTTCTATTTCCCATGTATATGATTCTGTGGTTACATAACATGAGATTCTATGTTGTATACATGTGTCTAAGTGTCTGTATAACATGAGAACACAAACTGTGTTGTGTTCTGAATCCATAAGGAATACATAACAATCTGATTGAGCTTGGAAGCAAATGCTTCCCTAATCATGTTTCAGATCAAATGGTAGCCCTGACAATTCCTTGATTATACTCTTGTGAAACCTTAAGCAGAGTACCTGGCTATGCTGTGTCTGGACTCCTGATTCAAAGAAACTATCAAATAATAAATGTGTGTTGTTTTAAATTACCTAATTTTAATGATATTGTTATACAATAACAGGTAATTTATACAGTGTTTAATGTCAAAAGATCTATGTTCAGAATCTTGGCCACACACTACTTACTAACTGTGAGCTTAAGCAAGTTCCCAAGATTTTTACAATCAGCAATATAGAGTTCTATGAGAAAAAAATAAAAATGAATGTAAGTGGAGGCACGCAATTACCCAACGAATAACATTTTTCATCCTACAGCTACTAGGAATTTATATAGATTTGAGCATATAAAGGAGTTATATATTATTTTTCATTAAATTGGGAACATTATCAACAAAATGATTTTAAATGTAAAATGTACTTTCTTTACAACTGAAATAAAAGAAGCACAGTACATAAATACCAGCAAGAAAAAAAAGAGACTATGTATGCGTATGTAAAATATAAAACAAAAAGAAGGCAACAGTTTATTCACAGTAACCATTGATAATTTTTCATGAAATAAAAGGCCATTTCTTGCTGGCAAAAGCAAAAATGAACAAGATAATAAGCAACAAAAGTCATATTACTAAGATCAAAAATGCTTATTAGTACTTATTAGCATTCGCTGACTGTATTAACTGGACTAAGAGATAAAATATAAAGAATTTCAGGGAATTACCATATTTAATTCTCAGACTGCTGTAAATGGGAAAGGTTCATACCCTCAGAATATCACAATATTTTATTATTTTCAGACCATCAAATTGCTGCAGTTAAAATTAAAAGTACAAGCAGACCATGCCGTGTGTGTGTGTGTCTGTGTGTGTGTTTCAACATAATGATTAAAGTGTGTAAAAAACAATCTTCATACCCCACTCTCCTCAACCAAAAAAAAAGAAAAAGAGTATAGAATCTAATCAGGCAGTTCTGTTCATTAGAAAAATATGTCTCAGAGGTTGAAATCAAAGAAACAAATATCGGTTATTTTATTTTATTTTATTTTTTTGAGAGAGTCTTGATCTGTTGCCCAGGCTGGAGTGCAGTGGCGCAATCTGGACTCACTGCAACCTCTGTTTCCTGGGTTCAAGCGATTCTCGTGACTCAGCCTCCCTAGTAGCTGGGATTACAGGCACCTGCCACCACAACCAGTTAATTTTTTTTTTTTTTTTTTTTTTTTTTTTTTTTTTTTTTAAGTGGAGATGGGGGTTCCGCCATGTTGGCCAGGCTGGTCTTGAACTCCTGATCTCAAGTGATCCATCCGCCTCGGCCTCCCAAAGTGCTGGGATTACAGGCGTGAGCTACCACATCCAGCCAAAAATATGGTTTTAAAACGTATGTGAAAGATTGATTTGAAAAGATAAAAGCCAAAAAAGCCCTACTTGATGAAAAAGCTCAATCTCTTAACCTGTGTCTCCATTAGAATCAATTAGAAACCTCATATTTTGGGTTTTTCTTCAATTCCCTAACCAAAAAATTAAACTCTACCAAGCTGAAGATCCCCCTTTTTTATTTTAACTAAAACTTCATTTCAACTTGTGAAATTCCTTTTTTCAGTGAAAATGCAACTGTAGAAAGTTGTTGTTGTTAGATATGTGATTTAAAATATAAACATTTTGACTAAGCTTTTAAACACTACTTCAAAGTTTTAAATGATTCGATTCAGTAAATTTGTAAGTGTGATTGATTAGATTGAAAGAATTGATTAAGTGCCTTAAGAAAAAAATCCTCTTGGGTATGCTTGCCTACCCTTCTAGATGTTTGCAGAGTTTGTATTAAATATATCAACATCACAGTAGTTTAATTATCAAAGATTACATATATAGTACTTTGGATAGGGGAAGTAAGTTTGTTAAGCTTATGAGTTAATAGAACTTTAATCACAGAACAAATTAAAGTTTTTTCCCTTCATTTTTCAGTCTTCCTATGGTTATAGCAGGAATGAAAATATTTACGTTATATTTGTGGTCAAATATGATTTTGATTTTATCTGTGTCATTTATACAGATATGTATAAATATGTCATTTATAATGTATAAATGTATGTATAAATGTATAAATGTATAATGTAATGTATAAATATGTCATTTATACATATTTAATATTAGTTAAAACCCAAGCAATATTCCATGCAAAGAGAACCCACATATTCAAAAAATAAACAAAAGCACCTAATTGACTGTAGGACAACAAACAGAATTATATAAGACAAAGAATATGTTTAAGAAATGGGTGTGGAATTAACTGGTAGTAGTGAATCAATGAACATATTTCAACAACTTCATTTATTTTATTGAGTTTCTGGTTGATCCAAATCCAAGTGTATATTCTAGGCAGAGAGAAAGGTCACATCATAATCCTCCCCCATTTCTCCTCTGATTTCAGATTTAATTTTTAATATATTTAAAACCTTTTATTCCATAGATAAATTTGTACAATAGAAAATTTGTACAATAGAAAATGTGGTTTTTTAGTACCTCTAGGAGAATTCTGAGTTGTCATAACCCTACAGTTAAATCTATAGTTAAACCTATAAAATCATTCAGATTAACAATTCTGTAGACAATAAGGAAAAATTATTTAATAAGTTACTGAAAATAATAAAACAGAAGGATGTTATGACTATAATAAATGTGAATTAGAACTATGTTACAGAAAAATGTTTTGTTTCTATAGGTAATTTGCTTCTGGAAACAATTAATTGGAGGACATATTTAATATTTAATAACCATACGTGCTCAAGCACAGTTTGATTTTTTCATGTAAAAGTGGGCAAGTATTAAGACTAAATTCTGTCATTTTTCTCTATGGCAGTGCCTATTGTAGAAAAATAAATAAGCTTAAGTTTGATAATTAAAGCACCAAAAATGTAATTAACTAAAGAGTACTCAAATGTTCAAAGTTTTCTGATAGGCTTATCATTTGAGAGGATAATCCAGCCAAACGAATTTAATCTAATGTACTCTCTAACTGCAAATGAAGTAAACTTTCTAAGTCATATTCCTTTTCAATAG
Source organism: Pongo abelii (assembly GCF_028885655.2). Taxonomy (NCBI): domain Eukaryota; kingdom Metazoa; phylum Chordata; class Mammalia; order Primates; family Hominidae; genus Pongo; species Pongo abelii. Next base: position 90,005,061 of record NC_071993.2, on the reverse strand, counting down.
CACAAGTACTTGCCGTTTTTAAAAAATCAAATAAATAAACTAACTAAATTAAATAAGATTCTTTCAGGTATTTTCTAAAGATCATTTTATTCATTTGGTCTGTAAGATGATGAAAATCATTTTACACATTGAAGAAGCTATTTTAAAGCCTGACAAACTACTTTACTTTCAAAAATATTTTCTAATAATCATTGCATAAATATTTCACCTCCTTGGTTAAATTAATTCCTATGTGTTTTATTCTTTTTGATGCTATTGTAAACTGAACTATTCTCTTAATGTCTTTTTTAGCTTATTACTTGTTAGGTATACAAGTACAACTGATTTTTGTGCATTGGTTTTGTATCCTACTACTTTGATGAATTTAGTTATTAGTTGTGTGTGTGTGTGTGTGTGTGTGTGTGTGTGTCCAATATTTTGGCTTCCCTAGGCCACAGTGAAAGAAGAACTGTTTTGGGCCACACAGATAATACACTAACACTAGCAATAGCTGATAGCTGATGAGCTACAAAAAAAAAAAAAAAAAAAAAAAAAAAGTCCCAAAAAATAATCTCATGATGTTTTAAGAAAGTTTATAAATTTTTGTTGGGCCACATTCAAAGTTGTCCTAGTCTGCATGTGGCCTGCAGGTCATATGTTGGACAAGCTTGCTTTAGGGTTTTCTATATACAGTGTATTTAAGAAAGAGGAAGATTGTTTAACTTCATATAATAATAATCAGATACTTCAATATGTTTTATTATTTATACATAATATTATTCAAATATTAATCAGAGAACCACCTGAAAGTGATTTTCTACTTTTTCAACATAACTTTTTCCCACTATAAACAGGCATTGTTATGCAGAATATATAAAGAACTTCTGAAATCCAACAAGAAAACAAATGATCTGTTTGAAAAGTGTGTAAAGAACTTGAATCGCTATTTTTTCAAAGAAGATATACAAACAATCAATAAACACACAAAAAGATGGAGAACATCACTAATCATTGGGGAAATGAAAGTGAAAACTACAATAATAAACCACCTCACATTCATTAGGATGGCTACTAGACAAAAAACCTAAAAAATAGCAAGTGTTGGCGAGGATGTGGAGAAATTGAAACATTACCCTGGTAGTGTTGGAGAAATTGGTTGGAAGGTAAGGTGGTGCAGCCCAAAATTTCAGTTACACAAAAGACGCAGGTTCAACAGATTAATTTTACATCCTAGTAACTATAGTTAATAACAATATATTGTACACTTGAAAATTGCTAAGAGAGTAGATTTTAAGTGTTATCTGTACAATAAAATAAGTGAGGTAATACATATGTTAGTTGGCTTGATTTAACCATTCTACAATGCATACACATATCAAAATATCATGTTTTACAAAAGAAATATATACAATTTTTATTAAAAAATTGGAAGTTTAAAATAAAATCATATGGAAATTATGGAAAACATTATGTTTCCTCAAAAATTAAAAACGTATTATCATGTGATTCAGCCATTTTACTTCTGAGTATATACTCAAAATACTTGAAAGCAGTATCTGGAAGAGGTACTTATATATCCATGTTCCTGGCAGCATCATTCACAATAGCTGAAACTTGGAAGCAAATTAAGCATCCATCCATGGATAAATCAATAAACAAAATGTGGTATATACACAAAAGGAATATTATTCAGCCTTGAAAAAGAATGAAATTCTGACACATGCTACAACATGGATCAACAGTGAGGCTGGTATGCTAAGTTAAATAAGCCACTCATGAAAAAACAAATATGGCATGATTATACTTGAAACTGACCCAATGCTTCCATATATTTTTTAATAAACATAGATGCTTACTCTTCTGATCTGAAAGTTTGAAATTTACAAAATAATCTTCAGGCCTCTCAAAGTATCAAAAAACTCACCATATCACCACATCCAGAAAATGAGATGCAGGATCCCTCATTCATTATGCTTGCTTCCTTGCCCCTCTGTAATTCCTGTTTCTTGCACATTATTGCATTTCATCCCTGCTATATAAACCCCTAGTTTTTGTCAGTCAGGGAGATGAATTTGAGACAGCTCCCATCTCCTCGGCTGTATCACCTGATTAAAGCCTTCTTCCTTGGCAATATTCATCGTCTCAGTGATTCAGTTTATGTGGCAAACAGCAGGACCTAGACAAAATCCCTGGTGTTTTGGTAACACACTTACATGGGGTACTTAAAGTAGTGAAAATCATTGATAATTAGGTTGTTACCAAGGACTTGGGGAGGGTGTAATGGGGAGTTATTGATTAATGGTATAGAGTTTTAGTTTTGCAAGATGAATAGAGTTCTGGAAATGGATGGTGGTAATGGTTGCACAACCATATGAATGTACTTAATACCACTGAACTGTACACTCAGATATGTTTACATCTGTTCCTCTTGCTTCACTTGTCCTTATCGTATTTGCTACAAGGCATTAGGACCAATTATCCCCCACAAGTATGGAAAGTCTTTTCTCTGTTCAAATGTTCATCAGCATGAAGGGTCCAAAAATGGCCAGAGGACAATCTGAGCTTCCAATTAGTCAGAACAATGGCTGAGTTTTGTTGTCAAAGCATTCAACTTCTGGTCCTAGAACTCAAATGTCACCCAGCTGAAGGTCACAGACAAGAAAGCCAAAATTATTTATGAAGATTATTAAGTAAGATAGCAAGAGAGATCACTTTCATCTTCACTTCAAGTTGCCCAGGCTCTGTTATGTCATGCCATCTCCTGCATAGCTATTCAGGAGAGGGCATGCCTTTGTGACTTCTAATTTAAAGCATACGCCACATACTGTAAGAGAATGACCAAACCTCATAGAAGTTCATCTTCTACTAGCCGTTATCTGAGAATTAAGAATTCTATCCCACCGACTTCTTGTGCTAGCTGCTTCTGAATGGTAGGCATTGTAGTAACATTATTGGATTAGTCTGTGGTGTGAGCTCTTTGCTATGATTCTTCACCTTAAATCACCTTGTTGGAAATGAGGTTGTATGTCCACAGATAATGATCAAAAGCATTGGAAAGACGTTCTCTGAGTATATGAATATTGTTTCAGGTAGAAGGTCTACGGATAACACAAATCCATACTGAATAATATTTATCCATGTAAGGACCCTTCTCCATGATAAAAGTGGGTTTAATGCCACTGGTCAGTGAGCTGGTTCCCTGAGGAATGACACCATATTAGGGATTCAGATTTGGGTTCTATTACTGGCACAATGAGTATCAGCAACAGAGGTAACCAGATTAGCCTTAGTAATGCTGTCTTGTTGAGCCCCTATATTAATCCCATTTAGGTCACTATGAGCATTTTACACACAGGGTCATTTATTTATCCCTATTGAGACCAGGAAGCCCATTCTGTTACAGCATCCCTCACTGACATCCCTAATCTACAGAGAGAGAGAGAAAAAAACAAAAACAAAAACAAACTGTAGGGCTCTTCAAGGAAGCAGGATGCCCCTTTACCAATATACTTGTTAAATCTTGCTGAAGTGCATGTTCTCTGGTTATCTTAGAAGTGTATAGATAAAGGCTGGTTTATCAGATTACACATGAAGATAAATTCATTGCACATTTCCATCACTCTGAACTTTTAAACTCCTCTAAAGTAGGGCTTCTTAACTTTAACGTGCACATGAATCACCTAGAGCACTTGTTTGAATTATAACTTCTGATTTAGTAGATATAGGGTAGGAGGGGAGAGCCTTCTACTGCATGCTGCTTGTCTATGTGTCTCACTTTATGAAAGTAGGCTTTATCACAATGTTTCTAAAGTGGGGTCCCCTGACATAAGTATCATCTTAACATGAGAATTTGTTTAAAATCCATATTTGTGGCTCCATCCCAAACTATTGCATTAGAAACTCAGAGATCCCAATTCAGCAATCTGTGTTTAAATAGCCATCCATGAAGCTGGGCATGGTGGCTCATGTCTGTAATACCAGCACTTTGGGAGGCCGAGGCGGGTGGATCACTTGAAGTCAGGAGTTCGAAACCAGCCTGGCAAACACAGTGAAATCCCATCTTACTAAAAATACAAACATATATATAACCCAGGCATGGTGTTGGGCACCTTTAATCCCAGCTACTTGGGAGGCTAAGGGAAGAAAACCTCTGGAGCCTGGGAGGCGGAGGTTGCAGACTGCGCCATTGCACTCCAGCCTAGGCGACAGAGTGAGACTCTGCCTTAAAATAAAATAAAATAAAACAGCCATCCATATCATTCTGAACCTTGTTGAAATTTGAGAACCTTGTTTTACAATGTGCTGTAAAATTTCAAACATTTTGACTTCATTAACTATAAGCTATTATTGAGACTTGGTTACAGTTAGCCAATCTAGTAGACTATTAACACCACTTTTCATTGTGGTAGGCAAAACATCACACCCTGAATTCAGGGTCAACGCATTCATGCAAAAGAATTCAGCTTCACAGGGCGAGGCATCACCTCACCTGGGAAGCACAAGGGGTCAGGGAATTCCCTTTCCTAGTCAAAGAAAGGGGTGACAGATGGCACCTGGAAAATCGGGTCACTCCCACCAAACACAGCGCTTTTCCAATGGGCTTAACAAAGGGCACACCAGGGGATTATATCCCGCACCTGGCTCGGAGGGTCCTACGCCCACGGAGCCTTGCTCGTTGCCAGCACAGCAGTCTGAGATCAAACCGCAAGGCAGCAGCAAGGCTGGGGTAGGGGCGCCCTCCATTGCCAAGGCTTGAGTAGGTAAACAAAGCTGCCAGGAAGCTCCAACTGGGTGGAGCCCACCACAGCTCAAGGAGGCCTGCCTGGATCTGTAGGCTCCACCTCTTGGGGCAGGGCACAGACAAACAAAAGGCAGCAGAAACCTCTGCAGACTTAAACATCCCTGTCCGACAGCTTTGAAGAGAGTAGTGGTTCTCCCAGCACGCAGATGGAGATCTGAGATCTGAGAATGGGCAGACTGCCTCCTCAAGTGGGTCCCTGACCCCTGAGTAGCCTAACTGGGAGGCACCCCCCAGTAGGGGCAGACTGACACCTCACAGGGCCGTGTACTCCTCTGAGGCAAAATTTCCAGAGGAACTATCAGGCAGCAGCATTTGCGGTTCACCAATATCTGATGTTCTGCAGCCACTGCTGCTGATACCCAGGCAAACAGGGTCTGGAGTGGACCTCCAGCAAACTCCAACAGACCTGCAGCTGAGGGTCCTGACTGTTAAAAGGAAAACTAACAAACAGAAAGAACATCCACACCAAAAATCCATCTGTATGTCACCATCATCAAAGACCAAAGGTAGATAAAACCACAAAGATGGGGAAAAAACAGAGCAGAAAAACCAGAAACTCTAAAAATCAGAGCACGTCTGCTCCTCCAAAGGAGCACATCTCCTCACCAGCAATGGAACAAAGCTGGACAGAGAATGACTTTGATGAATTGAGAGAAGAAGGCTTCAGAAGAGCAAACTACTCCGAGCTAAAGGAGGAAGTTCGAACCAATGGCAAAGAAGTTAAAAACCTTGAAAAAAAAATTAGATGAATGGCTAACTAGAATAACCAATGCAGAGAAGTCCTTAAAGGACCTGATGGGGCTGAAAACCATGGCACGAGAACTACGTGACAAATGCACAAGCCTCAGTAGCCGATGAGATCAACTGGAAGAAAGGGTATCAGCAATGGAAGATGAAATGAATGAAATGAAGCGAGAAGAGAAGTTTAGAGAAAAAAGAATAAAAATAAATGAACAAAGCCTCCAAGAAATATGGGACTATGTGTAAAGACCAAATCTACATCTGATTGGTGTACCTGAAAGTGACGGGGAGAATGGAACCAAGTTGGAAAACACTCTACAGGATATTATCCAGGAGAACTTCCCCAATCTAGCAAGGCAGGAAAACATTCAAATTCAGGAAACACAGAGAATGCCACAAAGATACTCCTTGAGGAGAGCAACTCCAAGATAGATATTTGTCAGATTCACCAAAGTTGAAATGAAGGAAAAAATGTTAAGGGCAGCCAGAGAGAAAGGTCGGGTTACCCACAAAGGGAAACCAATAGACTAACAGCTGATCTCTCGGCAGAAACTCTACAAGCCAGAAAAGAGTGTGGGCCAATATTCAACTTTCTTAAAGAAAATAATTTTCAACCCAGAATTTCATATCCAGCCAAACTAAGCTTCATAAGTGAAGGAGAAATAAAATCCTTTACAGACAAGCAAATGCTGAGAGATTTTGTCACCACAAGGCCTGCCCTAAAAGAACTCCTGAAGGAAGCACTAAACATGGAAAGGAACAACCGGTACCAGCCACTGCAAAAACATGCCAAATTGTAAAGACCATCAAGCCTAGGAAGAAACTGCATCAACTAATGAGCAAAATACCCAGCTAACATCATAATGACAGGATCCAATTCACACATAACAATATTAACTTTAAATGTAAATGGGCTAAATGCTCCAATTAAAAGACACAGACTGGCAAATTGGACAAAGAGTAAAGACCCATCAGTGTGCTGTATTCAGGAAACCCATCTCACGTGCAGAGACACACATAGACTCAAAATAAAGGGATGGAGGAAGATCTATCAAGCAAATGGAAAACAAAAAAAGGCAGGGGTTGCAATCCTAGTCTCTGATAAAACAGACTTTAAACTAACAAAGATCAAAAGAGACAAAGAAGGCCATTACATAATGGTAAAGGGATCAATTCAACAAGAAGAGCTAACTATCCTAAATATACATGCACCCAATACAGGAGCACCCAGATTCATAAAGCAAGTCCTTAGAGACCTACGAAGAGACTTAGACTCCCACACAATAATAATGGGAGACCTTAACACCCCACTGTTAACACCAGACAGATCGACGAGACATAAAGTTAACAAGGATACCCAGGAATTGAACTCAGCTCTACACCAAGTGGACCTAATAGACATTTACAGAACTCTCCACCCCAAATCAACAGAATATACATTCTTTTCAGCACCACACCACACCTATTCCAAAATTGACCACGTAGTTGGAAGTAAAGCACTCCTCAGCAAATGTAAAAGAACAGAAATTATAACAAATTGTCTCTCAGACCACAGTGCAATCAAACTAGAACTCAGGATTAAGAAACTCCCTCAAAACCGCTCAACTACATGGAAACTGAACAACCTGCTCCTGAATGACTACTGGGAACATAACGAAATGAAGGCAGAAATAAAGATGTTCTTTGAAACCAATGAGAACAAAGACACAACATACCAGAATCTCTGGGATGCATTCAAAGCAGTGTGTAGAGGGAAATTTATAGCACTTAATGCCCACAAGAGAAAGCAGGAAAGATCAAAAACTGACACCCTAACATCAAAATTAAAAGAACTAGAGAAGCAAGAGCAAACACATTCAAAAGCTAGCAGAAGGCAAGAAATAACCAAGACCAGAGCAGAACTGAAGGCGATAGAGACACAAAAATCCCTTCAAAAAATCAATGAACCCAGGATCTGGTTTTTTTGAAAAGATCAACAAAATTGATAGACCTATAGCAAGACTAATGAAGAAGAAAAGAGAGAAGAATCAAATAGATGTAATAAAAAAATGACAAAAGGGATATAACCACCGATCCCACAGAAATACAAACTACCATCAGAGAATACTATAAACACCTCTATGCAGATAAATTGGAAAATCTAGAAGAAATGGATAAATTCCTCGACACATACACCCTTCCAAGAGTAAACCAAGAAGAAGTTGATTCTCTGAATAGACCAATAACAGGCTCTGAAATTGAGGCAATGATTAATAGCTTCCCAAACAAAAAAAGTCCAGGACCAGATGGATTTACAGCCGAATTCTACCAGAGGTACAAGGAGGAGCTGGTACCATTCCTTCTGAAACTATTCCAACTAATAGAAAAAGAGAGAATCCTCCCTAACTCATTTTATGAGGCCAGCATCATCCTGATACCAAAGCCTGGCAGAGATACAACAAAAAAAGAGAATTTTAGACCAATATCCCTGATGAACAGTGATGCAAAAATCTTCAATAAAATACTGGCAAACCGAATACAGCAGCACATCAAAAAGCTTACCCACCATGATCAAGTGGGCTTCATCCCTGGGATGCAAGGCTGGTCCGACATACGCGTATCAATAAATGTAATCCAGCATATAAACAGAACCAAAAACAAAAAACACATGATTATCTCAATAGATGCAGAAAAGGCCTTTGACAAAATTCAACAACCCTTCATGCTAAAAACTCTCAATAAATTAGGTATTTATGGGACGTATCTCAAAATAATAAGAGCTATCTATGACAAACCCACAGCCAATATCATACTGAATAGACAAAAACTGGAAGCATTCCCTTTGAAAACTGGCACAAGACAGGGATGCCCTCTCTCACCACTCCTATTCAACACAGTGTTGGAAGTTCTGGCCAGGGCAATCAGGCAGAAGAAGGAAATAAAGGGCATTCAATTAGGAAAAGAGGAAGTCAAATTGTCCCTGTTTGCAGATGACATGATTGTATATCTAGAAAACCCCATCGTCTCAGCCCAAAATCTCCTCAAGCTGATAAGCAACTTCAGCAAAGTCTCAGGATACAAAATCAATGTGCAAAAATCACAAGCATTCTTATACACCAATAACAGACAAACAGAGAGCCAAATCATGAGTGAACTCCCATTCACAATTGCTTCAAAGAGAATAAAATACCTAGGAATCCAACTTACAAGGAATGTGAAGGACCTCTTCAAGGAGAACTACAAACCACCGCTCAAGGAAATAAAAGAGGATACAAACAAATGGAAGAACATTCCATGCTCTTGGGTAGGAAGAATCAATATCACGAAAATGGCCATACTGCCCAAGGTAATTTATAGATTCAATGCCATCCCCATCAAGTTACCAATGACTTTCTTCACAGAATTGGAAAAAACTACTTTAAAGTTCATACGGAACCAAAAAAGAGCCCGCATCGCCAAGTCAATCCTAAGGCAAAAGAACAAAGCTGGAGGCATCACACTACCTGACTTCAAACTATACTACAAGGCTACAGTAACCAAAACAGCATGGTACTGGTACCAAAACAGAGATATAGATCAATGGAACAGAACAGAGCCCTCAGAAATAATGCTGCATATCTACAACTATCTGATCTTTGACAAACCTGACAAAAACAAGCAATGGGGAAAGGATTCCCTATTTAATAAATGCTACTGGGAAAACTGGCTAGCCATATGTAGAAAGCTGAAACTGGATCCCTTCCTTACACCTTATACAAAAATTAATTCAAGATGGATTAAAGACTTAAATGTTAGACCTAAAACCATAAAAACCCTAGAAGAAAACCTAGGCAATACCATTCAGGACACAGGCATGGGCAAGGACTTCATGTCTAAAACACCAAAAGCAATGGCAACAAAAGCCAAAATTGACAAATGGGATCTAATTAAACTAAACAGCTTCTGCACAGCAAAAGAAACTACCATCAGAGTGAACAGGCAACCTACACAATGGGAGAAAATTTTTGCAAACTACTGATCTGACAAAGGCCTAATATCCCGAATCTATAATGAACTCAAACAAATTTACTAGAAAAAACCAAACAACCCTATCAAAAAGTGGGCGAAGAATATGAACAGACACTTCTCAAAAGAAGACATTTATGCAGCCAAAAGACACATGAAAAAATGCTCATCATCACTGGCCATCAGAGAAATGCACATCAAAACCACAATGGGATACCATCTCACACCAGTTAGAATGGCAATCATTAAAAAGTCAGGAAACAACAGGTGTTAGAGAGGATGTGGAGAAATAGGAACACTTTTACACTGTTGGTGGGACTGTAAGCTAGTTCAACCCTTGTGGAAGTCAGTGTGGCGATTCCTCAGGGATCTAGAACTAGAAATACCATTTGACCCAGCCATCCCATTACTGGGTATATACCCAAAGGATTATAAATCATGCTGCTATAAAGACACATGCACATGTATATTTGTTGCGGCACTATTCACAATAGCAAAGACTTGGAACCAAGCCAAATGTCCAACAATGATAGACTGGATTAAGAAAATGTGGCATATATACACCATGGAATACTATGCAACCATAACAAATGATGAGTTCATGTCCTTTGCAGGGACATGGATGAAGCTGTAAACCATCATTTTCAGCAAACTATCACAAGGACAAAAAACCAAACACCGCACGTTCTCACTCATAGGTGGGAATTGAACAATGAGAACACATGGACATAGGAAGGGGAACATCACACACTGGGGACTGTTGTGGGGTGGTGGAGAGAGGAGGGATAGCATTAGGAGATATACCTAATGCTACATGACGAGTTAGTGGGTGCAGCACACCAACATGGCACATGTATACATATGTAACAAACCTGCACATTGTGCACATGTACCCTAAAACTTAAAGTATAATAATAATAAAATAAAAAAAAGAAGGAGCAATGAGTTATAGAAGAAACCCATGAAAGCCTGTGGCTCAGAAACAAGTGAAGATGGTGAGTCAAGAAGGAAGGCATGACCAAATACTGCTAAGAGAACAAGTCATTTAAGGAGAAAGGTGTGCCCACCAGATTTGGCAATATGAAAATCACTGACATCTTTGACTAGAGCAGTCTCAGTGAAATAGTAGAGATGAAAGTCTGACTGGAATGAGTTGGGGAAACAGAGATGGGGAAATAGACACAATGTGTATAGATTATGATTTGAAGAAGTGCTATGAAAGGATTCAAAGGGAAAGGGAGGTGTTTGACCACATATTTTTTGAAGATGGAAGATACCAGAACATGCTCATGTGCTCATGGTAATGATCCAGGACAGAAGAAGAAATTGATGATGCAGGAGAGAGAATATATGATTAGAGGATCAAAGCCCTGATAGGGATGGGATCTAAAAACTGTGGGGAGGATTGGCTTCCTTAAAGAAAGAACACTTCGTTTAAGTCATAGGAGGTAAAGCTTCACATACAGGCACAGGTGAAGATGTGTGTATAGGTGGGTTGATTATAGAAAGATGAACAAGTTCTTTTATTTTCTCCATAAAAATGAGGCATGATCATCAGCTGAAGAGGGATGGAGGTGGGATGGTGTCATGTAGTAAGTTTAAGAAGAAAAGATATAAAGCAGCCATTTTGTACAGTGGAAAATTAAAAACTATTGTTCAAAAAAAAAAAAAAAGGATTCAGCTTCAGCAAGTTTTGTATTTTGTTGTCCATTGTCTCACATCTTTAGAATTCACTCCCGTGCGTGATTTCTAACTCCTTGCCAATAGTGACAATGACCTATACCGTTTTGTTTTGTTTTGTTTGAGACGGAATTTCTCTCTGTCGCCCAGGCTGGAGTGCAGTGGTGTGATCTCGGCTCCCTGCAAGCTCCTCCTTCCGGGTTGACGCCATTCTTCTGCAGCAGCCTCCTGAGGAGCTGGGACTACAGGTGCCCGCCACCACGCCTGGCTAATTTTATTGTATTTTTTTTTTAGTAGAGAAGGGGTTTCACCTTGTTAGCCAGGATGATCTCGATCTCCTGACCTCGTGATCCGCCCGCCTCGGCCTCCCAAAGTGCTGGGATTACAGGTGTGAGCCACCGCGCCCAGCCAACCTATACCTATTTTGTAGTATAGGCTATCTTGTTTTGAAAAAGATCTTATATTCCTGTCTTGGCTAAAAGCTAACATTTCTTATGGCCCTACAATCAATGAGAGATGGTAGAAGTGGGTCATGAAAAGAATTGACATTAGCTCTTGAGGAAACTGTCCAAATATAGTTAGTGTACGGCTATTAGGCAGAAGAGGACTAGAGAAAATGAGAGGGTCTATGTTCACTAGCCAGAAAGTTCATGGAACTGAGAGATTCAATGTTTTCACCCTTATCATTTTCCCATCTCATGTCTCAATGTCTCTTTTTTTCCCCAGTGCCAATTTTCAGTGCCTTTTCTTTAGGTTAAGAGGACTAAAAGGGTCGAGAGTTCCAAGTATGTTGTATCTCTGCAACACTTATAATTATAAAAAGATGGGCTCCTTCAAAGCTGCCCTGATGATCTTCTGTTTCTCCATGTGTTCTTATTGCATCTTATACCTGTTCGTTTTACAATTCCCCTATATACATTCTCAATATACAGAGAATATATACTTGGTTGTCATGAGAAACCAAATGTAATAATAATTACTACTATTGCTACAGTGATTAATTGCTTCAGCCATTTGATCATCCAATACTCTACATCTGCACTCATCCCATGCCACCACAGGTGTCATTTGAGTAATTGTGATGCCACACCTGGCAAAAATTAGGCACAGGTTATGTGAATCTCCTGCCTCCACAAAAGGAGTTTATGCATGGATCCTTAATATGCACAGTCCAATCCAAGAATCTCATTCTGAGATTTTGTTTTTTTCTTGGAGATAACTCAAGCACCAATTACTATAATACTTGGTGTACCAGCAAGAAAATGTCCCCCTCAAATTTGGATAAACCGATGTGCTTTTAGTAAAGGAAAGCTTAAGAGAGGTGTGAGTAGGGTATAGGGAAACTATAAGAGGTAATGTCATACACTGACAAAACAAGGAATACAGAAGAAAAATTTCATCAGGAAAAAAAAACAACATAAACTAATGGGAAAATGTCATATAACATGAGCCATGTTTAGAAAAGAAGGCAGCCAGCTTGGAGAGAACCTGCGCAACACATACCTGGCTATTATTCGCCTCTTCCCCTTCATCTTTTCCTTTCTTTGCCCATTTGTGGAAGCCAACTGAATGTCAGATGGCTCAGGAGCCTTCTGATGTAATCCATGCATCTCTGAGCAGGTGAAGAGTGGATGTAAAGGGCAAACAGACATATCTGCACATTACCTCCTCAAGGCAGTGTCTTCTGAATTGGTCTTGTCAAGAGAATCTCAATCAACAATGGGATATAAATTCAGGAGAAATTGAGAGGAAATTTATGAGTTAAAGCTTAAGTGATTGGCTTAGGAAAGCAAGTACCATATAGTGTGAGGCATAATAACATTATGGTATTGGACATTATTTAGTTGTAGTTTCCTTTATGTGTCTGTATAAAATCAACTTTTAGTTATATAATTTGCTCTATAATATAGGTACTTTGTTTCAATCTCTCTCTTTCCACTATAAGAATTGCATACACGTTTTAAAGCCAGTTTAATTTAAAAAAAAACAAACAAAAAACTAATTTGGCCAGGCGTGGTGGCTTACACCTGTAATCACAACACTTTGAGAGGCTGAGGCAGGCGGATCTCCTGAGGCCAGGAGTTCAAGGTCAGCCGGGTCAACATGGCGAAACCCCATCTGTACTTAAAATACAAAAAAAATTGGTGGGCGTGGTGGTGGGCGCCTGTGATCCCAGCTATTTGGGAGGCTGAGGCAGGAAAATCACTTGAACCCGGGAGGACTATGTTGCAGTCAGTCTAGATTGTGCCACTGCACTCCAGCCTGGCCTGGGTGACAGAGTGAGGCTGTCTCAAAAAAAAAAAAAAAAGAAATGTATTAATTTATTAGCTTCTATTGTGTGATGAAAGATTATACTTCTGTGCTTAGATCATATTGATAGTATTTATAACATTAACGTAATTCTATATTTTGCTCCAAAAAAAAATTTGTGGTCAGGCATGCTGGCTCATGCCTGTAATCCCAGCACTTTGGGAGGCTGAGGTGGGAGGATCACTTAAGGTCAGGAGTTTGAGACCAGCCTGGCCAACATAGTGAAACCCTGTCTCTACTAAAAATACAAAACTTAGCTGGGCATGGTGGTGTGTTCCTGTAGTCCCAGATACTTGAGAAGCTGAGGCAGAAGAATCGCTTGAACCCTGGAGGCGGAGGTTGTAGTGAACTGAGATTATGCCACTGAACTCCACTCTGGGCAACAGAGTGAGACTCAGTCTCAAAAAAAAAAAAAAATTTGCATTGCTGCAAAATGAGAAAGCTGCTCCTCTAGCCAGAGTATGGCTAAGGGAAGTACATCATAACTTTTAATCATTGATATGTGATTAAAATCTTAAAGTTTTGATAACATTTTAATTAATGATTTAAGATGTTTGGCTAATTTCCATCTGAATTTAGATTCAAGGACTCTGCAAGCCTGTTTTAATCTCTATGCTTAAAAAATCTACATATTAATAAAATCAGCCTTACTACATACAAGCTGTCAACAAACTCTGTTCTAAACACAGTGGCGGTATGAAGTCAAGTACCTTTCTAGCTAATGGTAGTCAGCTTATACAGTTGTTCAATGGGGCAACACAATCATATCTCCAATTGTTACAGAGATTGAAATGTTTATCATCTGAACTACTGCATTTGGTGGCAAAGTTTTCTTTCTGAAGAAGGTTTTTGGTAAAATACAGATCTATCAACAGGAGATACCATTACATTTTTAGCACTTACCAAATCATTTGCAGAGGGATAGACTCAGAATATGATTGTTTCCATGAAAAACAGTGAACAATAAAAACTGAACTAAATGGAATAAAGAACACAAGTATTGGAATGGGAGGCAAATGTTAAGAGGAAGAGATACAGGAAAATGTATCAACTCATTATTCAAGCTTTATTTACATCACAAAAAGTTTCCATTCACAAACTTTTCAAGTAAAACTGAAAGGTTTCCATGATATTTTAAAAATATAATCTGCATTTTATCTTCGCAAGAACTTGGAACAATATTCTATCCACCATTCCTGATCCAAACAAGTGCCCAATCTTCATCTATCTTGCCTCATATTTTCAGTATAAAGAGCTCATTCACTTTTTAGGGAAAAACACAAATAACACAACGGCACAATTCTTAAGGTTCTCATTATATACATCCCTATAGCTAATAATGCACACATCATTTCCATTTCTAGGTTGACTAATTTTGATGGGCAGAAGTATTCTAAAGTATGCTTTTATAAACCTCATATCACAGAGTACTCCATTGTTGAAACATGGCTTAATGCATGCTTTAGGATGGGTGAAGGAAGGAGAGAAGGGAAAAAGAAAAGATGAAGAAAGGAAGAAAAGAAGAAAGAAAAAAGAAGGTGAAGGAAAGAAAGAGAGATGAAGAAAGAAAATGAAAATATGACCATGTTACAAAGAAAATTGAAAATATATAATTATTTTTTCTTAATTTTAGCGTGTGTAGAAACTCTTAAGGCTGATGATGAGATAGATATTTTTGCCATAAATTACATGAATTATATTCATTTTTACATTCTTATTATACAGCATTAGAATATGTTGTGTTATATATAGACTCCTTAGAAGATACATGTAAATAAAATAAAATTAAAAAAAGCTGCTTTCAACTTAGTGACTATCACTCCTGTCTATCTCTGTGTGCATGTATTACGCATACACACACACACCCCACACTAAGAACCCACTAAATATTGTTAAGTTCTTGGAAAATATGACCTTAAGTGAAATGACATACAATAGGTCCTTGAATAACGTACTCATTTAGATATAATTATAATATGCAAAAAATGGATTTTGTTATGCATCGTTTTGATTAAAGTCAGTTTCCAAGAACCTATTGATGACATTAAGTGAGGAGTTTATACACACACAAACATGCACACACACAACACACACACACACACCCACACACACAAAGGTAGTTATACACAATATACTGACTGCCTTATAAGAATGTTTTTTCTATCTTGTAGTAATACATGAGTACCACATTTTTCAATGCATTTAATCATGCTGTATCTGAGAATGTGACTTATTAAGTCCCATAAATATATCTAGTACATTTTAGAGTATAAATGTTCAACGTATTATTGTAGATAGATAATATGAAACTGTGCTAGGGAGTGGAGTGAGGAATAATTTAAGAAAAGGCTCTTGCTGAACCAATTTACCTATGGGAGATCAGAATATGCCACCCCAAAACAGGATGGTTTGGCATAAGGATTGTTGAGCTGAAGGCAATTAAGAAGCAGATGAAGAAAAGCTCTCTGCCTCTATTTACCTAAAAGGACGATATACATTTACAAAGACAAAAAATATCCCCCTTCCCCTCTAAACCAGGGAGAACAAATGTTATCCACTGAAGAGAACTTTAGACTGTTATGGGCCTGGAGATGGCACCAGAGGAATCTACGTTAACAAGCTTTACTTAGCCTTTATCTGCCTTTTCTTTGCCTTGCCTCAAGTTGCTGTCTTTAGAAATTCAAAATCCTTTTCCTTTGTCATGTCACTTCCCTAAAACTTTACTGTTCTTTGTTGAACAACGCGTTATATAAGCTGAAATTCAAACTCACCTCCTTGGCAACTACTCATTCCCTTGCTGTCTTCCATGTATATATGAAATACACATGTCAATAAACTTCTCTGGCTTTTCTCTTGTTAATCTCTCTTTTGGTCCATGGGTCCATTCCAACTAATACTTTATCAGAATTGAGGAAAAAAATATTTTTCCTCCTCCAAATAGCTATTTAGTATTTTCTGGCTGACAGAGCAACTGTATTGACAGAGGACTCACATTTCATTCTCTTTCCAACACTCTTCTTTTGATACACTTTAATTATAATCCTTAAAAATCAGTCTCTCTGTTAGAAGTTGACATGATATATGAAGGAAAAGGGCCACTTTTTAATTCTGGAAGTTAATGCAATAACATAAAGTAGAAAAATAGCATATTTTGAAATATATTTCATGTCAAACACAGACATATCCTTCTAAAATGCAGCATCAGGAAATACTTAGGCATAATAACAGAGTTCAAACTATGATTTCAAAACAGAGAATTTGACAATTCAAGCATGGATATGATAAGCCTCTGTTCTGATTTTTTTTTCCAAATATTCCGATAGTGGAAAATGTTCAAACAAA
Source organism: Pongo abelii (assembly GCF_028885655.2). Taxonomy (NCBI): domain Eukaryota; kingdom Metazoa; phylum Chordata; class Mammalia; order Primates; family Hominidae; genus Pongo; species Pongo abelii. Next base: position 89,988,224 of record NC_071993.2, on the reverse strand, counting down.
ATTTGAAGGGGGAGGACTGTGTACTATCTTATTTTCCCTCAATATTTTTCTTATATACCTTAAAGTAATTTTATTCTGCAATATTGTGTCGATCTATGAATTTCTCAACCATTGTTTCTGAATTGCAATAAAGTCAAACCAAGCAAGATGGCCTTAATATTTCTCTCATCTTGACGAAACTTTAAACACTTTTCTTCCTGACTGCATGTCCTGACTTTGATTTTCTTAGAGCGTTTACTTTAGAAAATTTTCCATTGTAAATTCTTCCTATGACTCTTTGAGATATAAATATTCTCCCAGCCACTTGTTAGTTTTATAACCCAGGGTTGTCTCAGAAACCTTGGAGACATCCCTTTGAAATATTGTTATCCAGAAAGATATTTTCCCGGTTTCCCAGTTTGTATGGAAAATAGGAGCCTAAATTCCATAAGCAACAATTAAACGCATGTGGTCCAAACTCAGGGAACAACCTTCCCTTCACTTCCTCCAATGCTTTTCCACTAAAATTTTCTTGCATTGTGTTTCAAAAGAACTGAGTTCAATTTCTATCCACTATTGCAATAGCCTTGAATAAAGTCTTACCTGTTTAACTCTATCTGGTGTAATTTTTCTTCAAGAGAACCTTAATTAGTCAAGTTCTATTCTGGCAATGGGATTCATATTGGAACTTAATTTTATATTAAAAAATGGATAAATAATCACAAACATAAAACATGAATATATGTTTCCAACAACATTGTGTGCACCAAACCAGGCACTAAATGGCAAAGGTATAAATAATCACAATAACAACTTTTGTGGTGATAGAGTTTTTTCTAGCTACACTAGATAGGCTGATATTCTTAAAATAAAAATTCTTACATATTAGCCAAAAGACACTTCTGCCAGACAAAAGTTTTATTCATTATTACAAGGATTCTAGACCTTTTAAAATTAAGATATTCTGTTTCAAAGTCAATGTACAAATTCCCATAAGTTCTTAAAAAATAGGGGCAGGTTTCATGGTGACCTGTTCAAAGATCTATTGCTGAGACAGATTTTAGTACATCAGTTTGGTTCACTATCCCAGTTGGTCACAAATATGAGTTTTTGTTATTACTTCAATTATCTTATTCATTGCTTACTCAAAATAATTTTTAAGTCTTATCCCATGCAGAAATCAGATGGTAAGGTTTTTAAAGTAACTATATGACTATTAGACTTACTTCCATGTAACTTGCTTTATTTTTGCCTGTCTTTAAGATTTATTACATAAAAAATAATAAAAATTAATTTTAATGTATTCCTAAAATTTCAAAATCTTGCTTGTTTAAAAAAATTAGTCTTAATTAAAAAAACACTATGAAAGAAAATAAGCCTTTAAGTGATCTATATTATCCTAACAATGTTGTTATGTTACTTAAATCAAAATTTGTGAAAAAAATAGGTTCACACTTCTGAATCTCAAATGAATTTTATAGATCAAAAATTGCCACCAAAGGTGCTCAGAAACAATGACTAAAATTTCCATCTCTAGCAATTTTATGTATAAGAAAATTGTCCCAAAAATACTAGCTAATAAATTAGAGTTTGGTTACAAAATGAACCATGATAAAATCTATCACAGTAGGAAAATTTTAGAAAAGGTCAAGACCACTTAGATGATCTTACCTTCAATTTTAGACCAAGGAAAGTTTATAAGTGAAATTTAACCCTTCAAAAATGCCCCCCAACATAGTATCTTATTCTTGTGCAACCTGGAAACACACAAAAAAACTGATATTAGAAGCTAGGTTATTTTATTTGCTGCTGGATTATTTGCTTATTTGTTGTTTTAAATCAGAAAAAAAAAATCCACATCTTCTGGTAGCCTAGAAATAATCAATAGCCTTGTAGACAACCAAGTATCCAGGTTGTCTTATGAACTAAGCATAAGATAGAATTAAACTAGACACTGCTAAAATGAACGGACAATTTTTAGTGGTATGTATACAAAGCTTAAAGTTCAAATAATGTAAATGGCCTACTTCAAACATATTTTCTAAACTATAGAATTTTACGCCAAACAGTATGTTCTGACACAGTAAACTGCCTCTGGCTTTCTTAAAAGTGATTTATTTTATACTGCAAATTATTCTGTCATGTCCATTTGGTATATATGTGTTCCTTTCTGATTTTCTCAACAACTATCTCTTAGAAGAAAAACATTTTCTTTTTAGAAACCATTTTGAATACATAATCACATATATGTAACAGAACATTTAAAAAGAAACTGTTTCAGCCAAAACTATGCTACCTACTCTTAGTGAAGAGAGTTGCAGACAACTTTTGTAGGACATGGAAAAGAAGCGACTGAAGTTCAGTGTGTAACATTTATATGATTAAATATAATATAAATAATATAATGATTAAAGATGGGAGGCTCAGGTAGCTTGGAGACTGAGGATTTGGGAGGAAAGCAATATTACAGTGTGATGATTGTAAGTTATCGACAGTCATCAGACTTCTTGCATTTCTCCATAAGCTTGATGACAAGAACATCAGGGGGGCCTCTCTGAAAAGAATTAAATTTACAGAAGTTAGAGAATTTAGAGAAATTAGTTGACGGGTGTCTGACTTTCACTTGACACTTTTAAAGGGTGAAAGCCTAAATGAAGAACTTTTCAGATTAACGGTCTGCAGTTAGGAAGTAACTGTATTCCAACTAGAGATGAGTCTCAAGTGAGTATCTCCCACCAGCAAATGTGGGCCATGCAAGAGAGTAGACAAGAAGGAGATGATCTCAAGCCCAACCCAAGAGAATCACCATGAGGAATGAGGAGACCTCAGCAGTAAGACGCTGGGCTGTGCAGCCACATCCGCGGGAACAGCAAAAGTAAGTGACCAGATGACAAATTCTCCAGCCATCCCAGGAATTGCCAGAAACAGCTATCCAAATTTGGAGGTCTCCAAAGAATCTGCCTACGTGGTTCACAATCTCAGGAGTTGCCAAAATCAGACCTAGAGAGCACAGCAATGCACTCTTTCTTTTCTCTTTACCTCTAATACTTTTTCCAGGGTCAAACCTGGAGGAGATGAAAATCAGTATTTAGTAAGTTGAAGAAACAGAGATGAATAAGGCAGAGAGAGAGCAAGGTTGTCGACACCCAGATTCTAAGGCAGCTGGGATGCCTACAAAAGGATAATCCATGCGGAAAAAAAATTGAAGTAGATTTCTAGCCAAACTTACAAGTCCTCTGTGTCTAATGTATTTCAGAGTAGGAGATAAAGTATTTGTTGGATTAGCGCATTAGCAAAATTATCTAGAGAAAGGAATACATGTGTAATGTCCAATAAAAGCCAGTGATTCTCCAGTTGAACATAAAATGGACTAAGTTGATGAGAAATGTGGGGCTTTTTCAACAAGTAGTTTAAAATCAAAATCATGAAGGTGGATGAAATATTTCTTTACCCCTCCCCCAAAAAAACGGATAAAGCCACTTCTACTATCTTTGTTATTTTTCACTATACTAGCCCTAATTATTTCATTACTAACTTACCATCAATTGAAAGTTATAAAATGCATGTTTCCATCATGATACTATATCATATATATTTTAAAAGATGGTTATAAAAGTCATCTGTAATTATTAAATTAAATTTTGAGTCAATATATATTTGTATTGGGCTATGAATATGCATAAGAAATTAATATTCTGAATAATATGTACTCTTTCAGTGCCCTGGAAAAGACAATAGGAGCCTGATACAATTTGTTATTCTTGCACAGTGACAGTTAATCAAAAATTATTAACCCATTATCAAACTATCATTTCCATGACAAAGACTAGAGGAAAACACGCAGACTGTGTCCAGATTTCTTCCAGATATCTACCAGCAAAATATCACCAAAATTAAACAATGAAAGATAGAGGAAAAGAGAAAAAGGTCAGAGGGAGAGGAGAGAGAGAGAAAGAGAGAGAATGATTATGTTTTACATAAAAAACAGTAAATTGAATTCCTTACTTGATTTTTATAGGTATTGTTCATCCAGTTTGTAGTAAAGGGAACATGGCTATAGACAGGAAACTGTCATTGTTGAAAATCTGGAACTTAAAAGTATTTGGTAATTTTAAATGCAGGACATGTATTTTCGAAACCATTCATAATTAAGAAATTAAAAATATTTTAGTAACATTTGTGAAAAACAGAAAGAAAATATTTAAAAGCCTTTGCTCTTCGGAGATAATGCCTGGCATTTGTAGATTCCTTTCACCTCTACACTATGCTAAAACCTGGCTTTGTCTAAAAACAACTTTAGCTATAAATGGTCACTTCCTATAAAAGCTTTTCTTTGTTATTGTCATAGCATTACAGAATATTGATGACTTCAACATCACCTACACAGAAAAACTGTACATGACTTTTGGAAAAAAAATGAGAGATTTAGGGCAAGCAAATTTAGGGTGTTGTTGTAGATTCAAAAAAAAATTACATTTTGGGTTAAGTATATTTTCAATGTTTCAGTTATAATTGTAAATCTATAAATGCTGGTAGAGGTAACCTCATTAGAAATAACTCCTTATTGTAAGAGCAAAGAGAAAAACTGAAATGCTAAAACGGATACTCGTTCTTAATAGCATCAAGAAACACCAAATACTCGGCAAATATCCAAAGATTATGTTCAATGACTCTGAACAAGGAAACAAGCAAAAAATTAAGTGAAACATGAATGAAAGAAATTACATAAATCTAAACAAAGGTATATATATTAATGGATTGTAAAACTCAATAGCTGAAGGATTCTAAAGTCTCCTCATGTAATGTCAATAAAAATTTCGGCAATTTTGAAGAAATTGAAGAATTAATTCTAAAACACATACAATTCAAATTACAAAGTGTATGCAAGTAATTTATGACTTTACTGCTTAATTCTATCAGCATATAAAGAAGAAAACATCTTAAACAAACTATTACAAAAAATAGTAGGAAACACATACTATTTTGTTTTTTGATGTAAGCATAACCCTGATAACAAAACTGACAAAAATAAAGAATGAAAAGTACACATGAATATCCTCATTAACACAGATACCAAAATACTTAATGAATTTATTTAAAAAATAAATCAAATCCAGCAATCTATAAAACGAATAATGCATTATGACCATGTGGGTTTTACCAAGAATGCATGGTTGGTTTAATGTATAAAATAAATAAAATCTTATTAGCAGAATGAGGGGAAAAAAACACAAACAACATAGAAAATTCATGTATCAAAAGTAAACATGTATTCAAGATAAAAAAAATGTTAGGCAAATTAGGAATAGAAAGTAACTTCCACAATCTGATAAGCAAAATATTTATATTAAAGAAAACAGAACTAAACTAAACTAAAGCTGACGGAAAGAAGAAGGCAAGATTATACAATCTTATAATTTCTATTCATCATGGTACTTGGAATTCCTAGCCACTGAAATAAAGCAAGGATGAAAGATATATATTAACAACAAAGAAGAAATATGCTATTTAGAAACAGCATGATCGTTTATGTATAAAATATTGAATACATATATGACTCCTTTTATTGCTTTCTTTGTTACTTTATTGAACTCCATAAATATGGCATTTTTTAAAAAATTTGAAGGTTTATGGCAATCCTGTGTTCAGCAAATTTATTAGCCATTTTTTCCATGTGCTCACGTCATGTCTGTTTGTCAGAGTTTGGTAATTCATGCAATATTTCAAACTTTTTCATTGTTATATCTGTTATGATTATCTGTAATCAGTGGTTTTTACTATTAATTACTATTATAATTATTTTGGGATGCCGCAAACCATTCCCACATTACATTGAACTTAATTCATGAAATGTTTTGTGTGTTCTGATTGCTCCACCTACTGGCCATTCTCCCATCTTTCTCCATCTCTTCAGGCCTCTGTACTCCTTGAGACACAACAATATTAAAATTAGACTAATTAATAACCCTACAATGGCTAAGGGTTCAAGTGAAAGAATTGCACATCTCTCACCTTAAATCAAAAACTAGAAATTATTGAGCTTAATGAGGAAGGCATGTTGTAACCAAGATAGGCTGAACGCTAGCCATCTTGCACCCAACAGTTAGCCAAGCTGTGAATTCAAAGAAAAACTTCTTAAGGGAAACTAAAAGTGCTATTCTAGTGAATACACAAATGATAAGAAAGCCAAAAAACCTTATTGGTGATAAGTAGAAAGTTTGAGTGATCTGAATAGAAGATCAAACAAGACACAACATTTTCTTAAGCCAAAACAAAATCCAGAGCAAGGACCTAGCTCTCTTCAAAGCTATGAAGGCTGAGAGAGGTGAGGAAGCCACAGAAGAAAAATTGGAATCTAGAAGATGTTGGTTCATAAGGCTTAAGGAAATAAGCCATGTCCACAACCCAAAAGTACAAGGTGAAGCAGCAACCACATGATTACATCAACAGATGCAGGAAAGGCTTTCGATAAAATTCAACACCCCTTCATGTCAAAAACTCTCAAAAAACTAGGTATTGAAGGAACAGACCTTGAATTGATAAGAGCCGTATATGAAAAATTCACAGCCAACATTATATTGAATTGGCAAAAGCTGGAGTATTTCCCTTGAAAACCAGCACAGGACAAAGGTACACCCTGTCACCACTCCTATTCAACATAGTATTGGAAGTTCTGGCCAGAGCACTCAGGCAAGAGAAAGAAAAAGGGGCATCCAAATAGGAAGAGAGGAAGTCAAACTATCCCTGCTAGCACAAGACATGAACCTATATTCAGAAACCCTAAAAATCCAGGCCCAAAAGGTCCGTAAATTGATAAACAACTTCAGCAAGCCTCAAGATACAAAATCAATGTACAAAAATCACTAGCACTACTGGACACCAATAACAGTCAAGGATCCAAATCAGGAATGCAATCCCATTCATAATTGCCACACACACACATACACACACAACCTAGAAATATAATTAAACAGGAAGGTGAAAGATCTCCACCAAAGAACTACAAAACACTGCTTAAAGAAATCAGAGATGACACAAACAAATGGAAAACATTCCATGCTAGTGAATAGAAAGTATTATTTTTGCTAAAATGCCTATAATATCCAAAGTAATTTATAGATTCAATGTTATTCCTATTAAACTACCAATGGCATTCTTCACATAACTAGAAAAGGCTATTTTAATATTCATATGGAACCCAAAAAAGGGTCTGAATAGCCAAGGCATTCCTAAGCAAAAAATACAGAGCTGGAAGCATCTGACTACCCAACTTCAAACTATACTACAGGGCTACAGTAACCAAAACAGCATGGTACTGGTACAAAAACACGCACATAGACCAACGGAATAGAACAGAGATCCCAGAAATAAGGTCACACGCCTACAACTATCTGAACTTTGACAAAGCTGACAAAAACAACCAATGGGGAAAGGACTCCCTATTTAGTAAATGTGTTGGGAGAACTGACTAGCCATATGCAGAAGATTAAAACTAGACCCTTTCCTTATACCATATATAAAAATGAAATCAAGATGCATTAAAGACTTAAATGTAAAACCAAAAACTATAAAAACCCATTTCCCTGGATATAGGAACAGGCAAAGATTGCATACCAAGATGCCAAAAGCAATCGCAACAAAAGTAAAATTTGACAAATGGGATCTAATTAATCTAAAGAGGTTCTGTACAACAAAAGAAACCATCAACAGAGTGAACAGACAAACCTACAGAATGAGAGAAATTTTTTTACAAACTATGCATCTGACAAAGGTCTAATATCCAGCATCTAAAAAGAATTTAAACAAATTTTTAAGGAAAAAACAACCCCATTAAAAAGTGGGCGAAGGACATGAACAGACACTTTTCAAGACAAAACATACATATGGGCAACAAGCATACAGAAAAAAGTCTCAACAACCCTAATCATTAGAGAAATCCAAGTCAAAACCACAATAAGATACTATCTCACACCAGTCAAAATGACTATTGTTACAATTTAAAAAGTTAAAAAAATAGTAGATGCCAGCGAGGCTGCAGAAAAAAGCAATGCTTATACACTGCTGGTGGGAGTGGAAATTAGTCCAACTATTGTGGAAGAGAGTGTGGCAATTCCTCACGGACCTAAGAACAGAAGTACCATTCGACCCTGCAATCTCATTACTGAGTTTATACCCAAAGGAATAAAAATTATTGGTTTTTTGAAAGGATCAACAAAATTGATAGACCGCTAGCAAGATTAATAAAGAAAAAAAGAGAGAAGAATCAAATAGATGCAATAAAAAATGATAAAGGGGATATCACCACTGATCCCACAGAAATACAAACTACCGTCAGAGAATATTACAAACACCTCTATGCAAATAAACTAGAAAATCTAGAAGAAATGGATAAATTCCTCAACACATACACCCTCCCAAGACTAAACCAGGAAGAAGTTGAATCTCTGAATAGACCAATAACAGGAGCTGAAATTGTGGCAATAATCAATAGCTTACCAACCAAAAAAAGTCCAGGACCAGATGGGTTCACAGCCGAATTCTACCAGAGGTACAAGGAGGAGCTGGTACCATTCCTTCTGAAACTATTCCAATCAATAGAAAAAGAGGGAATCCTCCCTAACTCATTTTATGAGGCCAGCATCATCCTGATACCAAAGCCTGGCAGACACACAACCAAAAAAGAGAATTTTAGACCAATATCCTTGATGAACATTGATGCAAAAATCCTCAATAAAATACTGGCAAACAGAATCCAGCAGCACATCAAAAAGCTTATCCACCATGATCAAGTGGGCTTCATCCCTGGGATGCAAGGCTGGTTCAATATACGCAAATCAATAAATGTAATCCAGCATATAAACAGAAGCAAAGACAAAAACCACATGATTATCTCAATAGATGCAGAAAAGGCCTTTGACAAAATTCAACAACCCTTCATGCTAAAAAATCTCAATAAATTAGGAATTGATGGGACGTATCTCAAAATAATAAGAGCTATTTATGACAAACCCACAGCCAATATCATACTGAATGGGCAAAAACTGGAAGCATTCCCTTTGAAAACTGGCACAAGACAGGGATGCCCTCTCTCACCACTTCTATTCAACATAGTGTTGGAAGTTCTGGCCAGAGCAATTAGGCAAGAGAAGGAAATCAAGGGTATTCAATTAGGAAAAGAGGAAGTCAAATTGTCCCTGTTTGCAGATGACATGACTGTATATCTAGAAAACCCCATTGTCTCAGCCCAAAATCTCCTTAAGCTGATAAGCAACTTCAGCAAAGTCTCAGGATACAAAATCAATGTGCAAAAATCACAAGCATTCTTATAAATCAATAACAGACAAACAGAGAGCCAAATCATGAGTGAACTCCCATTCACAATTGCTTCAAAGATAATAAAATACCTAGGAATCCAACTTACAAGGGATGTGAAAGACCTCTTCAAGGAGAACTACAAACCACTGCTCAAGGAAATGAAAGAGGATACAAACAAATGGAAGAACATTCCATGCTCATGGGTAGGAAGAATCAATATCATGAAAATGGCCATCCTTCCCAAGGTAATTTACAGATTCAATGCCATCCCCATCAAGCTACCAATGACTTTCTTCACAGAATTGGAAAAAACTACTTTAAAGTTCATATGGAACCAAAAAAGAGCCCGCATCACCAAGTCAATCCTAAGCCAAAAGAACAAAGCTGGAGGCATCACACTACCTGACTTCAAACTATACTACAAGGCTACAGTAACCAAAACAGCATGGTACTGGTACCAAAACAGAGATATAGATCAATGGAACAGAACAGAGCCCTCAGAAATAATGCCACATATCTACAACTATCTGATCTTTGACAAACCTGACAAAAACAAGAAATGGGGAAAGGATTCCCTATTTAATAAATGGTGCTGGGAAAACTGGCTAGCCATATGGAGAAAGCTGAAACTGGATCCCTTCCTTACACCGTATACAAAAATCAATTCAAGATGGATTAAAGACTTAAATGTTAGACCTAAAACCATAAAAACCCCAGAAGAAAACCTAGGCATTACCATTCAGGACATAGGCATGGGCAAAAACACCAAAAGCAATGGCAACAAAAGCCAAAATTGACAAATGGGATCTAATTAAACTCAAGAGCTTCTGCACAGCAAAAGAAACTACCATCAGAGTGAACAGGCAACCTACAAAATGGGAGAAAATTTTTGCAACCTACTCATCTGACAAAGGGCTAATATCCAGAATCTACAATCAACTCCAACAAATTTACAAGAAAAAAACAAACAACCCCATCAAAAAGTGGGCAAAGGACATGAACAGACACTTCTCAAAAGAAGACATTTATGCAGCCAAAAAACACATGAAAAAATGCTCACCATCACTGGCCATCAGAGAAATGCAAATCAAAACCACAATGAGATACCATCTCACACCAGTTAGAATGGCAATCATTAAAAAGTCAGGAAACAACAGGTGCTGGAGAGGATGTGGAGAAATAGGAACACTTTTACAGTGTTGGTGGGACTGTAAACTAGTTCAACCCTTGTGGAAGTCAGTGTGGCGATTCCTCAGGGATCTAGAACTAGAAATTCCATTCGACCCAGCCATCCCATTACTGGGTATATACCCAAAGGACTATAAATCATGCTGCTATAAAGACACATGCACACGTATGTTTATTGCAGCATTATTCACAATAGCAAAGACTTGGAACCAACCCAAATGTCCAACAATGATAGACGGGATTAAGAAAATGTGGCACATATACACCATGGAATACTATGCAGCCATAAAAAATGATGAGTTCATGTCCTTTGTAGGGACATGGATGAAATTGGAAATCATCATTCTCAGTAAACTATCGCAAGAACAAAAAACCAAACACCGCATATTCTCACTCATAGGTGGGAATTGAACAATGAGAACACATGGACACAGGAAGGGGAACATCACACTTCGGGGACTGTTGTGGGGTGGGGGGGAGGGGGGAGGGATAGCATTGGGAGATATACCTAATGCTAGATGACGAGTTGGTGGGTGCAGTACACCAGCATGGCACATGTATACATATGTAACTTACCTGCACATTGCGCACATGTACCATAAAACCTAAAGTATAATAATAATAATAATAATAATAATAATAATAATAATAAAAGAAAAAAAAAGAACCATTTGTTTATGATCAAAAAAAAATTATTATATCAATAAGACACATGCATGTAAATGTTCATTGTGTCACTATTCACAATAGCAAAGACATGGAATCAATTTAAATGCCCATCAATGGTTGAATGGATAAAAAAAAATGTGCTACTTAAACCACACTTGGAATGCGGTACATTCCATGTGTACCACATGGAATACTATGCAGCCATATAAAGGACGAGCTCATGTCTTTTGCATGAGCACGGATGGAGCTGGAGGCAATTACCCTTGGCAAACAAATGCAGGAACAGAAAACCAAATACTTTATGTTCTCACTTATAAGTGGGATATTAATGATGATCACATGCGGACACATAGAGGGGAACAACACACACTGAGGCCTATTGAAGGGTGGAGGGTGGGAGGAGTGAGAGGATCAGGAAAAATAACTGGTGGGTACTAGGCTTAATGCCTGAGTGATGAAATAATCTGTACAACCAACCCCCATGACACAAGTTTACCTACATAACAAACATGGACATGTACTCCTGAACATAAAAGTTAAATAAAAAAAAAACCTAAAAATTACATGCAATATTTGTAGTGGTACAAATATATTTATGTAACTGTAAAAAACAGAGACGTATAAGAATATACACAAAATGTAATAATGGTTACTTCCAAACAATACATGAAGGCTAGAAGTTGATTTTTTTTTAATCTGTAAGATTTTAATTCTTTTAAAAAAGAGAATGTATTAGTGCATTGTTTTACAATTTTAAAAAAACGTACAAGAAACTTCTTATTTCTACCATATTGGTCTGCTTCTTTGTATTTTTTCTGGTTGGAAAAAATCCAACCCAAATCAGTCTTTTCAAACTTTATCTACATTGGTTAGAGATGGAGCCTTATAGAACATTGAATTAAAGGTAGACATCCAAGCAGTTATTGTATGGAACAGATCTGTGTACTAAATATGAACGTGTGTATTGTGTGTGGGCTTATAGTATTAACAATATGCATTATGTCTTTTTGTTTTTTATGTGTATTGTTTGTGTACCTGTGAATTTCAGTATTCGTGAGCTATGCATTAATGTATACCACAGTTAAATAAATGAATTAGTTGCAGAAAAAGGAAGATCAAAGCTGGAAGGCTTTATCTATCTGATTTTAAGATGTACTAAAAAGCCACAGAAATAAATAATTAAATAAATAAATAAATAAACTAGAATAGGTAGGAATTAGTCAACTTTATCCGTAAAGGGCCAGATATTAAATATTTCAGGCCTTGTGGGACACATATGAGGTGTCTGTCACTTTTTGCCCCTCTTCCTCCTCCTTTCTCCTCTTCTGCCTCTTTTTCTACCTCTTGTTTTGACAACACTTTAAAGTTGCCAAAATTGTTATTAGATTGCGAGCCACGTAAAAACAGCCCAGGAGTCATAATTTGGCAATTTTTGGAACAAAGGCAAAAAACAGACCCACAGTAGCCTTTCCACTAACACTTCACAGGAATTTGATGGATCAGGAAAAATCTTTGAAACACATGATTCCAGGACAACTGGGTAACCATATGAAAAACAAAAGTTAACCTTAACCCCTACCTCCTAACAAACACAAAATTAATTAAAGAAGGAGCAAAGGTAAGAGTAAAAGGCCAAACTACAAAGTATTTAGAAGAAAACAGGGGATTATCTTCATAGCCTGCTATGAAACAACACAGTAAGCAACAACCATAAGAGACAACTTTAATATATTAGAGTTTCTTAAAAATGTAAAACTTTTATTCTTCAAAAGATACCTCTACATAAATTATAAACTGGAAGAAAAATATTTGCAGAACATGTGTCTAACACTTGAATGCCAAATACACAAAACTGTATGACAACTCAATAATATAAGGACAAATTTTAAAATGGACAAAATACTTGAAAGAAACTTCCTGAAGGAATGTGCATGAATAAGTAATAATTACATGAAGTGCTCAATATCCATTGATAAAAAATTCTTAAATAGGCAAAATGAATCTATAGTGATAGAAAACAATCAGGGGTTGCTTGGGGAAAAGGATGGAGAAAATTGATTGGAAAAAAGTACCTGGGAACTCTTTAGAGTATTTAAATGTTCTATACCTTGTTCAGAGTGGTAGTTACATGTGTGCATATACTTTTCAAAACTGTATAGTTAATGTTGGTATATTTCATTGATTTCAATGTATGTAAATCTAACCTCAAATATCCATAAATATAATAGTCATACGGAAGGTCACTTCCAAATTGGTGGAGGAATAGTTGAAAAAATAGTCTAATATTATCATTTTTTAATCTGGATAATGGCTCCAGGATAGTTTGTTATGGCATTCAATTTATTTTGTATATGGCTGAAATTTTAAAACTCTTAAGCTAAAAAGCATTTGTCACATGCTTTTGCTGAAATATTGGTTCCTTGTAACTTCTCACTTAATTCAAGCAGACATCTAAAGGTGATTTATTTTCCACCCAGAAAACTAAGAGTACAAGGATTCACTTGTGTCCACAAGGGAATCAAGTGATCCAGGAGAATGTGCTTCACTATTTTTTGCTTTTCCTGACCCTTAAACAGTTTCTAATTCCTCTTGCTAAAAAAGGAAAAGGGATGGCTGGGCGTGGTGGCTCCCACATATAATCCCAGCACTTTGGGAGGATAAGGCGGGTGGATCACTTGAGGTCAGGAGTTCCAGACCAGCCTGGCCAAATATGGCAATACCTCGTCTCTACTAAAAATATACAAATTAGTCGGGGTGGTGGCTCACTCTCGTAATCTCAGCTACTAGGGTGGCTGAGGCATGAGAATCACTTGAACCCAGGAGGTGGAGATTGCAGTGAGTGGAGATCATGTCCCTGAACTCCAGCCTAGATGACAGAATAAGACTCTGTCAAAAAAAAAAAAGGGAAAAGGAAGCAAAGAAAATAGAAAAGTTACTTCCTCTAAGGTAACCCTAGGAGTTTTCTTCACTATATTTAGGAACATAATTAGCTTTTTAAAAAAAAAAATTGATGCATTCTTGCTTTCTCTCTGTATGGAACTACATTATGCAGAAGTGTTAATGATGTTTTCAAGGTGACAATGTTATCCCACAACATATAATTTCCTCTCTTAAAAGTACTATCTTTGAAATGGGCTCACATAATATGTAAATATATGGTGATAAATGTATAGTCTCATTACAAACTATAAGAATTATTCCATATATGTAAAATATGAACTACTACAATTGGGTGTAAAACCAAGGTTGTAAATTTAATTTTAATAATTTGCCTATAATGTTTATCAGTCCAAAGTGATTTGAAAAGAAAATCTGTTTATTATCATGAGTTTTACAATATTCTTACATTACTTCTATCATTATGTATGAGACAAATCATGACGTGACAGCATGTGACAGGTGTAGCAGATGCTGTGGATCAGCTTACACAAAACTTATTCCAACTACCTCCTTTGCACATGTTTCTGAACTGCAGAACTGAGAAGCTAAAATTATACTTAAAAGATTCAATTGCAGCTATGATTCTATGTATGATTGGGGTTACTCTGACAAGATTATTTTTTATATAAGACATTGTTCAGAATGTACTATGAAGGGGACGGGTGTTACACTTTTTGCAGTTACAAATCATGGCAGAAGTGCTGTGGTTCTGGTGTTAGCTGTGGGTCTGTAGTTGGCAATGCCGGCATCAGCTTTCTGGAACCAGTCATCTGGATCATAGGAAAGGCAGCATTTCCTAGGTGATATGGTTTGGCTATGTCCCCACTAAAATCTCATCTCAAATTGTAGCTCCCATAATTCCCTTGTGTTGTGAGGGGACCCAGCGGGAGATAATTGAATCATGGGGGCGGTTTCTCCCATAGTGTTCTCATGGTAGTGAGTAAGTCTCATGAGAACTGATGGTTTTATAAGAGGAAACCCCTTTCACCTGGCTCTCATTGTCTTGTCTGGCACCATGTGAGACATGTATTTTGCCTTTTGCCATGATTGTGAGGCCTCCCCAGCCACGTGGACCTGTGAGTCCATTAAACCTCTCTCTTTTGTAAATCGTCCAGTCTCAGGTATGTCTTTGACAGCAGTGTGAAAATGGCCAAATATACTATAGCAGATCAGTTATGTTGTGGTTTTGCATCTCATCCCTGGCAGGTCAAAACAGAATCTATCTCTTCCATCCTTTCCATAATGTGTGAACTATTTATGCCACTTAATAAATCCCTTCAGCTTGAAGAAGCTAGAGTATACTGTTTTTTGTAACTAATATCCCTAACTGCTATTGCAGACTTCACATAAAAACATCCTGTTGAAGATGAGGAACTAGAAGTAGAAGGTTCTTTCCCCAGGGACATATGATATTAAAAAAAAGCTACAGGTAGCTGGTCTTTACTGTGTACATTATCAACCTCTTACCCAAAATACTATAGTGGTATTCACTGCCATAACTATTTACAGTATATTCAGCTGTTTTCTTACAGTCTTAGCAAAACCATCTTCTCATCTGTTATGACTTGCATGTATCCCCTAAATTTTGTGTATTGGAAACTATATGCCCAAACTCATATGTTGATGATATTTGGAGGTAGGGCCTTTGGAGGAGCTAATCAAGATTAGATAAGGTTGTTAGAGTTAGTCCCCCATGTTGAGACTGGTGGCTTTAGAAGAAAAGGAAGAGAGATGTGAGCTGACTTGCATGCTTTTGCCCTCTCACTATGTGATGCCCTCTCACCATGTATGATACAGCAATAAAACCCTCACCAGATGCCAATGCCATACTCTTGGACTTCCCAGCCTCCAGAACCATAAGAAATATTTTTTTTTCTTTATAAATTACCCAGTCCACAGTATTCTGTTACAGCAACAGAAAAGCAATTAAGACACCATCTCACACCTGGTTTTGTCTATACCTTGTGAGAACCTCACAACTGTAATTTTTCTGTATAACACGTCAATTAAAATAGATTCTAGACAAAATGTCAGTATTAAAACAATCAGGAAAACAGGGCTGGGTTGATAATAAGGCCACAATATTTGCTGCCTCTGAGAATTTGGGAAGGAATGGATTTCAAGAAGAAGTTTTCTGATTGCATATCTAGTTCTTATTCATATACACACAAGCCTAAGGGGAAAAATTCAGGCTTGTCGTCCTTTTGATTGCTTAAAAGCATGTAGCAGCTTCCAATTTAC
Source organism: Pongo abelii (assembly GCF_028885655.2). NCBI lineage: Eukaryota > Metazoa > Chordata > Mammalia > Primates > Hominidae > Pongo > Pongo abelii. The sequence goes on along the minus strand of NC_071993.2, from coordinate 89,971,892 downwards.
CCTTCTTAACAAAACAAGTCAGGCTGCAGAAAGATCATGGTTTTGAATTCAGCCATGGCTTTTAATTTATTTCTTTTAGGCTTTGCTTGACTGTAAAGCTCTGGAAGCTGAGGTTCAAAGGCAATTGTGTTTAAAGAAAATACTTAGTTGGGAATATTCTAACAGCAACTGATGGGTTTAATAATTCTCGTAGATAATATATAAAATTTTGAATAGCTAGCATTTAGGTAAATAATTGCAAAGAAACACCTTTCTTTTGGAATAAATTACATGGAGTCCTGTTGTTATCTACTTGCAAATAATCTCATTCACGTTTTGATGAAACTCACAATGTACACATTTTCTGAGGAAAATGGAAACAGGAGGCCTCCTGAAGATACAATAAGATGATTATATTTATTTTCAAACCTTTAAGGAAAGCTCCTGCAAGTTAGGCTAAAATGTAAATTTTAGTGAGGATTCTATTAGAAGTTCCAAGGCAACAGTTACTTTCAAAAACGATAGACCCACTGTGAGCAAAAGAGAGAAGATAAGGACTCTGACCGAGCTGGCATCGTTGAATAAGGGCCCTGATTTGCTGCTCAATAGTTGACTCTGCAGGTTTCAATTATAGGAATAGCTGAAATAATACTGCTCTACAATATTACTGGTAGAATTTGCAAAGAATTGATGTATAGAGTTTAAGTGTGTGTCTCTGTGTGTGTGTTTGTGTGCATGTGCAGCACACAGACATGCATTATGAACAGGGAGTTATTCAAGTAAAAAGCACCTGCAGCTACCATAACAGGTATGATCTAGGCTGACCCATGATGCTTGGGTGGGTGGTGGGACATTAAGAATAGAACATTTAACTACAGGCATGCTTATATTTCAGTTATGTATAGGCCCACTACACCTCTAAATTGTTGCACTAGGGTCTTTATTTTGGCTGGAATTAAAGGCCAGTTCCCAAAATTTGTGCAGAATCTTTGTAGTTACATAATTAAAAATTGAAAGAATTAAAAAAAGACAACTGTAGTCTCACTGATTTTTTTAAATAAAATTAAAAGACCAGTATAACTGTAAGCCCTAGTTCAGAAAAATATTAATTCCTTAAGATCTAGACTCAGAATGTAGGGTTTGAATCACAATTCTCTCAGTCACTAGCAATGTGATCCTGAGAAGATTACTTAGTCTCTCTGTCCCACAGTGCCTGGTTTATAAACTGGGAATAATATTTATTTTAAAGGATTAAATGATAAGCTACAGATACGTCTTTTTGCAGTGTGACTGGAACATAGTAAACATGTAATAAGTGCTGGTTGCTGTTACCGTAATGATCACTGTATTTCTATATTGTATATTTCTGGATATTAGTACTTTTGATATAAGACTAGACAGTGAATTCCTCAATTACAAGGGCTGTGTCTCCAGTGAACAAGAAAATGCCTGTCACACAGCACTCACATTAAAAGCTTAGTTGAATTGATACAACTTGTCAGAGAGACTAATACTGAGGGCACGATGGCCTTATCATCAGCATATCCTCATTACTTTGACTAGATTATTTAATTTATTCTCTTTTACTCCCTTTTACTTCTACTTCAGTTAAAGGCAACTGGGGAGTACAGAACATTGAACATTTAGCTTTTTGGGGCTATGTCCGTAGTTTATTCACTACTTAGGGTGACCTATGCACATGCTAAATGATTAAAGAAGGCAAATTCTAGGACGGTAAGTAGAGAAATGTGCATTATAGATTGAAGGCATGTGATGGGCAAAAAAGCCTGAGGAACTGACAATAGGTGGAGGTCAGTAAACAAACTGAAAAACAAATGTAAGGGAAAACATCTGATAAAATTAAAAAATAAATATCTTATTTAAAAAGAATATACATCTTCTTAAATATATATTTTTATATTTATGTTAAGTAAAATAGAAGTTACTAAAGGAACTTCCACCTTTGTATATTTGCTTGAATATTATATCTTTAAAATAGCTTTTGCAAGAGTTGTTTCACAAAAGAAGTTGATCTTACAGGTATTGTAGTTTTCTCTAAAATGCCTAAAGATTAATACTCCGCAAAGTATTTCAGTCAATTTCAAGTTGGGGAATTTGGATGACCAAGACATCTCTGTTCTCTCAATTCCTCAAAGGACATACACCGAAGTTAGTTGTGATAGTAGTTATGATGCCTATTAAGGGTGAGATCCTTCCAGGTTCTAGCCTCTATTGTCCTCCAACACAGCACTCTGAAATTCTAGCATTAATGACTGTTATTGGCTATTTAAAACAAGCAACTTCACTTGGATCTACCCATCCAGTTTCCAAGCTACCAATATTATCTTGTTGCATTGTTTTTGTTGTTGTTTCTTTTTTTGCGACAGAGTCTCTCTCTGTAGCCAGGCTGGAGGACAGTGGCGTGACCCCGGCTCACTGCAATCTCCGCTTCCCTGGTTCAAGGGATTCTCCTGCCTCAGCCTCCCAAGTAGCTGGGATTACAGGCATGAGCCACCGTGTCTGGCCGTTACATTGTTTATGTACAAGCTAGATGATAAGGACCAGGCAACACTTGTGCTATCATATTGCATGTGTGCAAGGATACACGGCCTGTTGATACACACAGGAGAGACTAAGAAAGGCAGACCTGGCCATGGCCTACATACTTGCTTACTGAACTGTGTATTCCATGAAAGAAGGGAGCATGAACATATGTTTAGCAGGACACTTAAAGTCTTGCAAATTTCCTGGCACACAGTATTGTATTCTAGTTGTTTGTTAAATAAACGAATGGTCTGTATACAATATAGCATCTCTCTCTCTCTCTCAACAAATAGCACATTTTTTAAATAGGTAAATAACAAAGGGCCTTCCAATTTAATGATAATAATACATGGTTGGCTAGCCATTACAGCTCTTTGTGATTGTTGGTCTGTGAATTTGAAGGCACTATTTCTCAAAGCAAAGTCCAGAAACCACTTGATCAAAGGTCATCTGAGTTGCTGTTTAAAATTTCAGATTCCTGGGGTTTCTTCCTGCATCTCCACCTCTGACAACAATATTCAGGAAACTATATAATCAACAGTCTACCAAGGTGATTTTGTGTACACTACTATTTCAAAACCTTAGTGCTAGTTCATTCTCTAGGTGAACAAATGAAACAAGTATAAATATGATAAAAAGTAAGAGATCTATTGATCACATTTCTACATGAAGAGATTTCCTATTTCAGAAATTGAAGTAATCAGCTTTTTAAAAAAGCCTTTTTGGGAATCAGTGTAAGTTTCATAATTCAGCCAATTGACCAATAAATATTAAAAAATGTATAACTTTCTTATATTTCATCATTTAAAAAAATGAGAAATTATTCCATAGTCTATGTCTGTCTGTATACATTATTTAGCTCCCACTTATAAGTGAGAACATGCGGTAATAGACTTTCTGTTTCTGAGTTATTTCACGTAAGATAATGGCCTACAATTGCAATAATAGACATTGGAGACTTCGAAGAATGGGAGGGTGGGAGGAGGGTAAAAGATGAGAGATTGCTTAATGGGTACAATGTACACTATTTGGGTGATGACTACACTGGACATTTGGTAATCATCACCCAAATCATTACTCAAATAGTGTACATTGTACCCATAAAGCAATCTCTCAGCCCCTCACTACTACACAATATATACATATGACAAAACAACACTTGTACACCTTAAATTTATACAAATAAAACATTACAAAAGAAAATTGAAGAATGATCCTATTTATAATAGTGACATGAGCTAATTTGAAACCATGTACTCATAGGAGATATAAGAAGAAACAATAACATGTCCTAGAAGGCCAAAAACTGAAGACTTGAATGAAATGAAAGACATATCATTATCTTGAATGAGAAGATTGAATATTACAAAAGCGTTCATTTACTCTAATATACAAACTTAACATTAATCTACAAATTTAACATAATTCCAATCAAACATTTTTGGAGGGTTTTGGATCTGGCATGTTTACATGACAGAATAAATGTGAATAATCACCAGGTAATTCTATAAAAAGAAAGTTATTAAGACAGAGTTCTCCTATAATGAATGATAAACATAATATTGGGCTACAGAACAGAAGTAGGTATACAAATATGGAAGACTACACTACATTTATTTTGAAATTAAATTTTTGATAAAGTTAGAATTTTCAGTCAGTGGATACTTGATACTTTATTTAAAACACAGTTGTCAACTTTTTACTATATGTCAGGCTATATGAAAATATTAACAGATTTAAGTCTCTTTACAATCTTACAAAGATTTACAAGTTAAAATTTTAAAATTTATAATTTTAGATACAAGCCATTATCAGCATTATATAACACACGAGAAACCGAAGCCCAGAGAGGTTATGTCACTTGCTGAAAGCAACAGCAATAGTAAGTAGTAGAGCCAGGTTGTCTGAATGTTCTTTAATACCATGATATGAGATTTAGACTGGCATTTGAAGAAAAAGAATTAAAATCATACTAGAATTCTTATTTTAAAAGTAGATTCAAAATAGAATTTTATTTCATTTAAATGAACAACATAAAACCAGGAACGTATTAGAAAAAAAATTGGTAAGTATTTGCATCAATTGATGTGGTAAAACACGAAATGTGATATCAAGTTACATAAAGGAAAAATATTGAACCAGAAATACCATTTCACATAGAAATGTTTAAAATGTTTCATATTTCACATAGAAATATTTAAAATCTATACCTCTAAAATATTTGTGAAAAAATTCAAAATATGATAAGAAAGTACATTGTGGTATATGTTTAAATTGTGGTAATATGTTTGTTTTTTTCCTATTGTCACAGCTTAATTATTAACAAGGTCTTTATCCACAAAAGGGGTTCAAACTGTGCAATACATTTTTGTCACACTAATTACAAAGGTTAGTATTACTATGAAACGAAAGTTTCAAGATCAATTAAAAAATATGGATGTTCCAATAAAAATTGAAGAAATTTTTTAAAGTAGTTAATAGTTTAAAAAAATTCAGACAGAGAAGGAGGTAATAAAAAGAGAGTACTAAAGTAAGTAGCAAGAGGAGAAGAAAAGGTAGAAAGAAGAAAATAAATATTCCATGTTGTCAAGAAGGCAGGAGATTCTCAAATTTTAGCAATGGGATTATTTGAAAGTAATTTAGAAAATAGTTAAGTTTTTATGCAAAATTTATTTTAAATAATATTCACAGATGTGATATATGTGAAAAGAAGATAATTGAACATAATCAAAAAACTCAAAGATTATAAAATGTATTATTACAATCTATATACCGCATATTATATTGGTCACTAGGGATGATATAAAGGTAAATTTAGTGTGATAGACAAACAATGAAAATATTAGAAATGGTAGAAAGGTGACTTTATTGACATAAACAAAAATGACAAAATGAGAAATAAAATGGGAAATGTTGCATGATCTCAATTGGGTAAAAGACAATTTATCTACATGTGATTTTCCCATACAAATCCTCCGATCCTAATGGTGTTTCCAATGACAACTGAAAATATAAAGTGAATTTAAGGAGTTGAATAGGTATAATATTTTTTTAAAAATCTATTTATTTATTTTTTAAAGACAGGCTCTCACTTGGATGCCCAGGCTGGAGTGCAGTAGTGTGATCACAGCTCACTACAGCATCGACCTCCCCGGCGCAGGTGATTCTCCCACTTCAGCCTCCAGAGTAGCTGGGACTACAGGCGCATGCCACCATGCCAGGCTAAATATATATATACACATAAAGTTTTTAAAAATTTTACTTAAAGTTCTGGGATACACGTGCAAAACATGCAGGTTTGTTACAGAGGTATACGTGTGCCATGGTGGTTTGCTGCACCTATTGACCCATCCTCTAAGTTGCCTCTCCTAGCTCCCCACCCGCCAAAAGGCCCTGATGTGTGTCGTTCCCATCCCTGTGTCCATGTGTTCTCATGTTCAACTCCCACTTATGAGTGAGAACATGCAGTGTTTGGTTTTCTGTTCCTGTGTTAGTTTGCTGGGGATGATAGCTTCGAGCTTCATCCATGTCCCTGCAAAGGACATGATCTCATTCTTTTTTATGGCTGCGTAGTATTCCTTGGTGTATATGTACCACATTTTCATTAGCCAGTCTATCACTGATGGACATTTGGGTTTGTTCCATGACTTTGCTATTGTAAACAGTGCTTCAATAAACATACATGTGCATTTGTCTTTATAGTAGAATGATTTATATTCCTTTGGGTATATACCTAGTAATGATATTATTGGGTCAAATGGTATTTCTGGTTCTAGATCCTTGATGAATCACCATACTGTCTTCCACAATGGCTGAACTAATTTACATTCCTACCAGCAGTGTAAAAGTGTGCCTATTTCTCCACAGTCTCACCAGCACCTATTGTTTCTGACTTTTTAATAATCACTATTCTGACTGGCATGAGATGGTATCTCACTGTGGTTTTGATTTGCATTTCTCTAATGATCCCTGATGTTGAGGTTTTTTTCATATGTTTGTTGGCCACATAGATGTCTTCTTTTGAGAAGTGTCTGTTCATATCCTTTGCCCACTTTTTGATGGGGTTGTTTTTTTCTTGTAAATTTGTTTAAGCTCCTTGTAACTTCTGCATGTTAAGCCTTTGGCAGATGGGAGATCACAAAAATCTTCTCCCATTAATATGTTTTTGTAGAGATGGGGTTTCACCATGTTTCCCAGGCTGGTCTGGAACTCCTGGGCTCAAGTGATCCACGCACCTCAGCCTCCCAAGGTGCTGGGATTACAGATGTGAGCTACCTCACTCAGCAACCAAAATTTTTGAGTGTTATTCACCGATGCTGCTATTAAAGAATTACGTTTCAGTTTACACTTATGTCGATCTACTTTAGGAATTTGTATACTGATTTGCATTTATCCAAATTGGATTTTTTTTTAAAAATACTGGGACTTTTCTCTCAAAGAAGAGGTCTGAGATCTTAGCCTAGCATAAATGACGAAATGGGGAGTGATAGAATAGAAAACTAAGGGAAAAGAAGTTATTTAAGAGATTAAAAGAAATAATCACCTGACCCTTTCACATAGTCTTAGGTGCTGAATTGCAAATTCTGCTGTTTCTGCCGTCACATAATAATAATAATTTTCTTTTTAATGATAAAGAGATATTTAACACCGTTTACTATTTCATAGCACTAGCAAAACAGGAAAAAATGCTTGATGTAATAAAATTATTTCACCAGATTATTCATCAAATACAGAATGAGAGAATGTATATTAACATTATTTGTCTTTTGAAATAATATTATCACAAATATTAACAAACTTTGGATAGCTTTTTGATATCTTAATTCCTGATCATTGCTACTAATTCATTTCTAAGTAATAAGTACAATATAAATCCCAGATTTAAATTAAAAATATTTGATCATTCACAATGCTATGACTGTATTACATTTCAATATTTTACCTCGTGTTATTTTCTCCATAAATAGAGTGGTTATGGTTCACAGGTATACATGCTATTTGTTTATTTATTTCATTTTATAGAGAGGGTCTTATTATTTTGCCCAGGCTAAAACGCAGTAGCTATTCACCGATGCAATAAAGTGCATTATAGCTTCAAACTACTGGCCCGAAGCTATCTGGCTTAGCTTTCTGAGTAGCTGGAATTGCAGGTGCACCACTGTGTCCAGCCACAATCAGTTTTTTCAAGAACTGTTTAAGATAACAGGTTAGAGAAAATCAAGATAATATTTTGAGGGGGAAGAAGGTAAAATCAATTAAGACAGGGTGCACAGAGTAGTTGAATGGTACAGCTAATGTTTTATCCTTTGTACTAAATGGTGTGTATGTGGGAATTGGTTATATTATTTTGACTGTTTGTAGACATATTATGTACATATGTGTATACATAATTTAAAAATAAAAGACAAAAGTAATATAAGCTAAAATTACAGATATTCATATTAATTTTATTTAAATATAACAAAGATTTGCCAGTATTCAAATGTCTGCAATTATCCTTAAAATGCACAGAACCTGTGTTTAGGTATAGTATCACTGTTCATCCAGCCTTCATTCACTAGAATCTACTCTTAAATTTGTAGTGTAAGTAAAATACATTCTGTATGACAGAAGACAAATTACAGTATTAGAACATGATCAAAAATTGGCATAACATTGTACAATCACCCATTACTTTATTATTTATCATTTTGTAACTTTTTTATTATATTAGTCAAGAAATCTAACTGTACTTAATAGCTAATACATATATTATTTGATTTTTTTAAAGACCATTATTAAAATCATAATAATTTGGGGGTGAGAAGGCCTATTGAAAAATGACCAACATAGAAATCATAAATAAGTTTGATGCAACAAATATTTGTAAGTCTTACAGGTAAAAATGTAAAAATTTATTCTAAACAAAGCTAAAAGACAATAATATGCATTGGGAAATATTTGCAACATTTACTTCAAGGGTTGATGTCCGTAGAGAATTTTTACAAATTAATAAACATTTAAAAAGGTGAGGAGTGGCAATAGCTATGAGAGACAATTTACAAACACATAAAAACCAACATTAAAACTGTTTAATCTGTAAGTACATCAATAAAAATTTTATTATAGTTATTTTATCTATTAAATTAGAAAAGGTCAATACAATTGAAAATCTCCCAAGGGAATATATGGGAGAAGGGCTTTCTCATACACTTATATTATTTTGTTAGAATGCCATTAAATAAACATTTGGCAAAAATCTATATCCTTTGTCAAAACAATTTAAGTTCTAGACCTCTAGAATCCACATATACGTATACATACACATATATACATACATACACACACACACACATTCACACCTATATATCAACAACTCAAATCCAGCTCCAATTCTTTCATAAGCAGTATTTTGTCAAACAAATAAATTTATCTCAAATTCTTCTTGACTTTTCTCCATTATAGAGCCAGCAATTGTATGTGTAGCTCTACCTCTAATTCCTTCATTTGCATTTATTTCTGCTTTCAAACCCTCACATGAGGCAAATGGGATTAATTTATTTCATTATCTCAACTAGATTCATTGCTTTACTTTGTCAAACTCTGATTGATTTGCTCAACTCAATCTTGTGTGTTCAAGAACTTAATGTGGATTTCTGTTCCACCTCATGAAAGTCTTCCAAAAACTTGCTAAATTCTTGACTCAAGACATTCCAGTTATTAATGCATTTCTCTCCTCAAATACAATAGAAGTATGTTCTAATAAATACTCTTCAACAATGTGCAGTTATTTCTCCCCAACTATCAATTCCCCTTAAAGCAGAATTTTACTAAAAATGGCTGTATCCTTCTGGGAAAAATCAGTAAAATGGCAATTGGAGGGTGAATTAAAAATATACTAAAAGCAGATGGCAGAACATGAGTGCAGATTTTTACTACAAAGCTTAGGAAGAGCAAAAGGAACCTGAATAGAGAAAATGCAGAAAAGCCCTCCTTGGGCTATTAGGACGTAGAGAGCAGAAGTATGTTTAGGAGCTTCAAAGAGTCTGACTCTTTGCAACTGTTTATCTTAGGACTTTAAGGAAGTAAAAGGTGCAAGTGAACCACTCTGGATTATAAAATAGAATTTCACACAGAGAAATCAACTCAGTTAATATGCATGTTGCTTACATGGAAATGTTGAGAAATGTTTAGCAAATAGAAAATGGTAAGTGGTAGGTATATATAAAATAATTGCAGAAAAAATGTGAAATGAAGACGTATGGTATTACTTTTATATTTAATTTGTTAATATGTTGCCAATAATGCTTTATTTCAAAGAATGCAAAACCAGAAAAATAGTTCCTTCCTAACTTCCCCTGCAGCCTTGTCTTGTGGAACTTGTATTTTATCTCATGAGAAATGCCAAAGAGATGTCATTTAAGCTGAAACCTCCAGCAGAATTGCCAGAATATTTGGGAAAAAGATGTTTCCAGAAAAAGAGCTAGTATAAATGTCCTTAAGAAAGAAGGAGCTCATGATGATTGAGGAACAACAACAACAAAAAGATTATTTCACTCAAGAAAAGTGAATTGGGAGTACAGATATAAATGATGAGGTCTGCATATGATTCATGGAGCAGGTCAAACTAGGATGTTTGGGTATGGTCTAAATGAATGGGTGGCATGAGTTGTTTTAAGGAGAGGAGTGACATGATTTGACAAGTTCTTAAGAGATCCCTTTGATTACTCTGGGGAGAATAGAACATAAAGTAGCAGAAATGAAAGCAAAGGGAAGATAGTGGGAAATAATTTCACATTTATAAGCAAGAGATGATGTTGACTTGGACTCTGGTTATAGCAACAGATGAAGAAAAAAGCAAATACTGAGAAGAGTTTATTGGATTTGCTGACATTCTCAACATAAATGGAAATCAGTATTTTTTTCTAATAAATATAATATGCATAAATATTTTTAAATATCTAATTCTTTTACCACCAGTGGGGCATGAGTAGACTTCAGGAAACATGCCAGTACAGGACCATATAAATGTGATCATTGGTAGAGATAGGATTTAATAGTCATTTGAATGTCTCCCTCAACCTGGAATACCACGAAAAAAGCTCTTTGCTTCTCATGTTGCATTATTATCATATCTTATAGTTTTCTACCACTTTCAGTTACTTAATATTACATTTTGCCTCAATAAATAATAGTGCTTTCTCTTACTGTATTGTATTGTATTTGCAGCAATTATTAGTGAAGTTTTAAACTTCAATATTACATCTAAAACAAAACAAAATTGTCGCATACTATTTTCCATTAAAACATGAGATCACCAAGACAAAAAAAGCTAAACATGTCATGAAATGACTTAAATTGGATGACAGTATATGCAATATATTAAGAAATAATCTCTAACTTTGTAGTTTCTTTATTTGTAGTTTTTACTAGAACATGAAATCAATATGTGAACCCTGGCTGGAGTTTGCATCTAAATGTAATAAAATAAAATGAAGCTTAATATTATCATTGAAGCATTCGTGTACATTAGTGAGCTAGACTATATAAAATAAACTTTATTATATTTAGCATTTGATTTTTATTTATGTATATTATAAAATGAATATAATTTATATTATAATAAAAATAAAAGAAGTAGTATGCTAACTAATTCGTATAAGATGCCTACAAACTACATACCTGCCTAAATTTTTGACCTGTGAAACTTCAATGGTTTGTGTTAGGGCCTACATTTATATATGTACATGTGTAGTGTGTGTGTGTGTGTGTATGTATATGTATATGTATATATATATATGGAGGGAATTTTTCATCCTTTAATTTTAAAAATTTTAACTTTGCAGACAAAGTTGATTATACCTGTGGCAGAACAATGCATACAGCAATAAATAAATAAATAAATAAATAAATAGATAACTTTTATTTTCTGTGGAGCTCCCAGAATTATGAATTATTGTATAGATTGAGATTTGCCGAGGTCCTTTTCTTAGAGTTGCAAGAGCATAGGAGAAAGTCAAGGGAAATAATAAGCAGCACTTGATTTCCTTTACCACAGAGGATGGGATTCTAAAACCAAATTATCTGACTATAAATCCAGATCTATCTTTTACAGGCTATGTGATTGTGGATGTTACCTCCTCTATGCTCCAATTTCCTCATGTGTAAAATGGAATTATAGCCTACCCTATTTTGTAGTATAGTGAGGATAAATTGAGTGAATGTATGTAGTTCCTAGAATAGAGCATGACACATGATAAGTGGTCAATAAAATATTGTTTACTACTAGTTATGTGACAGTCACTTCACACATAGTAATGATTTAATAAAGGAGCAAGAAGAATGTAGAGCACAGCTTCTCAACATTGGCACTACGACATTTTGGGTCAGACAATTATTTAATGCAGAGGGGTCTATAGGATGTTTAGCAGTGTCTCTGGCCAGTAGTGTACCTCCTCCTTTCCAAGTTTTGACAATCTCAAAGGCTTCTAGACATCGACAAATATTCCCTGAAAAGTAAAATTGTCCCTGCTTGAGAATCACAAATATAAAGTAAACACTCAAAGATTACATTACTAATTTTGATTGAATTTGACCTGCATTATGAAATCAACATAAGCTTAAGTTTCTACACTTGATCTTGTCATTGTCAGTTAGGGCAGCAGAGAACTCCAACTCTGAAAATTCTGAGCTTGTGCTAATAGCCTATAATATAATCAAAACTTTCACTTTTGAATTGTATTTCTTAAAAAATAGAAAACTTATTAAGTAGCAACATGGAATAATTAACCACAAAAATATCGAACATAAATCTCATTTGCCTAATTTCTCTTTTGAAGTCCTGTTTCACTGTATAAGTATTATGTATTTTGTTTCACAGCTAGATACAGCCAGTTTTTTCTCTAAGTCTAAGGTTACTCCTCAAATTTATGGTGGCTTATAGCTCTTCTAAGTTTCTATAAAACTTCAGCAACCTGCAGCAGGTTGAAATTTACTGATATTGAGTTATTCACCAGGCCATATTTACAGTCAGGGATTGACTCACCCAAACCAGATGCTCCCCCTGCCAGCAGATCACTAGGCGATATTGCAATCGTTTTCCCCGGTTACTAAATTAGCAAAAGATTCTCAGAGAGAGGGAAGGGCAAGATGGCACAGTTTAATACTTACTATTATTCTTTTATTCTTTACCATCATTCCCTTTGAATGGATTAAGAATCTGACATAAATATAACTTGCTAATGAAAGGGTGTTAGGTGAGAGGGAAAACATATTTGTCTAAGAAAAGTCTTAGAGAAATATTTTGAAAAGAGATAGGAAGAAGGGTTGGATTGGAGTGGGTGGGTAGGGAATCACAGTAAGCAGATAGATCATTCACAATTTCTTTAGACACGGTGAGGCAGCCACAGGAAGTCTGAACTTGTTGAAACCCTAATCTGAAGCCAATAAAAGTGCTCAATAAGGTCATACTTTGAACTTCTCTGCCTAAAGCGGTTATTCACACCCTACTTTTGGGAGAGGAAACATCTACAAACTGTTCTCTTTGTTTGTTAGTAGAGGGATGACATGAATTTGGGAAAAAAAGTTTGAGAGACAGAATGAGATTTAGCTCAAGCAAGTGATTGCTTGTGATTTAACTCATGCTGGGTTGAAAATGTGCTCTAGCCATATGTAGAAAGCTGAAACTGGATCCCTTCCTTCCACCTTATACAAAAATTAATTCAAGATGGATTAAAGACTTAAATGTTAGACCTAAAACCATAAAAACCCTAGAAGAAAACCTAGGCAATACCATTCAGGACATAGGCATGGGCAAGGACTTCATGTCTAAAACACCAAAAGCAATGGCAACAAAAGCCAAAATTGACAAATGGGATCTAATTAAACTCAAGAGCTTCTGCACAGCAAAAGAAACTACCATCAGAGTGAACAGGCAACCTACAGAATGGGAGAAAAGTTTTGCAATCTACCCATCTGACAAAGGGCTAATATCCAGAATCTATGAAGAACTCAAACAAATGTACAAGAAAAAAACAACTCCATCAAAAAGTGGGTGAAGGATATGAACAGACACTTCTCAAAAGAAGACATTTATGCAGCCAACAGACACATGAAAAAATGTTATCATCACTGGCCATCAGAGAAATGCAAATCAAAACCACAATGAGATACCATCTCACACCAGTTAGAATGGCAATCATTAAAAAGTTAGGAAACAACAGGTGCTGGAGAGGATGTGGAGAAATAGGAACACTTTTACACTGTTGGTGGGACTGTAAACTAGTTCAACCATTGTGGAAGACAGTGTGGCCATTCCTCAAGGATCTAGAACTAGAAATACCATTTGGCCCAGCCATCTCATTACTGGGTATATACCCAAAGGATTATAAAACATGCTGCTATAAAGACACATGCGCATGTATGTTTATCACGGCATTATTCACAATAGCAAAGACTTGGAACCAACCCAAATGTCCATCAGTGATAGACTGGATTAAGAAAATGTGGCATATACACACCATGGAATACTATGCAGCAATAAAAAATGATGAGTTCATGCCCTTTGTAGGGACATGGATGAAGCTGGTAACCATCATTCTGAGCAAACTATCACAAGAACTAAAAACTAAACACCACATGTTCTCACTCATAGGTGGGAATTGAACAATGAGAACAGTTGGACACAGGAAGGGGAACATCACACACTGGGGCCTGTCATGGGGTAGGGGGATGGGGGAGGGATAGCGTTAGGAGATATACCTAATGTAAATGATGAGTTAATGGGTGCAGCACACCAACATGGCACATGTATATATATGTCACAAACCTGCACATTGTGCACATGTACCCTAGAACTTAAAGTATAATAATAATAATAATAATAATAATAATAAAAGAAAATGTGCTTTTTCAACAGGCAGGTTGAAAATGTGCTTTGGCATTTAGGATACCAGATGTAAACATCCATGCACAGAATTAGAAATGTTCAACTTTCATGGTTGCTATGGTTTGAATGCTCCCTCCAAAACTCATGTTGAAATTTAATCCAAAATATGATAATATTGAGAAGTGGACTTTTTAAAGAGGGGATTGGATCATGAAAGTTCTTCCCTCATGAGTGGATTAATCCATTCATAAGTGGATTAATGGGTTATCTTGGGAGGGAAACTGGTGGATTTATAAGAAGGGGAAGATAGACCAGAGCTAGCATGTCAGCATACTCAGCCCTCTTGCCATATCATACCCTGTGCTAACTTGGGACTCTTCTGAGAATCCTCACAAGCATGAAGGCTCTCAAAAGATATGCCCCATCGACCTTGGATTTACAAGCCTCCTTAGCTGTAGAAAATAAATTCAGTTCTTTATAAATTACTCAGTTTTATGTATACTGCTGTAAGTAACAGAAAATGGACTAAGACAATGGTCTTATCCTGAACTTTGTAAACTAGAATTGGCTGTTTAGCTTCAGCATGTATTTTTTTATAGATTCAAAATAATTTCATTTTGAATTGCATAATGAAGGAGTGTCATAAGCTTTTCAGCATATAGAGGCTCTAAATATCAGTCTGGCATTGTGATAAAGCAGAGAGCTTAAACCAAGTCCTATTTGTGCCACATGACCTTTCCTTCTGGTTACAGCTCAGTAAAATAGGAATGGATACTTAACTCAAGGATAAGCATATAATACATGAGGCTTTTTTTCAAAATTTTGATAGCCACAAATAAAATAATATACCTAAGAATTAGCCAAAGAAGCAAAAGATCTCTAGAATGAAAACTACAAAAGACTGATGAAAGAATTAAAAGAGTACAAAGAATAAAATGGAAAGATATTCCATGTTCATAGGTTGGAAGAATAAATATTATTAAAATGTCCATAGTACCCAAAGCAATTCACAGATTCAATACAATCTATATCAAAATACCAATGACATTATTCACAAAAATAGAAAAAAAAATCTAAAATGTATGTGGAATCACAAAATACCCAGAACCAAAGCTATCAAAAAAAAAAAAAAAAAAAAAAAAACCTGGAGAAATCACATTACCTGGCTTCAAATTATACTGCAGTGCTACAGTAATCAAAGCAGCATGGTCTGGGCATAAAAACAGACACATGGACTAATGAAGCAGAATAAAGAACCCAGAAACAAATCCACACATCTATAGTGAAGTTATTTTCAATTAAGATGCCAAAAACATACATTGGGGAAAAGATAGTCTCTTTAAAATATGGTGCTGGGAAAACTGGATATCCATATGCAGAAGAATGAAACTTGACCCCTATCTATTGCCATATAGGAAAATCATATCAAAGTGGATTAAAGACTTAAATCTAAGACTTCAAACTATGAAACGACTATAAAAAATTGGAAAAACTCTGCAGGACATTGGTCTGAGCAAAAATTTCCTGAGTAATACTCTACAAGCACAGAAAACCAAAGCAAAAATGGAAACATGAAATCACGTCAAGTTAAAAATCTTCTTCACAGCAAAGGAAAAAATCAACAAATAGAACTGACAACCCACAGAATGATAAAAAATATTTGCAAACTAACCATCTGACAAAGTATTAATAACCAGAATATATAACAAGCTCAAACAACTATATAGGAAAATAAATCTAATAACCCAGTTAAAATTAGTAAATATTGAATAGACATTTCTCAAAAGAAGACATACAAATAGAAAACAGGAATATGAGGAGGTGTTAAACATCACTGACCACCAGAGAAATGTAAATCAAAACAACAATGAGATATCATCTTACACCAGTTAAAATAGTATTATCCAATAAACAGACACTAATGAATGCTGGAGAGGATGTGGAAAAAAGGGAATCCTCATACACTGTGGGTGGGAATGTAAATTAGTACAACCACTATAGAGAGCAGTTTAGAGGTTCCTCAGAAAACCAAAAATAGAGCCACCACATGACCCAGCAATTCAAATTTTAGGTATAAACACAAAAGAAAGAAAATCAGTATATCAGACATATCTGCGCTCCCTTGTTTGGCCAGCACTGTTCACAAAAGCCAAGATTTGGAGGCAAAGTGTCCATCAATAGGCAAATACATTTTAAAACTGTGGTTCTTATATACAATGGAGTACTATTCAGCCATAAAAAATAAGATTCTGTCATTTTCAACAACATGGATGGAAGCAGAGCTCATTATGTTAAGTGAAATAAGCCAGGCACAGTAAGACAAGCATAACATGTTTTCACTTATTTGTGGGATCTAATACTTAAAACAACTGAACTCACAGAGATAGAGAGTACAAGGCTGGGAAGGGTAGTTGGGGGTAGAGGGAGGTGGTTAATGGATACAAAAATTAGTAAGAAAGAATGAATAAAATCTAGTATTTGGTAGCTCAACAGGGGGACTATAGTCAATAATAATTTAATTGTAAGTTTAAAAATAACTAAAAAAGTGTATTGGACTGTTTGTAACACAAAGGATAAATGCTGAGGGGATGGAGACTCAATTTTCCATGAGGTGATTTTTACATATTGCATGCCTGTATCAAAACATCTCATGTACCCCATAAATATATACAACTATTATGCACCCCAAAATATTAAAGTATTTAAAAATTTACTTGTAAAACAGCCTCAGGCCAATCTTTCAGGAGATATTGCAGAAGAAGGTAGTATTATTATAGGAGACAACAGCTCCATGTGTGCTATTACCCCAAACACTTTTCATTGGGACGAGACGTGGACATGGAAGACAGTGATATTGATCCTCATCTTGTGTAGCCCTAGGCTAAAGTGTGTTTAACCAAAAAATTTAAACGTTAAAAAGTGTATGTTTAACAAAATAAAAAACTTATAGAATAAGAATATAAAGAAAGAAAATATTTTTGTGCAGGTGTACAATGTGTGTCTTAAGCTAAATGTTATTACAAAAGAGTCAAGTTAAAGTTTATTAAGATACAGTAAGCTAAGATTAATTACTGAAGAAAAAATTAATAAATTTATTGTGATGAAGTGTACAGTGTTTATAAAGTCTACAGTAATGTACAGTAATGTCCTAGGCCTTCACATTTAGTCACTTCTCATTCACTGACTCACCCAGAGTAACTTCCATTCCTGTAAGCTCCATTAATTGTAAGTGCCTTGTACTGGTGTACCATTGCTTACTATTTATACAGTATTTTTATCATAACTTTTCCATGTTTAGATATGTTTAGATAATCAAATATTTTCCATTGTGTTACAGTTGGCTACAATTTCCAGTACAGTAACATGCTGTGCAGACTTGTAGCAATAAGCAGGAGCAATAAGCTATACCATATAGCGGAGGTGTGTAGCAGGCTATACTATCTAGGTTTGTGTAAGTAAGTACAGCCAATCATATTCACACAATGACAAAATAACCTAATGCATTTCTTAGAAACTATGCCTATCATCAATCAAGGCATGACTGTATATCAGACCACTTTACTTATCCAAAATGAGCCTTGTGACAAATTCAGTCTCTAGAACAAATTTGGATGATGAATTTTTAAAAAGAATCCCTTAACACAAAAATTATGACATTTTCTTACATCTTTTACTTTGTTAGACCAAGAATAGAAGACTTTTCTTCTTACTAGTAACTGAAATCAATTGGTATGACTTGGAGTACCAGGTATATCACTCTTGAGAACGTATCTATTTTTAGTAGGACAAAATTGATGTGAAAAACTGAAAATCTCTCCCATAAGAGGATTGGAACTAGGAAAGGGGTTTAGTGAGATTTAGCATATGTATTTATTTACTTCTCTGTGATTTTTAAACTTATCTAACCTACTTCCTCCTTTTAAAACTCTGTCAGATTTATCACTGATTTCAGAATTACAATCTTTACCATAGACTACAAATCCCTAAGTACTTATGTGATTTCCTCCCTTCTATCTCCCCAGTCCCATCTCATGCCATACATTTATTGGCCTTCTATGTCCTAGACACACCTATAAGAGGACTCTTTATTAATCATAAAGATGTTAAACAGATGTTTCTGACAGCCTGGAATTTTCTTTCTCCACTTTTCTTATTCTTTTACCTAGGTTGAATTCATTGTTTAGATCTCAACTGAAATATTCCTTCTTTATGGAAGCTTCACCACATGACCCAGATTACGCTAGTTCTCATAACAGGCCGGGACCTTCTCAATATTGTGATTAACCATAAGCATGATGTATTTTGCCTGGACTATATTGCAGAGAAAGGGCAGATTCCAAATGCAGCTGCCCAACAAATATCTGTGGAAAGAAAAATTGATTCCTTATTTTAGACCTCTACTCTGTCTCATTAGCATTAAATGTCACACAAGTCTTCCAAGCTTATTTATCTGATTTTCCAACGTGAGATAAAATAGAAGCAGCTAATAGATACACAGCACGGTGGAAAGGCAATATTAGAAATAGGTTCAGCAGGCCGGGTGCGGTGGCTCACGCCTGTAATTTCAGCACTTTGGGAGGCTGAGAAGGGCGGATCACGAGATCAGGAGATCGAGACCATCCTGGCTAACACGGTGAAACCCCATCTCTACTAAAAATACAAAAAATTAGCCGGTTGTGGTGGCGGGTGCCTGTAGTCCCAGCTACTCGGGAGGCTGAGGCAGGAGAATGGCGTGAACCCGGGAGGCAGAGCTTGCAGTGAGCCGAGATCGTGCCACTGCACTCCAGCCTGGGTGACAGAGTGAGACTCTGTCTTAAAAAAATAAATGAATGAATGAAAGAAAGAAAGAAGGAAAGAAGTTCAGCAATAGAAAAGAAAGTAAGTCATAAAAGTGAATTAGAATGCAAAGTCAAAGAACACATCCACATTTAATGGGTTTTTTTTGTTTGTGTTTTTGAAAATTTAATTGAATAAAGTAAAGTTACCCTGGCTTATAATAAAGTTAGATATTATGACAAAAGACAAGCCAGTGACCTTTATATGCAATGTGTTTTGGTTTACTCATCAGATAAAATATTTTATTAATGAACAAAATAAAAAAATCTAAAAAAGGAACATGTAGAGAAACCTAGAGCTTAGCAGCATAGTTCTCTGAAATATTAATAAGTTAAGACATATATACCAATGAGAAATGACTTCAGAAATTTCACTCCAGGGGCCATTATAGCTCTGGAAATTCTTAAAGGATTCATTAAATTTTCAAGCACAGAAATTTGGTCATTTAATTGATTTTTATATATGCTTTTTACCCCTTGTGTTAGTTCTGATCGTCCTTAACCTACACACCAAATATGCTACAATTAAAAAGAGAAAGCTCAAAATATTTTAATCCCCAAACATAAAAACTGAATTTATTAAGTACCTAATAAAGTCTAGAAACTTTGTTACACTTACCACATAATTTTATAACTAAATATGTAACTTATCACAAAATCGAGATTCAAAATCTAACATTGGTGGAAAATGCAAAGTATGAGTTTAATAAGATATTAACGAAAATGCACACCTCTGTCTCTGCTATAACTACCTCATGTGTGGTTTGCACTAGACTTGGGTTGCCACTTGATCCATAGAGAACCGTTTTTAAAAATAAACCAGAGTAATTATGTCAAAACTCACAAAGCCCTGATTTAAATCATGAGAAATCTGAATAAAGCCTTCCTTGTCACTGGTGTCTAATTAGCACGGATTCTAAATTGAGAAGGGGAGCCCTAAAAATGAATTTTGTTGTAGCTGTAAAAATGTATACTCTTTACCAGCAGTTGCAAAAACAAATAATCTTCGTTTGAAGCAAGATCTCCAATTTTTCACCAGGATAGTGAATGAGCAAAGCTACATACATCCTGCAGAGTTGCTAGACACTCAAAGCAAAGGATATAGGAATTACACTAATTAACAACAATGGGACAAATCATTAAACATCAAGTAGAACATTCAGCCAAGATGATGAACAAATTATCTGTAAGCTAAGATTGTTACTGAAGAAAAAAATTAATAAACTTAGTGTGATGAAGTGTACAGTGTTTATAAAGTCTATAGTAATGTACAGCCATATCCTAGGCTATTAAATGTTATAAGTATTAGTAGTAGCAGTATTGGTAGTATTATCCTCTTTTCACATTTTAACCACAGAGCCTACATATGTATAATGATAACACGATAAATAGGAATCAGTTTTTACATTGGTTTTGATGGTTAACACTGTCTCAACTCATGGTATCTTGTCAGCAAAATTGCCTCTATTGTCCAGTTAGGCCTGATTTTAGTCTGGCATACAATTAAATCTAATATCTGGATGCACGTAAACTGTTTGATTAGATTTTGGGGGGGGTGGGTTTCTGCAGACATGAGCCATTGCTTGAATATGCAATATACTAATCCAATCAATCACCTTGATACATTTAGTTGTTTTATTTTTATAATTCTCTGTAACAGGTTTATCAGTCAAATTTATTGGTTATACTTATTGGTGTAAATGAAGAAATACTTTTTTTGTTCCCTCTCATCACTACCTTTAAACATGCTCATTGGAATCTCTTTTTCCCATCACTTGACAATAACTCCAGCCAATCTCCAGCTATCTAGCAATTTCCAAACACACTTTCAATAAAATTGAAAGACAATAAATCTATTTTTGGTAAATTTGACTTACTTTCAGGTTTTAAAAAGGTCTAGTTGCATCTAAATTAAAACTACAATTTTGCAATCAAATTAAAACATTTTCCCTACCTGTTCCTCGCCCTAGCTCAGAATTGATATGTAACAGGAAGATCTGTGGTTGTTTATCCAGATTTCCCTCTTTTGTTCATGGCTCCCTTAGGATTGTAATGGGGAAAACAAGAATTGTAGCAGGAAGAATTAAAAGAAAAGAGAAAAGCATTTTCTTTAATACTCTTATCTTTATTTCTATTGAGAGGCAGGCACCCAAATGCTTCTTCTGTCAGGGAGTGAATTTGTAAGTTCTTTGTAACTATGTGCTACCTATTTGTTAACCTGAGTAATTTGTTCTCCTGCTCACTTCTTGCTAACACTTGCCAGTGGATACCCGAAGCCTCTTACATCTTCTGTGGCATGCACTTGGCCTATATATAGCATATTCATTCATCTAAAGTGGGAAGAATAATCTGGCATCTTTTCTCTTTCCCCATCTTGCCATCAAAAGCTGCCTCAACGAGCATGTAGCCTTCAGAATTTTGAAAGCCAGAAGCAGGTAACAACTTGCCACGTTTAGCTTCATCTTGAAACTCTTGAGGACACCTATCAAACTTTCCCAAAACTGTCTCATCATGTATGGTTCCATTGCAGGATGGGTGCAATGCTGAGTGCCAGCAGGAGAGGAATATCCCATTCTTTCCTTCTTGAAATTGCCCCGTCTTTTTGAGCTCTCTTCCTATTTGGAAGGAGAACTAAACTTGCTTTAGTTCTCCTCACAAAAGAGAAAATAATTGAAAGCACTCTCATGTAGGCAACTAATTCACTGTCTATATTTTAATTCTTAGAATGCTTAGTCCTCTCTTCACATAAGAGCACAGGTAATTGAGGTCAATGAAGGTTGTAGAGTCACAGAACTTGTCTGGCTACTTTTTGTTAAATCCTGCAAAGACTTAACTATTCTTCTATAATTTAGGGACACCCATCATTTAATATGGAATAAACAAAAATCTGAGACATAAGGAAATTCTGTATCCATTCTATATATGTATAAATTATATATAGAAAAATAGTTTAGAAGAGGGGTTAATATCAATTTAAAAATAGGAATTTTGAAGCTGTGAATAATACATAGCATAAATATGTATAAGGATTCAGCAAAATGTTAGTTGACACGGGGCTAAATAAACCTGAAGTTTAAGAAAGATAAGAAAAGAACCCAAATATGCATAAATCTGGGGACAAAATTTGATATTGCTGCTAATAAAAAATGGAGGGGCATCATACTGGGAAGCTTCATTAATAAAAGTAACAAATTATGAGAACAAATAGTCTTATTATAGTTTATCTGGTGAAGCATTTTAATGAGGCGTAGCTGTCTGTTCCATTACCGAAAGAGTTTTCTTATGTGTGCTCTGGTAGATTTTCATATGGCTACACTGAAAGATACTCTCAAATGTTTGACTAATAATTCTATTTATAGGCAACTGTTTGGAAGGTTTAAAGTAAGGAAGATGAAGTTCATTTGGAAGCAGTGGGGAAAAAAATGGTAATGCTGGGCTTTGAATTTTATGGCTGCTGTAACTGTTCTTTATTTTTCAATTAATGTTTTAAATGCCATATTTTTTAGCTATTGCAATTAAACTGCCCTCATCTTTTTGCCCAGCAAAAAACCCATTAAGTTCTTCACTGAGATTGATTCTAGATTTTTTATAAAATTAATAACTTTGCTACCAGTTTCTCAAAAATGAGTAGAAACAACTTTTCAATGCAAATGCCAGTTTTTGCTACAGTGAAATTATTCTTTCTGTAGTGACTATTTGAACATTTATGGGCAATAGGACATTGAGAGATTTAGTATATGAACTACGAAAGATTTATCCTTAGATTATCTAATACATGTTTTCCATCTTGCAACATAAAACCTGAT
Source organism: Pongo abelii (assembly GCF_028885655.2). Classification (NCBI taxonomy): domain Eukaryota; kingdom Metazoa; phylum Chordata; class Mammalia; order Primates; family Hominidae; genus Pongo; species Pongo abelii. The sequence goes on along the minus strand of NC_071993.2, from coordinate 89,948,862 downwards.
CTCTTTTTAAAGTCGTGGTTGTTCTGAAAAATGAAATTAAATTATAGTACATGGCATTTTGACTGGGGGGAAAAAAACTTCACATGATTTAAGAGAATGGATGCTGGCAATTGACTATCTACTGTTTATTCAAAGCTTATAGATTGGCAACCAGATGTGGCAGAAAGTTGGCTGTTTTTCATTCACAACAAAAACGATGCTGTGCTTAATGAACGGAGGTTTGTTATCCCAGTAATAAGTAAAAGGAACATGAAAGCCCTTGTGTTTAATGCTTATGCAAATAAGCTATTTGCAGGTGGCTTTTGGGCAGGAGGTAAAATATTTTCAAAACTGGATCAAGTTTTTTAACCCTCAAAAATTACCAGCTAGAGGAAAACCTCCTAAAAACTTTATTATGCTATTTGCCAAGTAAATGAAATGACATCGCTTATCATTTAATAAATTACATATGAAAATTCTTTTCCTTATTATTTCATCAATCAACAAATAAATTCTAGAGGATTCTAGATATATTTATTTGGCATATTTTTTAATGTGGTATCAAATTTTGTGGATATTCTTTTAGAGAATCAATTTCTTAAAATGGCATTGAACATTTAATTTAAAATGCCCTTCTTGAACCATACATGTTTATTAGAAAATTATTTTATATAGGTTGTCCATTAAAAAACAATTTTCTATATATGTAAACATTTATGATAACTGCTCATTATTTTGGTCCATATTTATTTATCTACCTATTTATTAAACAATACAAATATTACACTTTGTAAAAATAAAGGCCTAGTCTAGGTTGAAAGTAAAATAATTCAGAGAGGTCTATATTAAAAGACAAGATAAAACAAAACACAAAATGATGAGAATCACAAAACCATTGCCAAATTTTCAGCTATGACATTTACTCTCCATGTGGCCTTAGGTACCTTACTCTCTCATTTTAACCTCTCTTTGATGACTGTAAAAATAATTTGTTACTAAGAAGCCCTCTCGCTTTAGTAGCTGTGACTATAGAATTAAGAACATAATTCACAAAAAGTGTTTGAGTCTTCCTGAAAACATTTTAAAATATCAATTAATCATTGAACAATACACAATCGCCTGGTCATTTGCTAAGAGAGGGTTGCATCCTCATCTCTGTTCACTCTGTCCTTTCTGAGACTCATATAGGTATGAGAGCTAGAAAAAATATTAATGTGTAGCAATTCAAATTTTCTCATTCATGAATCACTTCAGCAGTGAAAAGGATACTTTGTAATTTTAAAAAGGTGTTTTTATTAATATACTTCTATTATTCTACCCTAATCAACAGCAAATTTACCTAAATCATGAGACTGCTGGAACTGCTAATTTTTACAAATAAAAGACGTAAGAACTACTATTAAACCCTGTGAATTCTTTATCTACAATGAGAATGTCCATGAGTCAGCTCTTCTGACCCTCTGGCCAGTGTTCTGGAGTTACTGATCTGCAACTTTCTAATTGAACTCTAGCTTGGTATGTGAGAGCAGCTGTGGGTTAACCAGTGGAGCGACATTTAAGTCTTGACATTGCCATTAACGATTCACCACCTGTTGCAAGTTCAATAAGTTATTCACACACCAAATTGTGGCCACAGAATTCATTGAGATAAACTAAGTTAGAAGGATTGGGTGTCAATAAATGTTTGCTAAATCAGAATTGCTAATGATAGAAATCCATAGCTTAACAAAGCTGAGAAATCTTGTCTTCTTAACGTGTATTTATTGACTTCCCAGGATATGTATTAGTGAGGAAACATAGCTTCGGCATTTATTATTAGAGTGATAAGGAATAACAAACCACAGTGATTGAGAGACAGGGAAAGGCAGGGGGACCTAGAGACACAGTAACAGAAGAAGATTAATTGACTAATGAAATAAACTTGAGATAAGAGAGCACAGAGGAGGTTCAAGAGATGAAACCATATATTCCTCTCTATCTGCTCCCACTATCAAGGGAATTAATAGCATATTTTATAATGAATCCCTGATAAATATTAGTACATAATTGAAAATCTATTAAAATGGCTATTTCTTAGGGCGCAGAAAAATATTAAAACAAGTAAAGTTGCCATAAGATGGAATATTATATTTTCCTGCATGTCTGCTTCAAGGCCGAATCCTAATGGTCATATATGTAGGTAAATTATTCTTCTTAAAGCAACTTCTGGGAGGTGGTATTTGGTGGGGTATAAAAGGCCAGGGGTGTAGTGAGGGTAAAGTGTAAGTACTTTGATCTTTAGCCTTGACTATATTGGACTTGGGATCTTAGAAATCTTGGGGATAAACAGTGTATTAAATCCATAAATTCATGAAGTGTTGGTTATACAACAGGTAGAAACTACCTGCCACTTTTGGAGGGATAGTCTTCTTTTTTAAAAAAAAAACAAAAGGCCTTAAAGGCTTTATATATATATATATATATATATATATATATATATATATATATATAAAGTCTTTTTTATTCTAATAAATACTATTTTGTTTTTTAAAATGAAACAATCTGCACATATACAACTCCACTCTGAAGAAAGGCAATTATTTACATAATTATGCATAAATTCCTATAATTATGTTAGTAATTGACTTTCTTCAGAGTGGAGTTGTATATGTGCAGATTGTTTCATTTTAAGAAAAGAAATATTTATTTATTTGATTAACTGAAGTTATGCTTAAAAATGATTAAAATAACACAGATCTACTATCTGTCTTCATGAAGTTTAAATGTCCTGTAAGAAATTAAAGTAATAAAGACTACAACATTTATTATTTAACTGTAACTGTAGTGGGTAGTAAAAGAGACTGTTGTCTTGGCTTTCTGTGTGTTGGCTTTCTGCAGTAAAAAACTCAACTTGTGGTTAGGAAACGCCATTATTTATTATATCTAAATTAATCAAGTTGTATCCTGTAACAGGTTTCCTGTTATCCACTCATCTTCCAACTTCTGAAGTATGCTTTAAATGACAAGGGAGAAATCCAGACGCTACATTTTCTAGGATCTCAGTACAACAGAGCTCCAGGTGAAATTATGCTAAATAGGGGCATGAGCGTAAGATGTGGATGGCATAAAGAAGAGGTTTAGAGTGTTTTTCTGGTGACCTCCTGTTTAAGTTTGACAAGCATCTGAAATCACTGTTAGTAACTTTCCCATAATTATTGCGTTTCCAGCCTTTGTGAAAATAGCAGCAATTTTTTTCCTTTCTTTGCCTATGTACACCATCTAATAATGAGATAAGTCTCTTTCTTAGTCCCTATATTAAACATCTTTTTACATGAAACACATAGATTGGGATCTTTTTCTGACCTGTTCCTGTCTGATATATTCTTCAACTCTAAGATGAGTTCATACTCATCTTCTGAAGCCCCTGGGAAATGGGAAGTTTTTTTTCATATTAGATGTTGGTAGATAGAGGCCCATCCTTTAATAAACATCTATGTGCCAGAAAATGTACTAGGCACTTAGATACATTATTCATGTAACTCTACACAAATGTATCAACAACACAACAAAATATCTGTATAAAATAATAATTATTATATCCCTTATATGGAAGCAGATCCAGAGAGGAAGATACACTAGCACCTGTAAATAGAGGATCCAAGAATTAAACACCCATCTGTCGGACTGACTACAAGCTCTTTCTTTTTCATAAAATGCTAATTTATCTCCTGCTTCTAATATTCTTATCAAAATTTGTCATCTATTGTTATTGGGTCTATGGGTGTGTAGTGACTCCTTGGCTTCTATTTTGTTCTAGTGGATTACTGTCTTCTTTATTTTCATTCTAGTGTTTATTGAGAGTCCTAATTAATTAACCTGGCTGCTCTGACTTCCATCAGCTCACCATTGTCTCTTTTCCCAGCTCATAATTTCTGTAACAGAGCTCTAAGCTATGCTAACGTTCTGCTATATGCTGCCAGCCTCTCTAGATCCAAGTGCCTCTTATCTGCCAAGTTTACATGCACATGTTTAAAATCTTCTTATTGAATCTACATACAAAGTCTTCATGTCTTCCTCCTTGAAATAATAGCATTGTGAGAAGAAAAAAAATCTTCACTCTTTTTAAAACCAATTCAGGATGTCTAGGTAACACAAGAACACTCTGCAACAAACAAGAGGTAAGGGAATATTTACCTGGTATTTCCGTCCCTCATTATCATTCTCACTCATTATAAAATTGGTATCTGAAAAAAATCTTGCTGTAAAAACAAAAAGTAATGTACAGAGAGTATAAACAAAGAGTTTGCTTCACACCATAACCATTACCCATCCCATTGCCAAAGGAAAGATAGTACACTACATGATTCCAGGGAGCGGCATTCACATAGACTATAGTGTGCATGGCACATGCAGGAGTACACTACGTGATTCCAGGGAGCGGCATTCACATAGACTATAGTGTGCGTGGCACATGCAAGAGACCCCATAGTACTACCCGCTTTGCTCTCTTTGTAGACACACTCATGGATGATCCATACTCTCTGACCTGGAGTAGCCAAATAAAGAGTTGCATCAATGTATTACCATTCTTTCCAGACCATTTTCTAGGTATTCCCATTATACATTCCTTCAAATAGAAAGATTTTATTCTGTAAATCGCATCTCACTGTAAACATTTTTTTCTGAAATCTGAATATTTTAATTTCATACAGTTTCAACTGTGAGAGTACCTGACAGACTGACCTAACTCTAAGCTAAAACACTCATAAACTAGCACAGAAGCTTGTCATATCATTACACGTTTATCCATTGCTCTAAATTATTTATAGTTTTTCCTGAAACATCTATTAATATTGCAGTTATTTGAGATGACTGTGAGCTTACTATTTGCCAGTGATGGCATGAGCACCTTGGTTTAGTCTAGTGCCTGGCATTTAATAGGACCATTCTATTCATTTTCCCAAACTCTGGCAGCAAGATTAGCTCTAAGCATATTTTTTATCAGAACAATCATCCATCTTTAACTACATGTGAAGAAAGTACTTTCTTATATTGCATTACACATTTTTATATGGCCACAGAAATCCTTACTTAATCTGACAAAATTAAGATAAATTTCTTTCTCCTAAGGTCAAGGAAAGAATCATTCTCTACCATTTCCATGGAGACGATTCTCTTTTTCTCAATTGCCAATTGTCTACTGTGTGTCCTGGGTTCCATCTTTTCATATGTCATGAGGATTCTCACCCCAGTGTTCTGCTCCTCTGAGTCAAAGCCCTTGACTTTTCACTTCTCAATTGTTTTATTTGTAATTTTTTTGCTTTTATTTTTTCTCCATAAATGCTATGAAAGTGTATGTAAAAATTTACCCATCTTTTATTTTATATTTGTTATCACATTTTATTCACATACCAAACTATACAGGAAATGAATACAAGCAGATCTTTCTTAGTAGGAGGTAGAAGTAAAATTTTGTTTAGAATAAAAACAGAAAAAAAGAGAATCCCAATTCCGTATCACCAGTTTGCTCCTGAATGCGTGGTAAGTTTCCACTTATGAGATTGCTACCGTACACAACGCAAGGGCTTTTAAAAAATTGTCTACATGATAGTGGTTAAGAGCATACTTTAGGCTAGGTTACTTTAAAAAAATATGTCATCATCACTTCTGCCATCGAAAGTTAATTCGATGTATCATAATTGTTAAAGTTGAGTAGGGTTAAGGATTCTTCTCATTCAATGGTTTCCTTATAAACATAGTTTCTAATAAATGTCTATTTTTTTCTGTGAAATTAAACCATTAGATATTGCTGAATGTCTGTATATTTCTTACTTTTCTAGAATCTCATTCTTAATTATTTTCTTATATTTTTCCTTCACCAAAGTCTTAAAACCTGTGCAGCTGGTGTCTATTATTTAAATTCTGTGATGTATTTTATTTGACTTTATTTGTGTTTTTAGTCTTTTCACAGAAATTATTTTATTGTGATCTTCTTTTCCAAAAGGACTTAATTCGTATCTCTTTTCCACACCTATCTTCATTAGCAGGTTGCACTTCAGTTTCTTCAGTGCTTTTTTAGATAATATATTTTACTACATCTTCCTTCACAACACTGTATATGCTCTGATGATCAGGTCTCTCATTTTTTTTTTTTTTAATTCTTGTCCCCTTTGGGACCCATGACAAAGTAGAGGGCAGATTTTTTCTCACCTGGCTTAAAAGTAAAAAGGCTTCATATGTTTCTCCTCTGATTCTTCTTAGGCCCAGCACTTCCAAAAACAAACTAGTGCACAAAACATTAGTTGCAATGATACTTCAAAAGGTTCAAATACTAATTTTTGTCTGCTTTCTGTCTATATTTTTCTTCTAGAGAAATTTTCTGTTATGAAGTGTTGAACTATTCACTATATGTTAATATTTTCCAAATGAAATTTCCAAACTGATATTTAAATACATTCTCTTATATTCAAACATATTCTGAACTACTTTATGTTGTGTCTCTAGATCAATATTTATAAAACTAGACAGTTCATATATTTTTTTTCCTTTGCTAACTTTCAAGATCATATCAAAAAGTACCACTGTTGATTCGGTTTTTTATGTTTCATTATTTGAAACTATATTGACCTTTTTCCTCATTTCTTTATCATTTCCTGTTATTTCATCTTTGTGAGTCTTCCCATTAACGTTTTTTCTTTTTGATTTATTTTTTAATTGACAAATAAATTGTATATATTTAAGATGTACCACATGATGTCTTAAAGTATACATACATTGTGGAATGGCTACATCAAGCTCTTTAATGTATGCATATTTAATATATGCCTTACCTTGTAATTGGGCCCCTTGAGATTCTAGTATCTCAGCATTTTTAGTGACTGAGATTAAAAAAAGTCAGATTAGGCTCTTGCTTGCTTGCACAAAAGCCAACATCCCTTGTTCTCACAATACAATTGCAAACTGCTAATGTACTATTTCTTTGTCAAGCAGGAAAAGATAACTTCAAGGTAACCAAAAACATTTGCAGAAGGAAAGAATGCCTATAAGGATGTTGCAACTAACTGTTGAGACCCAGCAGTCTGGTTGCTCAGGATGTTATCAGAGATTAAAGAAACACAAACTTTCCCTTTGGTTCCCTAAAACTCCCCCTCTCTTACTCTCTAGCTGCAAACAAACCTCTCTGCTTTGTCTTATTGTTAAGACATATCAGAGAGATCTTGCCCTGTTCTCACTTTGGCCAAATGGAATAAACTTTTATCTATCCCTAAGCGTTGGTGTGTCAGTGTTTGGTTTCAGCTGAGCATCAGTTACATGAGCCCGAATTTGGGTCTCTACAACATCTTCAGCTAGTTACTATTTTTTTTGTGTGTGTAGTGAGAATACTTAAAATCTACTCTATTGCCAATTTTCAAATATAAATGTATTGTTATTCATTGTAGTCACCATGATGTGCAATCAATTTTTTGAACTTATTCCTCCTGGCTAACTGGAATTTTGTGTCTTTTGACCAACATCTCTGCAATTTCCCCATGCCATAGCTTCTGATGACGACCAAGTAACTCTCTGTTTCTATGAGTTTTATTTATTTAAACTCTACATATAAGTGAGATTATGTCATGTTTGTTTTTAAGTACCTGGCTTATTTCACTTGACATAAAGTCTCCCAGGTTCGTATGTGTTGTTGCACATGACAGGATTTCTTTCCTTTTTAAGGCCCATTAACCTTTTATAGATCTGTTACTGAGGTAATCAAAACTTATTGGACAATTACGTTATTTGAATAAATTGAAACATAACAGCTTATAAAGGGTCAAATGGTAGTAACAGCCTAAGAAATAGGTTTGGAATATTATTTCTTAGCATAAAAGATGAAGATAATATTGGTCAGAGTCTTCTAGGCTTGAATTCTTGGCTACTTAGATTTTATCAAGTAAATTGTAAAAGGATAACCAATCAATATTTCACATGAATTTCTGTATGAATTTTGATTTGACAAGAAAGTCTGTGAAAACAAAACCACTATTATCTGTGAACTACCTAATGTGGAAGTAAATATCCTTAAATAAAACCTTGAGAAAGTATATTACACAACTTTTTTCCCACAGATATCCCATATGTCATAACTAATTATAATATTTAATTGAAAACAAAATCTTTCTTCTTAAGAAAAGATTTTATTCAGTTTTAGAACGTTGAAGTTTCTCCACTCTAATATATACAGAACTTCTCTAACCTTTAAAAATACCGCTTTGCTTATTACTCATGATAACTGGGCCACATACATAATTAAAACATACCATTTATTATTTCGCCATGTGAAAGTGGCATCTGGTTCCCCAACTTGACTTCAAACTGTAATTTTAAACAAATAATAAAGTGTTTTGAACTCATCCTTTTTTATGGCTGCATAGTATTCCGTGGTGTATATGTGCCACATTTTCTTTTTTTTATTGTTATTATTATTATACTTTAGGTTTTATGGTACATGTGCGCAATGTGCAGGTAAGTTACATATGTATACATGTGCCATGCTGGTGCGCTGCACCCACTAACTCGTCATCTAGCATTAGGTATATCTCCCAATGCTATCCCTCCCCCCTCCCCCCACCCCACAACAGTCCCCGAAGTGTGATGTTCCCCTTCCTGTGTCCATGTGTTCTCATTGTTCAATTCCCACCTATGAGTGAGAATATGCGGTGTTTGGTTTTTTGTTCTTGCCACAGACAAAACCAAACACCGCATGTTCTCACTCATAGGTGGGAACTGAACAATGAGAACACTTGCACACAGGGTGGGGAACATCACACACCAGAGCCTGTCATGGGATGCAGGGAGTGGGGAGGGATGGCATTAAGAGAAATACCTACTGTAAATGACGAGTTAATGGGTGCAGCACACCAACATGGCACATGTATTCACATGTAACAAACCTGCACGTTGTGCACATGTACCCTAGAACTTGAAGTATAATAATAAAAAAAAGAGAAGTGAAAAAAAAATTAAAAAAAGTGTTTTGAAACATTAATGTGGTTAATTGTCTTATCTATTGTCTATGTTCATCAGGAGCTGTGACATGGCCAAAGGAAGGTAATCAGAGGAAGGAAGAGAAGAAGCTAAGTTCTAGAGAATCCATTAATCATTCCTTAGATGACTGACCATTTTATTATTTTCCCAAGTAAGCTGAGGCTGACAATATCATGAATCATTTACATATACCAGTATTCAAATGCTCCATTTTTAAACTGGGAGGGGGTATGTTTTAGAATAGAAAAATGAAATTCCCTCCATCTCCTCCTAGTGTACATCATTAAGAAGAACCTAATGGAAACATAAGGTTCTAAGGTTCTTGCTGGAAACAATAATCAGAACTGTAGGAATTCTCTTATGGAAAACATTAAAAAAAGGAAATTCTAGCAATAGAATTCATTGTTAAAGCCGTAAGTTACAACGATATTGTCTGTGCATGCTGACTGTAATCCTCTATAATCTTCAAAGGCAAACAGGAACAGTAATAATCTTTTCATGTACTCTTAACTTCCTTCTCTGAAAGGCTAGGAAATGTCTTACATGTAGCACTCATACTGTCATTTAATCAAACCCAGTTTCTATTTTTCTTCAACTTCTAGATGAATGGATGCTTAGTCTTTCGGGCACAATGTGAATTTCTTAAGGGTCTGTAGACTACATCTCCTATTTTTACTTCTCAAAGTTTCTCTCAAATTGTGATAAAGAGTTTCACTCTATTGGTACTGTTAACTGCCAACCACTTTGAAGGCCTCCTCCTCCACTTTTTTCTTTTTCCCCACATCTAGGCAAGCAGTAAGAAAACTCTGAGTCTCTATTCCTTGGCTATGGCAGGGAAGTTCAAACCATTTAAATCCTGAACTACTGGGGCTGAAGGTAAGGGACTCACTTGGGCCCAACCCTTAACCCCATTAAATACCAGAACTCCACTGACTCTTCCTTAGGTTTCACTTCTCACCGAACCTGAGCCCTTTTTGTTGTGGATTATTTTGCCCTTTAGTAGGTAATAATACCATGTAAGTAATAAATTTGTTTCATTTCCTTTCAGTCTTGATATCCATAAATTACTAGGGGCAGGGGTGGTGTAGAGTTGCCTAGTATTCACCAAATAAAGTAAAAACTGCACACACACTGAGAGAAAAATCTAGAGAAACATTCCCACATTGCCACACACAGTTTTCTTGCTTGCTACTGGTAAATATAACCTTCTCTATCCAAGAGTTCAATTAACAACTTTGGATAGGAAATATTCATAAGGAAAAATGGATGGCTGCATGAAAGGAGAGTGTTCTACCTGACTTTATTCACTAATCAGGATATGCCTAAAAACTGGGTGGCAAAAACTGAACTGTAGGTTTTGAGAAAGATTCCAATAACAAGAAAAATGTACAAACATTTTTATTGTTGTTTATCCCTAAGCAAGACAGCATAACAACTATTTATACAACATTTACGTTGCATTAAGTATTACGAGTAATCTAAAATGGATTTAAAATATATGAGAGAATATAAGTAGGTTATATGTAAATACTAGGCCATTTTATTAAAGGACTTGAGCATCTGGAGATTTTGGTATCTGTTGGGGGATGGGAGGTGGGGCAGCAGGTCCTGGAATCCATCCCCCATGGATACTGAGAGACAAACGTACATAGAAGCTACAAAAGCAAATTACTTATTTCGCCTTTTGCTGTTGACTTAAGGAAAAGTATGCACTGTATCATCAGTATAGAGAGTTCTTGAAAAGCCTAGATCCTCCCAAAGTTTGAATAGGTGTTGAAAATAGCGAGATGTGGTGATAGCTCAGATAGAGAAAAGAGAAGAAAACCTCTAGGGAAAACCATTTCCACTTTTAGAAGCAAGTTTGAAGTGGCAGATGACTACTCCTTTTTTTATAAATGTATATATATTTATTATACTTTAAGTTCTAGGGTACATGTGCACGACATGCAGATTTGTTACATATGTATACATGTGCCATGTTGGTGTGCTGCACCCATTAACTCGTTATTTACATTACTTTTTCTACTGAAAATATTTTCTTGGCTTCCTGTCAAGTAATGTGAGTTGCAAAAGGCATTGAAGATTGGACCAACTAATGAAATGGAATCAGGACATGGTTTCATAAAATAAGAGTGGTTTTTTTGTAATTTATTTATAGTTTCTTCCTTTTTCATTTTTTTCACTTATTTATATTCCAAATAAGGTTTGTCATTTAGCTAAACTTTTTATTTTGCCCCACATATCATTCTTACGACTTCTTGGATTTAATAGGATAATAAAATTTCTAAAGCAGGCTGGTCTATGGCTTCCTTAAATTAACCCTGCCTCTTCTCTTACCAAAGTTACTAAAGGCAAATATAAATAATCATGACCAAAATATAAAGATATGAATGAGATTTACAGAGAATAACTTTACTCAGTTATATAGCGTTACCCACAAACAAAGGGAATTTACTAGCTTCAATTGAAAAAAAAATCCCATGACATCTATGATATTTGCTTCTGTTATCTCCACATTCAAAGGAAAACAAACACAGATTATCCACATATTTAATCACTTTTTATTTTACAAACGCTCTGTAAACAAAATGCTTCTCAGACCTATTCAATACAATTAAAATATAACATAGCTTTGCCAAAAGGTATATTCCAAAGTTATCAGTTAGATTTATTAACTGATAAAGATGAGCAATTTAATGTGAATGTTTTCTTTAGTGAATATACAGAATTCTCTCAAAGTTAAATTATTCAAAACATACCTAAATTCGCCTAACTCAAAAATGTAGAATTCTTATACTCAATATCTGCACATTCTCACATATAAAAATATAATCTAAATGTTATTTTTAACAATGTAAAATTTGTTTCTCTCTTTGTTATTGCCAAGATTCCACTGACTGTAGAAATATAAAAGAAAAACAGCATTAAATCGGGTGTGATAAAATCACCTTTTTCTGTTTATCTCCACTACTGGCATTTACTGGCACTTGGAAACTATTTATAAACTTATATTCTTATTGCTAACATCAATTATGATGCAAATACTTGAAATTTTTTACTGACTTCATAAATAATGCATGAAAGTCTATAGACTTCAACTAGTGAGCATTATCTTTCGTGGTTTATAAATACAGAATACAGAATAAGGTATAGTTTGGATGAGTCTGAACAACAGATGTTTCTGCTTTATGAATTCTGGTCAAATCATTTGGAAAGAGTTTTATTTATACAATAAGCATCTGTGTTTTGGAAAGTTAAACTAAAAATTATTTTGTCATTTTCTCTAATAGCTTGGGACCTACATAAATCTGTTAAGTTGACCTTAAATAGAACTAAAGATGATAGTAGAGGTATTTAAAACAAGTTTGGATAGTTTTTACACATGTAAATCTATAACATACCTTTACCAAAATCTAATACTTAAGAAGAATTAATGGAAATTATACAGTTATTCCAACTCTAAAGTTTTATGACACAAATATATTATTTAGATAGTATCTTCACATTAATTTTGTTTAAAAATCTCCATTATGCTTTAGAGGGGATTTCAGTGAGAATACATATACCCCATCACATTTTATCAAGCTGAAAACTGATTATGCAACTTTTTGTAGGTACAGAGCAAGTTTAATCCATTTAACTCATGCCAGACTTCAGGTATTTAAGAATAGCTATCAAGTATTCCTTTAAGAATTTTTCTTTACAGGCTAGTCATCCTTACTTCCTTCAAGTAATTGTTAATTTGCTTGATGCCAGGAGCCATAAATTATGTAGAATTCATTTTACTAATTTCCATTATAATATATATTTCGTATATATCATTTGCTTCCTCAAAACCCACAGTTCAGTTTTTGCCACCCAGTTTTGAGGCATATTCTGATTAGCGAACAAAAGCAGGTAGAAAACTCTTTTACTAAAAATAACCAAAACATAGTTGGGAGGGGGTGGTTAGGGCATACATTTTTGACCTTGTTTATCTCTTAGGCAATACTAAGTACTTTCACATATAATCCTATAAAATGCTTCTCCTCCATGCTACTTGAATAATCAAAATTTTGAGGTTATATATATAATTTCACAACTGCTTTTTTCTTTCTCTATTCAACAAATTCTACCACTTAGACACTAGCTTTCTCTGTTTCTTCTGTGGCAGTTGATAGAATTTTACCTATATTTACGCTAATAAATCAATCATCCAGCTATATTTTGCACAGGGGTCCTGCTAATCTTCTTGAATTCTTCCAATTTTAGTATATGTGCTGCCAAAGCAAGTGCCAGCTATTTTTGAAGAACTGATATGTACTCCTAAGAACACAAGATAAAGAGAATCCTAGGAATAAAGTTGGTAAGCCAATTTTTTTTTTCTGTTTCCTATTCTTTCCTTTTACTTCTCGTCTTCCATTCTAGAGCTGATTCACAGGAATCCTTCAAACACTTCTTGGATAGGTCTTTCTGGAGTCCCTTCAAAAGTTCCTGTTTATAGATGCACATAAGAATATGAGAGGGTCAGAAGTCTTCATGAGTCCATCTCTTTTGTTGGAATTCAAGAAAAGAGACTAGACTGGAGAGTAGAACTAGATTTTTTGAGTCATGTTTAAATAATGACCACACCGCATGTACACATTTAGATGCTGTCCCCAGTTGAAGAGTTCTGTCCACTGTCAAAATTCATGTCTACCTGGAACCTCAGAATGTGAGCTTGTTTGTAAATCAGTTTTTGCAGATGTAACTAGTTAAGATGAGGTCGTACGGGAGTAGAGTGGGCCCTAAATCCAATCACTAGTGTCTCTATAAGGAACGCTTTTACACTGTTGGTGGGACTGTAAACTAGTTCAACCCTTGTGGAAGTCAGGGATCCTCAGGGATCTAGAAGTAGAAATACCATTTGACCCAGCCATCCCATTACTGGGCATATATCCAAAGGATTACAAAACATGCTGCTATAAAGACACATGCACATGTATGTTTATTGTGGCACTATTCACAATAGCAAAGACTGGGAACCAACCCAAATGTCCAACAATGATAGACTGGATTAAGAAAATGTGGCACATATACACCATGGAATACTATGCAGCCATAAAAAATGATGAATTCTTGTCCTTTGTAGGGACATGGATGAAGATGGAAACCATCATTCTCAGCAAACTATCGCGAGGACAAAAAAAACCAAACACCGCATGTTCTCACTCACAGGTGGGAATTGAACAATGAGAAGACATGGACACAGGAAGGGGAACATCACACACCAGGGCCTGTTGTGGGGTGGGGGGAGGGGGGAGGGATAGCATTAGGAGATATACCTAATGTTAAATGACGAGTTAATGGATGCAGCACACCAACATGGCACATGTATACATATGTAACAAACCTGTACGTTGTGCACATGGACCCTAAAACTTAAAGTATAATAAAAAAAAAAAAAAAGAAAGTGAAATTCAGACACGGAGACACAGAAGCACACAAAGAAGAAGGTCATGCAAAGAAGGAGGCAGAGATAGGAAGAAAGCAGCTACAAACCAACCAGAACCAAGGATTTCTGAGAGCCCTCATAAGACTGGAAGAGGCAAGGGAAGGTCCTTCCCTAGAGCCCTCAGAGGAAGCACCTTCTAACCTCCAGAACTGTGAAAGAACACATTTCTGTTATTTTTAAGCCACCAGGTTTGAGGTAATTTGTTACGGAAGCTCTAGAAAACAAATATACACAGGACTCTTCTTTCCAATAGGTCTGAAGGAGATGTGTATCTATATCTCCTTGAATAAATAAGTATAATAGAGATTAAATATAACAGATTTATATATTTATAAATATAAAACAGATTTATATAATTTTGTAAACACAAAATAGATTTATATAGTTTTATAAATATAAATATATGCATATAAGTTTAATTTTTAATTACTACAATTTTTTCTATAGGCTCTCAATAAGGCAAATACACAATGACCAAACAGAATAATAATTGCTTTTCATTTATATATTATAAATGCTTTTCATTTATAGATTATAAAGAATTTCAATTATAGATTTTAAAGAATTACTGTGGGCAATTAAATAAAAGCCTTTTCAAAAATGATGTAAAACTAAATCTATAGTATTCAAACATGATTATAGGACATTTCTTGTTTGAAATGATTTATTCTATTATGGTTTATATAAAATATCCAATTTTATATTTATACTTTAATATATTCAGCATTTAGCTCTGGACTCAAGATTATTGAACCATAGCCATTTATTTTAATTTCATATTTTGTCTTCATGTAGAAAATCCAAAGTTTTGTTTAAAATTTGGAATTCTCAAATTCTAAAGCATGAACTGAGGAGAAAAAATAGTACGGTAACACTTAAAAATGTTTAATAAAGTTGATGCATCACATTTAATATATCCAGAATCTTATTCAACTGATGTTTAATAAATATTGCTGTGGATTATTCCTTTGAAATAATATTTTAATAATACACATGCATAGACATACATGTACATACATGGTTCAATGTGGTGTTTTATTCCTTGCCTATAATTACATGGGTAAAAAGAATGCATATTTATGCTGAAATGAAACCATTTTGCTTTCTAAAAAGAAACACAGACACACATTTCTAAGTGCAATGACAGCAAATACTAATACATTTACATACATTCTTTTGTCTTTTGACCTTTTCAAGCAACATTATGCAAAGATATCTAGGTTACATCTGATTAGCTTTCAAATGTTTTAGCACGGTTTGAGAAACTTTGTTTTGTAACTTCGATAAGGTTTGGCTGTGTCCCCACCCATATATCATCTTGAATTGTAATTCCCATAATCCCCATGTGTTGTGGGGATCCAGTGGGAGATAATTTAATCATGGGGGTGATTACTCTCATGCTGTTCTTGTGATAGTGAATTTGTTCTCACAAGATATCATGGTTTTATAAGGGGTTTTTCCCTTTTGGCTCAGCACTTCTCCTTCCTGCTACCATTTGAAGAATAATGTGTTTACTTCCCCTTCCAATATGATTGTAAGTTTCCTGAGGCCTCTCCAGCCCTGTGGAACTGTGAGTTAATTAAACCTCTTTTCTTTATAAATTACCAAGTCTCGGGTATTTCTTCATAGCAGCATGAGAATGGACTAATACAGAAAACTGGTAGTGCAGAAAGTGGAGCGCTGCTGTAAAGATACCCAAAAATGTGGAAACA
This sequence comes from Pongo abelii, assembly GCF_028885655.2. NCBI lineage: Eukaryota > Metazoa > Chordata > Mammalia > Primates > Hominidae > Pongo > Pongo abelii. The sequence goes on along the minus strand of NC_071993.2, from coordinate 89,932,695 downwards.
ACATTGGAACTGGGTAACGGGCAGAGGCTGGAAAAGTTTGGAGGGCTTAGAAGAAGACAGGAAGATTTGGGAAAGTTTAGAATTTCCTAGAGATGTGTTGAATGGTTTTGACCAAAATGGTTAAAGTGATATGGACATCTAAGTCAATGTTGAGGTCTTGATGGAGATAAGGAATTTGTTAGGAATTGGAGTATAGGTCACTCTTGCTATGCAGGGAGACTGGCAGCATTTTGCCCCGCAGAACTTTGAACTTGAGAGAGATGATTTAGGGTATCTGGCAGAAAAAATTCTAAGTGCTAAAGCACTCAAGAGGAAGCAGAGCATAAAAGGTTTGAAAATTTGCAACCTGATGATGTGAGAGAAAAGAAAACCTCATTTTCTGGGGAGAAATTCAAGCCAATAGGGAAAATGTCTCGAGAACATGTCAGAGACCTTCACAATAGCCCCTCCCATCACAGGCCTGAAGCCCTAGGAGGGAAAAATGGTTTTGTGCCCCTCTTCCCACAACCCATGCAGCCTCAGGACATGGTGCTCTGCATCCCAGCTGCTTCAGCCCCAGCCGTGGCTAAAACGGGTCAGTGTACAGCTCAGGCTGTTCTTCAATGGGTACAAGCCCCAAGCCTTGGCAGCTTACACATGGTATTGGGCCTGCAGGTACACAGAAGTCAAGAATAGAGCTTTGTGAATCTCTGTCTAGATTTCAGAGGATGTATGGAAATGCCTGAATATCCAGGCAGAAGTTTGCTGTGGGAGCACAGCCTTCATGGAGAGCCTCTCCTGGGGAAATGTGGAAAGGAAATATGGGGTTGGAGCCCCACACAGCACTGTCTAGTGGAGCAGTGAGAAGAGGGCCACCATCCTCCAGACCCCACAATGGTAGATCCATCCACAGCTTGCACCGTGCACCTGGAAAGGCCACAGACACTGAATGTCAGCCTGTGAAAGCAGCTGAAGGGGGGCCATACCCTGCAAAGCCAGAGGAGCAGAGCTGCCCAAGGCTGTGGGAGCTCACCTCTTGGAAGGGCATAACTTGGATGTGAGACATGGAGTAAAAGGAGATCATTTTGGAACTTTAAAGTTTAATGACTGTGCTATTGGATTTTGGGCTTGAATGGGGCCTGAAGCCCCTTTGTGTTGGCCACTTACCTCTGTGTGGAATGGATGTATCTAACCAGTGACTGTATCCCCATTGTATCAATGATGTAACTAACTTACTTTTGATTTTACACGTTTGTAGGCAGAAGAAACTTGCCTTGTCTCAGATGAGACTTTGGACTTGAACTTTCAAGTACATGCTGGAATGAGTTAAAACTTTGGGGAACTGTTGGAAGGGCATGATTGTGTTTTGAAATGTGAGTACATGAGATTTGGGAGGGACCAGGGGTAGAATGATACGGTTTGGCTGTGTCCCCACCCAAATCTCATCTTGAATTGTAGTTCCCATAATCTTCACATGTCATGGGAGGGACCCAGTGGGAGGTTATTTAATCATGGGGTTGGTTACCCTCTTGTTGTTCTTATGATAGTGAGTGAGTTCTCACTACATATGATGATTTATAAGGGGTGTTTCCCCCTTAGCTCAGCACTTCTGTTTACTTCCCCTTCTGACATGATTGTAAGCTTCCTGAGGCCTCCCCAGCCCTATGGGACTGTGAGTTTATTGAACCTCTTATCTTTATAAATTACCCAGTCACAGGTATTTCTTCATAGTGGTGTGAGAATGGACTAATACAATCTTTTTCAGCTTTTGTTTCTTAGGGATGCAATTCAAGTTAAGGTAAGAATAGTGTAGTATAAATCAGCCTTGCTAAGACTTCTATAAATCATTAATTCAGCAGCTAATTCAAAGCACAATTTTGTACATGGTAAAAAAGTATCTATTGCAGATGACTAATTTCAACTCTAACTATCAAAGTGACAAAAAAACGAGCTATCAACATCAGCCCTCCTCAAAAATGTGTGCACTATTTTACTAGCAATAACAACTAAACAATGAGCAATATTAGGAAGATTAAAACCCATAATGTAATGTACTGTTTGACAGCCAAAGACTTTAACAACGTCCTATCCTTTCTATTACCTCTGGACCCTTTATTCTTCTGCTAACGTCAGCCCTCCTAATCTTTCACATTACATTCCTATATTGCACCATTTCAGAATTTTCTACCTCACAGTTGGAATGTTACCAGATACTCCTCAGTGTATGGACCACCTGCTATTGCTCTCAGCTCATGTTTGGAGAAAACTGGTTTATGTAAAATTTTATTTTTTTTCTTCTGGTAAATGAAAGCTAATTTGCAATATGTTTCCATGGGAAAATTCTAGGCATAAAAATTATATAACCACATCTAAAATTGCTAAACAATATTTTTTAAAATACTTAAAATTTAATGATAAATCATAGTCATAAGCACATAAAATAAAGTAATATCAAAATGAAAATTAGGAACACAAAAGTATGTGCTACAGGGAAAAATATAATCCAACAGTTCTCAAACAGTCTACAATATCTATAAAATCTATGTATTGAGTTTCTACGATGCATTCAGCACTGTTTTATGCCCAAACATAATACAATATTCTTGTTTCAAGTGGAGAAGTTTGGGCTGTATATGGGATGTTGTTTCCATACATCAGTGGCCACTGAATAACAATAAAACTCACATTCTGTTCTCATGAAGGCATGCTTGTAATGGCTACCGCCAAATGAGACTCTATTTTACAATAGGGTGTGCATTTCTTATGTATGTTTTATGTATCTCCATTATTTAAAGGATGTCTTTCCATATGCTTTTCTCTTATTAAAATTGAAGATTCTGTTCTACTTTACTTTTGGACAGCTAACTTTTATTGTTTATTCCATAGACTCCCTATTTGTTTCTCACCAATCAATGTTGGGCATGAAGCCAGGCCCAACAGAAGCCCTTAGTCCACGGAGAATTACTTTTATTCACACTATCATAAGAATTAGTATCTTAAAAATTTTCCAATATGTGAATGTAGTGCTTAGAAAACTTTAATCATTTCACATTGCCTTTGGCATTACAATTAAATATCTGGCTTAATATATAAAGTCTTTCACAATTTAACTTAATGGCAGTTATCTTCTCCCCATACAATTCACTCAACCTCAAAACTTAAAACTACATAACCATTCATGGTTCTTTGCTTTTTTTTCTGCTTGCCAGGCTGTATCTAAGTTATATCAGATAGATTACTCAAGTGTCATCTCTTTTATACACCCTTTGTGATGCTTGCAGAGTGAATCTTTCCTATGGCTATTAGTTTATATAAACATAAACATCTATCGTAGCTTATGTTTTTAGTTATATATTTACTTGCAGAACTTGTTCTTTGATTACAGGCATTCACCATACATGCCTCCCTCTGACTTCCTTCAAAACATACTTCAGTGACTGAACTCAACATGCATTGTAGCTTAGTAGTAAAAACAACATATTCAGGGGCCAAGATTCTTGCCTTTGGATCCCAGGGCCATGTACTAGCTGTCTGACCTTGAGCAAGTTACTTACTTAAACTTTCAGTATCATAAGTTTCATTACTAGTGTGCTGATACTAGTGTATAGCAGGTTCTTAAATAATGTTGTTTCATTCAACATCCTTCCACTGTAACATTGATGAGAAAAAACAAATTCCTGGTGGGAGCCACTGCAGGTATACAGTTTGTACCTTCTCCCCTTGTCTATGTGGGTTTTCTCTGGGTATTCTGGCTTCCTTTTATATCTCAAAAATATGTATGTCATGTTCATTGGTGTATCTACATGGTCCTAAAATGAGAGAGAGAGTGTCTGTGTGTGTGTGTGAGTGTGCCCTTGATAGAATAGTGTCATGTACAAAGTTTGTTCCCACCTTGTACCCTGAATTGCCCAGAAAGGTTTTGTCCACCTGCGACAGGAACAAGAAGGCAAATAATTATCTTATTTGTTTTTATTAATCTTTCCTAAAAAGTACATATAGCTCATATTTATTTCAATATTTAATATTATAAATATTTGTATGTTTATTTAGAAGCTTGATGTTTCATGAGAAGAATTATGTCGTAGGAACTTAACTCTTGTTTATATCAATTAGCCTATGATCAAGTTTGTTCCTATATAAGTTGTTTCGCATAAAGTCGCAGTTGTCAAGAACCTATGGAGGATGTTAAGTGAGGATTTACAGTATAAAATTCTTATGTTATTTGGAGAAAAATGACTAAATATAATTAGTCCCATAATGTAAAGATTTTAGAGACTGACGTGAAGTCGGTGTTTTATGAGGATATTAGAAAAAGACAGGTGAGAGACAGGATAGAAATAAGAAAAAGAAATATTAAAAACATCCTTTCCAAGAAAGAATAATTTTTATATGTAATCACAAAATTGTAGGAATGGATGAAGTTACTAAAAAATCTATTCCAGTGCTCAGATGAAGGAACTGAAGGCCTGTGAAGTCACGCAAGTTTAAAGCAGATATAGGAATAAACTCCTATTTCATTGGTCTCTTCACCCAGAGGTTTTTGTTTTATCCTTGACTAAAGTCTGCAACGTGTTTTCCTTACGTCAAATCTTGCTCTTAATATTTTTAGGCATTCTGCAACCCTTTGTTGACTACTTGACTTAGCTCTATTTGCCATTACTTTAAATGTATATTATAAGCCTGCATTGAAGTTTTTCAAAATAAAAACATACCCAAGCTGTTCTTTTCCACAGATGATTTGGGGAATAAAAAAGGAGAAATAACAGTCTAATTTCAATATTGAAATAGAGATCAGTTGAACTAAAACAGAAGAATAAATGGGGTATAAAGCAGTCCACTAAGATATCCATAATTTCATACTGAACTCTTCAGGAATTGTGATTTCTTAACTAGATTCATTTATTTACTTAATAAACTTTTACTGAATACCTGCTATGTGCCTGACTCATCTACTGATTAGCAAGATTAACATGGTTCCTACACTCACAATGCTCACATTTTGCTATAGAATTCATAATAATAAAAATCATCATAATCATAAAACTTGAAATAGGGACAACTGATAGCCATGGAAGTACTTTTCTGAAAGGAGTAATATTACCATATTTCAGGTTTTAAAACGTCACTTCAGAAAAATATTTGGAGACAGTTGGAAGGAACGTAGAGTATATGCAAGGAGACAGACAAGATGCTAATGCAACAGGGCACCAAACACCAAGAAATAAGCAAGTAAAACATGGAGCGAGAATCCTAGTTTTTTGCAGAAGATTAAAAGAGAAACCTTGAGAGACATGTATTTGGTATAATACACAAAATGTCATCATTCATTTACTATAGGGAGTGAGGGAATGAAAGGCATCAGAAATAACTTTCATCTCTCTGGCTTGAGAAACTAGGTGGGATAGAGATAAGGAAAATGGAGAATAATTTATTTTATCGAGGTAGCGAGTTGAAGGATGATATGAATTTTGAACCACTGAGTTTGAAATGCACTTGAGGAAATCCAAAGTGGGGGAGTGTTAAATAGCCAATCCTAATTAGAAACAGTCATTGAAAAATGTATTTTTTTGGAGAAATCATGACATTAAAACTAGAAAGAACATATTTTTGAATAATACCATGTTTATCAATGCCTGATAAACAGATACAAAGTGCCTAAAGATTCTTTTTTATAAATTATTGATCATTCATTTAAATGATATTAGAACATAGAATGTCTATTTACATCACCTGCCATAAGAGTGACAGCATATTAGCCACTGGTATTCATGCTTGACTATGCAATTCAGAAGAACATCAAAGAATATTCTTCATTGTGTTCATAAACTCTTAAGTGAATAAATAAAGAAAATGTAATGCCTAGCAACATTTTCTAGCAATTATTCTTCTGCAATGCACGAATACATATTTGTGCTATTGTAGCAGTAGGTTCAACCTAATTAACTCAGAAAATCATTTATGCACAATAGCCTATCTTTCACGTACAGCAGATCATGTATATTTTCTTTACTTTTTGCAAATTTTATATAACATTAGCACAAAAAAAATAGTGGTTGTGGTTCCTGGTTCTTAGCACAGCTGTTTGTCACATCCATGTCCATGCTAGTTTTTCCATGTGTGATTTAACTACCAAGTTAACCATTTGAGATTAGACCATCTCTTGGATTTATGACTCTGTGCCTATAATATCCCAGCTGCCTATAGGTCTTTATAAGCATATATAGCAACACATGTTGTCAACAACAATTGCTTAGATATTAAATAGGTGAAACCTCTGGAATTAGGCAAACTGTGTGCAAATATTAAATATTGCTTCAGACCTTGAGAAACTTTTTTTCAACTACCTGTGCACGTATTTCCTCACCTGTAAAATGAAACCAATGATAAAACAGAACCTCCTTCTTTGGACTGTAGTAAGAATTTAATACTTAATTTTTAACAAATTCTTATGGTAAGGACTTAATATTTAATTCTTGAGAAATTCTTATGGTAATAATGTTTAATTCTTACCAAATTCTTATGATAAGGATTTAATATTTAATTCTTACCAAGTTATTAGGGTAATAATTTAATATTTAAAATATTCATTTTTTAGCATATATGAAGTTCTTAGAATACCTACTAGCATATGATAAAATCTTAGAGAAATTTAACAATTTTATTATAAATTAGATTGCTTAATACATAATCACGTTACATGAATTGAGATAGTCAATGCAAATAAAAAATAATCTTCACTGTGTATCCTTTTATGTTACTCAGCTTTCAATTTCTCATACTATCTCAAAGAAAATGTAGCTAGTAGTTATTTTTCAGAATCTGAGAAGTGTTCTGCAAATGTGCGTAATAATTTTTGTCAGTGTTGAAAATCTTTAGGACTTTCTGTAAAGTCGATATTTAATGAGTTGAACTATTGTCTTTAGCATTTATGTGCTAATTTTTGGAAGGAAACACACACACATATATATGATGAAATCCTATCTTACTTGACCTAAAACTGCACAAAAATTTATATTCGCTGTGTTTATTTTGCATTGGTAATGTCAATTTTCTTCCATCTGAATACAAGTCATTTGGAAAATTACGTCCAAGTTCTTCAGCTCCTATTTGTTAATCCTCTTTCTTTCTTTCTTTTTTTTTTTTTTTTTTTTTTTTTTTTTTTTTTTTTTTTTTTTTTGAGATGGTGTCTCTCTCTGTTACCCAGGCTGGAGGCTGGAGTGCAGTGGCATGATCTTGGCTCACTGCAAACTCTGCCTCCCGGGTTCAAGGGATTCTCCTGCCTCAGCCCTCCCCAGTAGCTGAAACTACAGGCATGTGTCACCACACCGGCTTAATTTTTTTTTTTTTTTTTTAGTAGAGACAGGGTTTTGCTAGGTGGCCCGGCTGGTCTCAGGTTCCTGACTTTGTGATCTGCCCACCTCGGCCTCCCAAAGTGCTGGGATTACAGGTGTGAGCCACCTCTCCTGGACTATTTGTTAATCTTGATCTTGTTATATATCAACTGTTGGGTTGCTCCATGATTTTCACATTCTCTTCCTTTAGTTTGTATTGTGTTGGTTTTTGTTTTTTTCATAAAACACTAAAAATGTTTACAGCATTTTAAAACATTTCAAACATAAAACAATATCCTAAATAGCTTAAAAGTAGCTTCTACACATGTTGGGTATTAATATAAAAACTTTTAAGCTCATTATAAGATCAATCAGTCTGTTCGTATCAGTACTCAATAATGAGAACATTAACATGCTCAACTCTGTTCAGTCATTAGAGAAGCATATATAAAACATATTCCAAGTAGAGATACATTATATAGATAAAAATCTAATAAGCTGAGTGAATGCCAATAGGCCAGTAAATATTGATATAAGATGTTGCTTTGATGTTACCAATTTCATTTTATATATTGTAAGGACTTCCACTTACTATTAGAGTAAATTTCAAGCTATATAATCTCACATTAAATGTCATTTGCAATCTGAACCCAACAATTCAAAATAATTATGTTTTACCAACTATAATAATAATAAGACAAAAAATAATGGCTATTATTTATCAGTAAGCAATCTGAGACCTAGTAAGGATAGATAACTTATCCAGGGTCATAGTGTTAGTTGGTGAGAGAGCCAGGAGTTGAAATGAGGTGGTTTGGCCTCAGAAACTTTGCTCTAAGCCTCTAAATATATTAACAACACTCTGCCAAAGCCTTGCCAGGAAGCGTTTCACCATCTTCCAGTGGGAAGCCAAGTAAACACAAACTTTTAATAAAACTGTCTGAGTACTGTCAGAAAGGTATAAACACCTCTACCAGACAGCAATTTTTTTCACCATCCTGGAAGACCCTCAAGGTCAGGGATTATATTTTATTTGACTTTGTATTCCCAGAGCCTCCCATGACACCTACGCCACAGAGGACCTCATTAAATGTGTGCTGTTGTTTTATAGCAAAGTGATTCCAAAGCATTAGTAGGGCTAGAGAAAAAAAAAAAGGCTTTACAGTATATAAGAGTGACATTTGAACTCCATCTTAAAAAATAAATATAGGTACTCAAGGAAGAGATACAGAGAAGAGGACATTTGAGACAGAGAAAACAACATGTGTGAACAAGGCCTGAAGTGGGAGAACAATGGATATATCCAAATAATAGGCATTTGGATGTAGAGAAGCCAGAGATAGTGTTGGGCAAGATTCTGGACAGGGGTTTGTGGCAGTTTAGGAAGGAAAACCTTTATGTCAGGCTTTCACCTTCATAGCTTCACCTGCACAGCCAGGACTCTGCTGCACTGGAGTCGGTAAAGGAAATGGGTGCAGTTTCAAGAAGCTCTCCAAGAGCTGAGAACACCCTATTTGTGCCTCAACGTGGTTGAAATTTAGTCTCTCCATTTATAAGCATTGCAAATTTTAATAAAATGCAACAAGGGCCCAGTTGAGGAGAGGTTATAAATGACTAAAACAAAAGGAGATTTTAATATTGAAGAGTATAAAATTAAGTTTTCAAAAAGTTCAAAACAGAGTGCTTATATATAAATATCAAATAAATAAATGTGATTGATATTAATTTATTAATAACAAAACTTGCAAGAAGATAAATCTGCTTACCTGGTTTTAAGCATTGAGAGGAACTAGGAGTTTATATGCATTTTGGGGGAAATATATTTAAATAATATTTTTGTGTTTACACACAAAATTATAATAGCTTACAGGTAGTAAAACTATCATATTTGGGGTTATTGTCTCCCCTAGACAAAATCTATAACTAACATATATATTTACAATGTCTAGGCTCTCATCAAACAATAAATAGTGAAGTCAACATAGGTACCTTATCCCATGTAATTCATTAATGTTTACACAAGCCTCTTAAACAGTGCTCCAGTATGATATTAAAATACCATGTCTTCCCTCTCCACTTGACCTTATTTCCAAGGTTGAGTAGCTAGCTAGCTATTTTAAACAAGAGTGACCTCATTCTATTGATTTAAAAGACAGAATAATGATCATTGCGGAAGACAGAGAAAGTGAACAGTTAAAAAAGATGTTTCACTAAGCTAAGGGAGGAAGGAGGGCCTAAATTTAGTGTTGGAGATTGAGGTTATGATACAAGGTTTACAGACTAAAAAGCAATAACATGCCATGAAGTAGTTTAACCTTTTATGTTTTCTTGCCTCTGTACTTCTGCACCCTCTCACACCACTACATTTGTCTGCGATATATTTCCCTTATCCTTTTTAAAATAAAGTTTTACTTTTAATAATTAAAGGTACATAATAGGTATGTACATTTCTATTTTATTATTGATACATAGCATTTGTATATATTTACAGGGGACATGTGATTTGTTACACGTGTATAACATGTAATGATCATGTCACAGTATTTATTCCCTAGAATACTTTTCATCTCAATGTGTTAAAAATATTTCAAATACTCTCCTGTATCTATTTTGAAATATACAGTACATTGTTGTTTAGTAACTAAAGTTTACTCTCTATCACTGGAAATTATTCTTTCTGTTTAAATGTATGTTTAGACCCATTAACATACTCTCTTTATCCTTCCCACATACATTTCCTAGCCTCTGGTATCTAGCATACTAGTCTATACCTTCATGATATTACCTTTTTTAGCCCCACATATAGTGAGAACATGTGATAATTGTTTCTGCGCCTGATTTATTTCATGTAACACAATGACCTCCACTTTACCCCATGTGGCTGCAGCTAGTGTTATTTCATTCATTTTTATGGCTGAATAGTTTTTCATTGTGTGCAAATACCATATCTTCTTTATCCATTTGTTGGTTGATGGACACTTAAGTTGGTTCCATATCTTTGCTATTGTGAATAGTACTGTAATAAACATGGGGGTGCAGGTATCTTTTTGATATACTGATTTCTTCTCTTTTGAATAGATATCTGTTAATGGAATTGCTGGAACATAGAGCAGTTCTATATTTACATTTTTGAGAAATCCTCATACTGTTTTCCACACTGACTGCACTGATTGACATTGCCACCAACAGTGTATAAGAGTTCTTTTTTCTCTGCATCCTCCCCAGCATTTATATATTTTTTTGTCATTTTGATAATAGCCATTCTAACTGGGGTAAGATGGTGTCTCACGATTTTGATTTATACTTCCATGATGATTAGTGATATTGAACATTTTTTCATATATATGTAGGTTCTCTGTATGTCTTATTTTGAGAATGTCTAGTGCCCATTTTAACAATGTGTTGAGATCCTTGTATAATCTGGATATTAGTCCCTTGATGAAAGAGTAGTCTGCATATATTTTCTCCCAGTTCTACAGATTGTTTCTTTACTCTGTTGATTGTTTCCTTAGCTGTGCAGAAATTTTTCTGTTTTTGTTGCTTGTGTTTGTTTAGATCTCAGCCATAAAATCTTTGCCTAGATCAATGTCCTGAAGTGTTTCCCCAAAGTTTTCTTCCAGTAGTTTTATAATTTTGGGTCCTAACGCTATGTCTTTAATCCATCTTGGCTGATTTTCCTATGTAGTGAGAGATAAGGGTCCTTTTCATTCTTCCCATGTGGATATCTGATCTTGCCAACACCATTTATTGAAGAGGGTGTATTTTCCCTAGTGTAGGTTCTTGGTTTCTTTGTCAAAAATTAGCTGGCTGTAAATACACAGATTTATTTTTGGACAATCTATTTCTGTTTTATTTGTCTGTATGTCTGTTTTTGTATCAACATTATGCTGTTTTGGTTGCTATAGCCCTCTAATATCTTTTGAAGTCATGTAGTGTGGTGACTCCAGTTTTGTTCTTTTCACTCAGGATTGTTTTGAATATTTGGCCTCTTTATGGGTTCTAAATAAATATTTTTCTATTTTTGTAAAATTGCCATTGGCATTTTGATAGAGATTGCAATGAATTTGTAGATTGCTTTGGTATGGTCACTTTAATGATGTTAATTCTTCCAATCCACGAGCACGGAATCTTTCCATTTGTTTGTGTCCTCTTCAATTGCTTTTATCAGAGTTTTGTAATTTTCCTTGTAGAAATCTTTCAGCTCTTTGGATTACTTTATTTCAAGGTATTTTATTGTAGCTGTTGTAAATGGGATTGCCTTCTTGATTCTTCTTTCTTAGCTAATTCATTAGTGGTATATATGAACACCAATTTTTGTATGATTAATATTGTATCCTGTAACTTCATTTAATTTATATATCAAATCTAAGAAATTTTAGGTAAAATGTTTAGATTTTCCTAGATATAAGATTATATCATCTGCAAAGAGGAAAAATTTAACTTTTTCTTTTCCAGTTCGAATGTCTTATTTTTTTTAATCCATCTGATGATTCTGGCTAGGCTTTTGAGTACTATGACAAACTGCAATTGGGAAAGTGAGCATCTTTATTTTTTTCCAGTTCTTAGAGGAATGGCTTTCCACTTTTTCCCTTTCAGTATTATGTTAGCTATGAGTTTTTCACATATGGCCTTTGTTATGTTGAGGTATGTTCATCCTATGCCCAATTTGTTGAGTTTTTATCTTAAAGGATGTTAAATTTTCCCTATTTCTCTGTGTCTATTAAGATGATGATAAGATTTTGTCCTTCACCCTCTTTATGTGATGTATCACATTTATTGATTAGCATATGTTGAGCAATCTTTGCATCTCTGGGATAAATCCCATTTGATTATGGTGCATTATCTTTTTTTACTGTTTCAATTTGATAGTATTTTGTTGAATTTTTTTGCATCTTTGTTCATCAAGGATATCAAGCTGTAGTTTTTTTTTTTGGTTATTGTTGTTAGACTTTTGTCTGGTATTGGTATGAGGGTGATGCTGGCCTCACAAAATAAATTGGGTGAAATTCCCTCCTCCTCAAATATTTAAAATAATGTCAGGAGAAATGATGTTAGATCTTCTTCGTAAATTTGGTCAATTTGTCAGTGAAGCAATCCAGTCTCAAACTTTTCTTTGTTGGGAGACTTTTTATTGTTGATGCAATCTTATTACTCAGTGTTGATAAGTTCAGGTTTTCTATTTCTTCCTAATTCAATATTGGTAGATTATATTTTTCCAGGAACGTGTTCATTTTTTCTAGGCTTTCAAATTAGTTAGTGTAGGGTTATTCATAATCATCTCTGATGATCTCTTGTATTTCGGTGCTGTCAGTTGTAATGTCTCCATTTTTCTGATTTATTTGGGTCTTCTTCCTTTTTATCTTCGTTAGTCTAGTGAGCAGTTTATAAATTTTATCTTTTTTCAGAAAACAACTTTTTGTTTTGTTGATCCTTTGTATTATTATTATTTTCAGCCTGTATTTTGTTTAGTTCCACTTTTTTTTTAATTATTTCTTTCCTTTTACTAATTTTGGTTTGGTGTATTCTTGCTTTTAAAATTTATTGAGGTGTATCATTAGATTGTTTATTTGAAATCTTTCTACTTTTTAATGTAGGTGTTTATTGCTAAAAACTTTCCTCTTAGCGTTGTTTTTTTTTGAATACCATAGTTTTTGGTATGTTGTGTTTCAATTTTCATTTGTTTCAATACATTTTTTGATTCTTCTCTTAATTATATTCTTGACCCAATGGTCATTTAGAAGCACGTTGTTTAATTTCCAAATATTAATATAGTTTTCAAAGTTCTTGTTATTGATTTTTTATTCCACTGTGTCCTGAGAAGATACTTGATATATTTTGATTATTAAAAAAATTGTTGAGATTTGTTTTATGTCCTACAATATGGTCTATTCTTCAGAATGTTCTATGTGCTGATCAGAAGAATGTGTGTTCTGTTTCTGTTGGATGAAATGTTAGGTAAAAGTATTTTATGTTTATTGGGTTTAAAGTGCAATTTAAAGGCAATGTTTCTTTTTTGATGTTTTTGTCAAGATGATCTGTCCAATGCTGACAATGGGGTACTGAAGTCCCCCAAATATTATATTATGGCAGCCTATTTGTCCCTATTGATCTAATAATATTTGTTTCAAATATCTGGGTGCTCCAGTGTTTGCTGTGCATATATTTATAGTTGTTATATTCTTGTGCTGAATTTATTCCTTTATAATTGTATAATAACCTTGTCTCTCTTTGCTGTTTTTGATTAAAATTCAACTTTATTTGATATAACTGTAGCTACTCCTGCTCATTTTTTTGCTTCCATTTGCATGGAATATCTTTTTCCATCCCTTTACATTCAGTCTATATGCTTCTTTACAGGTGAGATGTGTTCCTTGTAGGCAGCATATAGTTGAGACTTTGTAATTTTTTAAATTTATGTCTTTTTGTTTGCTTGTTTTAGATCCTTGCTCTGTTGCCCAGTTTGGAGTGCAGTGGCACGATCTCTGCTCACTGCAAACTCCACCTCCAAGGTTCAAGCTATTCTCCCACCTCTGCCTCCTGAGTAGCTGGGACTACAGCACGCACCACCACATCCGGCTAATTTTTGTATTTTTGATTAAGACTGGATTTCACTATGTTGGCCAGGCTGGTTTTGAACTCCTGACCTCAAGTAATCTGCCCGCCTCAGCCTCCCAAAGTGCAGGGATTACAGGCATGAGCCAACATGCCGCCCCCACCCCTGCCTTTTTTTTTTTTTTTTTAACTATTAAGCCAGTCTATATCATTGAACTACAAAATTTAATCAATTTACATTCAACTTTATTTTTATATGTGAGGGCTTAGTCACATATAATTCACCACACATACATGCAGGTGGTGGTGAAGTTTTGCTGGGGACAGGGCCATCAGGTGGGCCAGTCTTTGGCCCCCATTGGCGGCAGTGCAGGTCAATTGTGTCTTTCCCTAATTTTCAGGGCTGCATACACTAGCACTGGTGTCAGCAGGTCTATGTAAGCAGGTCTATGCAATTCTCTTGTCCCTGTGTGGCTTGCTTGGGTGTTGGCAGTGACAGTGATGAACTGTGTGGGTGAGTGGGTCCTCTGGCTCCAAGGCAGTGGGTTTGGTGGTAATAGTAGTGGAGGGTCAATCCTCTGACTCTCAAGCCATCTGTACTGGTGTTGGTGGTGGCTGTGACAGGCTGGAATGGCCAGTCTCTAGGCCTGCAGTTGGTGCCTGCATACGGGTACTAGCTGTGGTGGTAGCATAGGTTGGGTGGACTCATTTTCAAGCCCCTGGAAATAGTGCTCAGTTGCTAATAGTGGTAGGTAGTGCAGGAAGATACACAGGCCCTTGAAGGGTGTGCTTGTGCACTCAGGAGGGTAGAGCTAGGTCACGTGGGCCTTCCCTCAGCCCCCCAGTAGTGTTTACAGTCACTGGCTGTGGTATACAGGGGTGGAGTGATCCCCAAACCCCCAACAGAATGTTTAGATGAAGGTGACAGAAGCTGCACTTGCAGCGCTGCTGTGGGGTTGGGGTTGGGAAGCTGAGGTTACTTTCAGTTTTAGTACACACGAGCAGATAGCTGAGGAATGCAAGCTTCATCCCTAGGTGACAGCTATAAACTGAACAGCCTTTCTTCAGGGGTGCTTTTAAGCATGTGGCAACCCTGCTGCTAAAGGTGGCTGGGTCACTGTCAGTGCCTTATGCTTTGGTCCTAGCAACAGCAGCCACCAGTGGTGCCTGGCTACAGTTGGGGGAGGTCAGTGGAGTTCTAGGAATCTGGAGAGGCAGAAGTTAGACTCTAGGGCAGGATGCAAACTGGTGGGGACTGGGCTCTCAAAATAGCACTCTGCTGTGGCTGCTTAGGCTTCAGTGTGGTTATGGCACCCATTCTTAACTCCCTTCCCAGAGCAATGCTCTTACCATCCCCATGCAGCTTCCTATGATAGTTTCAGTGCCCATATGGGTTGAAGGACTCTACCATGGCTAAGATTTCCGGAACCTGCAGTGGAAATGGAGGTCATTTGCTTACTCTTTCTCCAGACTAAGGAGCCTCTTCATACTCCTTGCCAATTTTAGCCAAGCCGGCTGCCTCACTTTGGTCTCCTTTCTTGCCTTAGGTGTTTTCTGTCACATCTCTGTTGAATTCCGTATTTTTTCTTAGGTGATCTATTCAAAGCGTGATTATCTACTCCTTATTTTGTGAAGGAGGTGAATACCAGATGCTTTCCATCAGCCATTTTGAAGGCCCCCCCTTCATCTCTTTATTCACTGATCAGGTACAAAGACCCTTGAAAAATGAATGGGTTAAGGGCATCAACACCCCACACAATTGAAAAACCATATGTAATTTTTGGCTACTCCAAAAATTAACTAATATCCTTCCATTAACTAGAAGTCTTACTGATAATATATTCAATTAACATATAATCATTCTGTATGTTATATGTATTATACAATGTAGTTTTACAACAAAGCAAGCTAGAAAAAATTTTATTAAGAAAATCACAAGGAAAAGAAAACAATTTATTGTGTATTAAGTGGAAGTGGATCATCATAAAGAACTTCATCTTCATCCTCATCCTCTTTAAGGATGCCAAGGAGGAGGAAGAAGAATAGGGGTTGGTCTTGCTGTCTCAGGGGTGATAGAAGCAGAAGAAAATCCACATATAAGTGGGCCCACAAAGCCCACACTTGTGTTTTTTAATGGTCAGCTGTATTTTTTCTAAAAACACTTCTCAGGCTATCCAAACCTGAAAAAAACATGTATTTATTTTAACTACTGTAGAAACCATTGCCCATGCAGTCATTTAGCAATTACTCATACAATGCGTTATATTAGTTTCCCTTTTATGTGAACAGCTATTTAGATCTACTTTTGTTTAATTTTCTGAAATTATTTAATAGAAGATTTTATACTATTGGCATATAGTAGGCATTTTAAAAATAGCTGACATTGCAGAATCTTCTATTTTAAATTTTATTTATATTTTTTGAATTTTTTTTACTATAGAATATAGTTTCCTGCATATTCATTATAAAAACATGAGGTATGATAAAAGAGTAAAGTGTTATATTTAAAATTAATCCTTGAAACAATGAATCAAGTGTAACAATATTTCCTTAGGTCAGAAACTTTAAAATATTCAATTTTATAAGTTAAAAAGAATATTTTGGTAAATACTGCAAAATACTTCTTTTAAAATTAGAGCTATATATTTTTAAACATCTTTTTTTCAAAAAAGTAATTACACGTATTTTGAGTAATGCTCAGTCATGGCCCAGAAAATAAAACATAATTTTTATATGACACTCGGATTTATGAGAGCACAAATTACTTTATAGCAGTAAGCCAGTACAATCATGTGGGTCACCTTCCAAATATAAAGAAATAGGGGGAAAGGAAAGTGGGCAACTTAGTAGGCTATGAATAAGGTCTAAAAGAGTGTGTTCTTATATTTATGTTATAAAGTGTGTACTTTTTGAAAACAAATCTTAAATTTATTTTCAGGCAGATTCTATATATTGTTTAGCTGCAAAAATGTTGTTTCAACATGATTTCCCTAAACTGCAAAACTTAGAACTAAACATAAAAATGGTATTTGGTTGCTGTTCCAAATGTTATGCAAAAAATATCAATTTGATGGGAAAACTAGACAAATTAGTCAGTGGGAGTTAGGTTTATTAAGAAATTTCACCTAATTTTTGTTGCTTTTAATAGTTGCAGTTTTAACTGAGTGTGAAGAAAAGTTGCCAAGATGACATATATCACGTTTCTTCAATTCATACATCCTCAGGCACTAGCCAAAAGCCACTGTATGTGTGTTTTTTCAAAACCCATGTATGAAACACAAGAAATTCCTTTAATAAATAATGATTATTATCTACTATATATCAGCCAATGTGCTAAGCATTGGAACCCTCAAGAACATCATGATCTACAAGGAACATATAAGCGACACAAATCCAGAAAAATTAAAATAAAAATAAAAATGCATGGCAGTGATAGCAATAGGCACAGTGGATTGTAGTCAGGAAGGACATGGGGTCAAAAGAAGATTTCAGAAGGAAATAATAACTGACCACAGTTTTAGAAAATGGGAGCGAGGCTGGAAAGGAGTGGACAGTTGTTTATGCAGACAGAGTTGCATATAGGCAGAGGCATGGGAAGAGAGGAATGACCAGATGGTAAAATATATCCTATATACAGAGGAGCATGTAAATTATCTGCACAGTTGAAAAGAGTTATTTTTTTAAATAAACTCTTCTATAACCATTCTTCACCATTTTTAGAGTAAAAAAATTGTTGATTTTAAAAATGTGAGGAAATACAGACTTCTACATAATTGTGTACTTTCTCTCATCTAAATGCAGGTGACAGATAGACCTAAGTGAGGTGGCTTTCTTTTTAATAGAGAATTTTTATAGATCAGTTTTAGATAATGGCCGCAGGAGTCATTAAGAGACAGAAAATGGTAAGAAGAGACAACACTAGCTTAAAGTGAATGCAAACACATACTCTGAGATTTTGCCAGATATAAGTCAAAAGTACCTTTTGAGGTAGAAGTTCTAAGAAAGTAAAACATAAGCAAAAATATCTTTTTTAAGGGGATATTTGGAAGCATATTGAGCAAGTTATTGCCAACTAAAACATATCCAGAGATACTGGATATTGTCCTTGATAAATGTTCTAGAAACTTTTAGGACTGAGAAATACTAGGTTAAGCAATGAAGAAAGAGTTGGAGAGAAAAAATTTAATGGTCATTTTGTTTGAGATGAGAATGAATTTTCTCTGTCTGTCTCTCTGTTTCTGAGCACACTATGACTTGCATGCAAGATTTTCCTACTAAACTTCAGTTTTCCTTCTATTTTATTGTTAACACTTCCGTTCTCACTAATGTGGTTGGTAAAATAAGTACTTTAATTATTTGCTTGCACATTCAATATTAAAATACCATGCTGTCTTCAGTTTATTATGAGTTCAATTTTCAAGACACTATAAAAATAATATAACAATCCATTAAGAGGGTATTCTAAAATATTTTGTCATTAGGTTATTATTTTATTATCTTCAAGTAAACAAGAAATACATGTGTAACCCTCAGCACATTATAAAAATGTGCCAATAAATTTAAAGAAAATTTATAAACATAAGAATTCTAATAATTTTTCTATATGCATGAATGTGATTATTCCAAATTCCATTAGATTTTCTAAAGTATTATATATTTTGTTATTTTCAAATTCTCTATAAACATAATTGTGAAGCCACTTTAATCAAATAATTAGAAACAGTAATTTGTAAGCTTGCAAAAGAATACATTACATATACATCTTTTAAACAATTAAAATCTAAAGAGTGATTCCTGATAAAGTAAATTTAGTGTAAACAGAAATGCAAATAAATAAAAGTTTCATTTCTATATTCGAATTGCAAAAATTTGGCAATAATGAGTATGCTATTTTTCTTGCTTATAAATTGTGGTCTAAAGATGTCTGCTGAATCCATCACAATGGTATCCTAATTTTTCAACTAGAAGAAATTTTAGGAATAAAAATTAAGTTTAGAATGATACCAAAGCTTAGATTCTTCAATGTGAAGAAAAAAAATAGTCTCAAATCAATCCTTGTTTTACAGATGAGGAAAAATTGGATCAAAATATATTAAGTGATTTGTTCAGTTATCCAGGTAGAAATTTCAGGATCAGAACAGGAATTGGGTTTGTTATGTCAAATCCTATGCTAAAGCCTGTAAATAAGCTTCTTCCAGGTCATTAAGTCACCTCTATGAAAGTATTTAGCTCAGTAGTTCATATGATGACGATCCTTTTTAAATGTAATCAACTAAGGTAATACTCCCTAAGGATAGGGTTAAACACAGCAGGTTCTCAGGACAGGCTGCTGATAAACGACAAAGATCTAAGTGTGTAGTAAGAAAGAACACTCCATGACTGAGTTATTTAATGGACCAAGTATAATCCATAGGAATTTTTTATATGCCTTTGAATTACATAATTTATTAACAAAACACTAAACAAAACATAAACCTCTCTGAAGCTACAAAGGTCACATGACTGAAATCCTGGCATATTTTGCTAAATTGACTACAGTAAACAATCAACACTGATTTTGATTAAATGTTTCAAGTTTTTTCAATCAATGAAACAAATTCTTTGAACAGAGCGAAAATTAATTTTTACAGATTATATCAATACAAATGTTATATAAAGCAATTTCTTAAAAGGAATAAAAACTAAGTTTTACAGATTATATAAATATGTCCAACCTCTTTTACATGGAAAACAGTATGAAATTTAGCCTATTCTGATATGTTTTCACAATTTTATATAACCTACAACTTATTCTCCTAAACTTTTTTTTATGTTAGACTTTTAATTGGGCTACTTACAACAAAGAACAAAATGTTTTATCATACATTTTTCCAAGTATTTTATATAAGTGTAATTAAGTTTCATCATGCAGGTTCAAGCTGCATTGCCACAATTAAGTGGCTGTGAACTATTGATTTGACTTATTTAACATTTCAGTAACAACTAATGCCAGTGATTATTGCACTGTATGGAAGTTGCAAAAAATAATTATAATATTCACCATTTAGTTTAATTGAAACTTAAAACTTTATTTAAGAGCATGACCAGCCATCTAAATTTAACTTCTAACTACATCATTGTTTGAGTTGTATATGTTTGGAAAATTTATGTAATATTTTTAAGCCTTAATTTCACTATTTATAAAATTCTGAAAACAATTTTTACTTGCAGGATCCCTATACATATTACAGATTATGCATGTAAAGCAACTAATAAAGTGTTTGGCACCCAAATCTTAATTCACTTGCATTTAATCATGCTGGACTTATACAGACCTTTAAACAGTACAGCAATTATAATCATATCATATTTTTTCTGAAATATATCTTATTTATACATATTTATTCAGATAAGCAAAACATAATTAGCAGAAATAAAAATCAGTGTAATTTATTTTCATTTTTGCATTGCCTCTAAGGGCAAGAGATTTCTATTAAAAAACTGGTATCTGTGATATTTATGGACATATCTGCAGGTAAAGATGATGATGATGGTTGTGCAGGAATGCCATATGAATTATTTCAAAAGTGGTAAAAACTTATGTTGATCCATTTTTACGTAAACTGTCAACAAATTCCCTCAAGGTCAGGCCTTAACCCAGAGTATATATATATATATATATATATATATATATATACTGTGCATATATATATATACTATGCATATATATATATGCATAGTGATTACATTTATAGGGCACTTCCAGGACCTAGGCTACAAGCTTTAACACTTTCATTCATAATAAGTTATGTGGTCTTTTTATAACACTATGATAAGGCCATTTTCTCTACTTAATAAATGAAATACTTAAGTGCCTGACTGAAGACTGAAGATCACACACATAGCATAACCAGATTGCAAATATAGGCAGTCTGAATCCACAAGGCATACACTCATGGCCCCTCATGCTGCCTGATGTTGCTGCCGTAGAAAGGACACAGATAAATAAAAAGTACCATGACTGACTGTTGTCTAGAGTTCTTTATCTCTGTATTTTGAAATCAACAGATTATCTAATGGATCAAGATAACATAATGATTTTCATTCAGATGACCAGCTGTGATCAATTTAGCAGGTGGTAACTTTTTTTCCCCAGTGAAATGGGAAAGAAAATGTTAAGGTACATTACAGGTAGTAAGGTAAATTATTTGATAAAATTTTCATTTCAGTTTCATATATGCATGTATGTATACTGGATCATTATATAAAAGGTATTTCTTTTAGGTTATAATCCAAAGAAGTTTTGAAAGCTGAGTTTTTTTAACAGGGTGATCAGAAATTTGGAGGAAAGACAGAATTGTTTGTTCATAACACGTAGTTTCAATTTTGTGGTTATGTTTCAACTCTTTACACTATTTACCTTCAGACTTCTAGAAACTTTTTCTACACTCCAGGTTCTTTTTGTGGTCACCTATTATTATGTGGTCATCTATGAATGAACAAGCATACAGGCCCATCATGGGGTCAAACCTGTAATCCTGATTCCATCATTACTCTTCTCTCCTATCTTCAATTTGTCATCAATTTCTAAAGATATATTAGATTTGCATTCTTCTTTCCATTATCGAATTTTCATTAATTTATTTCAGACACCATTTCTCTTTCCTTAATTTCTGTTCCAACTTCCTTCTTTGCCTCCAGCCTATCTTGTTTAATCCATTCTCCTTAGTGCTACTGAGGGAGCCTCCTAATCCGTAAATAGGATCATGTTACCTCCCTGATAATTTATTTACATCTTTCTCATTAAGCTGACAATAAGGTGAGGCTCTTCATGTTCAATTGTAACTTACTCCAGCCTTATCTCTCAGAACTCATGACTTAAATACTACAAAATAGTTCATGCAAAAATCTGAAATTTTCTCAAAGTACTTTCTGCTCCATTTTTCTGAAAATGTTCTCCCTTTTCCTTTCCTCACACATACTCCTCTTTGGCCAATTCCTACATATCCTTTAGTCCTCATATGATAAGCCATTGCTCAGGAAGCCCCCCTGGATCCTTTCTTGGTTGGGCATCCCTATTAGTGTTCTTTTTATTTTTATTACTGTTCCTATAACAGCACTCATCACGATGTGCTAGAATTGCATCTCTACACATCTGCGTCCATCACTAAACAGTAAATTCTTTGAGATCAGTGAGTATGTGTTTTGCACACAGAGTATGGCATAGGGCCTGTCGTGTTCTACATTCTTATAAAGCATGTGTGTTGAATGAATGAACGAATATATTTTTTAACTTTTATTTTTTCTTCTTGAGACAGAATCTCACTCTATCACCCAGGCTGATGTGCAGGGATGCAATCTTGGCTCACTGCAACCTTCGCCTTCCGGGTTCAACAATTCTCATGCCTGAGCCTCCCCAGTAGCTGGGATTACAAGCGTGTGCCAACACATTCAACTAATTTATGTATTAATGTATTTTAGTAGGGACAGCCTGTTCTCAAACTCCTGAGCTCAAGAGATCTGCCCACCTTGTCCTCCAAAAGTGCTGGGATTACAGGTGTGAGCTACTGCACTCGGCCAAATAAACAAATAATTTGTTTTTAAAAAATGAAATACTTACTTGGCAGAGACCACCTACTGTTATGCAATCATTCTATAGTCTTTAAAATCTAACACTAATTTCAGGTATCAAAATTTATATTTTTAGATTTTTATATATTTATTGTCATGTGAGATTTTATGGTGGTCAAGTCCAAAGGGCCCAAATATCTAGTTGCCCTAATAATATTTTCAGTATTTTTCAAAAGCTTACAGATTTTGATCATTTACTAATGACACTCCACTGCTCACTCAAAGCTACACTGACTAGCACAAACATCCTGCTTCTTTGCTTAGAGTGAGGCTGCTGGTTGGCACATTTTGATGAGAAATTCCGATCGGCAGGCATATTAGATTTGGATATTTAAAAAAATGAAATAAGTATCAGGTTTACAGAGAAAAAGTTTACTAAAACATGTCCTAACAAAAAAGACTTTGAAACCAGTTACCTAGCAAACTATAAAAGCTAAATGCCCCAAATTGTAATGATAGCCAGTTGCACCAAAATTCAATCTGTTATTCATATATTATTTTTCAAGATAAAAAAGTTACTATGTATTGACAAGTTTGAAATTGAATGCTCTATCTCATTCCTTTAAGCCAAATCTTTACAAGAAAAGGATTTCTACTTCAAAAGAAAGTGACACAATACTCATAATTAACATAAAAATAAGCATTTGCCTAATTTCAGGAGAGTACATTAAGTCATTAGTATAAGTGGTGTTTTGCTCTGCACTCTCTTTACATTATTCCGTCTCTTTCCATCTGGGAGCAAACTTAACAAGCAATTTAAAAATAATTGGTGAATTAAATTCTCATTGGTGGCATCATTTTCCTTTTTCTCGTATGTCTTCAACAGACTTACTTTAGCAGTACTATTAATATAGCTGCGGTAAAAAAGAAATCTGTGCAAATGGCATATTATAAAATTAAATGGTAACATATTGTGTTGCTTGGGATCACAGTCTAGAGGCAAAATAGAAATAACAGATGCAATACAAATGTAGAGTTATTATGTGTGTCATACTGGAATCTAGCCTCACAAAATTAGCACAATATGCTCTACCTGAGGATAAGCTAGGGAAAAGAAAAAAAAAAAAAGAAAGAAAGAAAGAAGATTGTGCCAGCAACATAAATGGAGAGACAGAAACATTTTAATCTTAATATGGTAATACATTTTGAAAAGAATTTGTACATAGATTTTTTATTTAAAATTTCAGACAAAGAGAAATGCCTTTTATATTAATATCGTTCTCCAAAATGTTTTTTGGATCGTGAAATTTCTGACATTCCTTTTGAATTTAGTGAATTTACTCGTTTGAATGGGCCTAATTAAATTCTTCCCTAAAGCTATTTACAGAGGTACCTCCTGATTTTATTAGTCCTTTAGTGATGCTGCATGTCTGGTTTGGAGAGTAACCTCCAGCAAATGAATAGTATTTATGCTTAAAACTTAAATGTGTGTGTGTACATATTGAATATGTAATTTAATATGATATCTTTAATACTATGCTTTACTAATTATCTAATTTATGTGTGATACATCATATCGTCATATAGCTGCCTGGGTTTGTTTTGAATTGTAATCCAAAAGTAATTATCTCAATTATAATAACTTTTATCTTTACATTAAAAAGTAAAAGATCCCTTTTCCTCATCCTCATAGAAAAAAATACGAATGTTAAAAAGAATCAAAACTATGTTTTTTGGTGAAATTACTGGCTCCATTTATTTGCCCTCCCACTACTTATGCTTTTTTCCTTATAACTTTGCAGTTCCTTCTCTAAAAATTCCCTCTACTTATCTGTTTCTGAACAAAAATATCTCACTTCTCACAGAAAAAAATGAGGGATTTGAAAAAATAATACTGTTAAATTATATAAACATATAGTAAGCATTTTCTTACAACTGTGAGGGTAAATGATGTCACATTACATTTACTATCCACAATTCACTACCTCACTTCACCGCCTCAGCTACCACAACTCTCAGAATAAGTACCCGTCTCCAGAAAAAACTCTTGAGTCTGTTTTTAGTGATTTGATTTAGGTGAGTGTTAAATTATTTGCCTCGAAATATAATTATGATTCACTAGAGTTGAAAATAAAAATTGCTATTATAATGAGCTCTAAGAGCTAGATGAACAAGTCTACACACCATTTGTAAAGTACAGTGGTTTTGCTAGTAGTTGATAGAATCATGATCAAGTGATGCCGTCTTGGCCAGCCATCAGCAAACTGTAATAGCTGATACTGACAATTATGAATAACGGCAAACTTGAAAATAATTACATAAATAAATACTTATTTGTGGTAATGAGCTGCTTTTAGAATCTACACCAGGGGGTCAAGTAAGAAGAAGTAATTGGATCACCAGGAGACATTTAGTAGTTAAGAGACTTGCTTGTGCACACCTAAAAACTCAATGGAGGTTAAGTAGCGTATCACTGCCAAAGAGATTCTCTAGCACTGGTGGGCCTGAACGAAATTGTAAGTGGCCTTGTGAGACTGTGGGACTTTAGCACATTACTGCAATAGACTCATAATCTTATCTAAATCAAAGACTCTGAAAAAAAGTGTTATTTGCTACTTAAAATGCAAACCAATCTACTTCAAAATATACAGAGGAGAAAGAGGACTTGTCCCAAGATAAAATGTGTCACATTTGACAACTATCAACCTTATCAGAGTCTAAAACTTATATGAATACATGCTGAAAGTGGATGCTCTTAGTTGTATTTATCCCCATTATTAAACCTAATAGAGAAGATCAAAGCCAAGGACTGGAATTTTGAATTATTAGTAGCTACAAAGTTCTTTCTTAAAGCTTTCTGGGGCAAGTGATTGCCAACTTCATAGAGTAGAAAATAAAATTATAATGGAATAAATATTATTATTCTGAAGACAAGTGTTCCTTTTTTCAGAGAAACATCAAAAGTATTTGCTAAGTATGAGAAAGCATGTATTTCTAGAAAACAGCAGATATGACAGTGATTTTCATTTTTTTCTATTGACAGTATAAATGTTAGCATAGAAGTATGAGAGCCTATATTGCCAATGTTTGGAGACTAACATTCCTTGCAAAGAGATGTCTATGTCCTTTCCAACTCTAATAATCTGTGATTCTATAATTTGATATTAAGCAAAGATTTTAGTAACACCTAATTTCTGAATTGAAAAGAATTTTAAAAATTCTCACCCACTTACTCAATACTTGATTTTCTTCTATATGAATAGCACAGTCATATAGTTCATGCTTGAGACAAATTTATATTAGCCTAAACACATTTTTGATGAAATCTTTTTGTTTCACAAAAATTCTTATATTACATAATTTTCTCTAATATATATATGCTTACCGCATTTTAAATCGGTCTGGCTCTACTGGAAATTGCTTCATATTAAAATATAAGAAATTTAATAATCAATAATAAGTATTTGGCTGGGTTAACCATATTTCTTACATACATAAACAAATGCTGATAAATATATATGTGTGTGTGTGTCTGTGTGTGTTTGTGTATATACTCTCATCAAATTCTAATTAACAAAAATGTTTAAAATATATTGATAAAATGCAAATAAACATTCACAATATTATTATGATTTTATACATGCTTTGCATCAAAAATGGCAACTTGCTATTGTATTAATAGCTACATTTTAATTGGGGTCTCACTAATCTAGAGCCTACTCTAATAGCTTCCATGTATTGAATGCTTCCTTTGTCTGGAAAGATAGACTTTTATATGTTAACACTGGTAATTTCTGGGTGATGGGACTGCATGTCATTTTATCTTGTAATTCTTGATTTTGATATTTCTACAATGAACAAACAAACACGATTTTAAGATGTTATAAAATATAAATTATCCTATTTCTCTTGTATTTTTATTTTTCAATAGTTGTTAATTTTTATACAAGCTTTGGTCAGTGATAATGGTAATTCCACAGAGTACATAAGATTTCAATATCCAAAGCAACTCAGTCTGTATTGCATATATTCAAAGTTCCATCAAGTAAAATTCAATGTTAATACAGAGGTAAGTGTTAATAGAGAGGAACAATGAAAAATTCTATTTAGGACCTGACTTCAAATCTCATATGGCATCAGAAATACCATTGCACTGCTGAAAGTGTTTTCCTAGGAAAAACAGTTGTTTTTTCATAGTATAGCTCGCTGAGAATTAACTGATTTTTGGCAATTAGATCACCCATTTTTGAGTTAAAAAAAGATAACAATGTGAATATCATTTAAACTTCTAATACCTATTAAGAAAAAAGTTATTTAAAAATGTTTGGAATTTTTGGTTGGAAATCTATGCATTTTTGAAATTAAAATATCAATTGTGAGAATAGTCTCATTCAAAGTTGAAATACACTCTTCAGTAACAAAATAACACTGAAAAGGGTGAGTGCAATGACAAGAACATCATATGAACAGATATTATATTCTGGAAGAGGTATAAAAGCAGATTCAAGTGATGGAGATCGATATCCCAATTAAATTAAAAGAATGCCCAGAAAATTAGCATAATTTTCAATAAAAATGATACTTTATATCTATTATGAGTAGGTAAGTAAAGAGTGTATTTATTTAGATGCTCCCCACTGGTGTCCTTGTGAAAATGGATGTCAATTGTGTCAGTAATAAGCAATGCTACTTGCACCTCAATTTCTCACAAGGTGTTCAGGAAAAGAAGGTACCAGGTGCTTTAGCAGGCAATGGGAATGAGGTTGGGATATTTGAAAAATAAAAAAGGGAAAGATTAACTGAAACACTTGTAAGGAGATTTAGATCTCCAAAATTCTTCTTTAACTCACAATCAATTGACTTCAGATTTGCCTATGCCCATATATCACCCCTCACACATCGAAATTAGAAGCAAGCACATATGGCAGTGGCAAGGTAGTGAATAGAATAAAGTAGCCATTTGTAGCCCAGAATCAGAAATGTAGGAAGTGATCCAGAGAATAGAGCTTGCATACTGACTATAGGGGGACTATGCAAGGAGTAAGATATTAATTTCTAGGCAGGTGCCGGAATCTAAACAATGATAAGCAGGTATACATCTACCAGCTATCAGAAAAAACATGGCAGAGATTCAAAGTAGAGTCAGGCAGACTAATAAAAGGTAACAGTAGTCAAACAGTATAGAAAAATGTAATGGTCACAAATGATTCTGTTTCTTCCATCCTTCTTCTAGAGTTCTATATGTGACAGAAAGTCTAAAATGAAACAAAATAATATGGAAATGATAATTAAAAATTATTCTTGACTGAGTTACAGTCAACATGAACATAGGGATATGGACAACAGCAACATTAGAGGGGTCATATTTGCAGGGTCTTTCTGGAGTCAAGTGAATTTGGAATTACAACATGGTATGTGTTTAATGCTTAGCAATTATGTTATGAGCAAACAACAAGTTATATTGGTGTGGGATTTTGAGCAAAATTGCTTTACTTATTTTATTTTATTTTTATGAAGGGAGAGGACCAAATTTTAAATTTCAGTTGAGGCTTTCCATTTGCAGAAATGGTGGATTTTCATTTTAGGAGTCTTCCATTAGATAATGTCAGCTCCTAATACTTCTCATTCTTTTGTAATTTCTTTATTAAATTGAGATTCTCAATGAGGTGATACTGTAATGGAGAAAAAATAGGTCTGCAAGAAAATTGTGATGTCTTTACCAAAAGAAGGTGATAGGATTGAAGGTGATACAAACAAATGAAATAAAATAAACAAAACCTAAAGAAATCAATCCTATACTTTGTCCACTCCATTTGTTTTTCTCCTTTATTTCTCCCACTTTTTCTTTTGAAAGGTACCCTTTTAGTTCCAAAAATGTAGAGAAGGGTATATACATTGTTTTAGTTTTTGTTTTATTTCAGTTGCTTTAAAAATATTTTTCTATTTGATTCTAACATTCATCCTATCAAAAAGATATTTGGAATGTTTTGACAAATAAGGGTGATGATGTTCAAATTTCAGTGATGCACTTAGTAATTAGCAGAGCCTGTATCCAAACTTGAGTTTGACACATTTTTAATACCTATGCTATTTCTTACATGCCATGTTAGGTTATAGATGATTTTTCCCACTGTCCAAAACCTATTTTTTATGTCCGTCATAATCTTCAGAAATGCTTTTTGCCACTTTAAGGAGGAAAAATTGTCTCTAAAATCCAAAACAGCAATTTTGCAGTTGCAATGGAACCCAACAAGTGATACCAGCCCATTGAATTGAACAGAAAGACAGTGACAACGCTTTGTAAAGAGAAAAATATACATACACCTCTATAATGTGAACAGAGCATAATAAGTGGCATTTTTGTAATTTGGCTGCTTGACATCCTGTGAAGTTCTGAATATCCTTTTTTTGAGCATAAAGCAAGGAGATGGCTTTTTTTTTCCCCTTCATGCACTCAAGGGACTCACTCAAACACCTAATAGTGCTGTTCAACCTTAATAGTGCTGTTCAACCTTTAATACATTCATAATGGAATTCCCCAGTTAGAGTGTTTTCACTTGCCTGGGTAGAGGCTCCAGCTGCAGCCTCTTCAAATACTTAAAAGAAAATACTGTTCACATTAATTGTAAGAATTTTCAAAAGAATGCTAGAATACCTCAAATGGAAAACTCACAAGTAGTAGCAGACAAGAAGGCATAGAGCATAGGAGTGAATAGTAGCTATAAATCAGATACAAGCCACATTAATGAACTGAGATAAGAAATGTGAAATAAAATCGATCCCAGCTCATCAGAGAAGGAGGAGAGGGTTATTTTTAATCTTGGGATGAATTTAAAATCAATAAAAAGTATAATAGACTCACAACCAGAAATCAAACAACAATGCAAGGAGTTGGAAAAAAAATTAAAAGCAAAGGGAAAAAAGTATACCAATTTACTTCAACAGTTACAAGAAGACTTATTTGATAGTGTTAACTGTATTCATAATGAACATGTGTATAGAGCCTTTTAAAACATCCCATCAAGCACTGCACAGTTGAATGTGACCACTCAAATAATATTTGGTGAACATAAAGAAGAATGCCCATAAATAATAATCTTCCAGGTCAAACATCTTAGATCTAAAAGTTAAGGCTACAGGGAGAGTGAGAACTCTTTGTGTGAAGACACTCATAATTAACAATATATAAGCAACTATATAAGGCTGAAAAAAGCAGGGATTGTGAAATTCCACAATAGGAGAACACTTATTTTCTTCTTTTCCTCTCATAAATTTTGTTCAGAATACCAATTTGGGGAATCAAGAAGAAGTAATCCCTGCTAATAGTGCTGATACTATGTCAAAAGTTTTGAGCAATAAACAAAATATCTCCAACTTTCTATATACCAGAAACTTTCATTTTACCCTAGAATATCAAAGGACCCCATTAACTAAAAATGTGTTTCTAGAAAAGTGTTTCAAAATACGTCATATGGGGATCTAGCTCCTCAGCCAAGCAATTGAGTCTCTTTTCCTTTTGTAAGCAGCATATCAAAGTAAGGCCAAAGTTGGATACTAAGAAAGGAATGGAGTTACTTATATTTAATATTTAGGATACAAAATAAGAGCAAAGTATAATTGCATAATGCTTGCTACATTTCAAATTTGTCTCCTTCTGGAAGGAACTTCATCTCTGCTCCCTGAAAGCCAAAAACAACAGGCTACTATTTTTGTTTTTCATGAAGCTAGATATTAGCCAGTCGCTAGACTTCAACTGTGATAGATTCATGAGAAGAGACAAGCTGGAGAATTTCAGCCTACACTAAGCAGGACAGATGGAGTTGCTTTTTACCTTTATACAAATCATGAGTTTTTAGCCATTTATTTTTCAAAAGTCTAGTCTTCAGCAGGGAGCATCCATATGCATGTGTGCAATTCACATTGAGTTCTGAAACAAGACTTCTGGTTTATCCATAAATTTGGCAAAATAAATTCTCAAGGCATAGCCTGGCAACAAAGAACTTGAATAAATTCTTTAAAGCTCTTTTGTAGTGAAATAATATTAGAGGTTGGGGCAAAGCCAAAGCCATGAGAGGTGTTGATCTCTAATGGTTTTATGAAAAGATGTTTAAGTAACCTTTCAGTGGCATCAATTTAAAAATCTAGTCAATGATGTAACATTGAGGATGGAGTTTGCTGACTTTTATCTTCCACGAGTAGTCAAACTAACCAGGTGTTAGTAATTTGAATCTAAGCGATAAAGACTGTGAAGCCACATTGATATAGTTACCATAAATGGGAATCAGTGAGTCCCACCAGCGTCACAGAGAACAATTCAATCAGTAGCATGGGCAGGGCCCTGCTGGTCATTAACAACTCCATTAAGCTAAGACAGAAACTGGAAGCATTGCCCAGAGAGGTAATCAGAAACACTATGCTCCCGAGACTTTCCTTAACAGGTGCTCATTTTTATCCTGGTAAGATTTAGAACTAAGTATATACATATTTAAGAGAATCATATTAGAGTATGAATATTTGAAATCTATCAATATTTACTATTTTATATTCTTAAAATATTTAAGATAATTTGGCTTTTTGAATCATATTTGTACTTATGATGTATAATTAAGTAATTTATATACAGTTATATTAAACTTAGATCTATTAATTTCACATAGTAGAGGCTACTAGTTACTCCCAAGTATGTTCATTCTTCCTTTCCTTCTTCCTTTCCCTTCCTTCCTTCCTTCTTTCTTTTCTTTCTTTCTTTTTAAAATACTGCTCCTTCCTGTACACTGATTTTTTTTCCTTTTTTGTTAGCAGCAAAAATCTTGATTTTTTTTGTAAGTCCAAAAGACTGTAAAACCTTCCATTCTCTGCTCAGTTATTTGTGATGTTAGGACTGAGTTCTAACTACTTAGATGAATTTATAGTGTTATATAAAACTTCCAGAAAGCATCTTTGGGGGAACAGGGGCTTGCCCTTTTCTTCTCTCCATTCTCTTTCTTGGGAATTCACTTTAATGACTCCAGTTTAAGCAGCCATTATGACCATGAGATTAAGGATTAGACCTCCACCATGGAAGAATGTTGAGCTGGGAGGAAGGTGAGTTAATGAGGTCTTCAGAGAGCTGTAGTACTAGCTGCCGGCTTCATATATCTAGACTTCTTTTATAAAACGCAAACTGCCATTCATACTTGTCATTATTATATATTTCGGAAGTTCTCTATTTCATGAAGCTAAGCCATATACTAAATAGTTTGTATTTAAAAAGTCAGAGTATTTTAAAAGGATATATGCACAATGGAATACTATTCAGCCATAAAAAGGAAGGGAATGATTTCTTTGCAGCAACATGGAAGGAACTATAGGCCATAATCTTAAGTGAAACAATTAAAACACAGAAAGACAAATATCACATGTTTTCACTTAAAAATGGGAGCTAAATAATGTGTACACATGGATGCAAAGTGTGGAATGATAGAAAATGGAGACTCAGAAGGGTGAAGAATGGGATTGGGGTGCACGATGGGAAATTAATTAATGTATACAAGTGTGTGTTATTCTGGTGATGGATACACTAAAAGCCCTGACTTCACCACTACCCAATGTGTTCATGTAGCAAAATTACATTGTTGCCACATAAATTTATACAAATAAAAATAAATCACTAAAATTACAACTTTTCCCTTATTAGCTTTATGGGGTTTATTTAAGTACTCATGAGTGGTGTCTTTCAGTCAAAATAACTGCAAAGGAAATTTTCTATCTAGATTTATATAACTGATATAAAATATCTCTATAGATCTATCTGTACACCAATATCTATCTATCAATTACATTTAAAGGTTATTAACTATACAGTGTTGTAAAAGGATCCACACATTAATCAAGTCCTCTTCTCCTCTTAAAGTCATAGTCAAAAGTTGCTAGAAGTTGCTATACATATAAATAAATAATATGGTTTTGTAGGCTAAACCCAGATAGTAAAGGAACTAAACTAATATTGTAATGTCCTAGCCTTTTATTTAAAAAAAAAAACAATCAAAATGCATATATACACAAAACTGTTTTCTTATGGAAAAGGCTAAGCATTTTTTCTAAAATAAATCAAGGTCATGTGATCAAAGTGAATCTTTTGACAAATTAGACTAGTTTGATAACCTGGGTTTTAAAGAAACTGTATCCTTTTTCCTTGATTTTAGAAGAGAACAGCAAAAGATAATTATAAATTTTATTGTAAAATATAATGTGTATTTTTCTCACTAAAAGACGAGTTAATATGAAGTTCCTAAACTTTTCATACTGCTTTACTATTGAGCTAACATTACTACCACATATAAGTAAAATAAATTAAAAACTATATTTTCAATCAAATTAGATTATAATTTTAAGAAACTTTTATAGTAATGGAATATAGTTTTGAACTTATATTAAACCCAAATTAATTGGATACTTGGATTATTTTTAACTAAAATAGAATATTAAAATAATGGTTACCAGAGTAATTTTGACATAAATTCCTTTGATTCTTATTTTTACATGTTATAGAGTAGCAATAACTTTGGTCCATGTTTGAAAATGTCTTAATGTTTTTTTTTAAAAAAATGTGTATGGCTGTCAGATATCATACTATATGTATTCATTAGCATAGCTGTAGTGTTAGACAAATCTAAACCCCATTTCACTCCATGATGTAGAAGTTAAATACTAAAAATTATGTTAATATGGGTAATTTAAAATATACTAGAATCAGTACTGGCAGGTAAGAAGAACTGTGTATGAAAAGAAAGATAATGTGAAATGAGAGCAGTTTTATCCTAAAGTGAACTATCAGGTATTTTCAGATGTGAAATAGAATAGTAAAAGATAAAACCTAAGTAAATACAGGAAGTCATAGTTTTTGGAAACGGGAATTTAATTATCTTAGATTATAATACCAAAAAATAAGGAATCTCAAAAAATGTAGTAGAATATGTTAAAATTTTCCCAAGAGTAGGTTAGTTTTCATGGTTGGTCAGTTAACATTGAAAGCATTAAAGAAGCCTGTGAATCTTTTACTGCCAAATATTAACAGCGCAAAATTAGACTTTTTCTATTGAAATAATAAATTAATCTTGAATTACTTAGTCTGATTTTAACAATATATAATAATTATTTTCCTTCCATGTAACCTTCTCACATGAATGGCTCACCAGAGTTGTTTCCTATGTGTTGTGCAGAATTTATTATGCCCTGGATCAATCAATTCTGAAGGAGCTAAGATACCATTAAATTGTGTTAATACTTTCTGTTTATTTAAAATATTGCATTTTCTCTTGATTAACTTGTATTCAAGCCACGAACTTTTATTGTTCTCAAATACTGATAATATTAATATTCTAATCAAGTGAATAGATCCCTCTGATAACTCTTGACATTTTCCAAAATTAATTCCTAAATTTAGAAAAATACAATTTAGTGTGCCTTTTATACCTAATACTATCTTCGTGATATCTCAGATGATCACAGAAAAATCACAAATGTTTGTCTTTTACTCTATAAAAAAGAGTAATGCTGAAAATAATTATACTTGTTAGATATACTCCTCATTTCTTATATAGCTCAACACTATGATGAGAGTTACAAGAGGAGTTGTTAAACAAAAGCCTTCTCTAAGATAGTTTTGTTCAGGAAAAACATATATTGATAATTCTCTGGAGTGTAGAGTCTCTGAAATACATACATCATACACACATACAGGCATACATTAGAGAGAAGAGAGAGATGTACATATACATATTCTGGAGACTGTACATTCTGGAGATTTATAAATATCCTTATACTTATTTTTAACCTCAGAACATAATTACTAAATACTTTTATGACTAAATATATATTATACCTTAATAGATCTTACTATTCTTTATTCTTATGTGTTCGTCCTCTAATAAATTTGCCATAGCCATTTAATTCTGTCTTCGCCAGGTTAGGATTTGCTTGCTTGATTTCAACTGTCCTGTCTTCAATTTCAAATGAGGAAAATAATATCCACAAGTGCACCTAGGTAAAATGTTTAGTTCAATAACTGGCACGTGATCAGAATTAAATTATAAATCTGATCCTAAAATGAAAACTCAACATGAGAAAGCATTAGGATTATATTTCTGCTTCTCTGACATGAACACTTTATAATTAATTGAAGAGAAATGTTGAGTGGCTAACAGCCAGAGGAACAAAAATAGGTGTCAATGCATCTTGACTTTCTAATTCCTCATGTAAGAACTTTAAAAGTTAGCATATGGCCAGGTGTGGTGGCTCATGCCTATAATCCCAGCACTTTGGGAGGCTGAGGCGGGTGTATCACGAGGTCAGGAGATCGAGACCATCCTGGCTAACACGGTGAAACTCTGTTTCTACTAAAAATACAAAAAATTAGACGGGCGTGGTGGCGGGTGCCTGTAGTCCCAGCTATTCAGGAGGCTGAGGCAGGAGAATGGCATGAATCCAGGAGGCGGAGCTTGCAGTGAGCCCAGATCACGCCACTGCACTCCAACCTGGGTGACAGAGCAAGACTATGTCTCAAAAAAATAAATAAATAAATAAATAATTACAAAAGTTATCATATGATATGTCCTCAAGTTTATGTTGAAAATGTAAATCACAGGTTTTTAAACTTTGCCACATAACAGAATCAGCTGTGTAACTTTAAAAACAGACATATGCCATCCCACCTGATCCGCTGAATCAGAATGTCTGAAGTAGAGTATTTTACAAATCTTCATCAAAAATATCAACGACTAGTAAAAGTCGAAATACTGATCACATTAACTGAATATTTCATATGTAGGGCTCTTTGTCAATTTACTATTTTTTAGCTTAAATCAATGAGTTTGTGAAGATATAAAATTAGGAGAGACTATTTTACATAGGTGTACTCCAAAAATGTCACCTTTCCTAAAGTCAGATACTGAAGTAATGCTCCAAAACCCAACAATTACATGTTACTACAGATTCATTACCTTTAATGGCATTGGGTAGTGGTTTAATTTTTAGCCCACCCTTGCCAGGGATATTTCCTTAGTGACAGCAGTATGGTCTGCAGCAAATGTGAACTTTAGGAAATGCACTAATGTATAAGGGAAAGGCAGCTATCAGCATTCAGTCTTCTCTGCAGGTAAGTGTAGCAAATTAAGAGAGATGTAGTAGAAACGCAGTGGCAGTTAAGGATCAATTCAAAGTTATCAGAAAAGGGTATCTTTCAGGACAAGTTCAAAGCTGAAGATTGAATTTTAAATGTTATTTTGTGTTAAATG
Source organism: Pongo abelii (assembly GCF_028885655.2). Taxonomy (NCBI): domain Eukaryota; kingdom Metazoa; phylum Chordata; class Mammalia; order Primates; family Hominidae; genus Pongo; species Pongo abelii. The sequence goes on along the minus strand of NC_071993.2, from coordinate 89,897,009 downwards.
CCAGTCTCTTTGTATATTTTAAATTTCTCAACAAAATCCACTAACAAAGTATTATCCCTATGATGTCTCAAAAAAAAAAAAAAAAAGTAAAGGAAAAGAAAAGTTAAAAAAAAAAAAGAAATGAAACTCCAAGAAATATGATCAAATTCACACAGTTAACAACTGGAAAATTCTGAATGTAAAGATAGCTTTTTCAAGTATCTAAGTTCTTTCTTCAACAGTCCACATAGTTTTAAGAAACCAAAACTACATTACCTCATAACTTCCCAGGTTAGGTTTATAGAGTAGATGATTAGAAAGTAATAAGTTCTTAAGGGGTTAAGAAGAGAAATTTAACTTATTCCTTTGATATTGCTAGGGAAGAAATAAAGCAGTGGGAACAATTTCTTGTAGTTGGAACCCCTTATATCATTTTTTATTTTTCATTTTTAAGAGCAATACAGAGAAGATTCATCAATCTATTGTCAGGTAGTAATTGCTTTTTACTATTTTAAGCTCATCTGTAAAAATCAAAGTGAAACTGACTAGGTTTTATGATATTTTCTGAAAAGTCAAAATTCTGGTGTTTGCTATCCCTTTTAGGAATATATGGTAAAAGTTTCCCCATTTGCTCATTACCAATTCATCTGCACAATGAAGAGCTAAAAATCTTACTGAGAAATGCCTTGTAATCAATTGAGAATCTAATTGTACCTGTTTGGAAAGGTTAGTTACAAAAGCACCCACAGTGATCCAAACTTATATTACACATCCTCTGATTATCAAATTTAAAGTAATATGTCATTTGTTATTCATATTTAGTGTTATGACTCTTTAATAACGACTCAATCTATTTCCCTTTAAGAGCAGGACAGCTGCAATAACAGCAAAATTGTATACCTTAAGTGTAGCATAAGAATTCAAGGTGAAACACATTCCAAGTAGCAGCTTAAAATGTCAGTATCATACATGGCTCCCTGAATAAAAGAGGCAAGACGTGTCAACCTGAACAGACATTCATCTCTTTGCACTAAAGTGAGAGATACAAAGACCTCTACCTCTCCCAGCAGAGAGAAGTGCTGAGACATTCAAGAGTCAAAGACACTCAGCTGTCTGAGGCAAATACTGTGAGTCTTCAGGTCTCCATAAATTGTTCTACAGCTGTGAAGGATTCAAAGTAAAATTTACAGAACGATCATAAATAAATAAAATGTGGTGGATTATAGTAGCTATTGTCGTCGGTTGTCCATAATTTATTATGTTTCTACCTCTTGTAACTGTACAGTAGTTCTCCTTTATCCAAGTGCTTGCTTTCCATGGTTTCAGTTGCCTGCACTCAACTGTGTTCCAAAATTTGGATAATTCTAGAAATAAACAAGTCATAAGTTTCAAATTGTGTGCCATTCTGAGTAGCATGATAAAATCTGTTATACCTCTCCATTCCTTCTTTATCACAAGAATAAGAGTGAGTACAGTACTATAAGGTATTTTAAGAGACAGTACTATAAGGTATTTTAAGGTACATTCACATAACTTTTATTACAGTGTATTGTTATAACTGTTCAATTTTATTATTAGGGTTGTTAATCTCTGTCTTTAATTTATAAATTAAACTTTATGACAGTGTATTAGTCTGTTTTCATGCTGCTGATAAAAACATACCTGAGACTGGGCAATTCACAAAAGACAGAAGTTTAATGGACTTACAGTTCCACATGGCTGGAGAGGCCACACAATAATGATGGAAGGCAAAGAGGAGCAAGTCATGTCTTACATAGATGGCAGCAGGCAAAGAGAGAGAATTTGTGCAGAGAACTCCTCTTTATAAAACCATCAAATTTTGTGAGACTTATTCACTGTCACTAGAACAGCACCAGAAAGACTTGCCCTCATGATTCAATTACCTCCCACTGGGTCTCTCCCTCAACACAGTCAACCATATCACACAGTTATATAAGTATAGGAAAAATGTAGTATAAATAGGGTTCAGTATTATCCATGGTTTTAGGCATCCACTGGGGGTCTTGGAACGTACTGTCCGTGGATAAGAGGGGACTACTGTATTTTCATTTCTCTGGGGATGGGGGGAAACGAAACTCAGAATGGATAGATTATGGTGCTTCCTACACCTACCCAACCAAGAGAAACTAGCATTTTACATCAGAGTACCTGATTTTCACTGAACACAGATATTGGCATATTATATCTTGTCACCCCTACATAGAATTTTCTAAATTAGAAGAGATGGATACATCTATTTTGCTCTTTGATTGTGAACTTTAAAGTGTATGTTTGGAGAGAACCACTATAAAGAGAAAACATCTAGAGTGGGAGATGACAATCTTAAACTTCACCCAAATCCAGTGATTCGGAAAAAAAAAAATGAAGGTTAAGAAACTCCCCCACCCTTTTGTATTCCAGGGAATGGCTTACTGCAAAGAATCACCCTTTCCCATACAACTTAGATAAGACCCATGGATGGATCCCTTGTTTATCTATGAAAAGATCAGACACAGATCCTCCAAATTCACACTGTTGCCTCATAAATCATTGGCTAAACTGTTTTTTCCCCACTGATCAACTGGAACAAAATAGATTTTAACCAATTTCAGTTAAGTTTCTCTCTTTCTGCCACATCTCTAAACTTTGACCCATCTTCAGCCTGAACCAGCGTAGCAATTCTCCTGAGATTAGGCAGGCCTCAGAGTGAAACTTTTTCTGCTCTATGATGCAGCCAATCATGCCACCCTTTCATGCCACATATAACCTTACCTACTTCTCCCTAGAAAAGACATACCATTTTTGCCTAACCCTTGTGAGGCTGGCAGATATTATGGTCATAGTTTTTTTCTCTATTTTAATAGTCCCTTTCTTCACCTCACAATAATTCTTTTGAATAGGGTCTCTCTTTGCTAAATCCAGATTCCTTTTTTTGACTTTGATAATGAAGGCCACAGCCGAGGAAAATCAGAGGCAAGGAAGGACAAGAAGTAAAAGAAGAGGATGTCTTGGTGGGGTTGAATCCATAGCTCAATTCTGGGGGCCCTACTTTCTGCAGCCCTACAGTTGTCTAACCCACAATCTTTGACTAGCATGGAGTTCATGCTCTGATGGCTTTCAACTAAACCAGCCATTCTCTCCTCTCCCCAGCTCTTTTCTTTCTCTGTTGATACAGATCATATTTTGTATTTGAGGGTCTGAAACTTTTCAAAATTGAAATGTCATGGATTGAAACTCCTGTTCTTGCACAGAGTGTGAGAATCAGGGGGTGTGGGGGGAAGTGCTAATAGTGGTCTAAGATCCCCAGAAAGCAATCTATGTTCTAATGTAATTTCTACATTCATATTAAAATTTAGAGATGATTTTACGTTAATAACTTGTCTGCAAAAGTGCAAATATATGTGGCTATATATAATAATGTATATGAAGCAGTATGATAAAGTAAGAAGGTATGTCTCATGTAGCAAAGCAAATTTGAGTTTAAATCCCTGTTGTGTAATTTTTTTCTAAATAACTTCTGCATCTATAAAGGAAAATATATCTCCTTTATTAAGAGATTGTTGTGATAATTACATGAGATAATACTGACATGTTTTACATAGAACTCGATCCATAATAAGTACTGAATAAACAATATTTGCTACTACCATTTACATTCTAAGTTTAAGAGTAGCATTCAGAAATAAGAGAGTATATAATTTCCTTGAGAAGAATGCCCTTGATAATCTCTGATCCTTCCATAGAGATAATAAAAGTTAGAGAAAGGACAAATGAGGAGCTTTTCTTTTTTATTCATCTCATATTTAAACTTTGTAATCACCTTTGGCTTCTCTCTTATTAACCACCTCTAACTTATCTTCCCCCATCCATTCAATATTTACTTGATCTATTTCAGGTCTGTGTCCAAAACTTTACTTTAGTTCTCCACTCTTTCAGTTCAATGTCACATTACTTGTCTCTCATCTGGATTTCACAATAGTCTCCTATTTGGTCCTTTTCAAGTCAGATTTTGCTTTCACACACTCCACTGTATGTGCTCTCTTCTTAATAAAAAATCTACAAGCATTCCTCTATTACTTTAAAATCATTTCAGAAATCTTAAGAATAGGACTCTGTTTCAGATAAGGGTAAAATTTTGGACTTCAAGTAAAACATGAAAACTAGATTAAACTTCAGGTTTTTGTTTCTCACAGGGGAAATATGATGGGAGGATTGTGCTTTACGGTTGGAAAGATGTTTGCCTTGGGATGTTTTTCATCCAAAGGGGTGACTATAGTTATGTTATCTGCGTACTCAATATGCATTCTTCTTTTCATCTTCATTAGTATTACTTCAATTTGGTCAGGGGCTAGCAATTTTTTCAATTTAAAATTTCATTTCCTAGATTTACATTTCCATGAAACTAAGAGTTTCCATGTGGAAACTCCCAGTTTCCTGGAGAGGAAGTCCTTTGGAGAGAGTTTTGTTTTCTTTATGTAGACACCATTCTTTCCTTCTTGCTGCTTCCGCCTTCCTCATAATGCCTGAAATTAAGGTTTGGGGTTTTGAGATATAGGAACTATTTTGTAACCATGAAACAAGTCACACATTGAAGATGGCACAGTTGAAAGAGAGAAGCTGATACTAGGACATTTGTGATAGCATCAGGCCACTGCATCACCCAGAGCTGCCCACTCCAGATTTCATTCAACTATACAAAACAAACCTTTATTTGATAAAGCCACCATCTCTGGAGGTTTTCTTTTCATGCATTTTATCTGATTACCAATTGTGATAGGATGCCCAAATAGTTTTCAGCTTTTCTTCAACATTTCTACTAAGTTTAACTCTGAACACTGCGATGATAGAAATTTAAAACTTGAGGGAGGTTATCTCAGCCTCTCAATACTTCTCTTATTTTAAAATTTTTAATGGAAAAATTTCAAACATATATTTAAAATAGTAAATACTATGAAATGCAGTCACTTGTCCATTACTCAAACTCAAGATTACCAGCTTATGACCACTCTTGTTGTATCCATAACTTTACCCATTCTGTATTATTGTACTTAGAGAGGGTAATGTATGCCTAAACACATTATCACATTATCAAGGAATACTTATTAACCCACGCCCCACTGCAGTGCACTCTCCTGCAGTCCCCTGGCAGTGGACCATAGTGTTTTTGCTGGCAGCGCTTGTGGGATTGTTACTGCCAGTGGACTTGGAATATCTTGGCCTTTCCAGCACATCAGGCAATTGACCTCAAGGGGCCAGAGAACAAAGCCACATCCTGGTCCAAGCCATCCAGGGTTAGAGCAGGAAGCCCAGGAGTGCTAAGCTTAGCTTTAGTCCCCTGAAAGCATAAAGTAAGAAAGCCAATTGACTAAACCCAATTTGTACCATTAAAAAAAAAAAAACAACAAAGCAAAAAACCTTCAAGGGCACCAAAGAATATAAAAGCACAAATCCCCATCCAAAGGAAAGAAACTTCAAAGGTTAAAAGAACATTAGCCCCCACAGCTGAGAAAGAACCAGCATAAGACTTCTGGTGCCTGTAAAACCCATAGTGTCTTTTTACTTCTAAGTGACTGCACTAACTCCCCAGCAATGGTTCTCATGCAGATTGAAATGGCTAAAATGACAGACATATAATTCAGAATCTCGATGGCATGTAACCTCAGCAAGATACAGGAGAAGGTTGAAACCAAATCCAAAGAAAGCAGCAAAACAATCCAATATTTGAAAGATGGTACAGCTATTTTAAGACAGAACCAAACTGAATCTCTGGAAATAAAAAGTTCACTACAGCAATTTCAGAATATGATTGGAAACAATAATAAAGCATTAATAATAGAATGGACCAAGCTGAGGAAAGAACCTCCAGGGCTTGAAGACTATACCTTCTAATTGATGCAGGCTGAAAAAAAATAAAGAAAAAATAATTAAGAAAATGAACAAAACCTTTGATAAATATGAGATTATTTAAAGAGACCAAGTCTATTACTCATTGGCATCCCTGAAAGAGATGGACGGAGAGCAAAAAATTTGGAAAATATATTTGAGAAATTGTCCATGAAAATTTCTCCAACCTTGCTAGAGGGGTTGACATGAAAATTTAGGAAACTCAGAGAACCCCAGAGAGAGAATATATAAGATGACTATCCCCAAGATATATAGTCATCAAATTCTTCTAGGTTAACTGAAAGAAAAAAAAATATTAAAGGAAGCTAGACAGAGGGGAAGGCCACATAAAAAGGGAACCCAATCAGGCTAATAGTGGAAACTTTACAGGCCAGAACAAACTGAGGTCCTACATACAGCATACTTAAAGAAAAGAAAGTCCACCTAAAAATTTCATATCCAGCCAAACTAAGCTTCACAAGTGAAGGATAAATAAAATCTTTTTCAGATAAACAAATGTTAACGGAAATTGTAACCACCAGACCTGACTTACAAAAGGTCCATCAGGGAGTGGCAAACAGGTAAAGAAAAGAATACCTGCTAATACAAGAATGCACATAAGTACATACTGCACTGACACTACAAAGGAACTATACAATTCACTCTACATTAATAAACAGCTAACAACACTGTGATGACATAAAATCCTCACATATCAATATTGACCTTGGATGTAAATGGGCTAAACACAGAATGGCAAGTTGGATAAAGAAGCAAGACCTAATGGTATGCTATCTTCAAGAGAACTGTCTAAATGCAATGACACCCATAGGTTCTAAGTAAAGGAATGAAGAAATATCTATCAAGGAAATGAAAAACAAATGAGGCAAAGGGTCCTATTCTTATTACAGACAGAACAGTCTTTAAACCAACAATTATTAAAAAAAAGATGAAGAAGGACATTACATAATGATAAAAGATTCAATTCAGCAAGAAGACTTAACTATCTGTAATAGTCTGTTCTTGCACTGCTATAAAGAAATACCTGAAACTGGGTAATTTATAAAGAAAAGAGATTTAATTGGCTCATGGTTCCACAGGCTATACAGGAAGCATGGCCGGGAGGGCCCAGGAAACTTTCAATCATGATGGAAGGGGAAGTAGGCACTTCCTCGCATGGTCAGAGGAGGAGAGAGAGTAAAGGGGTAAGTACTACACACTTGTAAACAACCAGATCTCATGAGAACTTACTCACTATCACTAGAACAGCAAGGGGGAAATCTAATCCCATGATCCAATCACCTTCCACCAGACCCCTCCTCTAATATTGGGGATTACAATTCAACATGAAATTTGGGTGGGGACAAGAATCCAAACCATATCACTATCTTAAGTATGTAAGCAGCCAACAACGGAACATCTAGATTAATAAAACAAGTACTTAGAAACCTCTGAAGAGACTTAGATAAACATACAATGATAGTGGGAGACTTCAATACCCCAATGACAGTATTAGGCAGATCATCGAGGTAGAAAACTAGCAAAGATATTTGGGTCCTAGAGTCAACACTTGACCAAAAGCACCTAACAGACATCTACAGAACACTCCACACAACAACAATGGAATATGCATCCTTCTCATCTGAACACAGAATGTACTCTAACAAGATCAACCACATGCTCAGCTATAGAGCAATTCTCAACAAATTCAAAAAAAGCAAAATTATACCAACTCCCCTCTCAGACAATAGTGCAACAAAAATAGAAATCAATACCAAGAACATCTCTTAAAACCATAAAACTATATGGAAATTAAACAACTTGCTCCTGAATGACCTTTGAATAAACAATAAAATTTAGGCAGAAATAAAAAAAATTATTTGAAACTAAGGAAAACAAAGATACAATATGCCAGAATCTCTGGGACACAGCTAAAGCATTGTTAAGAGGAAGGTTCATAGCACTAAATGGATAAATCAGTAAGTTAGAAAGATCTCAAATTAACAATCTAACATTACACCAAGACGAAGTAGGGAAAAAAGATCAAACCAACCTGAAAGCTAGCAGAAGTAAAGAAATAACCAAATTAGAGCTGAGCAGAATGAAATTGAGATATGAAAATTCACACAAAAGAAAAACTATGGAAAGCAGTTTGGTGATTTCTCAAAGAACTTAGAACTAACATTTGACCCAGAAATCCAATTACTGGTTATATACACAAAGGAACATAAATCTTTCTACCAAAAAGACACATGTGCACATATGTTCATTGCAGCAGTATTCACTATAGCAAAGAAATGGAATCAGCCCAGATACCCAACACCAGTAGACTGGATAAAGAAAAGATGATACATATACAGCATGAAATACTATGCAGCCATTAAAGAAAAACAAAACAACATTCTTTGCAACAACATTAACGCAGTTGGAGGTCATTATATTAAGCAAATACCCACAGAAACAGAAAATCAAATACCACATGTTTTCACTTATAAGTGGGAGCTAAACATTGAGTAAGCAAGGACACAAAGATGGGAACAATAAAAACCAGGGCCTACTTGAAGGGGGAGGGAGGAGGGCAAAGGTCAAATAACTACCTATTGGGTATTGCACTCACTACCTTGGTGACAAGGTTATTTGTTCACCAAACCACAGTGACATGCAATTTACCCATGTAACAAACCTGTACATGTATCCTATGAACCTAAAAGTTGAGAACAGAAAAAAACAAAAACATTAACCCCCAAATGATTTACTGTCACTTAGGAGAGGACAGGGGTCTAGGATATGATGATTCACCAAAGCTTCCACAGTCAGGCCCGGTGGTTCACACCTGTAATCCCAGCACTTTGGGAGGCTGAGGTGACCAGATCACTTGAGGTCAGGAGTTCAAGACCAGCCTGGCCAATGTGGTGAAACCGTGTCTCTAATGAAAATACAAAAATTAGCTGGTGTGGTGGTGCATGCCTGTAATTCCAGCTACTCAGGAAGATGAGGCAAAAGAATCGCTTGAACCCAGGCAACAGAGGTTGCTGAGATCACGCCACTGCACTCCAGCCTGGGCAACAGAAGTGAGACTCCATCTCACTTGGAACCAACTCAAATGCCCATCAATGATAGACTGGATAAAGAAAATGTGACACATATACACCATGGAATACTATGCAGCCATAAAAAAGAACGAGTTCATGTCCTTTGCAGGGACATAGATGAAGCTGGAAACCATCATTCTCAGGAAACTAACACAGGAAGAGAGAAAACCAAACACCACATGTTCTCACTCATAAGTGGGAGCTGAACAATGAGAACACATGGACACAGGGAGGGGAACATCACACACTGGGGCCTGTCAGGGGGTGGGAGGCAAGGGAAGGGATAGCATTAGGAGAAATACCTAATGTAGATGAGTTGATGGTACAGCAAACTACCATGGCGCATGTATACCTATGTAACAAACTTGCATGTTCTGCACATGTAACCCAGAAATTAAAGTGTAATAATAAAAAAAGAAGGTTCCACAAGGTACAAGCAAGGGTGATCATAATGGAACACTTGCACGTTGGATATCCAAAGGTATAGGAATAAAAATGTTTGAGACTATTGGCAAATAAAAAAAGATATGATATTCAGAACAGATTATATTATCTCTCTAATTTGGCATAAGCAGTCTGCAAAACAAGGGTGTTTTGTTAACGATTCACAACTTGTAAAATAAACACCACATTATTCCATCTAAAGTGACAATTGATTTCCACAGTGTTAAACCAACAACTTTGAAAAGAATTTCATAGTCCAGTCTGATGCCAGAATCCTTATGCTTCTTTCCACTTTTTCATCAGTGTATATTTTATAAACATACCCAATGACAAATGACAGCAAAGATCACTATTTTACATTCTCCCTTCTACTCTTCTACTTTTCCATTTTTAATTTGTTCTTTAATATGAAGTTCTTAAACTCCTTATTTAAAGATATCCAATGCTATGAAAATTTGATGTGTATACTTCTCCATGATTATACATATACAAGTATATATTTATATATGATTTGTTTTATTTGATTTTTAAATAAGTAATATCATTCTATACATATTAGTCTATGGCTTGGTTTTTAATATGTTATGATAATTCCCAAGGGTAAGAAAATACTTATATTTTCCAATTTTTGCATGCATGCATGCATATCTATATGTAATTATACACAAATCAGTGTATATAACACATGCTAGATTGCTCTTCTTAATATAATATTTTAGCTGTTCTTTTTTCCTTCTTTTCTCCTGTTTTTCCTTTTCCTCCTCCTTCTGCTCCCCTTTCCTCTCTTCCTCCTCTGTCTTTATCTTCTTTGATCAGACCACTCCCTTTTTCTGGCTAACAAGTGTGGAATGAGAATGCTTAAATTCAAACATCGGGTCAAGCAGATATGTTGCCTAGAGCAAGATAACATTTCCTCACTTGTAAAATGAGGATAAGCGAAAGCCCTACATTTGAAGTTTTGGTATTATTCATACACAAAAATGTTTAATATAATGCTTGGCACATAAAGAGAATATAATCAGTGTAAGCAGTTATTAACTGCCCTGCTTATCTTTCCGGCCATTCTATTTATATTTTTCACTTGTTTCGCAGTGTTCCAGTTATGACAGCCTTTTCTCTGTTCCTTAAATAGGCCAAGCTTTCTCTTGCCTTAGGGCTTTTGCACTGGTTGTTTCACCCTTAGGTATTTTACTATGAACTTACTTATGCATCTTTTTGCCCTCTAACGTATTATATATAAGTTCTATAAAAGTTGGAATCTGGTTTGTTGTGTTCTACACTGTGTCTCTATAGCCTAATATCATGTATGACACAGAGTTTATGGTTTAACATGTACTTGTTGGATGACTGTAAAACTCCATTTGATATTTAGCATCAGAGTAACCCATAAAGATAGGTATTATTTCCTCAATTTTATAAATAATAAAAGTACAACAATGATGCTTAATGCTTTATTGATAGTTAAGCTGTTGAATTGGGCTTGAATGCACTTTCCTTTTCTGTGTGTTGTATTATTTCCACTGTTTCCTATATGTTATGCATTTTTAAAATACACAGAAAATTAGCTTTATGAGATTGTAAATTTCTTTGAATCATGCATTTTACTGTCTCTATGTAACAATTATAAGCTCACAATAAGTACACAATATGCGTTTTTTATTACTAATGATTCTCTCCCCTTCATGGGTTTATGCTTTTTCTAAATGTATAATATTTGTCTAAACCATATATATAAAATACATAGTATGTGTAAAATATCCTTTTCTAAGCTTGCTATAAAATCTTACTTGTTTATTTAGGTGTTGATTGTTAAAATTAATTTGGCAATAGGTATGCAGGGGATGTCTCTGAAACCCTTGGAAGACATTGATGGTTTATGAACTTCAACTAGCATAGCAGATTGAAGGCAAATCCCAGGCCAAATATATGTATATATATGTGTGTGTGTGATTATATATTATATTATATTATATATTATATATTATACATTAACATAAAATATATAAAACATCCTATATTACGTGTAATACATAAAGCATCCTATATTACATGTAATACATAAAGCATCCTATATTACATGTAATACATAAAGCATCCTATATTACATGTAATACATAAAGCATCCTATATTACATGTAATACATAAAGCATCCTATATTACATGTAATACATAAAGCATCATATATTACATGTAATACATAAAGCATCATATATTACATGTAATACATAAAGCATCATATATTACATGTAATACATAAAACATCATATATTACATGTAATACATAAAACATCATATATTACATGTAATACATAAAACATCATATATTACATGTAATACATAAAACATCATGTATTACATGTAATATATAAAACATCATGTATTACATGTAATATATAAAACATTATATATTATATGTAATTTATAAAATATATACTATTATATGTAATATATAAAATATATTATATATATTTATATATGTAAAGTATATATAATATTTATATGTAATATATAATATAAAATGTTATATATTATATAAATATTATATATAATATAAAATGTATATTTTATATAATATATAAAAATTATATAGTTTATACAATATATAAAATATTATCTATTTACATATAATATATAAAATATTATCTATTTATATATAATATGAAAAATATCTATATATAAGATATTATCTATTTATATATATCAAATATTATATATTATCTATTTATATATAATATGTCAAATATTATATATTATATATATAATATATCAAATATTATATATTATATATATTAAAATATATAAAATATTATATATGATATATATGTTAAAATATATCAAATATTATATATTATATATAATATATTTAAATATATCAATTATATATTATATATAATATATTAAAATATATCAAATATTATATATTATATATAATATATTAAAATATATCAAATATCATATATTATATATAATATATTAAAATATATCAAATATCATATATTATATATAATATATTAAAATATATATTATATATACGTTTATATTATATATAATATATAAATATTATATAATATATACACGTATATATTATATATATAAGGCATAAGACAACACAGAGAGAATATGTTTAATACAACAGCAATTTAGAAGTAGGAAACACTCATTGCTTATGAAATAAGGGAGGCTATGGTAGTTGCTGTGCTGAGCAGTGATGACCAAGTGAACATAAGTGGGATATTGCAGCCACAAATACGAACCAAAACAGAATAGATAGAATATTTAAAAAAAAATTAGAAAGCTACTGCTTAGAATAGGCTTGACTCACATAGCTGTACTGAGGTGAAACTAAACCAAGAGATCTTTGGAAATTTTCTCCTGAGACATACAAGAATTTACCTAGCAATATACAGTAAGTACCCTATAAATCATCAGGCTGGCAAAATCATGGTTTGTGTAATACTTGACATGGAAAGTTAACCCCTTCTTTTATTTATAATTAGAGACAAATGAAGAACTATGTAGAATGTGAGGCAACAAGAGGTGTTTAGATTGTTCTTTCAACACTTAAAGGCCTGGAATGTCTTGTCCTTTTTCTCCATTTTTACTGTAATAAAGGCAGTCCAAATTCTCATCATTTAACCCCTGAACGAAAACAGGATCCCAATAACTTATTCCCCTGATGCCTGAGGCCACTGCACAGTGTCTGGAATTTTCCTCTTAAATGTGAACTGACCGTGGTGGTCCAATGCTAAAATCTCACTTCAGGCTCCTAGTGAAGAACTGTTAGATCTTGGCTAACATCACATTTCTCTTGGACAGCTCACATATTCATAGTTGTCTTCTAATCTTAAAATACACATAAATTCACTCAGCAAGCTTGTAAAAATGTACACATTTGGACCTCAAATTCAAAGATTCTAATTCCATATTTCTTGGATGTGACTTGGCAATTTACTTTTAAACACATGCTCCAGCAAGTGAAATAAATGACTATATAGGCATGAAGAACTACTTAGATGCCCTAAACACCCTGCTATTTTACAACTATTTGCCAAGAACATCTTCCCTGCCAACTTGATCTTTTTGTCTTGGAAAATTGCTACAAATTCCTCACAACCCTGTTCAGGTATTTTTCAGGTACTGATCCCTTCTCCAAGCTTTCCGTTATTCCTCCTTCCCTCCACTAGATGGTTAATAGATTCTGTCTCTATATTAATTCGGTGCCTTGCAGATACTTATTTTACTGCCTATTTTATATTTTGGCTTTATTGTCATCTTCACAAATAAAGTGTAACCTCCTGAAGGGTTGAAAATTACTTTTGGTATTAGTGGTTAGCAAACTACTTGGCACATGTTAATGAAGAATTAATAATTGCTGAATTTAGCATTTTTACACTGACCCTAAGAGTAAGGACCAAGTTCTGGTTCTATCATTTTTGTTCATCTAATTATATGTAGAGATACAGATATACATATACATATATACATATATAAATTTGAACACAGGGTTCTCCTAACATACATCTTAATAGGTACAGAGGAGAAAGATCTTGGGTGTTTGAAAAGGTAGAGTTGCCATTTTCTCTCTGTACTCCATGATTTTTGGATCAAGAATATATCTAGAATGTCACCAACAATAAATAAACTATGCTGGGAAAATCATTTATAATAGACAGATTTATAATGTCAATTATTAACATACTGCAGACTTTTTCAAATAGGTGAGTTCACTTGGAAATTTTAAAAATGCCAACTGGTCAGTTCTGAGATCACAGAAATGAAGATTCCTTTGCAATAAAAAGAATCACTTTGTTTTTTTGTTTTTTTCTAAATCTCCACATCTGCTTATAGTGACTGTACCCAAATCAAGGAGTTATAAATATTGATCTGGTAACTTCAAATTGAGAATTCATAGTCACTAAAATGGGTTGCCTTAAGAAAATTCTTTTTATCTTTCCATCATCCAAGGTCATACGCCTCTTATCAGAGGAACTACACATATATTACAAAATTATTTTCACTTTTTCTCATGAATTTCTATGTATACACAGATCTCTGTATGTAGCTAATAACATATTTAGGGCAAAATGAAAGAAAGGAAGGCAATATTTCCCACGCTCCTAAGTTAAAAACCCCAGTTGTCTGTGTGTAATATGGAAATATTTACATATTATCTGTACAGATTTTGATCATATGCCAAAACATGTCCCCCTTCAAGTCCTATCTGCTTTGGACATCCAAATACAATTCAAATAACTTTCAACAGTTTTACGTGTAATGAATTCTCAGCAAATTAACACAAGAAAAGAAAGCCAAACACCGCATGTTCTCACTCATAAGTGGGAGTTGAACAATGAGAACACATGGAAACAGGGAGGGGAACATCACACACTGGGGCCTGTCAGGGGGTCGGGGGCTAGGGAAGGGATAGCATTAGAAGAAATACCTAATATAGATGATGGGTTGATGGGTGCAGCAAACCATCATAGCATGTGTATACCTATGTAACAAACCTGCACGTTCTGCACATGTACCCCAGAACTTAAAGTATAATAATAAAAAAAGACCAAAGACATTTTTGGTGTTTAAATTATTCTTAAGGCTGTATAAAATTAACTTGTGAAAGTTGATCTAACTAAGATGCAAAAAATAAAATGATCAGTGATATGGTAGATCTCTCTTCCTATAGAGTAGCGATATTATTTAACATGATCATTGTTTCATTATAACAATTACTTAAAAAGAAAATTTTGACTCCCATTTGGTATAATTTTTCTGGAATTGGGTATTAAAGTGTAACTCATATTGTTAGATATTTTTCACCTTGCATTGTCCATCACACTATCTACTGTATCAAATGCACAGTTCATGAATCAGATAAGCTCTTTTATATATCTGATATATCATAATTTATTAAACTTGAAATTTTTGCATGGAAAATATCACATCTGAGCCACTTGGAACTTTGGAGTATAGTGAGACTTCAACACACCGATTTTTTTTCTCAATCCGAATAAAGCATATTGGAAATATGCATACTTGCTTAAAAATCGTTTCTATATAGTCAGTATTTAGGTGGATAATTCAAAAATACTCTACCTAATATAATGTGAATACTAAGGACTAAAAAATATGATTAAATTTGGAATCTCAATTTTAGAGTTTTTGAGATGAGGTTTTTTTGAGAAATTAAATAAACATTAAATCATTTTCATGTTCTATAAAAATGTATGTGGGAAAGTGTTGATGTTTAGTATTTTTATAAAAATGCAACAAAGTATTCTAAAATGTAAAGAATGCTTGTCCTAATACCTAGTAAGTAATCCTTAACATAGAGCTTGAATCATGTAATAAATTGCCATTGTTCTGCCCTAAATTTTCAATATTAAAGGTTAACACTTTTGGGTCTAATAGAATAACAAAGCAGAATGACTCCTAAGACATTCTTCAATTGACTAAACTGTGAGTTGGTACTGAATTGCCTACAAAACTGGACTGAAAAAAACAGTGTTTGCATTTCAGTAAGGTGAATGTAAGAAAGCCAATTATTAACTCATTAGTATTCTGCAGCTTTACTTTCAAAGGGTAGGAGACAAAAAAATGAAAGAAGAAAGTACATATAATTTTCTGTGTTTATTCTACTGACTGTGTGAAGGTATCAGGGCAGAATAACATTTGGAAAAAAACAAATATGTATTCATAAATTCAGGAGACAAATTCTTTTTAAGTGCAAAACATGATTTTTTTTGATCAACTGATTTAAAAAAATAATAATATGCAAAGCAGTGGTTATTTCCATATAACCTTAGGCTTTTTCTTAATAACAACACAATTCTAATTTTTGCCTTTAGGATTCCTTTAATAATTACATGGCTAATAAACTATTGCTTTTCCTCATGCATATATAAAGAAAAATACTGACTTGTTCCTTAGGAGAACATTTCAGGGTATTATTAGAAGCATTTGTCTTGCACTTTACACTATGAAAGCACTTTAATGATCTCACATTGTTTGGAAATCACAATAAGCTTTTGAGGTAAGTCTCCTAGCCTTATCATTTTACAGATTTCATTTAAATACTAATAATCCTTTTATTCCTGCATAGAGTATTATTTAATATATTTAATTCATATATAATGTATATAAAAATATACATGCTCTCTCTATATATATACACACACATCTCATATGCATGTTTTTTAATGCTTTTACATTTTTTCCTTAGTGTTTTATTTTATAATCAGTGCTTTATACAAGGATGCATTCCTTTTGAAAACTATGCTTCCTTCAGCTACTAGGAACACAGTATGTTATATGGAAAGAAAAAATGAAAACCTCTGACAATGCTTGTAGCTAATATTCATTAGATTCTTTTTGCTTCATAAAGTATATAACAAATTTACATGCATTTTACTCATATGATCTCTCACATCAAGCAGTAATGGTGGGTATGTTATTGCTCCTATTTAACAGATGAGAGTACTGAAACATAAAAAGGTAAGTAAGTTTCCCAAGCAAGTAAGCAAGTATAAGTCAAGATCTGAAACATAACAATGTGTTTGTGGAATCTGATTTTTAAATACTGTTAATCACTTTAACAGCACTAATTTGGCAATAACTTATTTCAAAAGCTGCTTCCTTTCTCTAAGCCTCAATTTCTTCATATTAAAATTTCAGTATGAATATTGCAACTTTTAGGATACTCATAGCACAAATATTGTGTCTAAATTAGTGATTATCTTAGTACTGAGAGTAATGGTGCCAATAATAATAATTTCCATTTACTAAGTCTCTACCGTATACCAGGAGCACTGTGAACATTACTTCCTCTAACCTGCATAACACATCTCTAAGATGAGCATTTCCCATTTTATAGTTAGAAAAATTAAGAATCAGAGAGATTAATTTTCCCAAGATCATGTAACTAGGACATAGAGTATCTGGAGTTAACATCCTACTGTATCTGACTCAAAGATATTTATTTTCTTATCACCAAACATTGTAAGTAATTTTTATTGTATTTAGCCAGCACACTATCATACATTTACTTAAACAGAGTAGATATCCTTATCTTTCACCTAGAGGCATTGCAGCATGCTTAAGGGCAATGCTCCTGAAATCAATATAGTACCATGGAATTAAAAACAAGAAAAAAACTGGGCAAGCCTCAGTCATACTCTAGTACAGATGTTCTTCGACTTATGATGAGATTATATTCAGTAAACCCATCATAAGTTAAAATATCCTAAGTCTAAAATGAATTTCATCTACCCAACCTATTAAATGTCATAGCATAACATAGCCTACCTTAAATGTGCTCAGACCACTTATATTGGTCTACATTTGGGCAAAATCACATGCTTATTTCATAATTAAGTGTTGAATATCTGATATGATTCATTGAATATGGCACTGAAGTGCAAAACAGAATGGTTATATGGGTGTTCATCATTCATGTACATAACTGAAAGCACAGTGGACATAAAGAGTGTTTGAAGCATTGAACTAAAATTAATTGCTGGATGTTGGAGATGCTACAGCAACAGAGTCATCAATTTCTCCTTCTTCTGATGAGGTTCAAAAATAGCTGGTACAGGTTGAGTAACTCTTACCTGAAATGCTTGGTATAAGAAGTGTTTCAGATTTCAGATTTTTTTGAATACTGGAATATTTGTATTACATAATGAGATATCATGGAAAGGGGACCCATGTCAAAATGCAAAAGTCATTTACATTTCATGTATACACACATAGCCTAAAGGTAATTTTATACAATATTTTAAATAATTTTGTGATATTTTTACAGGAGGTCATATGTGGAATTTTCTTCCTGTGACATCATGTTGGTGCTCAAAAATTTTCAGATTTTAGAGAATTTCAGATTTCAAATTTTCAGATTAGGGATGCTCCCCCTGTAGAAGAAACTGGTGATTGACACTTATTGATGGTCTAGAGTTTGATATGGTTTGGCTGTATCCCCACCCAAACCTCATTTTGAATTGTAGCTCCCATAATTTCCACGTGTTGTGGGACGGACCCAGTGGGAGATAATTGAATCATGGAGGTGGTTTCCCCCATACTGTTCTCGTGGTAGTGAATAACTCTCATGAGATCTGATGGTTTTATAAGGGGTTTCCCCTTTCACTTGGCTCTCATTTTCTCTCTTGTCTGCCGCCATGAAAGATGTGCTTTTTGTCTTCCACCATGATTGTGAGGCCTCCCCAGCTATGTGGATCTGTGAGTCCATTAAACCTCTTTTTCTGAATTCACAGTGTTCTTTGGAAAGATAGCAAGTATTGATTGTACAGCTTATTTCTTATTATTACATATCTTTAACAAGCAAGAGCATTTTGTCTCTGCCTGTAAGTTCTTATGAGTCTCTCCTAATTGACGTACCATTTCTTTAACATCTGTATGTCACTGCTGAATGCAGCAAAGGCCTCCACAGGTTTCCTTGCTGTACACTTTCTTGGTTCCTTCGGTTTAACTTCTTCCTCTGCCTCAACTTCTTTACTTCTTTCTTCCTACAGTTTGATCACTTGAAAACTCAATGCCAACAAACCCATGGATATCCTCTTCATCAATACCCAATTCTAGCTATTTCTCAAGTGCTAATAACTTGTTACCTACTATTCATCAACAGCAGAGTCTTTGTTAAAGCTTTTGAATGTGTTCACATATGTCTTCAAAACTTTCTTCCACATGCCAATCATGCACTGCTGAGTGACTTCTTCCCATGCTGTTGCGATGTTCTGGATGACACTTAGGATGTAAAAACTTTTCCAAAACTCTTGGAGAAGTCGGCCAGACTCAGTCACTTCACTAATCTACACAAATCCTTGGCATAAATATACTTCGAAGGGAGCTATTGCTCCTTGTTCCATTGGTTGAATGAATGTGGTTTTGTTCAGTTTCAAATACACAGTCAAAAAAATTGCTTTTATTTCTGTTTGTTTATTCACTTTTCCTGATTGTCTTTATGCAGAGCCCTAAAGAAGTTAGTGGGAAAGCCAAACCCTTGACATCAGCAGAACTTTGAGCAGTATATTTGGTTCTTCATTTCTCCTGAAAAGAGTGATAGCCAAAGAACATCTCTACCCTGATGCCCTGGGAAAAGTTAATAGTTTGGCTGACAGTACTTGAACATAATTGGAGCATTGGTGACAGGGAGGTCTGAAGAAGATTTATGTGATTAATTCTCTCTACTTGGGTACAGAGCTTAAAGACATTTGTGTCACATATAGGTGCTAACCAAAGAGTAACTTCAGCAGATGGATAAGTGAAACCATTTGTGGGAGATCAAGTGGGTCCCCTTAGTACTCCCTTGTGTTGTGATCAAAGTTATTGGAAAACTACAATAGACTAACACAGGAAGAACTACTAATGGCCAAGGCTCTTCAGGTACAAAATTTCAGGTCATTGTTTCAGACAAAGGACCTGATGATCTGGTTAAAATAAAAGTAATAATGAAATAGGTAGTACAAGAAGGAAGCTATAAAGAAGCTATGACCATGTGACCAATTGCAAACATAAGAATTGTGATAATTATGAAAAGTTCTTTCTTGTTTTGGTGTGAATATATTTCAAAAAGATTAACCAAAGTTTCCCTTTTTTCCACGTCTCCTGCCATCTAACATAAAAATATGATAATAGTAATTAACTTTATGTCACCGTATTTAACTCATATGATACTAAAGAGGGAGAGGTGTATCAGAAGTGGAATGAACATCTCCCACTGGTGAATAAATGACTTTTCTGAGTTTGTATCCACTTTCAGAGTGATGGTTAGTGTGCTTTCAGTTGGTAGAAGGATAGATGCGTCATCTTGGAAAGAAGCATGATTTTACCGTTACCTTTATTTGGAATGTAAACGTGATTTAAAATGGAATAGATAGATGTCAATTTGAGGGGTAAACTTTAGTGAAACCATATTTTTAAGAATAATTTTTTTCCTGTTAAAATTGCTGCAGCACCCATTGTACCTCGTGTGGGTACCCTGTTCTGCTCTTGCATGCTGTTGCTGATCTGCTGACTTTCCTTGTCAGTGTGAAGTAGTTGCTAGCATACAGGTTAAAGGTGGTAACAGATATGGGTTACAATTATTGTCCCCATGGACTCTAATTTGGCTTCATGGATATCAGTTTGCCCTCACTCTCCTCTGATTCACACTAACTTTTCCTTCCTAACTGCCAGCCTAGAAGACCTGCAGCTTCTTCACGCCTACCACCAGAAACAGAGAGAATAGCACTTCACAGATTGCTACATCAGACCCGTTTTGTAGAGTTTATTTTTTACAGAAAATCTTGATTCATATTGATTATTGTGTTGTTTGTTTCCATATTAAGTCTCAACTGATGTCTTCAGTTTATGTGATATATCATATGGTCACTTTATGGATAATGCATTTGGGTGATCACATTAAATTTGGAAAATAGTCTTTGAACTCCTGGAATTTTAACTCTCAATCTCTAACCAAACACATATCTAGTCTAACTTTCTAAAATATGATTGAAATAGATTTATATAGCTACTATATTTTTAGTTTCAAATTTTCTCTATACGTTTTTAATAGCATTGTTTAATACAAGTCCCTGGATATGTTTTCTATGACCCCAAAATGCTTTGAAATTATGAGTCAAATAAGGTATGTGAGTGCTTATTTTTTTTTTCTTTGGGGGAGTATTTTCAAATGAACTTTGAAGCCCAGTTGGACACTAACCAAACATTTAAGAAAAAATACCATAACCCTTGATTTTATAAAAGAACTAATACCTGCTAATCAAGCTCAATAATGAAAACCCAGAGATTTCATCTTTCAAATTCCAAGTTGATATTTGGTGTTGTTATTTATGATGTCAAAAGCCAACAATTTATTTCTTAAGAGAAAATTCAAAACACCCCTTCTAGGGTTCTTGACCTCCAGATATCTTTCTGTCCACCAAGATGTCTAATAAAACATAAAGTTTCCATGATATAAATTTAATATGGATTACTGAAATTTGAATAAGAGTTCTTATTAAATTTAAAAGTACAGAGTATTCTTTCTTCACTAGTGTAGATGCAGGTATGGTTTCAGGAAACCTATCATAGCTTATTTTAAAACTCTATTGATTTTTGAACATGGTATAGACGTTTCTGGCATTATGTGTGTGTGTGTGTGTATGTGTCTGTGTGTGTCTGTGTGTGTGTGTGTGTGTGTGTATTATTGGGGGATGATGCGTAAAGGTCTACCAATTAACTGTACAAACAACATCTTGCTAGCCTATAAAAATGGCATTACATTTCATTTTAATTTTTTAATGAAGAAAGGGTTATCAAAATTTAGTTACTACTTCTGAAAATTTAATTTTAATTTTAAACTAGAAATGGCAAATGGATTTTTTCCTCATTTCATGAACTGCAAACTCACATGACATATTGATGTTTGTTAAATCGTTTGCAGTTTCTTAGAGGTTTTAATTAAAAAATATTTACTCATGCAGAATAGTTATTTTTTTAAAATTACTAACACGTGGAATACACAGCAAATTACTAATGAAAGTATAATTTGACTTTCCATTATTTTCTTTAATTCAAAATAGTATATTCTGTCTAACTATACTCTTTAAAAAATGTCATTTCATGATGCACGTGTGTACTTTATCTAACTTCCTTTAAAGGCTAAAAGACCTAAGTGAAGATTTTACCATCAAAAGTTAAAAACTAAAGCGAGCCATTTTCCAAGAATTAGACCGTATTTTTACACAGCCATTAAATCATACCACATGACAAGGCTGATAAACTTCATCTGTCATATGAAATTATCTAATACCCCTAAAATAAAATATAATTTTATAAATTTACCTGGTTATCTGAATAATCAGATTTTTCATTTTATGAAATATTCTTAAATGTACAAAACATTTTAAAAATATGAATACATAAAATATGTATATTTTATACTTTAATTTGTGATAGTACGGGTTTTAAAATACTTTAGTGTTAGATTTATTTTTCTTTGATTTGGCCGAATATTCTGTTTCATTTATTTATTTATTTATTTATTTATTTATTTATTTATTTATGAGACATAGTCTCACTCTGTCACCCAGGCTGGAGTGCAGTGGTGCAATCTCGGCTCACTGCAAACTCTGCCTCCTGAGTTTAAGCGATTCTCATGCCTCGGCCTCCCAAGTAGCTGAGATTACAGGCGCACGCCCCCATGCCTGGCTAAAATAATATTCAGTCTAATTTTATATGTCTACACACAAACGCACCAGTATTCCCTCACATTAGAATATTGTTATATTATTTTCTATTATTTCAAAAACATCTTACTGAACATAAAACAAAATTTTTGTCATCACTGTAGACATGACAATGCAAGCAAAAACATACTTGAAATTAAAAAGAATCACACTATGTATTTTTATACATGCAAGGTGAATTTTGATTAAGGGTTAATTATGTTAAAAAATCTTAATCATAGTAATACTCCAAACTATCCTAAATAGGCAGGTAAGTCTCATTTAAGTCTGATGCAGCTGTTATTTGTGAAATTCATGTTAATGTCAACGGTTCACTTTCTCAAAAAAATAGCATTTGAAATGCCTACTATGTACCAGGAGCAATTCTTGGATTACAGCAATGAATCAAAAAAGATAGTCTTTGTCCTCACAGAAATTGCAATGTAATATAATGATCCAAATATTCTCTTTTCTGAGATAAAAGATGCTGACAGTTGTTTGCAGAAAAATATTAGCCACAGGCTTGCATGTTTACCTTTCATCTGTCTTCTCCCTAGAGCATGGCTTTGTATTCACAGGCTTACAAAATTCTGTCTTTTTATATAGGAAATTCTTCTTGTTTTCTAACCACTTTGTTAACACAAAAACAATTATGTGCTTTACTCATGTAATAAGATTTACAGAGGATATTTCTTTTACATATTGTTAAAATGTTAGTGCTATCTATGAACAATTATATCACAGAATGAAGAAGGCACATCTTTGTGTAGTCTTAATTTTAACTAATAGCCAATAATTGAAAAACCCAAAAGTAAGTTAATCTCTGAATCCTTCTAAAGAAAACATATATATAATTACAATAATGTTCACACAGCTTCCTATGAGTGTTTTATTTGCCAACAATAATAAAGACTTTATACAAAATAGTGATTTTTAATCAGATAAATATATAAAGTTAGCAATTTAGGATTATGCGAAAGGATAATAATTATCTGTTAATTTTAAATTGCTGGTATTTTAGTCGACTAAAAATCTATCATGCATATTAGCTGATTTACCTCTCCTGAAAAAAAAAATGAAAGCAAGGAGTAGCATAGTTAGTTTTTGTAAAAAAAGTATGAACAAGTATGAATAAAATTATATTTTGTGAGATTTAGCTGGAATTTTGAAATTGGCTGAAATAAAGTTGAAATAATTGTTTTTCTCCTAGGATTCAAAATAGACTTCAAAAAAAAAAAAACCAGTTTTAACTGAAACAAATCTATTCATTGTGAAACATTATTTCAAATACATCAGGGTCCAAGGTGTCAAAAGAATATTCAAATAATACAAATAAAACATTTACTTAGCAAAACTTTCATATTTGCTATGCAATACAGAATGGAAATTCTAGTAGAGGTATCAATTGATCATCAGTAACAGAAAAACACAAAGAAAACATTTGTTATAATAGTGTTCCATAAAACTTACTCATTGAAAAGAAATTTTAGATTGATTATTTCTAAGATTTGGTAAAGTCTCAAGTGTAGCATGGAAATTAATCACTTACTGTTTTTAAGTCATTTATAATATTTACTCTGACTGTTGTCAATAAGATCCCTCATATCTCTAAATAAACCCTTTTAAAGATACTGAATAAACTCCATAGAGAATACTGACGGGATGCTATTTGCTATTTTCTCACAAATAATGCTCACACCTTGCCTGTCCCGAAGTACTAAGATAAAACCAAGCACATTAACCAATTTTCACCAAAATATATTCAATAAAGATCATTTTATCAAGCAAAGTAAATATGTTTGTAAGGATTTATCTGAAATGTGAAGCTGCTACTATTGAATCTTCCCTCTTTATTAATGATTTTTTAAAAGAGAATGTAATATAACAAAAATCACCTATTAATTTTGATGGTACCACACTATCAAATTTTCTGACACTAAGTATTACTTTCCAATAGAAATTCACCATGTTCATATTGACCTTTGGGATAATCCTCTACTATGTGTTAAATGAGGCAGTGATATCACTGAGCCAAATTGAACGACTTAATGCATTTTCTGATTTTTTCTGAGTAAAACATATTTTTAAATAGTAAAGTTGGCCAGGCGCGGTGGCTCATGCCTGTAATCCCAGCACTTTGGGAGGCCGAGGCAGGTGGATCACGAGGTCAGGAGATCGAGACCATCCTGGCTAACACAGTGAAACCCCATCTCTACTAAAATACAAAAAATTAGCCGGGCATGGTGGCGGGTACATGTGCTCCTAGCTACTTGGGAGGCTGAGGCAGGAGAATGGCGTGAACCTGGGAGGTGGAGCTTGCAGTGAGCTGAGATCACGCTGCTTCTTTCCAGCCTGGGTGATAGAGCGAGAATCCATCTCAAGAAAAAAAAAAAAGGAATAAAATTATCTGTGATTGTGAACAAACATATCTACACACAGTTGTGAATTTGAATTTTTAATTACGCACTGCTAGGACATTGAATGAAGGATAAAAAAAGAATTATTCTTTGTAAATTATATGTTACTAGATGAGGTCACCATCAACTGATTTGTTGGCAAATCAATTAAAAAGTCAAAAACATTTTTGACTAATCTACATATATTCAATCAACATCCATCTTCTCTATTTCAACCACATATGCTCTTTCTCATCTTCTCCAGCTATCTTCTTGCCATTTCTTAAACTTATCAGCATATTTATCTTCAGAGTCTTTGAATTTATTCCTCTGTCTATAATGTAAATTCCCTGGATGAATGCATGGCTCACATCTTCAGTCTTAACTTTATACGGTTTTGCTCAAATGTAATTTCCTCAAAGAAACAAGTTCTCTATCTGAAACAGCATCACTGCCTCCTCAGTTGTTCATCACACCTTGGTTTCTTGCTCTGTTTCATTTTTTCTCCCTGTCTCTACCTCCATGTGGAAAGTGGTTTTGCCTGTTTTCTTCTCTGATGCATCACCAGTACCAGAACAGATTCTCACACAATATAGAGTGTCAATAATCATACCTTGAGGAAATAACTAAGCAAATAAATGATTAATGAAATGACTGATTGATTGAACACAAAATTATGTATTGAGCATGTGTTCAAGATTGTTTGTAACAGGGAACGAGAGAATTGCAAGCAGGTGGTCTTATATTTTATTTCAGCTGTTTTGTTGTAAAAATGAAGACAAATTTGGGAGAATAATTTTACTACTATACTTTGACTAGGAACTATTGTCTTTCTTACTCAAAACCAACTTAAGAAGCAACTCTCTCAACCACACCCAAGTCGGCCAACTCAAAGCACTGCTCTGTAAAATTGTAAATTTTCAAAAGCAAACATACAAATGACAGTAAAAGCAATAACCTAGTTTCCAATGTGTCCTGAGGTACATGAAAAGAGCTTAGTGCTAACCAGGTCAGCATTTTTGGCTTGAGAACCAAGGATTACTGTATGACAAAATGGAGAATCTAGAAAGCAAAAACTTGGATCAATAGTAAAAAAAAATCTTGATTCTTGACATCAGTGGCAAGTTGCTTTGGTGGATTTTTTTAAAAAACACTCAATATATTAGTATATATCTACATTTTGTTGAATAAACCCATTTGAATTTAAGCAAAAGTAGTGTACTTTAACAGTGCATAGATTATAACAATTTCATAAAAATTTTATATTGAGTATACTCAACAGATTCATTTCTATTCATACTGAAAAGTAAGTATACATTCTTTGCTTACACTACCTGATACAAATATAAAATAAATGCTCATTTTAGTATAGATGTCACATTTGTATGAAGTAGTAATAGATGAAGGGATAGCAAGTACTTTCATATTCATTAAATCACATGACATACTTATATTTAGTTGAATTACATAAGTAATTCAATTTAGGAATAGTTGGCATTTGAATATTTGTTCTGAAAACTGCTGTAGGAAATATTTTAAGTCTGAAAAATTTTCAAGATAGTTTTTGAATTACTATTTATATCTAGTAATTGCTAAGAACCTTTACCTTTATACTATTGATTGCTGCACTCTATTCAAAAGTGAAGATAGTGATCAGATTTTCAGTGTCTTAACAGGGAAGAAACTCACAGCTCAATTGTCTCAGCAACACAAATCCAAAGTCTAACAGTCAATATTTGATCATAAGGAATGGAAGAAATGAAATACCTGTTTATGGTAAAAGGAAATTTAGAGAAGAAAGGCCTTAAAGACAGGGAATGGTAAAATCTAAGACCTCAAGAGAGCCCGTGTAAGGAAGAGAGGATGGAGAAATACTGCTTAGGAAAGTTCTGTACAAAGAAAAGCTTCATGAGCTTTATTTCAAAGCCAGTAATTGAACTTTGGTGCTTCCTCCACTCTTCATCGATAAATTTCCACAAGCAACTCACTCCCCAAATAACTTCAAAAAAATTATACAATCTAAATGTAAACTTCTTCATTGAGTCCATCATGGTATCCTTGGTTGATGTTGCTTTCAAATTATGGAGATGCCTCAGAATTACCTTTCATTTCCCAAATTTACTGAGAGTGTACAATATATTTTAAACTTTAAATTCATAAAGCTCCTTCAGGGTGGGTTTTCTAATCTCTCACATAGTGATATCCTTTTGTCTCTGAATCTGTCCATTTCTGTACAGTCACCGTGGTGTGTTCTAACAATGACTTAAAATCATTTTCTCCTTCTCTTTACGTAGCAGTGCCTGTACACTTCAGCAGATTCTGAGAATTAGTTTGAATGAGTGGTTCCAAAGCATGTATAATGTCAATCTATAGTTGCTGTAAAGCAGCCAAGGACTCTGATGTGGTTGGCACTCTGTGGCAGGTCTTTAAATAGTCCCAGAGTAACGGCCCCCACCTCTCTCCTTTAAGTAAGGCTTCAATGCTATAAGCTACTTAGAGTCAAGAGAAACTAGAAAATATCTGTTCAGAAAGGTACTTTAGACATTCTCCTTTAATTAAACATAGATAATGTGGTCTGTTTCTCTAAATGCATTCTCCCCTCAAAATGAAATTACATACTAAATACGTCCTACATGCTAGTTCAAGAGCTTTCTGGTGGTAGTCAGGAACCAATATATCTCTGTTTGTCCATTTTGCCCCTTTACAACGTAAGCTTAGTATTACCAGCAATTGTGATGAAAATAATCTGGCCATCAGAGAAATGCACATCAAAACCACAATGGGATACCATCTCACACCAGTTAGAATGGCAATCATTAAAAAGTCAGGAAACAACAGGTGCTGGAGAGGATGTGGAGAAATAGGAACACTTTTACACTGTTGGTGGGACTGTAAACTAGTTCAACCCTTGTGGAAGTCAGTGTGGCGATTCCTCAGGGATCTAGAACTAGAAATTCCATTTGACCCAGCCATCCCATTACTGGGTATATACCCAAAGGACTATAAATCATGCTGCTATAAAGACACATGCACGCATATGTTTATTGCAGCATTATTCACAATAGCAAAGACTTGGAACCAACCCAAATGTCCAACAATGATAGACGGGATTAAGAAAATGTGGCACATATACACCATGGAATACTATGCAGCCATAAAAAATGATGAGTTCATGTCCTTTGTAGGGACATGGATGAAATTGGAAATCATCATTCTCAGTAAACTATCACAAGGACAAAAAACCAAACACCGCATGTTCTCACTCATAGATGGGAATTGAACAATGAGAACACATGGACACAGGAAGGGGAACATCACACTCTGGGGACTGCTGTGGGGTGGGAGGAGGGGGGAGGGATAGCATTAGGAGATATATCTAATGCTAAATGGCGAGTTAATGGGTGCAGCACACCAGCATGGCACATGTATACATATGTAACTAACCTGCACATTGTGTACATGTACCCTAAAACTTAAAGTATAATAATAATAATAATAATAAAGAAAATAATCTCTTGTTCAGCCCAAGATGATGTAATGAATCTGTCATTAAAGTGCTGTTGAGGACAAAGATCAGGAATTGAAAGCATCTAACAGAGCCCAGGATGAGAAAGTTTATGGATCTCCGCCTGTTAAATTCATAATTCTTCCAAGCATACACATATGTATAAATGCACTTGACATATATATTCACAAAGAATATTTCCGTCCCACAAATTATAAAAGTCTTTGAGAGATAGAGACATGTGTATAAATAAGTGTTCTATAAATGTAGCTCAATGACTTACATAAACAATTAGCTATAATTTAAAAAATGAGCTATTTAGATGCTTTGCTTTAGTAGTGAATGTATTTAGCTATAGGGATTATTTAGCAATAGACATCAGTTAAGTGAGCCACAGGCAATTTGACTTGAAGTAAATTTACTAATTTAGCTGATTAAAGATTTGTTAGGCCTTTCTTTTCAAAGAAGCCTCAAAGCCTTTAAAAATGAGTGCTCATCATTCTGGTAAAATAGGAAACCCACATGTTTTATTACTACCAATTAAAAGATATACTGGAAAGGAGAAATTAAAAGAGTATAGAGCAAGACTAAAAATAACTATCTCTTTTCTTTCTTTTTCTCAGACAGGATCTCACTCTGCCACCCGTGCTTCAGTGCAGTGGAACGATCTCAGTTTACTACAGCCTCCCCTCCCAGCCTCCTAGGTTCCAGTGATTCTCGTGCCTCAGCCTCCCAAGTAGCCGGGACTATGAGTGTGTGCCACCACACCTGACTAATTTTTGTATTTCTAGTAGAAACAGGGTCTTGCCATGTTGGCCAGGCTGGTCTTGAACTCCCGAGCTCTAGCAATCCAGCTGCATCAGCCTCCCAAAATGCTGGGACTATAGGCATGAGCCACCCAACATGGCCAAAAATAGTTGAGTCATCGGGAAGTTTAGATTGCCTAAAGAAAAATATAAAAATATTTGCATGGATTGTTTCCCTTAGATTTTTAAGACAAAAATGATTAAAGCACTACATTATAATATCTGGCAGAGGTTCATTTGATCACCATATTTTTAGAAATTTAATGCAAAAGAGAAATGCAAAACATTTATTCTCTAGATCAGTATTTATACTTCTTGTGATGACTTAAATAACCCTGGCAGCTTTCTGAGTAGTTGGCAGTTTCTACAAAATATGCCAAGTAAGGAGTACAACATTACTATACTATATCATGTCATTTTCTTCTAAAACACAAATATTGAACTTTTACCACCTGCTACAGTACAGCAGTGCTATGGCAACATCTTCGTAGAGTTCCTAAGCTCCTTTGAAAAGTAGGATCTAATCAGCACAAAAGGAAATAAACTATCATCATTGCTGTTGCTGTAATTACCTAGTTGGCAAAATAAGCTCTATACAGAATCATACATCAAAACAAATTTGCTTAGGAAAACTAATGTTTTATTTCAGCCCAGCTTATATTTTCAAATGAATTGGTTAACAATTAGAAAAGAAATTGTTGATAAACCTTGCATTATGTTTATTGAATTTTTATTTCTGGCTAAAAAGGTTAACTGTTTCCACTGTGGAATATTTAGAAAATATAGATTTCTTTCTTTAAAAATAGTTAACCATAAGGAAGCCATAATTCATCATTGTAACAGAGAATCTTTTTTCATATATCTTTTACTTTATAGTATTTTGATATTTTTTCTCTACTGTAGACACATTTGGGATTTACTTCCAACTTACATAAATGCATCATAATAACTCTAACTCCATATGATTTTATAATCAATAAGGATAGATTTTAAAAACATAATCAAAATGTTCACATTTTTGTAATTACTTAATGTGGCAAACATTTTATTAATACTTAAATTTGTTTAAACAGAGGCCAGCAGTACTGTAGATATTTCTGAGTGATTTCAAAGAATGTGCAGGAATATACGTCTGTGTCAATTCTTTAAACGAGTAAAAGGAGCATCTGTAATGCAGCAAAATCAATCATGAAGAAGTAACTGATGCAGGAATTGCCTACACACGTTTTCAAAGTACATGTACATGTGTAGATTGAATTACAAGAAAAAGGTCACTTTCTAATAAGGCAATTGACAATTATTTTGTAAAAAATATAAAAGTGCAAGCGCATACTTTAGAACAAATATTAAGTACAAGCTTACTGGAAGAGTCTATCATGTAATTAGCAGACAAAATGAGCCGCAGACCACGTTTACATAACTTAGTTTAAAATAGAAACAGAGTCCCAAGAGATAACCATTTTACTGCTGCCCAGTTGAGGAGAAAACACTTTCAATATTTCTACATTAAAGTTCAGAGAGTCAAGGCGGCTGATGCAGAACAAAAACACTAATGATAAGGAAAAAAAGTTTTTCCAAAGAAGAACTTGATATGAATTAGATATTAATTGTTAATTACTTCAGAAGGCCCAAGTGAAAATTCAGACTTCTTTCTCTGCTCTTGGCCTTATTTCATGTTCCCGCTTTCTAAGCACATTAGGTTTTCCTATTAATCAGTCACAATCACCATGTCTAATCGACTATGGATCTAGATCCTTAACAGATCCCGGCCAATAGAAGTTAGCAATGTAAGGCTTGTTTTGTGGTTCACTTCTTTGGAGGAATACGTTGTGTTTCTGTTAGATGACTATATACATGATAGTCAACTTCCAGCCCATATCTGGATGCATTCTTGAGATGACTCTGAATCAAAGAATTTCTTTTAAACCAAAACTAAATATTTATATTAATTGAAAGAGACTTTTATAATGTATTCCAAGTAAAGCATGAATTTCCAGAGAGTGGCATAATTTAAACCCATACTGGAGGGGAATTATACATGGATTTGGGTTGAAACTTTCATTTTAGTACCTCTAGTCATAGCAGATTGAGAATTAAAATCTGAAGAAAACCCTCTTAGATAAGACATTTGTAAAATAAAAAACTCACTCACCATTCCGACTCTCTTCGTCAATAGCAACTATGGTAGCTGGGGGTCCTCCCCTAGCTAGTTTGCAATCTAAAGAGAGAAAATAACCAAAAGTAAGAATTGACTGCAGGGGTACCCACACTGAGAAAAAAATTCATTGAGATGTATATTAATATCTAAAAAGGAAAATCTTGCAATCTAATTAATATGCATCACTACATTTAATATTTTTAAAAACGTTTTATAATAACCACATAGATTCCTTACCACACCATAATACAGTCACTTTGTGCATCACAAAACTACTCGTATCTTACTGAGAAAACATCAGCAGGGACCACTGGAGAGCAGAAGTCCTTCAGGACAGAGACAATGGGATGGAAATTTAACCCACAGAAATAACAGAAAGGGATGATTAACAAGGATAAATTGTAATTAAAGCATCACAACAGAAACAAACATAATTGGACTTTAATTGTGATAAAGGGTCTAATTAGAGAGCATGAATAGAATTTTAATAATGTTCTAAAGAGAATAAAACAAAGACAAGCAATGCTCATGAGGCTGTTTGGGGTTTTTATTTTTGTCATCTTACCCTCATATTGCCAGTCTGGAGTCAAAAGTATAGAGTCATCAATGGAAGCAGATCAGAAAAATAGAAGAAAGAAAGGAAGAGAGAATATATGTATATATTTAGTGAGAGATTTAAAGATATAAAAAGCATTATACAATAACATTATCTAATGATTTGTGGAAATAGAATATATAAACTCTCTATCAGATTTTCTACTTCTAATATAATGTTAACACATTCACTGGATAATACACATCATTAGCATTTTAAAAGCCATTACAAAAAAGACTAGAAAATAACGTAAAGTAAATTGGTATTTTTCTTACGAAAAGATAAATACGAATTACTTATGAACAGTCTGTTATCTGTATGCTGAGAAAACTTCAAGAATAGTGCCTGTCAATCAGTAGTCATGATTAATTCATTATTTCAAACACTGCTAATATCCTTTCAGATATCACATGATAATGAACATAAAAAATAGTATCACGAGCTATAATATCCATGACAGTTGAAATGTGAAAGCTTTGCCTGCAGAATGTCAAATGTGCATCTCTGAGACATAAAGTACTCTCCTAGGAAATACTTTGTGAGGCAGAGAGAGCTATGTCATGCAGTTATACATATATAGAACACTCCTGTACAGCAGTGCAAATTAATTTTGCTTAAAGTTTTCCAAATTTGTGTGTTATTTGGGAAATAATTTCAAGGTTTATTTACTTATTTATTAAAATTCTGCCATTTATTATGTACATATACATGAATAATTAGGCCTTCAGGAAGCACTCTTCTGTATTGTAAGGTATGTACTCTCTCATATGAAGCAAAGAAGCTGGGAGATCTACAAATTTTCTCTCTTTACACTTGTCAATATTGAAGGAGTTCCAAGTCATAACATTTTCAGTTCTAAAATATCTCATACTCATTATGCCTCTTCTTCTCCTTATGCCCTCCTACAGAGCTCAGCACTACACTATTTGTCATCTCTGCTCTTGATTTAGTTTCCTTGCTGTTCTCCCAGAAGTCTTGTTCTCATCCTGCATTCATCTATTCCTTTCATGAGAATGATTTTCATGTACCCAAATCAAAAGTGAAATAATGGCACTCCTCTGAACAAAAACCTTACATGTTTCTTTTGGAGAAAATGAAAAAAAAAATCAGAAGAACAAAGTTTCTTCACATGGCCTTAACATCCTTTATTGAGAATTAAGCAACCTGTCCTTCAATTACATGAATCCTCTTACTGTTGCTGGAATGTAGCTTGTATTTTTAGCAAAATTTTGTTATCTAAATTCATTGTTGCCTTTTTCTGCCTAGTAAATCTCTGCTTCTTTTTGTAGAATTAGATATTTCACATATTTGCACCTAGTGCAAATTAATTTTGATTAAAGCCTTCCAAATTTTCATGTTACATGAAAAATGATTTCAACATTTCTTCATTTACTGTTTTATAAAATTCCTCCAATTATTATGCACATAGAAATGAATAATTAGGCTTTGGAAAGCACTGTATTGTAAGGTATGCACTCTGTCATATGTACATACACACATACATATACACACACTCATGTCACTGTGTGCCAATGCCATAATACCTACTGAAAATAGATAAAAATTATGTATTTTAGTGTGAATATTGGTAGAGGAATAAATATTTAATCAACAACTTTATGGGCAAGCAGAATACTGAAAAATAAAAGAAGGGGAATTTTGGATATAAATGTTTTTAAATCTTTTTACAGTTTGTTACTATTAAGTTTAAAGGTAGGCTTTATGAAGCTAAGCCAAATAATATCTTCATATTCCAGCCCTTCCTCACTCTCCACCTTTCCCATTCTCAAAGTTAATTCTCCATTCATACCAAACCAAATTTATGTTTTTTGCATCAACTCTTAAAATATACTTTCCACTCTTCTTCCCCTGGTTAATTTTATTCCTTTTTCAAGAATCTGCCTAGGCATCACCTCTTCTTGAAAATCCTTCTCGTTGTCATTCTAGATTAAGTGCTTATTCTCTGTATTCCTGCAGTACACACTGTATCCCATTGGACTAATTGCCCCATTGGCACAATACTAATGTGTCTTCCTCTCTCACAAGAGCTCCTTCAGACCAAGCCTGCATCATTTTCACCTTGGTAACCTCAGAACCTGATACTGGTCCTGAAAGAATGTTTGTTGACTTTTTCCACAATGTAGTCTGCTAAGCTACAATCTTCCATTAAAACCTCTCCATAAGAGCAGCTCAGAAGTCTCTGTTTTCACTAACCCCTCAATAGCAGAAACAGCCCAGAAGAAGCTGCTTAACTACATTTTCTCCTGCTACAGTACCCTTAGATAATTCCCACTAAGATTTATTATTTTAGTAGATTCAAAATTCTCCCCAATAAAACATTTTTTATATACTACATATACTTCTGGATAAATACAAAAATAGTTTAAACTTTTTTAAGACTCAAAACACAAAACGAAAAGAGGTTAGGCAGACACATAATAAATAATCTATTAATAACATTGTTCATAACAAAGTGTTTTTAAATGATGCGTTCATGACAGCATAATTAATTAGTTTTGAAGTGCACAAAAGCATTTTTAATAAGAACAATTATATTTAGAATTGTCTTGAAAAGAAAGTAATTTGGATGTAATACCCAACTATATATTATGTATGAAAATACCCAAATGTAAATCAAAGGGAAGACTAGAAAGCAATTTGGGGGATGGGGAGATTGTACCCTATGGTCTGTGGATCATCTGTCTGCCACAGGAAAGTCAGGTGAGCTGCTGATACCTGTACCTTGGAAATGGACTTCCTTAATCTATTTAATTTCACCCTTGACTGTCCTGGTTAAATCACAAATTCATTGTTTTTCATGCCTAAAGTTTCTAGCCTGTTAGGCCTATACTCATTTTCCATATCCAATTTGTTGTAAAGTACAGGATATGAATACCAATAACTGAATGCTCAGTGTGGCTTATTTTTGCGAACTTGTCACAATGCTAAAAATAAGCCATATATTTAAAAACATTCATATGCAATAGATGGGATTTAAAATCCAAAGAGAAGAATTAAAAAGACAAATAATGACTGATCTCACAGATACTAAACCTGTGATACTCTGTTTTCATTGTAGCCTGAATTTTAAGAGCATGTTACAGACAGGTCAGACAAAGGCTTTTGAAAATCTAGGATTTTCCAAATGTGCTCATTTCGTAAAAATGAGAGCAAGCAGCCAGGAATTAAAATTCTATTCCCACTTTAGCCTATTCTCAAAATGTTCTTTTAACGTTGATCAATGTGTTTTCAATAAAACTTCAAAACTATTTACTTTAAGAAAATATATTAACATAGTAATTGCCCTTATATGTTAATAACTTGTGTATTGAATTTCCTACCCATATTTATCTTCTGAGCCTGGGTCCCATTTGCCCAGACAACTTCTGTACTTGCAATTTCAAAGTTGTCTTAAATGTAGCCCTCCAAATCGCATCCCCGTTGCTATCATAGCCCAAAACTGGATATTTTCAGATATATTATTTCAGTGAATGGCATAATTCTGCACCAAGCCACATAAGTCAGAAACCAGGAAGTCACATTTCACTTTACCCATCTTTCTAGCTTTCCAAAATGCACCGATCGATAAGTCTTGAATTTAATTCCTAAAGAAAAACTTGTCATATCCACTCACTGCTTTCAATCTGCAGTGGTACCAGGCTAATCCTGTCTCTTACCTAATCAAATAAGTTTTTCTAACTGCTTTCCTTACAATCAATCTTGCCCTTACTCTAAGTTAATTTTCTATCTTTAAGCAGTGTGATCTTTATAATTAAAACCTTGCTTATTTTTAAAATAATTTACCATTTATTTTAGGTTATAAGCTAAAATATTTTGGCCATCTACAACTCATCACAAATATGATTCTAGAATGTAAACTAACATATTTTATATAACCTACAAAGTCCTGCACAATATGCCTTCTCCTTCCCTCTCCAGTCTCATCTATTTCCATGTCCCTATTTTCTCAAAGCAAAATAGTTTTTGATCCCTTGACTAGGTAAGGTTCCCCAATATATACTCTCATAACTCTGCCTCATAATATCAATTTATGATCTCTTGGTTCTTCACAGAAAGAAAACTCAGTGATAACATCGACCTTGTTTCTATTCCACACGGTTGTGTCCACAGGGCAGATTTTCCTGGCACACTTTTGATTCCAAGCAATTATTTACTGAATGCATAAACAAAGGGCCTCAATCAAATTTGTAACAATAAAATTAAAACAATACTCTGTACATTAATTCCCTTTTTTCTTTTTAATTTTTCAAATGTCTTTCTCAAGTGCAAGTACAGCAGGTCCTTGAATGACATTGTTTCACTCAGTGTCATTTCATTATAACAACGAAAAAAAAAACCAACTAATTCCAGGCCTGAGCCACTATCTGTGTGGATTTTTCAAGTTCTCCCCAAATCTGTGTGGACTTTCCCTGGGTAGTCCAGTTTCCTCCCACATCTCAAAGATGTACATGCTAGGTTCATTGGCATGGCTACACGGTACCAGTGTGAGTGAGTGTGGGTGTGTGTGTGAGTGGCCCTGAGAAGGAATGGTATCCTGTCCAGGGTGGGTTCCTGCCTTATGCCCTGAGCTACTGGGCTAGCAGGCTCCCTGATGGGAGGTTCTGAACTGGTAAATAATTATCTCACTTTTTTTGATTAATCTTTCTTAAATGCATGTATAGCTCACATTTATTTCAATATTTAATATAAGAATTTTTTTGGTCTTTATTTAGAAGTGTGGTGATGTTTCTGTAACCATAACTATGCCATAGGAACTTGTTTATATTTTGTTTAGCCTATAATAAAATTGGTTTCATTATATGTCATTTCATTTAAAGTCTCAATTTCCAAGAACCTATGGACAATATTAACTGAAGACTTACTGTAATGAGGAAAAAATGGACAGATAATTTGTTGTCTAAAGCTAAGGTCATTGGCGATATCTCAGCAGATGTGAAAGGCTACCAATAAAGTAAGAAAGGTGCAGATAATTCTGCAAGAATTTGAGGGTATTTGGAATAAGTTATGAAAGATTAGAGCGAGTTCACAATAATAGACAAAGTAAAGTGATGCAAAAAAGGAGAAAATGTTCACTTGCTTCCAATTGTCTACCATTTCTATTAGAATTCCAAGCTGTTTTATGATTTTACCAAATTGTATCTTAAAGGAATAAAACTAAGAAATTTCTGATACTAAAGTTTAAATTATATCAAAGATCAACTTACCTTTTTTTTGTCATCTTAGAATTTTTAAGCTATTTCCTTACAAGCTGCCTAAATCACCAGTAACTCTGTGGCACCTAGTAGAGTATTTGACTTAACATAGTCATTTAATTTATTTGCTGAATTAGGAAATATCTTCCTCTATGGAAAATTAATAAAATGAATAATCCATCAAATCCTTAGCTTTAACCATTTCACATCTTTGGGAGAGTGTTTTAAGATGTTAAAGAAATGGGTTTCTAATATATTATAGTGGTTGTGAACATGTGCTTTGGAGTAACAAAACCTAACTTCAAATCCTAACTTTGGTTTTTAATAGTTGTATAATATTGGACAAATTATTTAACCTCTTGTGTTTAATTAATGGGGATAAGAGTAATTACAACTAACTCATCTATTTTTACAAAGACAAAATGAGAAAATCTATG
The DNA here is from genome assembly GCF_028885655.2 of Pongo abelii. NCBI lineage: Eukaryota > Metazoa > Chordata > Mammalia > Primates > Hominidae > Pongo > Pongo abelii. Next base: position 89,859,277 of record NC_071993.2, on the reverse strand, counting down.
GTAGTTTCTTAGAACAGTGTCTGGCAAAATGTACAGGCAGAATAGGCATATATTTGCTTTTTATAGTATCCTTATTTTCACGAGGAATATATTCGAATAAAACGTTTTTTCTATTTTTTTCCTTTGATGCAAGGGCTGATAGTAAATATAGTAAATAAACCCTCAGCTTTCCCAAATATTCAGTGAGGGTAGATCTTAGTTATATATGGGATTGTGAAATATGTTGTTATTAAGAATAAAGGTAATTACATGAAATATCACTGGTGGTCTGTAGGGACAAAAATTTGCTTGAATTCCTATCCCAGATACCAAGCTAGATATACTCTGATGGATTAAATTTACTGGAGAAAAATAGACTCCTTGAACTTGAAGCTTAAAAAAAGTAATGGGGTACTTACAGTCCTCTACTGGTCCCAGTATGCCCCTGAAATGAGTTGGTAAGATTCCACAGAAAGATCAAGGAAGAGTTGCAGATTTTGTGAAACCTCTATTCCTGTCAACATTTCTCTATTATCAGTTTGGTTATTCAGAGTCATCTAGTCTCTTGCTCATGTGTTTGTATTTACACACACACACACACACACACACACTGAATCTATTGCTAAGTTCAAAGCAATTTGGCCTCTCATTCAAAGATGGTACTGTGTTCTCTTTAAATTTCATGCTACACAGGCATTCTGTTTTCAATTTGCATGTCACAAGCAGCAGCAGAGGGACTGTTCTCATTTTTCCTGTTGATCTTCGGTATATTCATTTTCAGGAAAATACACACAGGAGTGAAATCTTAAGACAGATACTACTTGTTTTACATTTTGACTGCTTCATCCAAAAGAAAAGTTTGATCTTGAATTTATAAAATCAATGGAACAATAATCTAACTTGTATGATCTAAAGTTACAGTCAACAAAGTAATGGAAAAAGACCATGATTGAACAAAAGCAAAATAAACTGAGTAAACTTAAGGATATAGCAAGTAATTCAGTTTCAGTTCAAGAACAGGATAGGCTACTTGTATTACTCTCTTGGCATTACTATTTGCAGATTTCAGATTTCACCATGAAGGGAGCAAATGATATTTTATGTACCTTAGTGTCATTATTAATTGAATTATATAATTTGATGAAGACTTTAAAACAACATTGTCTAGTAATATCCACCAAATTCATTCATGGTGTTTACTCAACATCATTGCTTTTATCAGTACAATTTACTATGGAGACCATAGCTACCTCAATCTGTACTTTTTAAAAAAAACAATTTCCTATTATTTCATTTTATTCTAACTGGTCTATCAACAACAGCAGACTTGCACATAAATGGCATTTGGTCAGAGACAAGAAGCCCATACTTATTCTGAATAAGAAGTTTGGCCGGGCGCGGTGGCTCACGCCTGTAATCCCAGCATTTTGGGAGGCTGAGACAGGTGGATCACGAGGTCAGGAGATCGAGACCATCCTGGCTAACATGGTGAAACCCCGTCTCTACTAAAAATGCAAAAAATTAGCTGGGCATGGTGGTGGGCGCCTGTAGTCCCAGCTATTTGGGAGGCTGAGGCAGGAGAATGGCATGAACCCAGGAGGTGGAGCTTGCAGTGAGCTGAGATGGTGCCACAGCACTCCAGCCTAGGTGACAGAGCGAGACTCTGTCTCAAAAAAATAAAAATAAATAAAATAAAGAAGTTTAAGGTTATAGGGGCTTTAGGAAAAAGGCAGGATATGAAATAAATTGTCAGTAGAAGGCTGCTCCAAAGATGAAGTATATAATTTTAAGATTGCTTTTGTTGATTGAAAATATTATTGTACTTTCTTATTTTATAGTTTTATGTAAATACATTGTCAAAACATGTTAGTCTTTGTATTCATACATAATTCTCTTACATATAATTCATACCACATGAGTTAGAAACTGTTTAGGTTTTCCTTCCATTGTGGGTTACAACTCTTCTTTTCTTGTCTAAGCTTCCAGCAAGCAACCATGATTCAATTTGAGGAATTTAAGATGAATAGAACAATTCTTGGTCCAAGGTGTAATATTACCACTGACATCAAAAGAGGCCATATAATGTTGTGGTTAAGAACACAGCCTTTGAAACAGACTGCCTAGGTTAAATACTAGTCACATTTAACACCTTGCTCACTCTTAGGACCTTTTTAAAGTTAATTAAATTCTCTGTAGCTCAGTTGCATTATTTGTAAAATAGATGTTGTTTTAGAGTAGTGTCTGGCATATGGAAATGCTTTCTATGTTATTGTGAGGTAAATTTTTATTCTAACCAAATGGGTGAATCACTTAAATTAATATGTCTGTTTTTTTAAAAAGCAATGACTGTCATTTTTTTTTAATATTTCAGTAGCAGTTTCTTACATTTTTAACATTCAAAGGAAAACCACATTTTATTAGTAGATCAAATAAGGAATGGGGCATATGTTAACTTTTTAGAAAATAATTTCAAATTTTCTTTTATATTTAGGAGGTATACAATATGCAGGTTGTTATCTGGGTATACTGTGAGGTTTGGGATGTGATTGATTCCATCATCAGGTAATGAGCACAGTACTCAACAGTTGTTTTTTAAATACTTGTCCCTTTTCCACCCTCTCCCCTTTTCTAGATGTCCAGTGTCTATTATTGCCATCCTTATGCCCAGGGCTATGCAATGTTTAGCTGCTACATATAAGTGAGAACGTGAATTATTTGGTTTTCTGTTCCTGTGTTAACTTGCTTAGGATAACAGCCTATAACTGCATCTGTGTGGCTGCAAACGACATGATTTCATTCTATTTTTATGGCTGCATAGAATTCTATGGTGCATGTGCAGCACGTTTCCTTTATCCAATTCACTGTTGACGGGCACTTAGATTGAAGCCATGTCTTCGTTATTGTCAATAGTACTGCAATGAACATACAAGTGCACGTGACTATTTGGTGGAACAATTTGTTTCCTTTTTTTTTTTTTTTTTTTTTTTTTGAGACGGAGTCTCGCTCTCGCCCAGGCTGGAGTGCAGTGGTGCGATCTTGGCTCACTGCAAGCTCTGCCTCCCAGGTTCACGCCAGTCTCCTGCCTCAGCCTCCCAAGTAGCTGGGACTACAGGCGCCCGCCACCACACCCAGCTAATTTTTTTGTATTTTTAGTAGAGACGTGGTTTCACCGTGTTAGCCAGGATGGTCTCGATCTCCTGACCTTGTGATCTGCCCGCCTCAGCCTCCCAAAATGCTGGGATTACAGGCCTGAGCCACCATGACCGGCCACAATTTGTTTTCTTTTAGATATATAACCACTAATAGGATTGTGAGTTTAATAGAAGAGCTGGTATCAAGTCTGAAACCACTCTAAAATATCAAGGAGGAGAGTCTGCTCCCTAACTCATTCTACAATACCAGCATCACCCTGATACCAAAATCTGTCGAAGACACAAGGAATAAAGAAAACTATAGGTCAATATTCCTGATGAACATATATGCAAAAATCTTCAACAAAATAATTCCAAGGCAAATAAAGCTGCACATAAAAAACTTAATCTACCATTATCAAGTAGGCTTCATTCCTAGGATGCAAGATTGATTCAATGTATGCAATTCAATAATTGTGATTTATCACATGAACAAAATTAAAACCAAAACCATTAGGTTTTTGAGAATCTCCAAATTTCCACATTGGCTGAACTAATTTACATTCCCACCAATAGTATACAAGCATTCCCTTCTCTGCAGCATTACCAGCATCTTTTGTTTTTTGACTTCTTAATAATAGCATTTTGATTGGTGTGAGGTAGTATCTCATTGTGGTTTTGATTTGCATTTCTCTGATGATTAGTGATGTTGAGCATTTTTTCATGTTTGTTGTCTGCTTGTATGTCTGTTTTTGAGAGATGTCTGTTCATGTCTTTTACCAATTTTTCAATGTGGTTATTTGGTTTGTGCTTGTTAAATTATTTAAGTTTCTTATGGATTCTGGATTAGACCTTTGCAGGTGCATAGTTTGAAAATACTTTCTACCATTGTGTAGGTTGTATTTTTACTCTGTTAATAGTCTTTCTTGTCAGGCAGAAGCTCTTTAGTTTATGTAGGTCCCACTTGTCAATTTTTGTTTTTGTTGCAATTGCTTTTGAGGACTTGACATAAATTCTTCGTAAATGCAAACATCAAGGATAGTGTTTTCTAGGCTTCCTTTTAAGATTCTTACAGTTTGAGGTCTTACACTTAAACTTTTAATGCATGTTGAGTTAATTTTTGTAGATGGTGAAAGTAAGGGTCCAGATTAATTCTGTATGTGGCTAGCCAGTTAACTCAGCACCATTTGTTGAATAGGGCGTCCTTTCCCCATTCCTTATTTTTGTCAATTTTGTCAAAAATCAGATGATTGTAGATGTGTGGCTTTCTTTTTGGATTCTCTTTTCTGTTTCATTGGTCTATGTGTCTATTTTGTACCAATAACATGTTTTGCTACCAGTACTATAGCCTTAGAGTATAGTTTGAAAAAAGCTATGTTGTTTTTGCTTAGGATTGTGATATGGTTTGCACTTGTGTCCCCATCCAAATCTCATGTTAAATTCTAACCTCCAATGTTGGAGGAGAGGCTGGTGGGATATAATTGGATCATGGGTGCAGGATTCGCCCTTGCTGTTCTTGTGACAGTGAGTGAATTCACACAAGATCTGGTTGTTTTGAAGTATGTAGTACCTTCCCCTTCATTCTCTTCCTCCTACTTTGGTCATGTCCCCAGCCATGCTTCCTGTACAGCCTGTGGAACCATGGGCCAATTAAAACTCTTTTCTTTATAAATTACCCAGTCTCAGATAGTTCTTTATAACAATGCAACAACGAACTAATACAGATTGCTTTGCCTATTTGGGTTCTTTTTGGTTCCATATGAATTTCAGATTTTTTTCTAATTCTGTGTAAAATGGCATTGAAAGTTTAATAGCAATAGCACTGAATCTCTTGATTGCTTTGGAGATTATGGCAATTTTAACAATATTGATTCTTCCAGTCAATGAGTATGAAATGCTTTTTCCATTTGTTTATGTTGACTATGATTTCTTTCAGCAGTGTGTAGTTCTCCTTACAGAGGTCTTTCAGCTTCTTGGTTAGACGTACTATCTAAAAGCCCTACTTAAAAGGCACAGGGTGATGGGTTGGATAAAGTAACAACACTCATTCATCTGGTATCTTCAAGAGACCCTTCTCACATGTAATGATCCCCATAAGCTCAAAGTAAAGGGCTGGAGAAAGATCTATCATGCAAACAGAAAACCAAATGGAACAAGGGTAACTATTGTTATATCAAATAAAACAGCCTTTAAACCAACAACAATAAAAAAGAACAAACGGCATTATGTAATGATAAAGGGTTCAATTCAAAAAGAAGACTTAGTTATGCTAACTATATACATATGCAATATTAGAGCATCCAAATTCATGAAACAAGTACTTCTAAACCTACGAAAAAACTGACATAGCACACAATGATAGTGGGGGTCTTCAACACCTCACTGACAGCATTAGACAAATCATTGAGTCAGAAAACTTCTGCAGAAATTCTGGAGTTAAATTTGACACTTGACAAATTGAGCATAATTCATGTTTACAGGACACTCTATATATCAATCACAGAATATACATTCCTCTCATCTGCACACAGAATATACTCTAAAATCAACCACATGGTTGGCCATAAAGCAAGTTGCAAAAAATCCAAAAGAAGGTCTTTCCATAAAACAAGTCTCAAAGAAATTGAAGTTATACCAACCACATACCAACCACAGTGGAATTAAAGTAGAAATCTATAACAAGATGATCTCTCAAAAACACACAAATGTATAGAAATTAAGCAACTTTGCCCCGAATGAGTTTTGGATTGTAAGGCAGAAATTTTAAAAAACTCTTTTAAATAAATGAAGAAAGACATGCAAAATACCAACATCTCTGGGATGTGGGAAGAGATACGTTAAGAGGAAAGTGTATGGTGCTTAATGCCTACCTTAAAAAGTTAGAAAATCTCTGATTAACAATCTAACACCACATCTAGAGTAACTAGAAAAACAAGGACAAACTAACCCAAAAGCGGCCTGAAGAAAATAACTAAAATCAGGGCAGGACTAAATAAAATTGAGGCACAAAAATCCCTAAAAGCATCAGCACAACCAAAAGTTGGTTGTTTGAAAGGACGAATAAGATCTATAGACCACTGACTATATGACTATATAAACAAAGAACGAAACAGAGAAGATCCAGATAAGCACAACATAAATGACAAAGATGACATTACAACTGGTCCAACAGAAACACAAAAAATCCTCAGAGACTATTATCAACACCTGTGTTCACACAAACTAGAAAATATAGAGGAAATGGATATATTCCTGGAAACACACAATCTCCCAGAATTTAATCAGGAAGAAATTAAAACCCTGAACAGACCAACATTGAGTTCCAAATTGACTCAGTAATAAGAAACCTACCAACCAACAAAAGCCCCACACCAGATGAACTCACAGCCAATTTCTACCAGATATACAAAGAAGAGCTGGTACCAAATCTACTAAAACTATTCCAAAATATCAAGGAGGAGAGACTCCTCCCTAACTCATTCTACAATCCAGCTTTACCCGGATACCAAAACCTGTTAAAGACACAAGGAAAAAAGAAAACTATAGGTCAATATTCCTGATGAACATAGATGCAAAAATATTCAACAAAATACTTTCAAACCAAATAAAGCTGCACATAAAAAACCTAATCTACCATTATCAAGTAGGCTTCATTCCTAGGATGCAAGATTGGGGTTCAATATATGCAATTCAATAAATGTGATTCATCACATAAACAAAATTAAAACCAAAAACCATATGATAATCCCAGTAGATGCAGAAAAAGCTTTCAATAAAATCCAACATCTCTTCATGATAAAAATCCTCAACAAACTCTGTATCAAGGGAACATATCTCAAAATAATAGGAGCCATATATGACACACATACAGCTAACATTAAACTAAATGTTGCAAAAGCTGGAACCATTCCCCTTAAGCCCTGGAATAAGACAAGGATACCATTCTCCATTCTCACCACTTCTATTCGACACAGTACTAGAAGTCCTAACTACAGCATTCAGGCAAGAGAAAGAAATAAAATGTACCCAAACAGGAAACTAAATAAGTCAAACTATCTCTTCTATAACCAGGAAACCCCAATGACATCACCAAAAAGCTCCTGAAACTGATAAATGGCTTCAGTAAAGTTTCAGGATACAAATTCAATCTATAAAAATATATTAACATTTTTGATGTGCATTTAACATACTGAAGTCATGACTTAATACATTTCAGTATATAACCACCAGTTGTTTAAATTGTATAGTGATAATTGAACTATACTTTCTTTTTAAAAATTATCTGAGGAATGTTTATAAATAAACTAAAAATAAATAACTCTTTTTTGATACATACAGTAGACAGTATACAGCTTCTAAAAGCTCTTTACATGGTGAAATAAGATCTGTTATTCTAAAATCGTCCCAAAAGAACTTTTCTGTTATTAGCTTGTTTTTCAACATTATCCAACTCGTCTCTGTGTTTTGTAATTGAAATATAAAGGAGAAAGGAAAAGTATTTGTGTCCATGTGGAAAACAAAATTATTCATCAAACACTTTATGAAAAGCAGCTTTTATATCCATCTTGTTTCTGAAAGCTAATTTGTTATTTTTTCTAATTATTCTTAATGAGGAGGCTCAGAGGAAATTCTTAATCATGATTCTTACTAAGACACTCAACAAGGTCAAAAGATAAAAGCTGCAGAACCAATGCCACTGTTTAAAATTACACTCTGCCAACAGAGAGATTCTTAATAAGTCTTCGTTTACAGAGTACTTTGACTACTAAATAAAATTCTTTGCCACAAGACAGTTATGTGTACTTAAGCTACATTAAAAAAAGGAAACTGTAGTGATTAATTTTTGAAAGAAAAATTGTAAGCATTTAATTGCTTATTAAAGAACATATCCATGTAAATATGTCCTTAGTTGTCCAGTTGTGACATATGTTAGCATGAAATAGATGTGCCACATTTACAAGGTACGGGATGTTGAAGCAATTTTCCTACTTAAATGAAGTAATATAGGCTTATATTTCTGGAACTTCAGAAGACTGTGCTAATATTTACCTTTCTGTTTCATCATCTAGGATATAACTATTTTTCACTTATGTGTGAAGCAGGAAAGTTGTTAGACATAGCAGGAAAAAGTACTTCGTATCACTGGCTGGCAGAGAAAGTTTATATATTTGAGTTTACACAGGTAACTGGAAATTTAGAAGTATTTTTCATTGCCTTATTTTCTTATTCCTTGTTGTCATGAAGAGTGTTTGGACCGAGGTTCTACTATGAAAAGTGAATATCCAAGGGTGGAATGAGTAGGGACTGTGGCTGAGAGTTATGAAAGAAGAAGATTCTGAAAAAATAACAAAAAGCATAAAGCAAAGATTCCTACTTTTTCCATATATCACATCTTGCTTTCTCAGAAATTTATCTGCTACAAACCCACCTGGTAATAACTTCCTTAGAGCCACAGAGCCAAAGTCATTACAGAGGAATGTTTCATATAGAACAGGAAGTTCCAAATGAACATATGTTCTTTTTGATACGGGAGTACTGGGAAGGGAAGAGCGTAGTCCCTTTAAATAACATGGAAAGGGGAAAGGGAAGTGCTGAGTGGAGAAGGGCGTGGTCCCTGGCTAGGGCTCCATAGGTGAAGACAGGCGCTCCTGCTTTTGTGCCCAAATGTTGCATTTTCCAAGACCACCCTGGCCCGCCATGCCCCCATCCTGGGCCTATAAAAAGCCAAGACCCTAGCAGGCAGACAAAAATACGGCTGGACGTGGTGAGGAACACATTGGCAGAAGAAGACATAAGCGGCTCCTAGACTTCAAGAGGATGTCAAGGGAGCACACCAGCTGAAGAGCACACCGACAGACACTCGCACGCGTGCAGGCCACCCACTGGCGGGAGGAGGCAGAGTTTGGTCCGGGGAAGTTGGAGAAGAGCTGGGCCCCGCCAACTCCGAATGGCCCAACTCCAAGGGAAAACCATCTCCCTTCTGGCTCCCCCATTGGCTGAGAGCTACTTCCACTCAATAAAACTTTGCAGTTGTTCTCCAAGCCCACGTGTGATCCGATACTTCCAGTACACCAAGGCAAGAAACCCCGGGATACAGAAATCCCTCTGTCCTTGTGATAAGAAAGGGGGTCTAATTAAGCTGGTTAACACAAATCGCCTATAGACGGCAAACTAAAAGAACACCCTGTAACACATGCCTACTGGGCCTTCAGCTGTAAACATTCACCCCTAGACACTGGGGTCAGAGTCCCACACCCTGCCCATTTGCATGCTCCCCTAGAGGTTTGAGCAGTGGGGCACTGAAGAAGCGATCCACACCCCCAACGCATGCCCTGCGAGGGGGACAAGGGAACTTTTCCCATTTCATTTTCATTGTTTCACAATAAAGAAGTGACAGGGGATGGATGTCTACCTATGTCAACTGCTTTTAAAAATAATATTTCATGTAATGAACTGGCCTATGAAATCTGATCATATAATTTGGGTCATTCTTGTCACACCCAATTAAACGAAAGTTGAGAAGCCAGGAGAAAAATAATCAGGACATGTAGCATCGCTCTAGAAACGTAATTTTCTGCAAGTCCGGCTGTTGAAACTGCCTATTCTAACCCGAGACAGTTTTATCTATAACTGCTGAGACAACTTGCAATTCCAGGGCTAATTTTCCCCACTGCTGTTGCTCACCAGACGGAGTTTGCCAGCTCCCCAGAATCTTACTAGTACCAGTGCACTTTCTCTAAGACCAATACGTAACATTTCTCATTTTTATAAAATCACCAACCTTCTTTTTGTTCTTCAGACATACTGAAGACCACCTGGTCTGTGTGTATGCTCCAAATTGTGATTCTTTATTCTCAAAGAAAACATTAAATTTAGAGATCCATCTCCACATTTCTATTTTGACTTCAACAATCTCATTCTGCATCATAAACCTTGAGAGAATAATATCCAAACCAAGTCAGATCAGTAATTTGATCTGACATTTCTTGGGCTGAAAGAAAACTTTTGTTGGCAAGTTTAGCAAAAGGGACTTTGGCCACATGCTGAAGTATGCATATGTACAAATGAATTACTTCAAGGCAAATGAGCTAGGATAACAGTTTTTATATTGGCCATAAAGATAAAAACATGTTATTGATTAACTGCATTTTTTGGAGCTTGGAAGTTTTCTTGAGAATTCTCTAAAACTGAATATAATAAAGTGCTAAGACAAGTATTTTACCACCCTTGACATTTAGAAATGAAGTTTTTGACAGTTTGTTATCCACATGTATAACATATAATGAGGAAAGTTTTATGTCCTCTGAGCTTAGTTCTCATAGGCTCAATTTTAGACAATTTCTATACAGATGCCTGCAATTTTGAATATCTGCTGCTGTTTATGAGGCCTTCCCAAGGGTGGTACTCCATATTTAATTTAATTGTGTTTGCATATATCATACATTTTGCCAACAGTAAGCTCTAAGAGCACTTTATAGTTGATAACAACTTCCTTTATTGCTTTCCAAGCTATATGATTTCTTACTTTAAAACCAGCCTTCCACCTTCAGTATTGTTAGTTCTAACAGCATACACACAATGGTTTTCTCTACCATGTTCAAAAAGATGGTAAAACTACTAAGAGTGGAAATTAATCTGTTAAAAATTTGTTACATTAACAGCATTTTATTATACCTCTCCTCAAATTAATTTACTTGAGTACAGTGCTAGAATTGTTATTCTGTTGTTAGACTTTATGCCATAAATTTTGGTAATATGTCTATCACCAGGAGGTTGGGATTTTCAAAAATTTTCAATTATCATAATCAGAGACAAGAACTAGGAAATGAGATCAACTTAGTCCCTCTAATCACAAATGTCTGTATTCTAAAGCTCATGAACTTGACACTAAGGTAAAGCCTCATAATGGATTAGACAATGCTAATAAAAGTGGAGAATGTGTAGGAAAAAAAGAGACCTGGCTAAAGGAAGGCATGTTTCCAATTTTAGAGCAAGGACAGAGAAATTTTTACAGTACATATAAGAATTCACAAAGCATAGTTGTCTGGAGCAAATAATGTCTTTCTCTACTAAAATAGCTTCAATACTACTTTGTTGCAGATTGTACTAATTAACGGTTATGTTAATGATGGTAACTCATCATCACAATATTTATTTTATGCACTCTTTAAATAATAGAAAAGTATGCAATATATTTTAGAAATATTTGTATCCATGGAACTTATAACCAAAACACATGTTAATTAAAATAAAGTAATATTTTTCTTCTGTCAAATTGTCAAAATTTTATTAAAAATAATAGCCACTGTTGGTTCAAGTAAGGAATTAAAATTATTTGATAATTTTGGTGTAGCTATAAGTTGTTTCTATATAAAGAAAGAAGAGAATGCAAGGAAGGAGGGAAGGAAGGAAGGAAGAGAAAGAAGACAAAATGGAAAGCCAATATACCAAGAACTTTTAAAAACTGTTCTTTGAATGAAAAATTTTACTTTGGGATCTATAGCAATATATAGATAATTAAAGCATATATTGCTGCTAAAAATACTTATAATAGTAAAACATTATATATGTTTATTAAATCATTATGATTAAAACATACTCTGTAATTGTGACAGATACTGTATATTGGACCACCCACTCTAACACCTCTTCTTGTATTTTTTTTTGTGCACTATTGAGGCAGACAAGCTTAAAACTGAACTTTCCAGACTCATTTGCGGATAGGGTCTACCTTGGAATCTGTGAAGCAGAAGACACTCTTATGACACAAGAACATAAAGGAACAAGTGAGCCAAAGGGAAGTCAGTTAATCACCGGGTAGGAAGTGTATGGTTCTTTGGGGGCAGCTGTGGTAGATAAATTAGTACAGCCCCAGATTATGCTAGTTGCCATGATGGGGATTGTACCTATGAGGTTTCCACTAGAAAGTTCAGATTCATGGTTAGGTATTTATTTGGCTCTCATGATCTTGCCTCTGTGGCATCCAAGCTTAGTTTTCTGATGCTTCTAAGTCACTAGACCACATTAGTAAATTCACTCCGGATGAAAGAGGCTACGTGGATTCTGTGAAATCGGATGAATGAATAAGCCATTAAAATATATATTCATGTTGTTAAATAAATTTTGATGGGATGAGTAATTCTCATGAAAAGTCAAAAAATTATAAAGCAGGTTTTAGAGCTGTCTGTACATTCTTAGTTTTGAGTGTGAATATATAGTCTTTTTAATATTAAAGACTAAATAAATGAAACATTATTATTGTTATTAGTGATTTCCTATTGAATTCCTAAATTGCTTTTAGGAATTTATTATAAGAAAATAGTGTCCTTTGAATTTATTATAAGAAATAAATGCATTGCATTTATTATAAGAAAACATGACAAACACAATTTAGAAGCAAAAATAAGGAACTTCATTTGTTTAGAATACTTATAGCAAATATCACAAAGATTCTAAGTAGAATAACCTTATCACAATATAACGTAAGAAACACTAATGTGAAATCTGTTTTGTTAAAACACATTTAGATTTAAAATTTCTTAAGCCATTGGAGATGCCTTGTTATCAGTGCCACGCACTGAAAACTTCTAGAAGTTGTCATTTCATCTGATACATGAAGAGCAATAGTTATTCCTTAACACCGCCTTCAACACCACATGATTCTCCTCAATTCATATTTTGAAATTTGACATATGGCACTGATGGTGATATGACAGCGAGAATCTCAATGTGTCAATTACTTCATATTCACTTGGGCAACTGATCTAGAGTCTTCTCCTCCATGAAGGCTGTAATGACATTGTGGAAAAGCTATAGGCAGGAGCTTCATATTCAGATCGAAGGCAAATACAAACCAGGGAAGAGCTATCTTCCAGTCAATATTTGTTGGCATTTGCTATATTATAAAACTTCAAGCGATCTCCCATTTTTCTGCTCAATTTTTCTTCCATTCATTGCACGGTGAGATATGTTCCACCATGAACCAAGGAAGTTAATAAGATTTTTAAAAGATACAATAAAATAGATGAAGTTTAATATGACATTTAACCCTATTGTTTCTCAAACAAAATGCTTTATATACATAGCAAGCTGGCTTGCTATCCATCTTCTTCTGTCACTATTCTCTTTGTTTACCATTATTTTGTTTTACCTTTTCTAAAATGTCAAATGTATCAGACACACAATAGAGTATCTGATATATTTGTAGAGCTTAAAAATCAATAATAGTATAATAAAATGAATATTTATGTCACCACCACCTACAATCAGAAATAAAATCTTGCCAGTACCTTACAAATCTTCTGTGTGCCCTTCGATAGACTTTTGCAAGTTTTAGGGCTGTATATAATAGATTTACACAGCACAAATTCTGCAACTTGGCTATTTCTCTGCATTATTATGTTTTTAGGTTAATCCATACTGATGTATATACTTTTAGGGAAATAATGCTGTAAAGTGTTCCATTATATAACTAGATCACTCTATTTACCTGTTCTTTATTGGAGAGATTAATGTTGCAATAATTTTTATTTGTATTATGAACAAAGACCAGATGCATATTCTGGCATATCTCTCTTGGTGCACAATTTGAAGAATATTTTAGGACATACCCTTAGGAATGAACAAAAGTGCTTTGTCATGGGTATAGTACATGTTTATATTTACTTAGTTAATATCAAATTATTTTCCAAATTGGCTATGCCATTTTCTCAGTTACCAGCAATTTCAGAATTCTTCTTTCTCCCCATTTTCTGTAAGATTTGATATATTAAACTTTTGTCATTTTGATTGTTGAGACTTGATATTTTATCTTCTTAAATTTACATTTTTTTCTGACTACTTGGCAACTTCTCATGTGTTTAATGAACACATGCGCCACTGCACTCCAGCCTGGACGACAGAGGGAGACTCTGTCTCAAAAAATAAATAAATAAATAAATAAATAAATAAATAAATAAATAAATATATAAAATACTCACTTGTTTTTTAATGTGGCTTATTTAAGGAAACTTTACAGATCATAGAGACATAAAAAATATTTTTCTAAGGTTTCCTTTAACAGTTTTAGATTTTTGTCTTTCACATATATGTCACCAATATATGTGAAATTATCTATTGTAATTATGTAATAAGTGTTGAAGAACCATTTTAATTTTCCATATGAGAAATAAATTATTTGAAAAACTAAAGAAAGTTAATTATATCAATTTTCACCTCTAAATATCACCTATTTATACTTCTATTTTCCATGGTATATTATGGATCCATTTCTGTACCTTTATATAATATATATGTACTTATATAAATTATTATATATTATATATATTTATATATATTTATGTTATATATTTAATATATTATATATAAATAACTATATAATACCTTATATAAATACATATATGTGTGTGTGTGTATATATATATATATACATTTGTTTTATATATATATATAACATTGCTTGGTTCAATTTGTTAATAATTTCTTAGGAAAATTTTTATCCCTCCTGACTTTCTATGGTTTTTGGTGACAACATTTTCCTGTGTCTTTGAAGGCTGAAGAACATTGTAATTTTGTTTCCTAGATGTTTCTTGAATTTCTTTCATAAAACTTTTTGAGCCTGGGGTTTATTGTGTAGGGAAAACATAATTGCTAGTGTTAGAATTTAGGTTTTCTATCATGTCAGATGTTGCTGTTCATAGTTAATGTTTTTCTAGAAGTGTGTCTATTTTGTTCTTTTATCAAGTTATTAACATATATATTTCATATCATCTTTATCTAAAAATCTCTTAGTCTCTTCTGCAGCTATAATTTCAGCAATACCAGTTTTAATATTATTTATTTGGCTTCTTTAATTTCTATTTTTCCTGTTAATTTTAATTATAAATTAAATAATCTTTGGCTTTGTTGAGTCTGTATTATTTTGATATTTTATTTTTTTATTATTTATTTTTATCTTCTTTGTCCATATTCTCTTTTCATTACGCACACACACACACAATATTTCAGATAGATGCTTATTTTGTTGATTTTCAGCCTTTCTTCTTTTCAACTATAAGAAGTTAAGGCTATAAATTGCCCCCTCAATGCTTTTAGAATCACATTTAAAAAATGTTGAAAATTTATATTAGTGGTAATTTAGCTATAATTGTCTTCTAATTATGATTTCTTTTTTACCCATAGGTTATTTAAAAGACAGTTTTAATAAATACAAATGTATTTATTTTACATGATTTTTATTACTGAGTTACTAATTTATGTAGATGTCAGAGAATGTGGGTATACTAATAGATTCTTTTGTAAAATTTATCGAAACCTTCTTTCATGCCTAGTATATGGCCGATTTTTAAAGTTTCATTTGTTGTTAAAAACAATGTACATTCTACAACTTAGTAGTAGTAGTAGTATCAAACCTATACCTTTGGTATAGGTTTTTATATATGTCCACTGGAAAGTTTAAGTATATTTTGATATATTCAATAGCTTATTGAGATAGAATATTGTCTGCTAATCTATCAATTGTTGACAATAATGTGTTTAAATCTTCTACAGTGATGTCTGTTAAATTATTTTTGTACGTCTGTGATTTTTTAATTTATATTTTAAACTATGTAGCTAGGTACATGCATATTTAGAATTGCTACACCTTCTTAGTAAATTGAACCTTTATAATTACTGTATAGTGGCCTTCTTTATAGCTAGTGTATTTTCGCCTTAATGCTTTATGCTTTGGTCAGGCACCAGATTTTATCTCCTAACTCCTATAAACTCTTTAAAACTCTTAAAATCTTAAAATATAGGATCCAGACCACAGACAATTTACAGATGCTCCAAGACAAATGTGGATTTTAAAGCTTTCTTACATCAGTAGACTCATGCTTTCTTATTTTATCTGATTTTTGAATGATTCTATTTCTTTTTCCGTGTTATCACCACATTTTAAAAAGAGTTCATTTTGTTTTGTTTTTGTTATCCATGTTTTTAGGGAGTAGTTTTCTGAAATTCCAGTCAACTAAAATCCTGAAATAGGAAACCAACTGTTATTCTTACAACTTCCACTATGCAACCTCTCTCTCGCTAGAAAAAGAGTATTTGCAGATATCAAAATATAATCCCCTTTCTTGTTAGGTGAGCTGCATGCAATTAAACTAAACATAATTTATATTTAAATAATTATTTTTTGCCATTATCTTCTTGAGCCAGTGATCTCTCTTATATTTTCCCCTGTGCCTTAGTGTATGTGTCTGTGTGTGTATGTGTGTGTGTGTGTGTGTCACATGCGCATGCACACACACATACAATGTTTGTTGTATTTTTTTCTGGTTAACTGACACTAAACTTGAAATTTAAAGCTGGCCTTCCATGAAAATTACTTAATGATGCAATGCAAAGACAAATTGCTTTCTACATCAATTTTCTATGCAAGTACCTATAAATGTTGGATAACTAAATTATCCCAGAGTTTTCTTCAGGAAATATCAGCCTTTTTTTCAAGTATATGATTTTCTATAAAGTATTGCTATTATAATCTTTTAATGCTAGATGAATCCAAATCAAGCATTCAATATTTGTTGGATGATACAATTAAATTTCCCTCTGCTTAGGATGAGTTTACATTGTCTTTAAAAATGTTTTTTAGGCAGGGTGTAGTGGCTCACACCTATTGTAATCCCAAAACTTTATGAGGCTGAGGTGGGAGGATCACTTGAGGCCAGGAGTTCATAACGAGCCTGGCCAACATGGCAAAACCCCACCTCTACTAAAAATACAAACATTAGCAGGGCATGGTGGCATACGTCTGTAACCTCAGGACTACAGTGGACGAGGCAGGAGAATCTCCTGTACCTGGGAGGCAGAGGTTGCAGTGAGCTGAGATCACACCACTGCACTCCAGCCTGGGCTACAGGCTGAGACTCTCTCAAAAAAAAAAAAAAAAAAAAAAAAGTTTTTAATATCACAAACATGGTAAACATAAAAATTATCTCAATGCTAACGGAAAAAGTAATATATGCTCACACAAATATAAACAGACAGTGGGAGTGGGGACAAAATTGCATCTATATTGAATCAAGACATTTATATTGCCTCTATACAAAAACAAGATGAACTAAACTAAATTAAAGGGATGTTAATCTAGAAATTAAATGTATCATATCAGCTACTTTTAATATATGGATGCTTTGGGCACTGTAAGATTAAACTTTCTGAATCATAACAGGAATGAAGCTCATTAAAATAAAGTAAACTTATCCAAATGGAAGATGACCTAAAAAAATAATTTTTGGGCAAAATATTATAAAAATAGCTACACAGATATTAGAAAATCTAACAAGCAAAATTTGATTTTTACTTTGGTGTACAATGCCCCAACATTCTGAATAATACATACCCTTTTCTCTTGAAAAATATGTATATACTGATTGACTTTAAAACATATCTAGAAATTAAATGTATCATATTTTCCCTACTGTTTTTGTTTCAATCAGATTTTTGAAAAGAACTTTCACCTCTAAATTTAGGAATCTCTTTTTACAATTTTTTCATTTACAGCTACCTCAAAAAATAGTATGTATTCCTAAAATAATATAGTATAAATATATTTTGAACATCAAAAAGAATCTGAGCTCACCTATAGCCCACAAATGGAAATGAGAAACTCATGTGTTTTCATATTTATAAACATGCATTACATCTTATACAACACATTATGAAAAATAAATAAATAAAAGTATGCTAATATAATTTGAATGAACAAGAAACGCTGGAAATATTATTTGAATTCTACCTTTCGACTCATTAATTAGAGCTTCCACTAAATCAATTCCAGACTCATATAACTGTAATAATTTCATGCCCATAATTATCTCTCCATGTTCCCTGTTATGTTTATTTTACTTAAATTAGACATATTTCAGTATGTTCTGAAGATTTTGCCTTATATTCAACATTAGGTATTTGTTTAAACTCCTCCCTTCATGAATGTACTCTCCTCTGACTCTGTAGGACCACCCCTCATCTATTTTTATGCACTAGCTCCATTATGAAACCTTTCAAAATCATAAAAAGTAGAAAATTTTATTCATAGTTTACAGTTGAAGAAAAGGCAGCTCATAAACTTGAAGCCCATATCCCACTGTGATACTCTTTGTAAATGATAGTATGAGAATTAAGCCTTTATTTATAACTTTTTCATGTCAATGTCAGTTCTCCTGTTTCCAAAAACTTAAATGGCATTAGTAACAAATGTGTTACAGGCATTACAATGCAGTGATTAAGAATACAGCCGCTAGTACTAGCTTCCTTGAGTTTGAAACCTAGCTCATGGCTCCCTCCTCCTTTGTTTTGGGAAAATTGCTTATAATTTATGTCTCAGCTTCCTTATTGGTAAAAAATGTATAATATGCATTTCTACCCTATAGAATTGGTGGAAGCATTAAATAATGCAGTTGTGCAACACACAAAAGAATATCTAGTGGATGGTAAGTATAAAAGTAGTATTAACTATTAGTATCTATTATGTGGGGTTGTGGGTTGAAGTCCACTAATAATTTGTGTCAACATTACTCAGGTAATAGTTCATGGCAATGACTTGTTGATTCTAGGAAATTTCTGTTCATCAATGTATTGTAAAAAATAAAGAACTTCACTGTTTTTTGTATATTTTTCCATGAAATGCCTACAGATCAATTTACTGAAGACAATAGTCTGCTTATTTGTGCAAACAGTTCACTTATGAAACAAGTTTATTTCTTCACTATACCTACCAATTCTAAATTATTATGTCATGGATTTTTTCCATTCCTAATCAGTTCCTTCTCTTGAAAGATCTGCATTACACAACTTGAGACCAGACTCCAAAGCTCTATAAATATCCCATTCTGACCTCTTTTAAACACTTCTAAGATTCTGTCAGGGTGGTGTGCTTTTTGATTACAATGTATTCCAATAAATTCAGGTATATTTTACTCACAGATTTTCTGGTGATACATTGAGGAGAGCAATGAACTGTAAGCACCATTGTGTTCTAGCTGAGATCCCCTCTCTGATGTGTCTTAAGATCCTTGACTTGCAAACTGAATGCTCTACTGGGGAAGCCTTGAGAGACTCTCTGCAACTGTGATGGTGGGGTCTAGGTACTGATATTGTGTCTCAACTTTGGTTACTGTCAAGTTCCCAAATGCTAATTTTATTTTGTCTAATGGGAAATAGAATCTATTTTAGGACTTTTTCTGTGATCTGATTAGACTGGAAAATGTTAATGTTTGATTTAAATCTGCTTTATTGCTAAATTACTCAATTGTGTCCTTCTGTCCTCATTTTCGTGAGTCTCTAAGAGGAGGTTTATACAAAAATGGCCAGACATGGATCCTGATAAGTTGATTCCTAGAGCCAGCTCTGGGATTAATAACTTCAGAAGATTCCTCCTCGGACTGGTATCCCTCAGATAAATTTTCCCTGGAGTCAACTTTTCAAAACCTTAGGCAAATATTTCTTATTCTTATCCTATTCAGTCTGTGAGAGTCAGGTTCTGTATAAAATCTCCCGTTAAAGAAGTTTATGTTATCCAAGAACCTCAGATTATCGAGGCTGGGATTAAAAAAAAAATCATTAACTTGGAGGCTTGAAAACAATATGCAAAAGCAACACTATGCAAAAGCAACACTTTCTACTCCTTGTTGCTAGATTCTCATGGCTTTGAATCACACTAAGTGTACGCCTTCTGTAGGGTGAACCCTTGCCTCATGTATGCATCTACATTATAAATCTAATTCCCATGACTATCTTTCAAAAAGGCATAATTTCATCACAAATAATTTACAGTTAAGAGACTACTTTGTGAAATTTTTATATTAACAGAAGTTGTTAATTTGAGAGGAGTCTTAAAATGGAAAGGAGGTAAAATTCCTATTACAATGTGAACTTAATGGCCTTTTTCCTACTTTTTATTTTCCCCTATCCTTGTTTACTCAATACCCTCTTGCCTTTACTCCATTTTCTCACCTGGCCCCTTACTTCCTGGATTACACAACCTGAGTTTCACAAATCTCAATTGCCTCTTAAAGTTAAATCCTCTTTAGACATGAACAAGCTTCTTACAGTTTATTTTTAGCCTTCTTTCTCAGTCTGAACTAAGAATCAATGCAAAAGTCTGGACAAAGTACAGAGGAATTTAGAATCGTTCTAACAACATATATCGTAGGTTTCCCAGATCTACATAAGTGATTCTTATGTTAGTAAGAAAATTAATGTAAAAAAATTAGATTAAAAAATGAAGACTTAGGATAATCTAAGGTGAATGAAAGATCCTGAATATTAGAGAAAACCAGAAGTATTTAGGAAAGCTATACGCAGTGGAGAAAATATTTTGGAGGCTACCCCAAGACTTTCCTGAAAATAGGTTGGACTCCCATCTCATTATAAAAAGAGAAAGAATGAATCAATTTGAAACTTTAGGAACAGGTTCTCCAACACCTTTAGAAAATATTCAGGAATAGATCTTGAGAGAGATAGGACCTGAACCCTCTCATCATTTTTTGCAAAGAGCCCTAAACCAAAATTAGGGAATGTAAAATGAAAAAGTAGATCGGAAAATGACTTCATTGACAAACAGAACTCCAATTCCTAACTGAACATTTTGAAAAAGTCATGGAATAAAAACAGAATAAGTCTCTGAATAAGTTAACAGCCTTACAGATGAAACAACTGGCTATTTCTCCTCAATTTATCAAGTATCAGAGGAGGAAGCTTCCTGAATACAAACATTGATAGATAACTGTAAGCAGAAAGGACATTGGAAAAAGATTCATAAAGGACATTGGAAAATAGCTATTCTGCACTAACTATGAAACTAAAAGAAAATTTTTAAAAAGGAAGGATGTGATAAGGGAAGTTGATGCTGATCTGTAGGGTCATTTATTCCCTGATATCCCATTTCTCTAAACATTAACAGATAGTATCAAGGTTTCTTATTGATTCAGGCACAGTAATATAGTTTACAGACCCTGCCACACACGCATTCAGTCACTCCCCTAGGAGCCAATAAAGTATTTAGGAGATGAGTATTTGCAAAAATCCACAGATTATTGTGTATCATTCTATAGTTTTGCCCTCAGACCTTTAACATTGTTTGCTCATTTGTGACAGCACGTCCCCTCATTTAATAGGTAGGGATTTCCTATGTAAACAGAATTGCTAATTTAAGTGCTCTCTTGATGGGCTTTCTCTTGAGATCTCTAAAGAATCACCCATTCAGCTGGGCACGGTGGCTCACGCCTGTAATCCCAACACTGTGGGAGGCCGAGGTGGGCAGATCATGAGGTCAGGAGTTTGAGACAAGCCTGACCAACATGGTGAAACCCCCTCTCTACTAAAAATACAAAAAAATTGGCCAGGTGTGGTGGCATGCACCTGTAATCCCAGCTACTCAGGAGGCTGAAGCAGGAGAATAGCTTGAACCCAGGAGGAGGAGGTTGCAGTGAACTGAGATCATGCCACTGCACTCCAGCCTGGGTGACAGAGTGAGACTCTGTCTCAAAAAAAAAAAAAAAAAAAAGAAAGAAAGAAAAGAATCACCCATTCATAATCATATCACACCTAATTTGGACTATGGAGTACCAGGAGCCTGGTATCTACATCAAACTCAAATTGAAGATCTACTGATATTGGCTGAATTATTGGGGAAGAACACCTCACATTTCTGACTGACCCATTTAAGCCTCTGTCTACACTTGCCCTCTACAACCAAAGGGAAAGGACAAAAGCCAGCAGTTGTGTCTAACAGAAAAATAATTAAGAATACTATGCACTAGTCCTTGGAACACTCCTATTCTTCCGATCAAGAGATCCAGTGGGCTGGGGTACCCATTTATTTCAGACCTTGCAACTATAAATAAATTATTTAGCCCTGTTTTCCTGTGGTGCCAAAATTCTATATGATTTTAATTTCCATGCTACCTGAGATTATGTATTTTAGCATTCTAAATCCACGTTCTGCTGTTTGTATTGTCCCTTTTAGATCATAATAGAAAATACTCATTAGTCTTTCTCTAGAAAAATCAATGATGTACCTGGACAGTTTTACTCCAGAAGTGTACTGAGGCACCCATGAACCTTATACAAGTCCTCTGCTAGAAACTGAAGGACATTGAATCTCTCTATAATTCTACTCTTATCCAACATGCAGACAATTTTTGCTATGTTGTCAAGATGAGATAATTTTTCAGGTTGATTCCAACTACTACTTGTAGCTCAGAAAGTATATAATGTGTTCAAAGAAAAATTAGAATTTTGTAAGAAGGAAATTCACTATTTAGAACACGATTTATAATCCATCACTCTGGAGAGATTACAAAACAGTTTTTTTTTTCTAAAACCATTAAGAAAAGATACTTATTTTACAAGACTTTTTTTTTTTTTTCCAGCTGTGGGGAGTGATTCTTTTTTTTTTTTTTTTTTTTTTTTTCAGTGAGAGCAGGTTTATTAGGAAAGTAAAGGAATAAAGAATGGCTACTCCATAGAGATTTCATAGGTTATTATATGCACTGGTTTCCCAATATTACTAAAATTACTGTACCTCTAAATTTTAACTTAGTTGTTAGTAACTCAATCTCTTTGTTGTATTCTAAACATAGTTAGCTGTAGGGGTGTGTCTCTGCGTGCCCTGGGAGTGGCAGGGTTGGGGTGGGGGATGGGAGGAGTAGGAGGCTGTGTGATTTAAAATTAATTATTTGGCCTTACTAATTATCTTAGATCTTTTTACCAATTTGTGCATGATCAATTTGGACAAGCCATTGGTGTTTTGACTTTATCAGAATCTTTAAAGACTATTCATCTTTAAAGTTATCCATAAATTTTTCATAGACTAAGTGGCAAAAGGCTACTTGCCTTGTCTAAGGGCAACAGCCAGACTAGTGGGTAATCTTCCGATGTTTCTGCATTATATTCTCTACCCTTCACCTAATTACCTCTGAATGTCACCAAAACTGTACAATAAATTTTAATCACACAATGAAGGTATTTTGGACAATGATAAGTCTTTGGGTAGATTCTAAAGGCCAGTGTTAGGTTTGAAAAACAAAAGTCTATTGGGTGTGGCCAACAAATTGTACAAAAAAGTTATCTTTGTAAATTTAGATACTATACTTTCAGAATGGTGCCTAATATTACTCATGGATGATTTGGGCACATTTCCCCCTCAAACCCTAGAAAAAGAGAACTCTAGAAAATTTCATTCAAGAAAGAGAAAAACAGGGCCTCATTTTGAGATATAGAACATTACTCATGTCTAATTCTGAATAGTTTTCTCCTGTCTTTAAACCATACTATCTGTGCTTCAGATATTATCAGGAACACTGAACAGTTTCAGTAAGGCCATAGAAATCATCACCTGGAGATTTCATAACACTGAAGCGGTGGTACTTCAAAACATAGCAGTATGGGAAATAATATTGACCTGTCAGGATGAAACATGAGGCATTTTACAGGAGGAAAGTTTACTCATATTCCTATAGTTCTGTTTTTATTTTATTAAGAAAATATGGGAAATTTTTTAAAAATTACAAGACAAGGTGATAAATCTAGTATCCCCATATCTGATCATTAAAACTTTTTGGTTTGGTCATGGGTTCCATTGTATTGCTTTAATTTAGGCACTTTTGGCTCTTGGCTTAGAATGTAAAATACTTTCATTAGTATCTGTCTGTGATTCAGCATTCAAATATCAGGTTTTCATAATCAAAAATATTTCTATGTAGCCACTCTGATATGACAATAAATGATCATGCAGCCAAAACAAAATAAAACAAACATAAAAACCTAATGTATATGATAGTTGAAATGATCCCACCAGAAATCTGATATGCAATAATGACCCTGAAAACAGTGGTATTGATTTTGATTGATTATTTCTGCAGATGATTATTGTTTATCCTCCAGCTTAGGTTGAAAAATGACTACAAGAGAGTTCTGAGAAATAAGAAACCACCTATGTTAACAAAACTTTTTATTGTTTGCTTCAAAAATATTTTCTATGAAAGGATAAAACCATAGCCAACTAATTTTATTATTTTCTTCAGGAAATTTCCACAGGTCAATTTATTAGAGACAACACTCTGCTCATCTGAATAAATAATTTATCATACAACAGTTTACTTATTGAGGCTGCTTGTTTCCAGATGCATCTCGCTCTGCCCACCAGTCTTAAATTACTGTATCATAAACTCTGTATAATCTCAGTTAATGCCATACCTTAAATGACTCAGTTTAAATCACTTTACCACAATCCCCACACACCTTAAGTACCTCAGTTTTGACTTCCCTCTTCTGAAACGTTGCTATATCATTGTCAAGGTGATGCTTACTCTTACCTATTGTAGTAAGTTCTAAAACATTTAGATTTTATTACTACATTATCATTCTCAGACTAAACAGTTAAATTGTAGTTATTGTTCTTTCTTCTATTACTATTAATACTACTATTTTGGTATTTCTCCATCATTTACTGTTGTGGGAAAATGTGAGAAATATAACTGTATGTATTTTATTTTATTCACCCAAACTAGAATATTTGTCTCTTTTATACCTCTCCAAAGATCCCACTTTTATTTTTAAAAATTAGTTTATAAACTATTTTGTATACATGTTTGCTTCTATCTGCTTATTTAGTTTACATTTTTCCTTTTATTCTTTACCATCTAAGTACTCAATTCAAATAAGATACAGAGAGAAGGTCAGTTTCTGATAGCCAAAGAATAGCAATGGGTTTGGCACAAGAATTGCCCAGGTTCCTCATGAATTTGACTCTAAGAAATTGTGAAATCTCGGGGAAGACACACAAAGGCCTCTGCATCCCAGTTTTCCCTTATCTCACTTTTCTCTTTTTTCTTTTATCATATGTATGCTATGTGAGAATTATGATAATTAAAATATGTAACATATGAGAATTAAAATATATAATAAGGATAGAGCCTACTACAACACCTAGCACATCCTAAGTGCTCGATAATAATCCTTATTACTTTGTAATGCTCCTGTGAGTCTGAAAAATAATGTATTTAAGGCTCCTAGTAGGTACTCTTTTAACAGGAACTATTAATCTTGTTATTGATATTAATATAGCTTAGCACCCAGGTGGATCAACATCCTCTGTATAAATGAAACCACCTATTTACAAAGTATTCCACAATAATTCAGTGTTGCATCTTCAGCGAGAACAAGCCATAGGTCTGAAAATGTAAGTGCAAGGCATTGAGTATGTATTTGTATATGTGTTCTGATTATTGCTCTGAAGATAAACAACACTGAGACCATATATTCTGAATCCTCTTACAGGAATAAAGTATATGATTGAATTTTTTTTTCTATCTACAGCTTGCAATGACTAAAAAAATGGTGATTGTTCCCACAATAAATTCCCTCCAAGACCACAAATGAGAAATACCACTTTACATGTGCATACCTTAATGATGACCTCTTCTTGAAAACAAAACAAGCATGCTTTAGAGAGAATTAGCTTCTCACTGTAGAGATGATTGGCTTAAATGAGAATTCTGTCTTTGCTGTAATAAGTTTATTTGACATCTTAATTTCTTATAGTAAAAAAAGAAAAGAAAAGAAAAGAAAAGGTGGTTTGCTCCCTTGCCCCGTAGTGTCAAATTAATTCCATGAGCAGTTTTGTTACTCTGTACAATAATACAGTATGTCCCCTTATTTATGTCATAATGTCTATTGGGAAAAGAGATCAATTTATGTAACTCAATTTGTTGTCTTTAAAGGAGTTTATCATTGTATTTGAGCTGGACATTGGTTGCCTTGAGCTTTTAGAATTTAGGCTGATTCATCATGTGAACCTGTTGTAGAAATGACCTTCTCTAGGCTTCTGCTTTAGCTTTTACGTGAATGGTCCTAATGTCCGCCTATAGAAGATTTTGTGCACATGATGATCTTAGGGTTAATCTACATCAGGAAACACTTAAATTACCATAATAATGTTCTCTCAAAATTCTTACGTATGATTAATGCTGTTTATGTATTGGCCTAGATAGAGATTTCTAAAAGTGAGTGTTCCTGAGTACTTTGGATGATACTTTGTAAGCACATAGACATGAAACTATTTAAAATCATTGCATAATGTTGCAATATATCAAATTATTTTCCTCTTGATGTATATTTAGATTATTTTTTGTCACTCACTAAAAGAATGCTACAAGGAGTTTTTTTTTTTTTTATGTACAACACTTTGTGACCATATAAAGGCAGTTGCCTAGATTTGGAATTTTTATATAAAAAATATAGATACACATTTTTGTTAAAAGCTTAAAATCTGTCCTTTCAAAAGAATGTACATATTTAATTTTTCAATAATCATGTATAAAGGTGTCACCTGTATTTTCATAAGTTTAAATGAAAATAACTGCTTGCGTTATAGTTTTTTCTTTTTTATGTTATAAAATAAAACTTGCTCTAATTTATGGGTAGAAAGAATATGCCTTACAAATTTAATTAAAAGTTTTAAATGTTAAGATATAATGAAAATCACCCCATTCTTTTTTATTTCCCAAACAAGAAAGGGACGTTAAGTTTTTCAACTGATTCACATGAGCTAACATTAAAACCATTGGATGGGTTGTCTATGTGTCCTCGCCAGTTAGTAACTTTATTATAAAATCTCTAAATCTATTACCTTCTGTAAAATAATTTTGAATAAGCATCTGTGTAAAAATTGTTTTCTTTTTCACTGGATTAGAAACTCTGTTAATGTGAACACAGTAAATGAACTTAAAGAAATAGTCAAGAATAAGAAGATATGAGAAAATAACTTTTAAAAATAAGTTGGCAAGTCAAGTTCTACGGAAAAATTAAAAGATACTTAGACATCTTAAGTAAAATTTCAACATGCCCATTACGACACATCCCCAGGAAGTTTATTTTCATAATATTTGATGTGATTTTAAGGTCATCATTTAAGAGAAAATAAAAAAGGTCATGAAAGGGATTTTCCACATGAGGGCTTCCAATTGAAAATATTTACATATAAAATGTTAATTGTAGCAATACAATCCAATAATGAACAAAGTTCAAAAGCAAGTAAACCCTGAAGCAAGACAAGGCAAGATATGTAATATCTATCAATAAAACTAAAACATTTGCAAACATTTGGTGGGAAAGACTATCTTAGTTAATCAGGGACTTCTGGCTTAAGGAAAGAAAGCAATTTGTCAGATTTAATCAAATTCATGGGAATCAATAGAATTGTTTTCTTTTGTTGGTTTTCCCCGATTTATGTACCAATCAGCAGTGCTGATAACTTAGAAGAAAGGAATTGGCGGAAGGAGAAAGGTCTCTTCAAAATAGGATATTATCTCACTTCCTAGGTTACATAATCTCTAACAAAGCACTCCTAATTTAAATTGAAAAACATCACTGTTTATTTTATGCAATAAATTAAATCAAAATATATAACTGCTTTGATATTTGTTTCCAAGTATTTGTCAGTCTTTAGTCAACAATTCATTAAAACGAAAAAAAAACCTTAATTCTGATGTACAAAATGAAAACTATCAATGGTAATTATTATTATTTTTTTTTTGTATTTTTAGTAGAGACAGGGTTTCACCACGTTAGTCAGGATGATTTCGATCTCCTGACCTCATTATCTGCCCGCCTTGGCCTCCCAAAGTGCTGGAATTACAGGCATGAGCCACTGCACCCGGCTTTTTTTTTTTTTCTGAGACTGAATCTCCCTCTGTTGCCCAGGCTGGAATGCAGTAGTGTGATCTTGGTTCACTGCAACCTCTGCCTCCCAGGTTCAAGCGATTCTCCTGCCTCAACCTCCTGAGTAGCTGCAAATACAGGCACCCGCCACCACACCCAGCTAATTTTTGTATTTTTAGTAGAAATGAGGTTTCACCATGTTTGCCAGGCTGGCCTCAAACTCCTGACATCAAGTGATTCACCCGCCTTGGACTCCCAAAGTGCTGGGATTACAGGCATGAGCCACTGTGCCTGGCCTATCAATGGTAATATCTTATTGCAGTATGTAAGGATTGTATAATTCTATTGGATCTTGAAAGGTTGGTAAGAATTCACTGAAATGAGTAAGAATGGAATTCAGTAACTCAATATTGATATCAAGAAATTAGAAGAGAAAACAATACATTGTGCATAATGAAGACAACGATAAGCTAATTATTCCTTTTATGAAAGGTCTTTCATGGCATACAAAGTCATGTGATACACAGTAGCACACCTCATCTCTTGCATATGAAATTAACTAGGAAAGTGTGTTTTTCAAAATGGGCATGAAGACACTAGTTTCACAACATACTTATATATAATACCTAGATATACATACATGTAACATATACAATTATACATAGCACATGCTTCATATATATGTACATATATGAAATCTCACTCTCAGTCTCTCTCTCTCAATATATAGACAGAAAGAGAGAGAGTTTCATATATAGAGAGCTATATATTATAACTCTTTATATATAACACTGAATGAAACCAAATCATCTCAGGTCCAAAAACATACAACTAAGGGCCCCTTTTGTCAGTTCAGTTAGGTTAATATTATACTCACCTCTCTATATGAACTTGTCTACATGAACTGTCTCTATGAATTTCAGAAAAGTGGCAACGTGAACTCTAATGTTTGTTGGACTTGACCTTTTAGGATCAATATGGAACTCTATTAAATGTTTATTTACTCATGTATAGGAGATAAAAGATAGTGAATTCTTAGCAGACTTCAAACTAACTTTTGAGCTTGAAGGTACTTATTAAAATTTATAAATGATAAAGGAAACAAAAAAGTGCTATCAAGGTGGATTTTTAAAGCAATTTACATTTTGTTTATCATTTTGATCTTCCTCTTATGATCCGTATATTTGAAAAATAAATACATCTATATTATTTCCCAGGTTTTGAAATAAGCCCAGTTACTAATAATGCCACAAGCTAAGACTGAGTCTACTGTTACCATAAAGCCACAGATTAGCAATCCAAGGGCCTGCGGTACTTCCGCTTTTTTAGCACTTTTCCTCTGGTGGGTTTGTTCTTGCATTTGAACAAAGCTATGGGTTTACATGAGTAATTGCCTAAGTATCTGGACTTGCCAGGTATCACTGACAACAGGCCCAAATTATAATTAACTCAAAGTATCGTGTTAACTTTTTCAGCCAAAGAAAATACATAGACCATAAGATATTAGGCTTTCTGGAAGAGTCTAAGTTATTGGCTCTGGCAGCAAAAGAGTAACATATTAATTGACGAGTAAAGACAAAGCCTCAGACAAAGGTTCTCTATAAATAATTGTGGCAAGATGTCATTACATCAGTGGAATGTAGCTCAACCAACAGTATCTTTTAAAGAACATCAGCTTGCCCTACCAAGAGAAGGTACCTGTTAAAGTGTGGCTCCAGCTTGAGGTTTGATAATGTGGCAGCTGTAGGATCCATTTCCTGTTCTAGTTGTGTGTATTGTGGTAATAAGAAAAGCAACAGAGCCCTACCATAACCAAATACTTTTAAAAATACAACCTTACCCTAAGAAATTAAGTAAAAACAGATCTTATTCCTCTGGTCAGTGTTGAAGAAAAAAACAAACACTCGACTGGTTGACTCACAGGGGGAAAAATAATAGTGCATAAAAGCAAAGCAAAACAAACAAAAACCCTTAATGAGGCTAGTTGACTTGTTCTCAAGAACACAGAGGAACATGGAGGAGAGGCAAGGCTGTTGCCTAGTTCTAAATTAATTAATTATAAAGAATTACCCCCAATTAAACACTAACTCACTGCATTTTTTTGCAGATTCCTTGTTTTTTCCCCCACAATACTGAATCCACCAAAATTATCATCAAAATTTTAAAGCTTGATAAATTATTTTGTCTATCCACTTCAAATGATTATATATCAGACAAGATCCCTAACGACATACCAGAATGAATTACACATCTTGATATGAAAGAACTAGGATGTCTAATTTAAGGCAAAGGTGGGGTTTGCAATATTTTAGTGAGAGGATTCAGAAGTATGGCTAAAAATGAATTAAAGTCGGCATAATCTTTACATTAACAGAATTTTATTAAAATTGTACCATGTTATGAGTAGCAGAAAGTATTTGGAAAACTGTTTCCATGTTTACCTTTAGTGTAGTAGATAAAGCCTATCTCAAATAAAATGTTCAGTCTAAAATGACGGCAAATTTTTTCTTACAATGATTAATTTTAGAAAAATCTATAATCCAATTTACTACTTGAATTTACATGGTTGCATATAAATGATGTGACTCCTGGTGTGAATTAGGTGGCAAATTAGAAAAGGGCTTTTTATTTTTATTGTTTTTTAGTGAGAAAGCAGGTATCAATATAACTCAGAGAAATATTCCCTACATCTTAGAGTGAGATTAATAAATGTCTTTGTTATCAATAAAATGGGAATATAATTCTATCTCTGTATTGTTATAAAGATTAAGTTGAAAAAATTATGGGAAGTCCATAGTATAAAACTGAGTACCCTCAAAAAATACTCTACAAATTATTGTTTATTTCTATATTATCATGTATCAATACATATTACATTTTCAAAAATATAAAAATAGCTCGTTCTTGGAAAACAAATATGAACATTTAAGAGAGAGAATATGTCACTTTCTCTTCAGCAATGTCAAGAGAAAGGAAATTTTAAACAGAAAACTTTAGATGTCTATTCCTATAACACAAGTGGATGCATTGATCTAGCAAAATGAGATGAACCCAAACCATTATAAGCAATAAACTCATTTCATTCACTTGGATTCTAATCACATCTTTAGAATTGAAATTTGGCTTTCAACTTCCATGTTCCTACAAGGAGAAAATGTACCACCTAATATTCAAACATTCCAACATCTTTAGTTTTGTAAGAAACTTTCAGAATGTCTTCCAAAGGCACTGTGTCATTTTGCAGTCCCCAGCAATGAATGGGACTTCTTCTTGCTCTACATGTTCAACAGCATTTGGTGTCATCAGGGTTTAGAATTTTGGTCATTCTAATAGGTGTGTAGTGTTATCTCATTATTAAATTTATATTCCCTTGATAACATCTGATGTGGGACATCTTTTCATGCGCTTATTTGCTCTCTGTATATTTTCTTTGGTTAGGTGCCTGTTACAGTTTTTGGCCCATTTTTAAAATGAGTGGTTTGTTTTCTTATTGTTAACTTTTAACAGTTCTTTGTATATTTTGGATAGCAGTCCTTTATCAGATGTGTCTTTTGTGAGTATTTTCTCCCAGTTTGTAGCTTGTCTTCTCGTTCATTTGACATTGTCTTTCTCAGGGAAGAAGTTTTTAATTTCAATGAAGTTCAGATT
Organism: Pongo abelii; assembly: GCF_028885655.2. Classification (NCBI taxonomy): domain Eukaryota; kingdom Metazoa; phylum Chordata; class Mammalia; order Primates; family Hominidae; genus Pongo; species Pongo abelii. The sequence continues at coordinate 89,827,811 of NC_071993.2, read as the reverse complement.
ATCAAATTTTTAAGAATCCTACTTTTGATGTAGTATCTAAAAGTCATTGCCATACTCAAGGTCATCTAAGTATAATTGTTTTTAATAGAAATAATACTTCTGAAAAAGAAATATAGTTAAATTATATCATTTCACATTTTTTATCAATGCTTTTAACTCTTCAAAACCATTATGAAATAGTTGTATTTTTATGTGTTATAAAATCAAATCATAATTAAGCTTTTCAAATGCAAAGCTAAAAAATGAAATAGCATAACCTTTTGAATCTAATTTAATAGTTCAAGATCTCTATGCTCTATATTCAAGCATTATAATGTTAAAACTGCTGTCTTACTATCTACAGAATTTTCTAATTAGCCTAAAGAGATTTTGATACTTTACCTATAAATATATTTTGAGAGGGAGTGATAATAAAATCAAAATAGGTCAAGATATCCAAGTAACTTTATTGAGATGTCAAGTGGCATCCAGCAGGAGGTGAAGAAGTCACAGAGTTATATCATAGAAGACCTTCCTGCTGTGCTATTTCCTTCAACAGAAAAAGAAGCTTTCATCCTCTAAGGCTTCCAGGGTCTGCTGAAACTACTTTGAGTAATTCAATCTTGTAAAAATTATTTCTGCTACATACACTTATCTAACACTTAAGTATACTTATAAAAAAATAAAACCCTGGGCCCGCTTGGAAAACTAAATTATATTTAATAAGGAAATAATTTTGCACATCTTGGCTTATTGTGCTCTATTTAAAAACATTTTCAAAACTTGGCTCTTTTTCTTTTCCCTGTCATTCACTTGGCTTCAGTCATTTTGCTGTAATTAAACATGGTAAGTACTTCCCCATGTTAGTAAGGCCTGTGAATTTCCTTCTGCTTGAAATGGCTCATCTTCCAGATGCCTACATGGCACAGGGCCTCCTTTAGTTCCTGTCTCTACTTATGTACTGCATCACTTTCCCAAGAAATCTACTTCACCACTGTCTAAAATACCCCACCAGGCATTCCCTCACATCTTATCCCCTCCCTTTTTGTACATAATATGTATCACTACCTGATATATTACATCTTCATTTGTTTATTCAAAAAATTGACTTTGTAGACTTTTAAAAAACTGTAAAATATAGTCTTCAACAAATAGCATGCTTTGTTTCTATTTTATTGTGGTATAATTTATATTCAGTGAATTGCACTGATCTTAAATATTACTGTTCAACAGTTTTGATGAATGGCTATACCAGTGAAACCTGCTATACTGAGAGGACAAAGAGCATATATACTTCTCTTCCCCAACCACTATCTACCCCACCTTTCCATAAAGGAATACAGGTAGCCTGATTTATTTCACTATAGTTTATCTGTTATAGAACTTCATATAAATGAAATAATACAGTATATCAAGTTTACGCTACATGTATATTATCTAATGGTACCTTTTTCTATTTTAAATATATGGAATAGCAAATACGATAATATTTTTAAACTCATCATCATCATTCTAAATTATAAACTCAATCATCAATAAAAATTAAGATCTTAGTAAACCTCACAAACCATTTTGTAAAAAATTTTTGATTGCCATTTTGTAGTCTGTAATATACGATTTATTTTTGAAATGTGGGAAACAGATTCAAAACCTAGTTTCAATGTATAATCTATAAAAATTGCTCTAATATAATTTTAAATTATTTATTTTGGAACAATCATAATGTTTTCAGAGAACATAGAATTTTAGCACAATATCCTGATATTTAAAAAATAAAAGAAAAAAAAGCAAAACCCAAAAAACTAAAAAGCTACATATGCTAATACAGAGTCAATATATATTTGGATAATTTGTTATTACTATTGAACTTTTTATAAAATTAAAGTATATATATGAAAACAGAGAATTTACTAAAAACTATACTGTGAAGAAAATATGTAAAGCAATATTCTTGCACAATAGGCCATTCAATTATTGGTGGGTTTTAATCTCATTTTTTATTTGATCATGCTTATTGCTTAATGGTCATAGAAATGTTCCTTTATCAATTTTCATGGGAAAGTTTTGCAGCAGAAAAGTTCCCTAGAATCAACGTGTCTTGCATGTTTGTAAAATAAGTGATTTCTTTTTCCAAAATATTAAAATCATTAGTATACAAAAGTCATTACTACATTAATTTATTTTAAAGTGTTCCATTTCAGTAAGCAAGTATTAAGGAAGTTGGTATTGGGATAAGATAATTGTGCCAAAGTAAATTCTTAATGGAGTTCATAAGAGAGGAAATACAGTAACTGTTCTACTCCAAGGTTGACTTTGGGGGATTTTTCAAACCAACTTAAAAGTCTTGGATGATATATCTGACTGGAAATTATTTCTATTCCCTGAGAACCAACAACTTGCTGGCAACAGTGAAATAAGGAAGCTTGAAAAAGGGAATGAGTTATTCTATGAAACAGTCTGTCCCATACATCAAGATTCTTTTAGAGTTTCTCACTCAAGACTTTAAGAAACACAAAAATCTTGCCGCAAGATTTCTCGTAGTTGGTGTGACCTCAGTATATGTTGAAGTTAGAGATTATGTTGGGTTCTAACAATGCAGCGTTTTTAGATAAGATCTAGAGTTAAAAGCTATAAATCAGACCTCTAGAGGAGGGCTACATTGGTCTAAATTTTCATGAGGAATAGACTCTCTTTGCCAATACAATTGGGGGTGTGTGTGTGTGTGTGTGTGTGTGTGTGTGTGTGTGTTTGTGTGAATGTGCTTATCTCACTGTCTCAGGAGTATGTAATTGTGTGATAGGTGGAAATTCATAGGGAGAATGGATCAACTACAAGTGGTCATGGGTAGTGCCATGTGGAACCATACTGGAGCCTAAGGCAAAAGGAAAGTGTCTGTGGCTATATACATGACTTCCGTGCTTTTTAATGGTTATTTTTTCCAGAACATAAAAATAGTTTAAAAAAATAATGAAAACCTGGAAAGTAGAGTATTGAAACATACAATCTAGTTTTTAGGTTTAAATATCTCATTTATACCAAAATCTGAATATATTATAATATTTTCAAAATGTACCCTTTTGCTTACTCATTTTTAATTGATAGAATTGCTATGTTTGACAATTTCTGTTGACAAAGGTCTTAATTAACTTTTACTTAATTTCGACTTACTGATCCTATCTTTTAGATTTTGATAAACTATTTCTTGTGGGATTTTCACATTGGATTTCTATTTTTTAAATATTGCATTAGAATATATTTATTATATTATTAAGTTGTATTGGCATTCCTTAAATTCTGCACCCAAAGAAAGTGCTTCACTTGCTTCCATTTTTTTTTTCTTTTCTTTTGTGAGATGGAGTCTCTCTCTGTTGCCAGGCTGGAGTGCAGTGGCGTGATCTCCTCTCGCTGCAACCTCGGCCTCCAGGGTTCAAGCAATTCTCCTGCCTCAGCCTCCTGAGTAGCTGGGATGCTGGCATGTGCCACCACGCCTGGCTAATTTTTTTTTTTTTTTTTTTGTATTTTTAGTAGAGACAGAGTTTCACCCTGTTGGTCAGGCTGGTCTTGAGCTCCTGACCTCATGATCCACCTGCCTCTGCCTCCCAAAGTGCTGGGATTACAGGTGTGAGCCACTGTGCCCGGCCTTACTTGCATCATTCTAATTGCAGCCCTGATGATGAATTCTTAGGTTTGACCTTGGATTGTGTGTATCCAAAGTGAGGCAAAAACCACCAGAAATGAGATCAAAGAACTGAGAGCCCAATGCCCTAAAATAGACTTTCCATGTAGACAGCAAATGCACAACGATTATAAGAAGAACTGATGTAGAGTGGAGGGCCTCGAGCCAGAAATTTGAATGAGGAGAAACTACTGGCAAGACAGAAGATGCAAGCAACAACAAAGTTTTGGGGTACCTGGGGCTTAAAAGAGCAGAGATCTTAGCAAATGAGAAGATATCAGTCCCACCCTCTTGCTCTGAGGTGCTGAAGTACGAGACAATAGACAAAATTTGGGGAAAAAAAAGCTGCAAAGAAATGGTTTCCTGGAGGAAAGCATGAATGTCATAAATATAATAGGCTTTCTGTTCAGTATTTCAGTATCTGGTAAATATCATCATTAGAAGCAATGCAGAAAATTAATACATTACCTTCACAATACCCTCATTAGAACACAATTATAACACTCGAAAAGGCAATGTACTAACCCATGAGGACTCACTTAACTCATTACAATGGTTTAGTGAGCTATATTGAGCTTAAAACATATGCTGGAATGGAAAAAAAATGAAAACCCTGAAAAACAAGCTCTTCAGAGGTTTAGAAATGAAATGGGAGTGATGAATAGCTAGGTGCAATGACTTGGAAGTATACATGGTGCCAAGTGAGAAGGTATCATTTTACTAAACACATACTTCACCTTTTTCACATTTCATCTATTTTTAGTAGCTTAAAAGAAGCTTTTGTTTTAGCTTAGACAGAAACTCTTAGACTTTGGACCCATGTTCCAATTCTATACATCAAAAATTGTGAAAATTTCTAGAGGGAATGACGGCAGGACTTCTCAGAAGGTTGGAAAATGGAGGGTGTGAGTTGAAGAACAGTGGTTAATGACAAAAATTGTAGATAACATCCACCTAATCACAAATAGTTTCTGAAACCATATTTGGGGATTTGGATAATTTATTTGCACTCCTAAAACCTCTGTTTCTTCATCAATAACTGGGCATAATGATACTTCTCAGGTTTCTTATGAGAATTAGATGACGAAATACTGTGTTTGTCAGGTAGGAAGGTATAATAAATTTTACACCTGCCTACATGACAAATATGGTATAATTAATTTATGATTAATAACTTATATAACTAATTTACTGACAATTACTTATTGAGTACCTGCTATGTGTTAGGGTAAAGCAATTCAAGAACCTAACTGAACTCCTGATATTTGTGGCTTTTACATTCTAGCAGGTGTGCTATAATGAGTGATATTATTTATAACATCAAACACTAGGAGAATCACAAAGAGCTGACTCCACCTCGAGTTTTCCTTCTAGAAACAAAAGAATAGCATGAATCCTAATTTTCACAAAGTAGATGAAGATATTCAATTTGATACTTTAAGAACTTTCCAAATGAACTAATGTGAAAGGAAAATGAAAAGAGAGGATTGAAAGAATTGTCATTCCCTGTGCAAATATTTAATCTTGTCAAGTTCTCTTTAAATTTGAGTGGAGGCAAGTTCCTGAAGATCAAGCACCTAGCCTATGAAAATGTGTTAAATATGTTTTGATGATAATTTCAGTGATCAGAGAAGGCATTTCCAAATGAAATCCATTACACTGCTTCAAGTATTATTACAATGAGTTCTAGTTCTTTCACTAGGTTAATCATTAATAAGTTTCATTATCTTGCTTGTAGAAAGCATTGAAAATTCCCAAGGAAGAAAAAAAAAGTTCAAACAGGTAACCAGAAAAATAAAAGAGAAAAAGGATAATTCACTTCTCTATTGTAATTTATGTGTTTCTTATATGTGGGATTAGACCCAGCAAAGCTAAAAGAGGCAACTAAAACTCAGCCCCAGTGCTAATTTTGTATCCTTGAGGAAATCACATACCCTTTCAAGTTTTAATTATTCATCTGCAAATCCAAGATTATAAAATGACCTCATATTCTAGTTGACAATGTTTTTATATCAATATTTTATTTCCTTACTTTTTCCTCATACTATGCCTTGCTTCTCCTTTATATGTAAAGTTTACATATCAATTTATACATGCATATATATAATTTTTCTATCAATTTTAGGAGTGGATAAATGATGTCTTTGACCCAAATTCTTGCCAAATCTCCTTCCAAGAGAAGTATTGCCTATTATACTCCAAATGTACAATACCATAGCATTAGTTTAGTAAAAAATAACATGTCTTGTTTCTCCTTTATTTTTCTGGATGTTTTCATAATTTTAATAAAAAACACTTAACCAAAGTGCTGAGGCTGTGTTTACAATAAGGTATTTTTAAATTTTATGTCTCCTCTACCAACACATACACATAAATTTAGGAGGAAAATAAGATTAGGTAGCATCAATTTGGTGCTAATGAAAATGAAGCCAGTATTGATATTTTCTAAATCTAATAATACATGCATTTTGAATAGTTTTCTTTGACTCATTTCCCCTGAAGGTGAATTCAGATTCTTTAGGCATTTTCCCAAAAATAGTTTTTAACTCTCTGCATTGTAGTGAAATTTTCCAAATTGAAAAGCCATGTAGAATACACTGCAAACAATTTTACAGCCTTCATTAATATGTAGGTCAATGTCTAGGTTACAGTTTCTATTAGGTAGCCTTATCTTTATCGCTTTCCCCAACTTCAGATTCTGGTAATCGCATGATTTACCCTACCCTCTCTGTGTTTAAATCCTAGATTAAAGGAGGAAAACAGGGTCCTGTGAACACTAGCCTCAGGTACTGACAGCATCATCCTTTGTAGCAGTCCCTGCACCTTATGCTTACTTAGTAAATAATCCTTTATTTAAAAAAAAAAAAACTGAAATTGGCCTGTTTTATTATTTTTTTTGTCAGTTCTTTGATTTAATATCCTAGATAAAATCTCATTATAACTAATTCCTAATATTAGCCAAGTTATTTTATTAAAAATAACTAAGAAAAAAATTGGCTTCAATATTTGGTTATAATTTTAGAATATGAGATTACAAAGAAATTGTATTGTACTCATTATGTTGGTAACAGGGTTTAACAATATATCTTGGGAAATAAAACATTTCCATCTACATCAGAACAATATCTAGATGCTTGTGTTTCTCTTAATCTTTTAAAGCTTCTTTCTAAATATGTTGTTCTACTGGGCTTACTCTACAGTGCGGGTAGATCTTTTGAAAATTCCTAATTTTCAATATATGAAAGAAAAAAGCAAATGAAAAGAAATATCAGAACAAGACATGTATTTAGTAATAAAAAGTCAACTGCTTTCTTAAAACTAGAGTTCTAAATTAGTTCTCAGACACTTCCACATAAGAGTCATATGACACTAATTTTAACAGAAGGCTAGCCCTGAAGCAGTGACACATGTTTTGGTGCCACATTTAATTCCGCACAACATTGATTTTAATGGGAGTTGCTAGGGAGTAACTACAGTTTTGCCCATGGTCGTCAAAGTCACTACAGCATGTCTTCAGGAACTAGGCAGTCAATTCATCACCCTGGCCAATGGCCAATTCACAAGTTAGATACATTCCTTTTACCTTGTTATTAAACAAACAAACAAACAAGCAAGCTCTATTCTTCTAAGTGAGTTGGTTACATTTAAATTATCATTTATCTATGTATGTACGTATGTATGTATGTATCTATCTACCTATCTACCTATCTATCTATATCTTTTGCTGATGTAGAACTGCTGCTTTTCCAGTTGTATCCAAGTAAAGTTTCATATCAATGCAATGATCTCTTTTGTACAGTTATTAGGTATAAATTTTCTATAAAAATTAGCATTGGATATGTAGACTACTCATGTAGTTAGCGATTTAAGTTAAGACCAGACTTGGAGAAATAAATATTGAGTCAGAATGAAAATCACTGATCAGGTGACATCGTCCTTTAAAGGTGAGAATATTTCCCACAGACTACTAATCATTTAAACATAACTTGCTGTAAATGAAAGACGAAGATGAATAAAGCCAAACATTGGTATGCTTCAGGGCAAGATCTTTGTATATATTCTATCCGGCATTTGTTTTTGAAAATTATCTTTACTCATGTCATGAAGTTATCAAAGAAAAGAGTGATAAAGGATCTCTGTGTTATGACAGCACTTCTCCTGTGATTTTTTTAAATGTAAGGAATTCAGTCAGACTCAGTCAGTCTAAAAAGATGCAAATTCTTGGGAATTGTATCCAGATCTGATAAAACGTTAGACACTGGTTAAGACAGTATGGTCCACATCATTGACTCTCACAGTTACAGTGTAGTAATACATCAGAATATTTGCCAGAAATCTCCAGTGATGTTAGTTCCATTAGTACTCAAAGTAAAAGACTGCATCTATTCTCTCAAGTAATATTGAAATGTACAGTGTGTGTCAGACATTTGTGAAAAAATACATTGGTAGTTCCACTCTTGAGGAGTACACAATCTGTTAAAGACCACCAGGTTATTTTTTTTACTGGAAGTCTTTATGCAAAGATGAAGAAAAATGTCTACATTGATGGCTGAACACCTAGGGGACTGAGATATAGTGAAGATAAAAAGACGACCACAGAATGCATACCTGAAAGACCTGAAGAAAATTTTAATTTCTTTTTTTTTTTTTTTTTTGAGTTGGAGTCTCACTCTGTCACCAGGCTGGAGTGCAGCGACGCACATCTCGGCTCACTGCCATCTCCGCCTACCGGGTTCAATTGATTCTCCTGCCTCAGCGTCGTAAGTAGCAGGGACTAAAGGCGTGCACCACCAGACCCAGCTAATTTTTTTTGTAATTTTTAGTAGAGACGGGGTTTCACCATATTTGCCAGGATAGTCTCTATCTCCTGACCTTATGATACACCCGCCTCAGCCTCCCAAAGTGCTGGGATTACAGGCGTGAGCCACCACTCCCGGCCGAAAATTTTAATTTCCTGACCCATATTCTTCAGTTCCCTCTCAACTATGCTTTCAAGAATAATGTAAAGGCAAGTTAAAAATGTAGTGTCCAACTGTTCTCACATTAAGAAATCAGGGTAACTATTGGTGAGAATACAGAAAAGGAAAAAAAAATTAAGTCAAGATTAACTGATCATATTAATTTCATGTTATCACTCCACAAAAACCCAGAATAATTAAACTAAAAATAAAAGTTCAAGGGGAAGCATTCCTACAAAAATTTCTCATGATAATTAATTTACTGGTTAAGTCCCTTACAGGAGTCATGAAACAGGTTAGATTCCTTACCCAGTGTGCCCACTAACAGTCCCTTTATAAAACCATATCCTGGAGGCACTAGTCCTCCCTCAGAAGAACAGAAGGTGAAGGAGTTCTCTGGTTTCTGGCCTTGAGGCCCGTTCCTGTTTAAGCTTAAATAAATAAATAAATAAATACTCCTCTTCCAAGAGGCATCTGGCAGTTCCCCTTATCCCTGATGAGTACTTTTTTTTTTTTTTTTTTGGATTTTCACGATATTTTTATTTTCATGATTGCTATTTGCAAATATATTTCTTGATTATACCTGTGAAATAATTTATATGCACATAGCAGTAACATTATATAGGCCAACCTGTCTATTTCTCTTCTAAAATAATATACAAGTTTATTCCTAGCTCTCTTTTTTTAAGAAAGAAATCAGTTATTAATATGTGGATGTGCCCTTATTGACATGAACTAAAGTTTTACAAAAGATGGTAAGTTAAACAAGTAATACATCCTGATTTAATTACAATTACTGATTTTCAGTAAACACTATTTAGTGACAGTGACTTTTTTCTTAAAATGTATCTCAGATATTTAATTATAAATATTAAATTCTTTGTTAGGAGAAACATATATTAGACCATTTTAGGAGATTATTTATTAAGGTATTATAGCTATTGATGGCAACATACTTTTGGTAACAATTTTTTATTTTAAAATACATGAAAGCATTTGGTTTATTATTATTATTATTATTATTATTATTATAATACATTAGGTTTTATGGTACATGTGCGCAAAGTGCAGGTAAGTTACATATGTATACCTGTGCCATGCTGGTGCGCTGCACCCACTAACTCGTCATCTAGCATTAGGTATATCTCCCAATGCTATCCCTCCCCACTCCCCCCACCCCACAACAGTCCCCGAAGTGTGATGTTCCCATTCTGTGTCCATGTGTTCTCATTGTTCAATTCCCATCTATGAGTGAGAATATGCGGTGTTTGGTTTTTTGTTCTTGCGATAGTTTACTGAGAATGATGATTTCCAATTTCATCCATGTCCCTACAAAGGACATGAACTCATCATTTTTTATGGCTGCATAGTATTCCATGGTGTATATGTGCCACATTTTCTTAATCCAGTCTATCACTGTTGGACATTTGGGTTGGTTCCAAGTCTTTGCTATTGTGAATAATGCCGCAATAAACATATGTGTGCATGTGTCTTCATAGCAGCATGATTTATGGACCTTTGGGTATATACCCAGTAATGGGATGGCGGGGTTGAATGGAATTTCTAGTTCTAGATCCCTGAGGAATGGCCACACTGACTTCCACGAGGGTTGAACTAGTTTACAGTCCCACCAACAGTGTAAAAGTGTTCCTATTTCTCCACATCCTCTCCAGCACCTGTTGTTTCCTGACTTTTTAATGATTGCCATTCTAACTGGTGTGAGATGGTATCTCATTGTGGTTTTGATTTGCACTTCTCTGATGGCCAGTGATGGTGAGCATTTTTTCATGTGTTTTTTGGCTGCATAAATGTCTTCTTTTGAGAAGTGTTTGTTCATGTCCTTTGCCCACTTTTTGATGGGGTTGTTTGTTTTTTTCTTGTAAATTTGTTGGAGTTCATTGTAGATTCTGGATATTAGCCCTTTGTCAGATGAGTAGGTTGCGAAAATTTGCTCCAATTTTGTAGGTTGCCTGTTCAGTCTGATGGTAGTTTCTTTTGCTGTGCAGAAGCTCTTGAGTTTAATTAGATCCCATTTGTCAATTTTGGCTTTTGTTGCCTTTGCTTTTGGTGTTTTAGACATGAAGTCCTTGCCCATGCCTATGTCCTGAATGTTAATGCCTAGGTTTTCTTCTAGGGTTTTTATGGTTTTAGGTCTAACATTTAAGTCTTTAATCCATCTTGAATTGATTTTTGTATAAGGTGTAAGGAAGGGATCCAGTTTCAGCTTTCTCCATATGGCTAGCCAGTTTTCCCAGCACCATTTATTAAATAGGGAATCCTTTCCCCATTGCTTGTTTTTCTCAGATTTATCAAAGATCAGATAGTTGTAGATATATGGCATTATTTCTGAGGGCTCTGTTCTGTTCCATTGATCGATATCTCTGTTTTGGTACCAGTACCATGCTGTTTTGGTTACTGTAGCCTTGTAGTATAGTTTGAAGTCAGGTAGTGTGATGCCTCCAGCTTTGTTCTTTTGGCTTAGGATTGACTTGGCGATGTGGGCTCTTTTTTGGTCCCATATGAACTTTAAAGTAGCTTTTTCCAATTCTGTGAAGAAAGTCATAGGTAGCTTGATGGGGATGGCATTGAATCTATAAATGACCTTGGGCAGTATGGCCATTTTCACGATATTGATTCTTCCTACCCATGAGCATGGAATGTTCTTCCATTTGTTTGTATCCTCTTTTATTTCCTTGAGCAGTGGTTTGTAGTTCTCCTTGAAGAGGTCCTTCACATTCCTTGTAAGTTGGATTCCTAGGTATTTTATTCTCTTTGAAGCAATTGTGAATGGGAGTTCACTCATGATTTGGCTCTCTGTTTGTCTGTTATTGGTGTATAAGAATGCTTGTGATTTTTGTACATTGATTTTGTATCCTGAGACTTTGCTGAAGTTGCTTATCAGCTTAAGGAGATTTTGGGCTGAGACAATGGGCTTTTCTAGATATACAATCATGTCGTCTGCAAACAGGGACAATTTGACCTCCTCTTTTCCTAATTGAATACCCTTTATTTCCTTCTCCTGCCTAATTGCCCTGGCCAGAACTTCCAACACTATGTTGAATAAGAGGGGTGAGAGAGGGCATCCTTGTCTTGTGCCAGTTTTCAAAGGGAATGCTTCCAGTTTTTGCTCATTCAGTATGATATTGGCTGTGGGTTTGTCATAGATAGCTCTTATTATTTTGAGATACGTCCCATCAATACATAATTTCTTGAGAGTTTTTAGCATGAAGGGTTGTTGAATTTTGTCAAAGGCCTTTTCTGCATCTATTGAGATAATCATGTGGTTTTTGTCTTTGCTTCTGTTTATATGCTGGATTACATTTATTGATTTGTGTATATTGAACCAGCCTTCCATCCCAGGGATGAAGCCCACTTGATCATGGTGAATAAGCTTTTTGATGTGCTGCTGGATTCTGTTTGCCAATATTTTATTGAGGATTTTTGCATCAATGTTCATCAAGGATATTGGTCTAAAATTCTCTTTTTTTGTTGTGTCTCTGCCAGGCTTTGGTATCAGGATGATGCTGGCCTCATAAAATGAGTTAGGGAGGATTCCCTCTTTTTCTATTGATTGGAATAGTTTCAGAAGGAATGGTACCAGTTCCTCCTTGTACCTCTGGTAGAATTCAGCTGTGAACCCATCTGGTCCTGGACTCTTTTTGGTTGGTAAGCTATTGATTATTGCCACAATTTCAGCTCCTGTTATTGGTCTATTCAGAGATTCAACTTCTTCCTGGTTTAGTCTTGGGAGGGTGTATGTGTCGAGGAATTTATCCATTTCTTCTAGATTTTCTAGTTTATTTGGGTAGAGGTGTTTGTAGTATTCTCTGATGGTAGTTTGTATTTCTGTGGGATCAGTGGTGATATCCCCTTTATCATTTTTTATTGCATCTATTTGATTCTTCTCTCTTTTTTTCTTTATTAGTCTTGCTAGCGGTCTATCAATTTTGTTGATCCTTTCAAAAAACCAGCTCCTGGATTCATTAATTTTTTGAAGGGTTTTTTATGTCTCTATTTCCTTCAGTTCTGCTCTGATTTTAGTTATTTCTTGCCTTCTGCTAGCTTTTGAATGTGTTTGCTCTTGCTTTTCTAGTTCTTTTAATTGTGATGTTAGGGTGTCAATTTTGGATCTTTCCTGCTTTCTCTTGTGGGCATTTAGTGCTATAAATTTCCCTCTACACACTGCTTTGAATGCATCCCAGAGATTCTGATACGTTGTGTCTTTGTTCTCGTTGGTTTCAAAGAACATCTTTATTTCTGCCTTCATTTCGTTATGTACCCAGTAGTCATTCAGGAGCAGGTTGTTCAGTTTCCACGTAGTTGAGCAGTTTTGAGTGAGATTCTTAATCCTGAGTTCTAGCTTGATTGCACTGTGATCTGAGAGATAGTTTGTTATAATTTCTGTTTTTTACATTTGCTGAGGAAAGCTTTACTTCCAAGTATGTGGTCAATTTTGGAATAGGTGTGGTGTGGTGCTGAAAAAAATGTATATTCTGTTGATTTGGGGTGGAGAGTTCTGTAGATGTCTATTAGGTCCGCTTGGTGCAGAGCTGAGTTCAATTCCTGGGTATCCTTGTTGACTTTCTGCCTCATTGATCTGTCTAATGTTGACAGTGGGGTGTTAAAGTCTCCCATTATTAATGTGTGGGAGTCTAAGTCTCTTTGTAGGTCACTCAGGACTTGCTTTATGAAACTGGGTGCTCCTGTATTAGGTGCATATATATTTAGGATAGTTAGCTCTTCTTGTTGAATTAATCCCTTTACCATTATATAATGGCCTTCTTTGTCTCTTTTGATCTTTGTTGGTTTAAAGTCTGTTTTATCAGAGACTAGGATTGCAACCTCTGCCTTTTTTTGCTTTCCATTTGCTTGGTAGATCTTCCTCCATCCTTTTATTTTGAGCCTATGTGTGTCTCTGCACATGAGATGGGTTTTCTGAATACAGCACACTGATGGGTCTTGACTCTTTATCCAACTTAACCATTGTGATAAAGTATTAAACTTTCCATATGTATATAAATCATCCAAGGTAATGTATGAATCAATGTTATGCAACTTAATCTTAATTTACTTTTGATTAATTTAACTTAATTCGACATGGTCTTAAGAAGTACTCATCAGGCAGAGGAGGAGCCAAGATGGCCGAATAGGAACAGCTCCGGTCTAAAGCTCCCAGCGTGAGTGACGCAGAAGACGGGTGATTTCTGCATTTCCATCTGAGGTACCGTGTTCATCTCACTAGGGCGTGCCAGACAGTTGGCGCAGGTCAGTGGGTGAGTGCACCATGCGCCAGTCGAAGCAGGGGCGAGGCATTGGCTCACTCGGGAAGTGCAAGAGGTCAGGGAGTTCCCTTTGCAGGGGTGACAGACGGCACCTGGAAAATCGGGCCACTCCCACCCGAATACTGTGCTTTTCCGACGGGCCGAGGAAACGGTGCCCCAGGAGATTATAGCCCGCAACTGGCTCAGAGGGTCCTATGCCCATGGAGTCTCACTGATTGCTAGCACAGCAGTCTGAGATCAAACAGCAAGTCGGCAGCAAGGCTAGGGGAGGGGCGCCCGCCATTGCGCAGGCTTGCTTAGGTAAACAAAGCAGCCAGGAAGCTTGAACTGGGTGGAGCCCACCACAGCTCAAGGAGGCCTGCCTGCCTCTGTAGGCTCCACCTCTGGGGGCAGGGCACAGACAAACAAAAAGACAGCAGTAACCTCTGCAGACTTAAATGTCCCTGTCTGACAGCTTTGAGGAGAGCAGTGGTTCTCCCAGCATGCAGCTGGAGATCTGAGAACAGGCAGACTGCCTCCTCAAGTGGGTCCCTGACCCCTGACCCCCGAGCAGCCTAACTGGGAGGCACCCCCCAGCAGGGGCAGACTGACACCTCACACAGCCGGCCAGGTACTACAACAGACCTGCAGCTGAGGGTCCTGTCTGTTAGAAGGAAAACTAACAGAAAGAACATCCACACCAAAAACCCATCTGTACATCACCATCATCAAAGACCAAAAGTAGATAAAAGCACAAAGATGGGGAAAAAACAGAGCAGAAAAACTGGAAACTCTAAAAAGCAGAGTACCTCTCCTCCTCCAAAGGAACGCAGTTCCTCACCAGCAACGGAACAAAGCTGGACGGAGAATGACTTTGACGAGCTGAGAGAAGAAGGCTTCATATGATCAAATTACTCCGAGCTACGGGAGGATATTCAAACCAAAGGCAAAGAAGTTGAAAACTTTGAAAAAAGTTTAGAAGAATGTATAACTAGAATAACCAATACAGAGAAGTACTTAAAGGAGCTGATGGAGCTGAAAACCAAGGCTCGAGAACTACGTGAAGAATGCAGAAGCCTCAGGAGCCGATGCGATCAAATGGAAGAAAGGGTATCAACCCTGGAAGATGAAATGAATGAAATGAAGCGAGAAGGGAAGTTTAGAGAAAAAAGAATAAAAAGAAATGAGCAAAGCCTCCAAGAAATGTGGGACTATGTGAAAAGACCAAATCTACGTCTGATTGGTATACCTGAAAGTGACGGGGAGAAAGGAAACAAATTGGAAAACACTCTGCAGGATATTATCCAGGAGAACTTCCCCAATCTAGCAAGGCAGGCCAACATTCAGATTCAGGAAATACAGAGAACGCCACAAAGATACTCCTCGAGACACATAATTGTCAGATTCACCAAAGTTGAAATGAAGGAAAAAATGTTAAGGGCAGCCAGAGAGAAAGGTCAGGTTACCATCAAAGGGAAGCCCATCAGACTAACAGCGGATCTCTCGGCAGAAACCCTACAAGCCAGAAGAGAGTGGGGGCCAGTATTCAACATTCTTAAAGAAAAGAATTTTCAACCCAGAATTTCATATCCAGCCAAACTAAGCTTCATAAATGAAGGAGAAATAAAATACTTCACAGACAAGCAAATGCTGAGAGATTTTGTCACCACCAGGCCTGCCCTAAAGGAGCTCCTGAAGGAAGTGCTAAACATGGAAAGGCACAACCGGTACCAGCCACTGCAAAATCATGCCAAAATGTAAAGACCATCGAGACTAGGAAGAGACTGCATCAACTAACAAGCAAAATAAGCAGCTAACCTCATAATGACAGGATCAAATTCACACATAACAATATTAACTTTAAATGTAAATGGACTAAATGCTCCAATTAAAAGACACATACTGGCAAATTGGATAAAGAGTCAAGACACATAAGTGTGCTGTATTCAGGAAACCCATCTCGTGTGCAGAGACACATATAGGCTCAAAATAAAAGGATGGAGGAAGATCTACCAAGCAAATGGAAAGCAAAAAAAGGCAGGGGTTGCAATCCTAGTCTCTGATAAAACAGACTTTAAACCAACCAAGATAAAAAGAGACAAAGAAGGCCATTACATAATGTTAAAGGGATTAATCCAACAAGAAGAGCTAACTATCGTAAATATATAAGCATCTAATACAGGAGCACCCAGATTCATAAAGCAAGTCCTGAGTGACCTACAAAGAGACTTAGACTCCCACACATTAATAATGGGAGACTTTAACACCCCACTGTCAACATTAGACAGATCAATGAGGCAGAAAGTCAACAAGGATACCCGGGAATTGAACTCAGCTCTGCACCAAGCAGACCTAATAGACATCTACAGAACTCTCCACCCCAAATCAACAGAATATACATTTTTTTCAGCACCACACCACACCTATTCCAAAATTGACCACATACTTGGAAGTAAAGCTTTCCTCAGCAAATGTAAAAGAACAGAAATTATAACTATCTCTCAGATCACAGTGCAATCAAGCTAGAACTCAGGATTAAGAATCTCACTCAAAACCGCTCAACTATGTGGAAACTGAACAACCTGCTCCTGAATGACTACTGGGTACATAACGAAATGAAGGCAGAAATAAAGATGTTCTTTGAAACCAACGAGAACAAAGACACAACGTATCAGAATCTCTGGGATGCATTCAAAGCAGTGTGTAGAGGGAAATTTATAGCACTAAATGCCCACAAGAGAAAGCAGGAAAGATCCAAAATTGACACCCTAACATCACAATTAAAAGAACTAGAAAAGCAAGAGCAAACACATTCAAAAGCTAGCAGAAGGCAAGAAATAACTAAAATCAGAGCAGAACTGAAGGAAATAGAGACATAAAAAACCCTTCAAAAAATTAATGAATCCAGGAGCTGGTTTTTTGAAAGGATCAACAAAATTGATAGACCGCTAGCAAGACTAATAAAGAAAAAAAGAGAGAAGAATCAAATAGATGCAATAAAAAATGATAAAGGGGATATCACCACTCATCCCACAGAAATACAAACTACCATCAGAGAATACTACAAACACCTCTACCCAAATAAACTAGAAAATCTAGAAGAAATGGATAAATTCCTCGACACATACACCCTCCCAAGACTAAACCAGGAAGAAGTTGAATCTCTGAATAGACCAATAACAGGAGCTGAAATTGTGGCAATAATCAATAGCTTACCAACCAAAAAGAGTCCAGGACCAGATGGGTTCACAGCTGAATTCTACCAGAGGTACAAGGAGGAACTGGTACCATTCCTTCTGAAACTATTCCAATCAATAGAAAAAGAGGGAATCCTCCCTAACTCATTTTATGAGGCCAGCATCATCCTGATACCAAAGCCTGGCAGAGACACAACAAAAAAAGAGAATTTTAGACCAATATCCTTGATGAACATTGATGCAAAAATCCTCAATAAAATACTGGCAAACAGAATCCAGCAGCACATCAAAAAGCTTATTCACCATGATCAAGTGGGCTTCATCCCTGGGATGCAAGACTGGTTCAATATACACAAATCAATAAATGTAATCCAGCATATAAACAGAAGCAAAGACAAAAACCACATGATTATCTCAATAGATGCAGAAAAGGCCTTTGACAAAATTCAACAACCCTTCATGCTAAAAACTCTCAAGAAATTACGTATTGATGGGACGTATCTCAAAATAATAAGAGCTATCTATGACAAACCCACAGCCAATATCATACTGAATGAGCAAAAACTGGAAGCATTCCCTTTGAAAACTGGCACAAGACAAGGATGCCCTCTCTCACCCCTCTTATTCAACATAGTGTTGGAAGTTCTGGCCAGGGCAATTAGGCAGGAGAAGGAAATAAAGGGTATTCAATTAGGAAAAGAGGAGGTCAAATTGTCCCTGTTTGCAGACGACATGATTGTATATCTAGAAAAGCCCATTGTCTCAGCCCAAAACCTCCTTAAGCTGATAAGCAACTTCAGCAAAGTCTCAGGATACAAAATCAATGTACAAAAATCACAAGCATTCTTATACACCAATAACAGACAAACAGAGAGCCAAATCATGAGTGAACTCCCATTCACAATTGCTTCAAAGAGAATAAAATACCTAGGAATCCAGCTTCCAAGGGACATGAAGGACTTCTTCAAGGAGAACTACAAACCACTGCTCAAGGAAATAAAAGAGGATACAAACAAATGGAAGAACATTCCATGCTCATGGGTAGGAAGAATCAATATCGTGAAAATGGCCATACTGCCCAAGGTCATTTATAGATTCAATGCCATCCCCATCAAGCTACCAATGACTTTCTTCAGAGAATTGGAAAAAACTACTTTAAAGTTCATATAGAACCAAAAAAGAGCCCACATCACCAAGTCAATCCTAAGCCAAAAGAACAAAGCTGGAGGCATCACACTACCTGACTTCAAACTATACTACAAGGCTACAGTAACCAAAACAGCATGGTACTGGTACCAAAACAGAGATATAGATCAACGGAACAGAACAGAGCCCTCAGAAATAACACTGCATATCTACAACTATCTGATCTTTGATAAACCTGAGAAAAACAAGCAATGGGGAAAGGATTCCCTATTTAATAAATGGTGCTGGGAAAACTGGCTAGCCATATGGAGAAAGCTGAAACTGGATCCCTTCCTTGCACCTTATACAAAAATCAATTCAAGTTGGATTAAAGACTTAAATGTTAGACCTAAAACCATACAAACCCTAGAAGAAAACCTAGGCATTACCATTCAGGACATAGGCATGGGCAAGGACTTCATGTCTAAAACACCAAAAGCAATGGCAACAAAAGCCAAAATTGACAAATGGGATCTAATTAAACTCAAGAGCTTATGCACAGCAAAAGAAACTACCATCAGAGTGAACAGGCAACCTACAAAATGTGAGAAAATTTTTGCAACCTACTCACCTGGCAAAGGGCTAATATCCAGAATCTACAATGAACTCAAACAAATTTACAAGAGAAAAACAAACAACCCCATCAAAAAGTGGGCAAAGGATATGAACAGACACTTCTCAAAAGAGGACATTTATGCAGCCAAAAAGCACATGAAAAAATGCTCATCATCCCTGGCCATCAGAGAAATGCAAGTCAAAACCACAATGAGATATCATCTCACACCAGTTAGAATGGCAATCATTAAAAAGTCAGGAAACAACAGGTGCTGGAGAGGATGTGGAGAAATAGGAACACTTTTACACTGTTGGTGGGACGGTAAACTAGTTCAACCCTTGTGGAAGTCAGTGTGGCGATTCCTCAGGGATCTAGAACTAGAAATTCCATTCAACCCAGCCTTCCCATTACTGGGTATATACCCAAGGGACTATAAATGATGCTGCTATAAAGACACATGCACACGTATGTTTATTGCGGCACTATTCACAATAGCAAAGACTTGGAACCAAGCCAAATGTCCAACAGTGATAGACTGGATTAAGAAAATGTGGCACATATACACCATGGAATACTATGCAGCCATAAAAAATGATGAGTTCATGTCCTTTGTAGGGACATGGATGAAATTGGAAATCATCATTCTCAGCAAACTATCGCAAGAACAAAAAACCAAACACCGCATATTCTCACTCATAGGTAGGAATTGAACAATGAGAACACATGGACACAGGAGGGGGAACATCACTCTCTGGGGACTGTTGTGGGGTGGGAGTAGGGGGGAGGGATAGCATTGGGAGATATACCTAATGCTGGATGACGGGTTGGTGGGTGCAGCGCACCAGCATGTCACATGTATGCATAATTATCTAACCTGCACATTGTGCACATGTACCCTAAAACCTAAAGTATAATAATAATAAAATAAAATAAAAAAGTTTTAATGCAAAATAAAATTATCTATGTAGTGTTTTAAAATGTTGATTAACCTACTCCTTGGCCTTTTTGAAGTACTTTTTAAATTTCTGGTGTAAATTCTGGCATGTATTTCTTTCAAAAATTCCTGCAGGAAGTTTTTGTGCCTTTCAAAGTTTGAGGGCCCCTAATCTTGGGCATACTAATCAGTCTTTCTTCTGATTAGTGTGGCATTGTCCATCATTTTTATAAATATGAGTCTCAAAGCCTTGACTGATAAAGAAACTGCTCATTATAACATTCTGACATTTGGAAAAATTAATTTAATATTTTGTATTTTTAATATAAATTAATTCTTTTATAACTATTAACCTTATAGGAAAACACTAGAGAGAATGACTTTAGCAGATTTTTGTAAGAACTCATCTCCTAAGGTTTAAGAAATACCTACATGGTTTAAAATAGTAATAATAAACATAGTAATTTTAAAATAAGATACTATTTTGTTTAGGTCTTCCAAGTCAACTGGTGTCAGTTTCATGGTTAGAATGACAAAAATATATAATAAAAATGTACAGCTCTTTTAGCTGTTGAAGGCTAATGAACAATTAAAGCATTCCATAAGAACTCAATCTCACCCATTTTTTAGTCCTATTTAAACCTGCTCCTCCTTTCCACAAAGTTCAAATGGCATAAATTATTTAAGTCATATACAAAGGGAACCCAATCAGGCTGGCAGAAGACTTCTCAGTAGAAATCTTGCAAGCCAGAAGGAATTAGGGGCTTGTTTTCAACACTCTAAAAGAACTTAAACTAATAATTTCATATTCCTCCAAACTTAGCTTTATAAGGAAGGGATAAATAAAATATTTTCTAGACAAGCAATTGACAAGGGAATTTGTAATCACTAGACCAGCCTTACAAGGCAACCTCAGCGGAGTCCCAAACATGGAAAAAAAGAACAATTTCTGCCACCATGAGAACACAATTAAATACATAGTCTGCAGATCCTATAAAGCAACCATACCATAGAAACTACAAAGCAACCAGCTAGCAATTTCACAATGGGATCAAAACCTCACATATAAATATTAACCTTGAATTTACATGGTCCAAACACCCCACTTAGAAGGCACAGACTTGCAAGTTGTATAAAACACAAAGACTCATCCATCTGCTGTCTTCAAGAGACAGAACTCCCATGTAACGACACCCATACGTCAAGGTAAAGGGTTGGAGAAAGATGTATCATGCAAATGAAAAACAAAAAAGAACAAGAGTCACTTGTGTTAGATAAGACAGAATTTAAACCAACAATAATAAAAAAGGATAAAGAATGTCATTAAATAATGACAAAGGGTTCAACTCAACAAGTAGACTTAACTATCTTAAATATGCACACACTCAACATTGGAGCACCCAATTCATAAAACAAATACTTCAAAACCTATAAAAAGACTTAGGCACAGAACAATAATGGGAGACCTCAACACATCAATGACAGCATTAGAGAGATCATCAATGCAAAATAACAAAATAATCCTGGACTTAAATTTGACACTTCACCAGTTGGACCTAGTAGACGTTACAGAGTACTCTAACCATCAACCACAGAATATACATTCCTCTCATCTTAACAGAGAACATACTCTAAGGGTGACCACACACTCAGCCATAAAGCAAGTCTCAATAAATACAAAAAATTAAAATCTTATCAACCATACTCTTGAACCACGGTAGATTAACACCAGAAACCAATACTAAGAACATCTCACAAAACCACACAATGACATGCAAATTAAACAACTTGCTCCTGAAGGACTTTTGGATAAACAACAATATTAAGGAAATTTTTAAAATTATTTAAAATAAAGACATACAACATATCAAAATCTCTGGGATGCAGCCAATACAATGTTAAGAGGAACATTTATAGCACTAAGTGTCTACATCAAGAAGTTAGAAAGATCTCAAATTAATGATCTAACATTACACCTATGGGAACCAAAGGAAAAAGAACAATCTAAACCTAAAGCTAATGAAAGGAAAGAAATAACTAAAATCAGAGCAGAACTGAATGAAGTAGAGAGCCAATAATCCATACAAAGGATCAACAAGACCAAAAGTTGGGACTTTGAAAGCATAAACGAGAGAGAAACCTCCAGCTAGATTAACAAAGCAAAAAAGAGAAGATCCAAATAAGCACAATCAGAAACAACGATGACATTACAGCCAAACACATGGAAACCTAAAAGATCCTGAGAATATTATGAACACTGGATGCACACAAACTAAAAATCTAGAGGAAATGGATACATTCATGAAAACTTACAACCTTCCCAAATTGAATCACAAAGAAATTGCAACTCTGAACAAATGAATGAGTCATAAAAAACCCTATGAATCAACTAATGTCCCTGACCAGGTGGATTCACAGCCAAATTATAGCAGAAATACAAAGAAGTGCTACTACCAATTCTACTGACACTATTACAAAAAATTAAGGAGGAACTCCTCTCTAACTCATTCTATGAAGCCAGCATTACCCTGATACCAAAACCTGCCAAATAAACAATGAAAAAAAGAAAAACTACAGGCTAATATCCATGATGAACATAAACACAAAAATCTCCAACCAAATACTAGCAAACCTAATCCACCAGCACATCAAATAGCTATACCATGATCAAGTAGCCTTTATTTCTGGGATGCAAGAGTAGTTCAACATATGCAATTCAATAAATGTGATTCACCACATAAACAAAATTAAAAACAAAACCGATGTAATTATGATCATCTCCATAGATGCAGAGAAAGCTTTTGATAAAATCTAACATCCCTTCATGATAAAAATACTCAAAAAATGAGTCACCTAAGGAACGTACCTAAAAATAATAAGAGTCATCTATGACAAACCTATAGCCGACATCATACTGAATGGGCAAAAGTGGGATCAATCCCTTGAGAACTGGAACAAAGCAAGAATGCTCACTTTCACTACTTCTATTCAACATAGTACTGGAAATCTTAGAGCAATCAAAGAAGAGAAAGTAATAAAAGACATCCAAATATTAAGAGCAGTCAAACTATTTCTCTTTGCTAACTATATGATTCTACACAAAGGAAACTGCTGAAAGTCTCCTGAAACGGATAAATGACTTCAGTAAAGTTTCAGAATAAAAATTCAACATACAAAAATCAGTAGCATTTCTATAATGTTCAAGTGGAGAGTCAAATCAAGAACACAATCACATTTACAATACCCACAATAAGAATCAAATATCTATGAATACACCTAACAAAGAGGTGAAAGATCTCTGTAAAAACTACACAATATTGCTGAAAGAAATAATAGATGACACATACAATTAGAAATTCATTCCACACTCGTGGAAGGGAAGCATGAATATTACTCATGGTCATACTGCCCAAAGCAATTTACAGATTCAATGCTATTCCTGTAAAACTACCAATGCCATTTTTAACAGAAATAGAAATATAGGATTCTAAAATATGGAACAAAAAATAGCCTGAATAGATAAAGGAAGGTAAACAAAAAGAAAAAAAGCCAGAGGCATCACATTATCCGACTTCAGCTATACAATAAGTCTACAATATCCAAAATACCATGGTATTAGTACAAAAACAGACACACAGATGTATGGAACAGAAAAGAGAACCCAGAAGGAAAGCTGCACACCTATAATCATACGATCTGTGACAAAGTTGACAAAAGTGAACACTGGGTAATGTTCAATATATGGTACTCAAAAACTGGCTAGTCATATGCAGAAGAATGAACCTGGACTCCTACCTTTCACCATATAATAAATTCACTCAATTCACTCAAGATGGATTAAAGATTTAAATGTAATACTTCAAACTATAAAAACCCCAGAAAAAAACCCAAGCAACATCATTTTTGACATTAGGCTAGGAAAACAATTTATGGCTAAATCCTCAAAATCAATTGCAACAAAAGCAAAAATTGACAATTGGGACCTATTTAAATTAAAGAGTTTGCACAGCAATATAAAAAAATTTTAAAAAGATCAACAGAGTAAATAGACAACCTGCAGAATGGGAGAAAATATTTGTGAATTCTGCATCTGACAGAGGTCTAATACCCAGAATCTATAAAAAACTTAAACAAATTTACAAGAAAAAAACAACCCTATTAAAAAGTGGGCAAAGGACATGAAGAGGTACTTCTCAAAAGAAGACATACAAACAGCCAACAAACAAATGACAAAATATTCCATAAAGATTGTTAAGTTCCATTGGATCATATGATAATTTCATTGAATCTGTGATTGGTAAAATTTATAGCTTCAGTAACACCAGATGCAAAATGAAGAATCTATATGTTGGTCAGGTCATAATCAAGACATTATTTTTCTTGTCATAATTACACATACTCTTTTATCATGTATTTTCTTGAGGAAATACATATACACAAACAAAACAGTAGGTGTTCTTATTTTCTTTTTAAACAATATAATATGAAATATAAATGTACACTAGATGCCACCTAATTTAAGAAATAGAACATTACTGGCCAGTTATGGTGTCTCACTCCTGTAATCACAACACTTTGGGAGGCTAAGGCTGGAGGATTTCTTGAGGCCAGGAGTTGAACTAGCATGAGCAATGTAGGGAGGCCCTGTCTCTACAAAAAATAAAAATAAAAAAATATAGCCGGGCATGGTGGTGCACACCTCTCAGCAGGAGGATCACGTGAGCCCAGGAGTTGAAGGTTGCAGTAAGCTATGATTGTGCCACTGCACTCTAGGCAACAGAGCAAGACACTGTTTCCCAAAAAATAAAAATAATGAAAATATTTGATCTAAAGAAAGGAATATACCATGTTTTCCTTTATTTAGCATATTAATAAAAACAATAAAGATACACATATTTCAGTTACTGGTATCTTAGAATCTCTTGCATATATACAATCTGAGCTATTTGATTAGGAAAAAAAATTAAGATAATCTCTTGCATACCTTTTCTTACACTATCCTGAATTTTGTTATTACTTGCCATAGTTGATAGATATACTATAATGTATGTACCCCTAAACAATATATAGTTTTTAACTTTATGAAAATACAATTATACCCTTGATAGATCAGATCAAAAATTCTCATATGAAATATTTTATCCATGCAGTTAACAAATTTAATCCAATGGCTATGAAATACAGACTATTATACTAAACAATTGAGGAATTAAAATGATTCTATAATTTCTTTTATTTACTTGTGCTACTTGGATAATTGTTATTTTCCTCCATTTTATTTTACTAAGTGGAGGACTGGTTTATGTTACCTTTTCATGGGGAGGTCAAAATTAAAGATATCTCTAGGCAAGACCAGGTGTGGCCCTGTAGACAACACTAAAATGAATATAAGGAGAGAGATATGCTAATAAGGGATATCACAATTGGCAAATGCTTTTATTTTTGACCTATGGGTGGGGAGGGATACATAGAACTGTAGGGTTAATAGTATCCAAACACATAGAAATTCTAACATACAAGCATTCAGTAGATAAGATTATCAACTCCCAATTTCTACTAAAAAAAAGTTCATATGCTAATCAACCATATCAGTTGCTTCAATTATAAACCTCATTTACAAGTCTTAATAGAAAAGGAATTGATTTTTTTCTACTATCAAAGAGGAAATAAGTGAAAATAGACAGGCTTTAAAGCATATTCAACACCTGTACAACAAACTTTCAAAGGTAGATCTATTTAGCTACCACCATTTACTTGAAGTTAAAATGGTACACAAAAATCTATTGCCTAAATGGTAGTCTTCATTTTATCATTTAAAATTAAGATTCAACTAAAAGATTAATAGAGAAATATTTGATTGAAAGAAAGAAATGTACCATGTTTTCTTTTATTTAGCATATTAATAAAAACAATAAAGATACATTTCAGAATGGAAAGAAAGGCATTTACTTTTAAAGGGAGAATATATCAATCACCTCATTATTACATAATACATTATTTAAGGTCAGATGCTCAAGCTTGTAATCCCAAAGCTTTGGGAAGCTGAGAATGACTTGAGCTCAGGAATTTGAGACCACTCTGGGCAACGTAACAAGACCCCAACTCTATAAAAAGTAAAATAATGAAAATAAAATTAGTCATGTGTGGTAGCGCCCACCTGTAGTCCTAGACTCTTGAGAAACTGAGGCAGAAGTATCACTTGGATGCAGGGTTTTGAGGCTGCAAGGCTGCAGTGAGCTATAATCATGCCACTGTACTCAGGCCTAGGTGACACAGCAAGACCCTGACTTTTTAAAGAAACCGTATTTGCTTCTATAAAACAGGTCACAAACACTCTCAATAGTTTTTTTCTCAAAGTTGAGACACATGGAACAAGTTTTTAACATTTTACCATATTGATAAAATTATCCCTTAAATCTATCAATGGTAATATATTATCCACAATAACATATTTTCAAATCTTCTTTCTTTTACTCCTTACTGGTTTTCTATGGCATCAATAATTTGTTTCTTTTCAGTTTATTCTATCTTGATTCATGTCTAGTTCTCTTTTCCTATGATATCCTCCTTATGATTTTAACCCAACTCATCCCTCTAATCTTCCATTCACCATCTCTCTGCTGTGTAGGAAGCATAGCTGTGCTGAGTTCTTGGCTGGACCACTGAAATCAAGTAATGAGTGAATATAAATCGGAATCATGGCTGTAAGTAAAAAGAATGTGACCAAATGTCCATTAGCAATGATAGTCTAGTCATATAAAAAATGCGGCTATTTCCAATTAATAAAACAGAACAAAGAAGAAAAAGTAAAGACAATGTCAGGAACGATTATAAGAATAAGCATGTAAAAAGCAAATGGTAGGTTTGCTTCAACCAAATGGTAGGTTTGCTTTCATTACATGAAAATTTTACCACATTGTATATATAAAGTCTTCTAAGAACAATATACAAATACATTTTCATATATAAATTGGCTCAAGAAAGTCATTTTTCTGGGACTCTAGATTTATAGGCTCTTTAAGTCTCTTAAAAACTGTAAATGACCCAAATAAGTTGACTGCCCTAAAGGTTTAGTTTAAATAAACCATCCAGTGTACACTTCAAATATAAGCTGAACAACCTTAATTGGAATATCTATCCTGTGCGGTTTTCCAGTTTCTGATTTGGTACTCCCCAAGTAGCAATTTCCTGTGAATTACCATTTCCCAACTAAGAGGTACAGAAATTCCCAGTTTCTTTAGGAGGCTGATATTTTAAAACTTGGCCTTTATTAAGGTTTTCAACAAAGTTCTAATTAAACTACACTTCATTAATGGCTTGCCCCCACCTTAGAATAAGTAGAGCTTTCTTACAATTATTAAAGCTAACCTTCAGAACAGTTGTTAATAACAAGACTAAGAACAATTTTTAATTTTTTTCAACTTCATAGCTGTAGGCTAACCAATAGCTAACAAATAATTCACTTATTTTATTGGCATCATCAGTCCTCCTAGCAATATGTTTTTTTTTTAATTTAAAACTTGGTGGGGGAGGCGGTGAGGACTGTACAATTACTAGTCACTGTTTTCCCACTAATTGGTACTATTAGCTTAACAGATAAAACCACAGATAAGAGCCGCAATCAACTTCAGCAGGTTCCCAGAGGCAAACTCTTGCTTTTCGCTGATTAGCTTCATTCAATTATGTCTTCTTAATTGTTCATGTGCTAAAGCTCATTAAATGAAAAATAATATTCCTTTCCTGTGGGTAGGGCACTTGAGATTTGAAAAATAGCCACTTCATCTCTGCCTCAGAGGAACAAGTAAGTTAATCTGATGGTATCTGAAAAAGCTCAACAGATTTGTGCAGATAGCCCTGCTCAAGAAGGGACAATAAAATTAATAAAATTGATTGTTAAACCAAGTCAAAAATAAAATTATTCCCAGTATTTTCCTTTAAGATTAATTTTCAGGAAAATTAGACCCAGTTTTGTAGCATTTGATTGTGCTCAACTCTGTAATATAATTTTCATTGTAAAAAGATCAGTTATTGCTGTTCCATTACAGATGGGATTTAGGGAAAGTGGAGTAAATTTTTAAATTTTTCTGAAAATAGATTTTGACATATTAAAAAGTGTGTCACACAATTTATTTATGAAATATTCTAGAAATGGAGAAGCTAAGTTTCATTCATTAAAATAGATTCATTGAGTACCTACTAAGTTCCAGGCCTTTTGCTACACAATGAGGATACAAAAGGTCTTAACTTCAAGAGGTTTATTAGTCTGGTGGAGTAGAAATAATAATTCAATAATAATCCATTAGCTAATATATACTGGCTATTTACTAAGGACCTTTAAAGTACTTGGTTGATATGTGTCACCTTACTTAATCTTTTTAACGATCTTATAACACAGACCATATCATATTTTTTATTATAGATGAACTAAGGCTCAGAAAAAGTATATTGCTTCCTGATATCACATAACTAGCAAATGCTAAAGTTTAGTTTTGAACAAGATATGGCCTTGTAGCATTCCTATTTACAGGTAGTCCTCAATTTACACAGTTCCTATATGCATACATTTCAGTTACCATGTTTAGTTAAATTAGACCAGTTACCCAGCGACATAGTTCAAATTTCAGTTACCACAGTATATTAACTGTAAGTAATTACATAAGTACAAATTTTGCTCCTTGCTCTTTTGTCCAAAATCATTATGTAAATAACAGGTGTGCTTCATGATCAGTGACCATTGGCATCATCTTTTTAAATGTCTGTCAGTGATTGATCACTACACGTCTATTATTCAGCACATGCAGACAGAAAAGTGTGCAGTTATGTTGTCTCTTTGTTTCCCATTGATAAACACAAGTGGCATTTCTTAAAAATAAATAATTGAAAGAATTGGCCGGAAAAGATAAAAGTACAACATAAAGTAAAATTTGAGTCCAGTGAAAATGGAGCTATAGCAAAATCCCTGTGGGAATATTGACACTGCTGCCATCTGAGGAACTCAGACTTTGCAGCCAGAACAACTTAGTGCAGAGGAGCTTATTGACATAAATGAAGAAAGTGGATGTGATGAAAAGGATGAAGATGTACCAGGCTAAGTGACGCCAGCAAAAACCCAAACACACAATAAAAAAAAAAAAAAAGACTTACATTAAAGGAACTTACAGAGATACTTAACAATATTGAAAGCATCAAAGCATAAAGTGACGAAAGCTGATCCAAATTTAAGATTATGACAATTTGCCAAGGCATAAAATACTACCCCTTTCATTGTAAGCCATATAAGAAGAAATCAATCACTATTCAAACTATTAGTAAACATTTTTTAACAAACAAGTAAACTTTAAGTCTTTAACTTCAATGTAATTAAGAGGGAATTGGTCAGCAAATGTGAAAGTATAGCAAATAAATGAAAATAATGATGCAAAAAATAATAATGTAAGATACGAGTTGAACATAAACAGTTATAGAAAGAAAGAACTGCCTTTAATTCTTTTATTCCCAATGTGAATTCCAGGATGTTAAATGAATATGTTTTATAATTTATTTATTTTCCTACACTTTTATAAGTGACAGTAAAAGAGTTTCTAATATTTTGAAAAGAAATTAAAGGTTATGGAATAATATTTATTCTTGATTATTAAGATAAACTTGCATGATTTCAGCTGAGATTATCATGTTTATCATCCTTCACTACCATGTAAAGCAAGAAGTATGGACATTAACTTATTATCTGTTTAAAGTGAATGACACACAGCTTAGTGTTACATCAATAGAAAAATATTTAAGAGGAAATGACAATAAATCAATTTTAAGATAATGCTTCTATTATGTATGTTTCTGTATCATCTTTCTAAACATAATTATGGAAAAGGCATCCCAACTGGTGACGTAATTATTGCCAATAATATAATAGTAATGACAATATATTTGTTGGTCAATTAAAAATAACTACATTAGCTTTGGTAAAACTACATTTTTCACTTACATGATTAAAGACACTTGTCAGTGCTCTTGTGATCCTACTTTAAGATATACATTTTCATATTAATTTGTAAATGAAATGTAGGAGTTTTTCATAACCAACAGGTTTAAAGCTGTGTGAAGACATGTGAAGGAAATATATAGTTATGTCTGTAAGAATCAGTGATGTGCCATACTTTGTGTTTTGTTGTTATTGTTTTCTTGAGACAGGATCTCACTCTGTTGCCCAGCCTGGAGTGCAGTGGCATTATCTCAGCTCCATGCGGCCTCTACTTCCCAGGCTCAAGTGATTTTCCCACTTCAGCCTCCCAAGTAGCTGTGACTACAGTTGCATGCGAACACACCCAGTTAATTTCTATTTTTTGTAAAGACAGGGTCTGACTATGTGGCCTAGGCTAGTCTTGAACTCTTGGGCTCAAGCAATTCACCCACCTCATTCTTCTAAAGTGCTGGGATTACAGGCATGAGCCACCACACCTGGACTGATGTGCCATAATTTGTAAAAGAGAATGGCTGCTAGCTAGTGGAAAAAAATGGTGATGTTATAAACATGGGTATATTTTCAAATGAATTCCAAAAGTTTGAGAAAGTAATAGAATTTTTGTCTGTTTTGTTCTGTTATTTCCCAAACACAGATACTCAGTACATATTTTTGCTTTTTTTAAGGAGATGAAAAAGTCTGACATGATTTTATAAAAAATAATTTGGATGGTAATCATTACTCAACACATATTTTTGAATAGTTTAAAGGAAATTTCCACTGTTTCAAAAGATCCCACCTTCCACTTCTCTCTGATCTCATCTCCTAGCAATCTACCCTTCATTTATCGTACTCTAGTCGTGCTTATCTTTTTGATCTTTATCAAACACAACAAACATTCTGAGACCTTAATATTTCTGTTCCCTCTCCCTGGAACACTATTCCTCAAGAAATAAAATTAGGTAATTATTTCAATCAAGCTGGTATTTAAACATCTTCTGCTCAAGGAGGCCTAGCTGATAATCTGTACTTAATGTTCCAGTTTTCCTATACTCTCTCTGAACCCCCACTGGCCATTCTATTTTATTTTATCCATACTGCCTATCACCTGTTGGCATATTATATGAATTCTTTGTTTATTAACTTATTTGTTAATTTTACTGTTTATCATTTATATCTATCAATGGAAGGTAGACTCTAAGAGAGAAGGCATATTTGTGTGTGTTATTCATTGATATTTCAAGATTACCAGTGTCTATCATATAGCAACCATTCTTTTTTTATTTTTTTCTGAGACACAGTCTTGCTCCCAGGTTCACACCATTCTCCCACCTCAGCCTCCCAAGTAGCTGGGACTACAGGTGCCCACCACTACACCGGGCTAATTTTTGTATTTTTAGTAGAGACGGGGTTTCACCATGTTAACCAGGATGGTCTCGATTTCCTGACCTTGTGATCCGCCCACCTCAGCCTCCCAAAGTGCTGGGATTACAGGCATGAGCCACCGTGCCCAGCCCATTCATTACATAAGAATAAAGAAATATCCCCTTGACATGAAATTCTGTGTATTGGAATAATATATATACCATGGCAATGAGCATTTGTCATTATCTTAGTCAGCAGTATATATTTTCCTAGACAATGAAAACACTCCCAATTTGTCTTTTTGTGTGACAGAAAGAACTGCTAATCATTTTCCCAGTTTGGCTTTTATTTGTTTATCTCCAGATTAAAGTGTTATTAAGGATTAATTTAATATTACTTTTTCCATTTAGTGAACTTTTAAACAATAAAACACTTTTATCTATGTTGTTTTGCACCCATATGACAATAAAGTGTTATCATGCCCATACTATAAGTAGAAAAACACAAGTAGAGAGAATATAACTGATTTTCTCAAAGTCATGTAACTCAGAAGTGACCGAATACATTTGCCTGACTCCAAAACTTGGTTTGATTTTATCACCCCTCGCTGTCTGTCAGATCTGATATATCAGTCCAAAAATTACCTCTTGCTTAAATTAGGTGTTTTGGATGACTTTTGTAATTTTCTGCGTTCCATCATTTATTAGCGTCAATATATAAATGGTTATTTAGAATACAGAGATTTACACATATCTGGGACCAACATTCCAAAAATGGTTTAAATATTTCTGGCAGTCTAATATTACCTATGGAGAATTATTTTCCTCAAGAACATTAGTTAGATGTGCTATAATAATGGTTGAGCAAAGTTGCACAACACTAGATGCTGTGTAACTCTGGAACACCTTATTTCCTGCTCTGATAGAGAGCTGTTAAAGACCCTCATCTGTTACATGCAGAGAGAAGAGCAGAGTAAAAGTGCTTTGCCTACCTAAAGGGATTGTTGTAAGAATCTGATGAGTTAAATTGTGTGAAAGCATTTTGCACCCTCTAAATACATACATTTACATGTGACTTCCCTTAATGACACAAGCTAACAAACAAATTAGAAACAAACAAAAAAAACAAGACACAAAAATAAAATATCTTTCTGTTACCTCATTTGGGAAGGGGTCTAAAAACTCAGTAATAATAGTATTTACATGGACATGTAGTTGGTAAATATTCAATGGCATAAAAAGTAAATTAAAAATAATACCATTAGCAGAAGGGAATGCATTTTTACTTGTGCATACATACCCACATATTGGATTTGTTTCTATTTCATCTGTAGGACCTAGCCACTAGCCAAATGCCTGAAGCCCCTAGAACCCCAGTGCCTAGTGTGGTACGCAGAAAATAATGGCCTGTTATATGTCCATTACCTAATTCCAGGAGCCTTGGAATATGTTACCTTACCTGGTAAAAAGGACTTTGTAGATGTGTTTAAAGTTAAGAACCTCCATACGGAAAAATTGTCCCAAATTATCTGGATAGACCCAATCTTATCACATTAGTTTTAAAAATATTAAACCTTCCTTGGCTGTGGTCAGGGAGAGAAATGTGATTGTAGAAGAATGGCAGGCGAACGTAACATTGCTAGCTTTGAAAACAAAAGGAGTCCAGAAGTCAAGCGATGTGGGTGGCCACTATAAGCTAGAAAGATCGAGAAAACTCATTCTCCCCTAGAGCCTCCAGAAAGTAACATTGCTTTGCCAATTTAACCTGATTTTAATCCAGTCAGACCTGTGTCAAGCATGTGACTTACAGAAGTATAAGATAATACATTTGTATTAAGGCACTAATTTTGTGATAAATTGCTAAGACAGCAATAGATAACTAATACAGCTAGAAAACAATTTTAAAATACATTTTAAAAAGAACTACAAGATGCCAATATCTAATGAATAAAACCAAAAATAGGATGAAAAATTAAAATGAAACTTAGAATTTTTCTATATTACATATTTGGGAAATTTGAATTATTTCATAATATTCTGATCTCAAAAATATGAAAAAAGTAGCTTGTCTAGTTATCATTCACCTGAAAGCAACTGTTGTAAACCTGTCATTACAATCTGATAAAAAGTAATATGTCTCATTCAGTCCCAACTACGCTCAACATGACCCAATGTTGTCAGAACCCAATTTGAAGCTTCAAGTGTACAGGAATTTACAATGACAATGCTCCACGGAATTTTCAATGACAATCAATGTTCCAAAAAAACTATGACCTACACTTGAGGCTATCCCAAGGAGAAGCAAATATCATGGCAGCATCTTACATTGTGAACACAGTGGTAAATATAGAGCACACAAAACCATGCGTGGGTATTTTCTTCTGTTTTTAACAATGGATAATGAATGTCAAAAGTGATATTCAAACTATCAATATGCAAGTTAAAATTACATCCATAAAGCACAGCAAAATAAGAATTTGTTCCATTGTAGAGTTCATGTTTCCTTGAGCACTTATTTTCTTTCTTTTCCCTCCTCTCTACTCCTGTCCCCTCCCCTCCCTCCTTCCCTTCCTTCCTCCTTTCCTTCCTTCCTTTCCTTCCTTCCTTGGACTTCCGTCCTGACTTCCTTCCCGACTTCCATTTTTCTTTTTTCAGCTTTATTGAGGTATAACTGACAAGTAAAAATGAACATATTTAAGGTGTGCAACTTGATTTTTGTGTATGCATACATTGTGAAATGATCATCATAATCAAGCTAATTAACATATCCATCACATCCATAATGTACAACATATCTAATGCTGTACATTAGATATATAGTTACCATGGTGTACAAGTATATGCCACATTTTCCTTATTCATTTATCTTTCCACGGACACTTAAGTTGTATCCACACCATAGCTATTGTAAATAAAGCTGAAATGAAAATTAAAGCAAATATCAATTCAAAATAATTTTATTTCCTTTGAATAAACACTCAGAAGTGGGATTGCTGAAGCATTTGGTAGTTCCATTTTTAATTGTTAAAGGAATCTTCATATTGTTTTCCATAATGGCTACACCAATTTACATTCCCATCAATATGTCTTCCTTTTTCTCCACTTCCTTCACAAAATTTCTATTTTGACGTTTGATAATAGCCATTCCAACAGGAATGTGGTGATACATTTTTGTGGCTTTGATTTGTATTTCCTGATAATTAATGTTGTTAATCTTTCATCTTTCATCTACCTATTGACCTGTCGTCTTTCATCTAGCTGTTCGCCATTTGTACATCTTTGGACTAATGCCCATTTTTGTAAATTTATTTTTTGCTATTGAGTTTTGTGAACTCCTTATATATTTTGAATATTACCTTTTATCAGATATAAAGTTGCAAATATTTTCTGTAGGTTGTCTTTTCAGTCTGTTGATTGTTTCTTTTACTGTGCAGAAGCTTTTTAGTTTGATGCAATTCCACTTCTATACTTTTGTTTTTGTTGCCTATACTTTTGTTTGCTTTTGCTGTCATATCCAAAAAAATCATTGCCAGAACCAATGCCAAGAATCTTTTTCCTGATGGCTTTTTTCTAGTAGTTTTACATTTTCAAGTCTTATGTTTATGTCTTTAATCCATTTTAAGTTAATTTTTATTTTCGTATGTGGTATTAGGTAAGAGCTCATCTTCATTTTTCTATATGTGGATATCCAGTTTTCTCAGCACCATTTATTGAAGAAAATACCTTTTCCCCAATGTGTATTCTTGGTGCCCTTATTGTAGGCTGGTTTACTCTAAGTGCATGGATTTATTTCTGGGCTCTCTGTTTCCTTGCATTAATCTATATGTCTGTTTTATGCAAATTCCACACTGTTTTAATTAGATTTGTAAAGTATTTTGAAATCAGAAAGTGTGATGCCTCTAGCTTGCTTTTCTTTCTCAAAATTGTTTTAGCTATTTGCTATTTGGAGTTTATTATGGTTCTAAATAATAGTGAATATAGAAGCTTCTAAATATAGAAGCATCTATAGTGGAGAACAGCCAGGGATGCCCATCCCTCTAGGCTTGGTTTGCTCCTATAGTAGACATTAGCCCTAAGGAAACGGGTGAATGTAGACTCTGTAGAGCAGTCTTGCCCATGAGATGAGCCAGGCCCCCTGAGCACCCTTTGGTGTGCTTTCTTCTCTTCGGGCCCCAGCCTGCCTGTACCTGCTGGCAGTGCACCCCCCAGGCACCTCAAGGGGGCCTGCCTCATTGCTCCTGCACTGGTGGACTGCAACTGACTGGGAGAGTGCTCCCGAAGAGCAAACCCTGTGTATACGTACAAGACTGCCCATGTCCTCCCCACACTACAGCCTCCCCCATACTGCTTTGCCTCCAGGCACCTGCTGCCAGCTATCCCCGTACATCTCTTTGCCTGTACATGTGTTTGCAGACACACCTAGCCTTTCCTTCTCTGACAGTGCATGTGTGCACATGTACCATGCCATGCCATGCCACTACTGCTGGCTTGAGTGTGCCCCATGCCTTCTCCCCCTGTTGCACTGCCATTTTTGTTGGAGCATTGGAGGGCATATAGTTTGCCAGCTCTGCCACCACCAGTGCTCCACTCCTGTGCCAAAACTGCTGGCATGAAACTAAGCACAGAAAACAGTGTATCTACTCCCATCCCTGAGAGGTCACTGCTGTAAGCAAGAATGATCACAGAGGGTGCACACAGTCCCGCGACCACTAGCGCCCCATCCCTGTGCTAACACCAGCACCAGTACAAATGTGCTGGTGGCTATAGTCCAGCCACTTAGAGAGGCTGATGTGGGAGAAACGCTTCAATTTGGGAGTTTGAGACCCACCTGGGCAGTTTAGTGAAACCTCATCTCTACAAATAAAAATAATAATAATTATCTGGGTGTGGTGACACATGGCTATAGTTTCAGCTACTCTGGAGGCTGAGGTGGGAGGATAGATTGAACCCAGGATATCTAGGCTGCAGTGATCTGTGATCATGCCACCGCAATCCAGCCTGGGTGACAGAGACCCTCTCTTAACAAAATAAAAAATACAAAAAGGAGAAAATCATTAAACAAAATGATGTGACTTAGTCTGGTAATATTCTTCAAGAAGTCATGATTTACGTTCTCTTACAATTCCAACTTTCACATTGAATTAAATTAAGGGTGTCTTGGCTTGTTTCGTGTAGTTTAGTAAAATACAGTCATTTGTTTTCCACAGTTATTATATTATTCTCCATTAAAAAAAAAAGAAGAAATGAGAAAAAAAAATAAGTCCCTAGGTAGAAATTTTAAAAGTCAATAACATTTGGGAAATGAAAATATATTCTGAAGTAGTATAATCATACCCAAATTTTTAGACTCTGTACTCAATCTATAAGATGTATGTGAGCAAAATATTATTAGAAGCAACATGAATGATAATCACGTACTACAAGCCCACAAATAATGTTTCCCTGAAAGGCACAATAAAAAATTATTCAATGTGAAACAAAACATTGACTTCAACAATTATTAAAACTTTTACTGCTGAATTGTCAGTATACTCAACATTATGAAGACATTTGGAAAATATAAATGAGCACTACTGTTTTTGTTCATTTTTTAAAAATGAAAATTTTTGGTAATGTCTGACCTGAAGGCAGATATTCATTATAATAGTCAAACTTCATAAATACATTTCAAATGTTATGTATTCTACATAAATTACTCAGGAGAGGAACAACAAGTAGGCTCATAAACTTGCACACAAGCAGAGGAATGTTTCTTAGGGAAAAATTCTGTGTTAAAGATATTCCACACCAATGTCTCAGGAAAAGGCATTTGTAGTATACTGCTCCATTACCTATGCTTCATAAAAAATGCAGCTATCTAATTTAATTTAGCTCTGAACAGATTTCTTAGCAGCATAATTTATGTTTTGAGAATATCTCTTAAGAATCATAGCTTGCAATCTATGGTGGTTCAATGAAGAATAATCTGTAAACAAAATCTCCATCTATCAACAAAGGCCATTAAAGACCATAAAATAACCCATCCTTGACTGATTAATGCTGCTACTGAAAGGGATTTCAGGCTATTAACATCCAGAGAATATAATGCCACTGTGGTTGCCTTTATTATAAATCACATAGTCATATGTACTGGTAGAAAGCAATGTTTTCTTAACCACCTCCCTCTCCCAAATTAATTTAATAACAAAGATACTTTGAAGAACACTAAATATCTATAGAAAGTAAATGATTCTGTTTTTTTCCCTAGAGGAAGCGTATGTGAAGGCAGGGATATTTATAATATATTAGATAGTTAAATATTGGTTTAACACTTTTTATATGCAGTTCAATTATGTTCATATATTTATGTCATTAAAATAGTTTCTCTAATGTAAAATAAAACATTAAATTCATTTGTATTTCTTGATACTTTTATTAACAATACTGATGGTTTTTCATGGGTAAAATAGCCATCCAAAATTGTTAGTTGTTACCTTTATGTTCATCCTGTTCTGTCAATTTGGTTGTCACTAACTCTTCCTCTTAAGGGATGTGAATATAGCTGTTGAGCTCATACTCTTGGAAGGTAAAGAGGCTTTGTTTACTGGTGCAGATCTTGATTTTTTCAAATATAGTATTTCACCTCAGAAATATTATATATTAGCTCTTATGCCTTACAAAACTACTGGCTTGGATTTGTCCAATGATTTTAACCCTTGATCTTGCCTTTAACATGCTCGGAATCTCAAAAATATTTTCTTATATTGTTTAGGTACAAGGCACTGTCTAAATAGTTTAGCCACATTATCTCATTCCATTTACACCAATCTCATGAGATAGGTATGTTTTAACCATTTTATAACATAAGCAAAACTCAATTTCAAGAGGTTAACTAATATTTCCAAGATCACATAGCTAGTTTATGGCAGAGTAGGATTCAAACCCAGGACTGTGTTGATTCAAAAATCTATAGAATTAAATGTGTACTTTTCCTTCCGTAATATCTGAGGCTAGACAAAACAATCCCTGGCTTTTCTCTCCTGCTTTCTATGAATATTCTGTCTTAGACTACTTAGTCATTATATATTTTTGTCTTTTAAGTAGAGTTCTGTTTTGCTGTACTAGTTCTTTTGGGTTTCTATAATAATAAAAATAATAATAAAAGGAGAGTAGAAGAATAAGAGCAGATTAGGGAGAAGATATTCTGAAGATAAGTTGGTTTAAAGAGAATGAGTTAATGGATCAGCTTTTGTTTCTGAAGTCAACAAATGACAAAGAAATGAAAAAGGTGTACCCTGGAACAATGCATCTGCTGGTAGTACTTGAGAAATACATACAAAATTCATATTTTTATTTTGTTTTGTTTCATTTTGTTGCTTTTTTTTTGCCAGTGTTATTTGTTTCTTATACTAGTAACATTCCTCCAGCACAGAACAACATATCTTTGCAAATATTTCATTAAGTATCTAAATGTCTTAAATACCACAAATGAAAGACATGAGTACCACAGTATAGCACACAAAACTCAAAAGGAAATAAACACAGTTTAGCACTTCTTTCTTACAATTGAAAAGATTTTAAAAACTGTTGGATATTTATAATTCTCTATGCTAACTCCCATTTTCTTGCCAAGTTATGTGTCTTCAAACACTATGGAGTCTCCTTGCAAAATTTAACAGAGAAGCAATGATATGTATCAGTAATATTGATGTTTTTATTTTTTTAACAAAAAACCTCCCTGATAATTTAAGTGGATTGAATTAGAATAATTAAAACAGAAGTGAAGGACACAGAAGCACTTATTCTCAATATCGTCACCTTTGATTACTTTAGAATTCTGTTAGCATGTGCTGTAAAAATCCTTTTTAAAATAAATATTCCCACTAGAAGCTTAAGTTTATTCATATCTAGGGAGAATTGTTTTGTTCAGATAATTAGATCAACCGCTGACTCTTTAAGCTGAGATAATGGCCCACTAGCCAATAGGAACCACACATGTTAAGGAGAACAGAATTCAAAGAGTCTGGTCCCTTTTGCACGGTGACAGAACATATGAGGCACCTACATATCTAGAGAGACAAGAAGATAAATATAGGAGAGCAATCAAATCAAGATGTAATTACTCTGCATTTAATCAAAGCACCTTAGGGTTAGTCCAGACCTTTCATCCAAAACAGCTCTGTAAACAGCCAACTAAACCAGCATCATCAGCTTTCTGTATTTCTCATCTGTCTAAGTCAGTCTACCTGGTTTTGCCATATTCCTACTTGTTTTGTCTTCAAAACTTTCTCCAACTAGGAAAATGAGAGAATGAAGAAAAATGACAAAAAAGAAATTGTATGATTGTATGAATGATTAATATCTCCTCTTTCATGTTGCTCCTCTTCTATTGTTCAAAGAGTATAGAGTGAATAGATACAAAAGCAAACACAACACTAAAGTTAATAAATAATAAGGTCCATCTCATTTGTTAAATTTCATTTCTTAAGGTATATGGGTCTTTGAATCTTCTGGTTATTTCTACAAAATAGTTCTAGTGGCTTTGGCAGAGTGGTAGCACAGCACATCACTTTTTAAACAGAGTTGAATAATTGTATAATCCTAAAAGTAAAAGAGGCAAACAATAAAATTAAATGAACAAATGAAATAAAATCAGAAATTCTCAGCTTAACAAAGCTACCTTTCTTGTGAGCACCTTTTGTGCACAGTGAAATAAGGGACATATCTCTAAAGCTCTGTACACATATATTCATTAAAATAAATTAACAATTGGCACTACACAGAGTGGCATGAAAAGGTTCAGTATCTTAACCTCAGCTATTCACTAAGATAAAATGATCACCAACATAAAATATTTTTTCTTTGCATTGTTAAACGTAAATAAGTGTTTTTTCTCTAAATACAATGATTAATTTTTAATTATCTAGATAAATTTTGGATCTAGGTGGGCTGGAGGCATAAATGACACTTTCTTAGAGATATAACCAGAAAAGTCAAGATGGCAATCTTTACAGAAAAACGTAATCTAAAAGTTTGAAAAACAAACTGCAGAATATATCGTGTGTGGCTCTTTTTATATTCTAAACTATGTTATAAAAATTTTGCCTTGACTTACTTATAGAAGAAAAATAAAACTGGTTGCAGAAATATAATTTAGTATTATGTCTTGTGTGACCTAACAGTTGGGTAACAATTATACTAAAACGGGACATAATTTATTAATTTTCACAATACAAAACCTATTGGAATAGACTCTATAAGTTCCAAGCAAGTTTCTTATTGTCCCTGGTCAGATTTACTTTGCAATGTCCATCTTAATATTTATGTTTTTAATATTTTTAAAATAAATTTTAAGGCAATAGCATGAATAGATGAATACATAAGATAATAAATGAAACTCTAGCTCTTTGTAACTTAAAAGAGTGTAGGATAAAGAGGCACAGTAGCACGGCATAATTTTACATTTTAACTTAAGTAGATGACAATATTTGGGAAAACCAAGGAAATATGGAAGGTTAGGCAAAAATACTGATTTAGGGCTAGAAACAATATTTATATTTTGCAATGCCCATTTTAGGGAAACATGGCATTGCTGTTTCTAAAGCACGCTTTAGAAAGCGAAAGAGTTCACTTTAGAAAGTACAATTTAGAAGGACTTCACTTTCTAAAGTATGCCTTAGAAACACAGCAATGCTATGTTTTTCTAAAATGAAGAGAAAGAAACTTTATCATTCTCAAACACCAAGGCTTAAAATTTGTAGAGAATGTGAATGAGGAAAAGAAAGACTATTGTTCAGGAAGTTCAATAAATCATATTTGCTGAGTCACTGAGTTATTAAATTCAGCAAATATGATTCACTTTGTGGCATAAGTAACAAGGAAACATGTTCCATCACAATTTCAAGATGAAATATTAAAAACTTCAGTCTCTCTTTTGTGTCTCTGTCTCACACATACACACACACACTCACACACTCACACACATACACATATGCACAAGGTAACTGAGGCTAGGGAGGTGAGAGAAATGTAGAGTATGGTCTCTGACAAATGTGG
Organism: Pongo abelii; assembly: GCF_028885655.2. Classification (NCBI taxonomy): domain Eukaryota; kingdom Metazoa; phylum Chordata; class Mammalia; order Primates; family Hominidae; genus Pongo; species Pongo abelii. The sequence goes on along the minus strand of NC_071993.2, from coordinate 89,786,708 downwards.
TGAAAGGTCTCTGTGTACATAATGCTTTTTTGAACAATCTGAAGACATTAAGCAAATTCAGGATAATTTTAACATTTCAGCAGATTAACTGGTATTAAAAGGGGAAAAGATTGTCAGAAGCTTTATTCTAATCATGCACCAGAACAACAACAACAACAAAAACACACACAAAACTCAAAGTGACAAATGGTTTCATTGACTATTGTGAACTATCCTGCACCCACGAGAAAACAACAATCCAAATCTGTTTGCTCCTCAACCTTGGATGAGTTTTCATGAGTATTTTATAAATGAGTGCTATAATGGCAGGAGACAAGGAACTCCCAGACCACTTCCAAATTTAAAATTATATAATTTTCCATTGAATAGTTTATTATTTATTTTCTTAATAAAGACAACGGTTTCTTAATAAAACTAATGCTATATAAAGACAAAGTGGATAAAAAATCATTAGCAAGAGAATTAGTGAACAATGCATAGCAACATACATGCATATGAACATATATACACCCGTATATGCATATATACTAGACCTATATGTATATAATTGTAATTATATATTAGTATAACAATAAAAATCCTAAAATATCTCAAATGTGGAAATAAAAATCCTGAGCCAACACTAGCCTAGAGGGCTGAGAGGCCAGAAGAGATTTTGAGTTTCACCATCTGTTGGATCATTCAAGCATTTCACAACTTCCTGCCAGTATCAAATCTCTGCTATTTTATTTGTTCCAAGAATTTTTAAAATAAATGAGAGAGGTGAAAGCAGTTGAAAATGCTGAAAGTTTTGTTCATTTTAAGGGGTTATTGTTGAGGCAATATTGCTCATTAAAGGAATGTTAATGGCTTAAAAATTAAAGCTTTTGAAAGTCAAGTACTTTATCCCTTTGGAAGTTTTAGCAATTTAAACTTCAATAATTTTCATGACCAAAATAACTGCAAAACTATAATTTTATATTACAATTGTATTTGTACTATCTGACCTAATTATTAAATATTTAAACATAATAAACTCTAATGAAGTGCTCTGTCACTACATATAAACTTCTGGTCAGGGTGCCATTGTCATTCCACTTTCTTCTTGTACTTTTGTTACCTCTCTCGCGCTTGTCCACAGAAATTCCCACCAAGAGGCAAAGTCCCACTTGCACACTCCTGTGTGTGGAACACGGTTTTGGGATCAAAGAGTCTGCCTTTTCATTCTGGGCTCTGCTACTTATTACGTCTTGCTTGAATCTATATTTTTAATCTAGAGTTTCTAATAGTTGTGATGAGGATCAAATGAGATATGAGGCAGAATTGTGTTTGTCAAATGGCTAATATATGATATGTATAAGACATGCTAAGTACTCAGTAAATGGTAATTGTTTTTGCTATTGCTGATTTGGGCTTGGATTTTAATTTGCTTATTTTTTATTGAATGTTGGATACGTATTTACCCGTTCACACAATGTTTTCTAAATGTTCATCATGCTTTCTAAAGTTAAGGGAAAAAGTAGGTTGAAAGGTAGCTATTACCTAAAATAATAACTATACATCAGGCAAGATAATACATATTATGAATTGAGAATAAACATGCACTAAGTAAGTTGGTAAAGTGATACAACTTGAGTCTATACAGTAGAAAATAGAAGGGGGTTATTTATATTGGCAGCCATAAGGCTAGAGTATGTTGGGGCATAATTCTTCTTTACTAGATACAATGTTTCGTATAGAAGTATACTCAGTAGATTTTTTTCATTCTGTGTTTCTGGAACTAAACAGAAACGTGTGGAAATTGTAGAATTGGGCAAGAAATGGAATTAGAAGATTCAAGAGATAATCCAACAGACGTGCACAGATTGAAGAAATAAGTCTAAGAAAATAATAAATGGATTAGAATTATGAAACCTCTAGTACTCATAGTTTTTTAAAAGCAATATTAATCAATGAAATACACATATGTGCATCTATTCTATGCCAAGAACATCACAGTTACCTTGGTACTTGAGACATAGAGACAAATCAGACACTGTCTATCTCTGTATGAAAACATCATAGACTTTCATTCTAGTGAGAGAGAAAAACACACATAAACTAGGAATGACAAAATAAGACACATACAAATAACAAAATGTGTGAAGCATTTCATATTTACAAAATAAACATAAAATACTGTTCATTTTGTGAAAAACTTTCTCCATTTATCTTGAAATATGTAGTCTTTCTGTCAAATTTTATAATCTATTATTAGGTATAGAAACATAAATACAGAGAGAAGTTTTTCAATACTAAAAATATTCCCAGTGGAAAATGGCAGTGGATACTTAGTCTCAATGTCAGTGGCATCACAGGGATTGGTACAGATACTGGTGAACTAAAAATATCACACGGTTTAAAGGCAGTGGACTATACTCGTAAATTGTTGCTGTAGACAACAGCAGGCTCAGCACTACAAACTTATCTCATTTTTTTTTGAGTAGAAATAAATTTTGATATTTTAATGTGCAAATCCTTTAAAATGTGTTCAATTTAAAAAAGTGGATAAGAAAAAAATTAAAAATAAAGTTTAAAAAACCCTCAAAATTATGTCTGTGGGTGGAATCAACATCCAGGTTTCTGCTGTTTGATCCTAAACTCAAGGACTTATAAAAGGGAGGCGTGAAGAAGAGCTCTGCAAAAACTATAGAAAATTGGAAGATACAGAAAACACTGAGGAAAAAGCTACTGTCCTTAGATTTTCTATGGAAAATTAGGTCAGGTATAAAGAACATATTCCTAGTCAGATGAGGAACTTTCGAATCAGTGAAATCATAGAACTGCTTCTTTGGAGGCCTTAATTTTTCATCTGTTTGGGGTTATTTAAATGAAGCCATTGCAAGTGTGTCCTATTTTTTCAAAGTATATTTTGTGGACTCCCCAACTGTAATCACAGGAGGTGCTTGTTAAAATGCAGATTCCCAGACACCTTTCCAGATACAGAATCAAATATTTTTGGTTGGGTACAGAATTCTGATTTTTTTTAAAAAAGTACCTCTAGTTAACTTTGATACAAAGTGCATGTTGAGAATTATACCACTGGACTCACAGCCACCAAAGACACTTGTTTAGTTGGAGACTTTGAGACCTACTCAGACTTATGAGTACCTTGGAACTGGAACCCAAGAGACCTATTTATAACAAGTTTAATTAGGTGACATTAATGTGTCTTCAGCTACATGGAGGCTATATTTTATTGCATTATATATTCTTCCTTCTCATTACTAATTTCTTTGGATGCCCACTTTTACAATAAAATTAATAATTTAAAAGCTTATAACTTCTTTGTAAAATGGCATTTCTAGCCTAAATACTTGTTCAAATTCAGCATAAAAAAGAAAACCTAGTTCATAAACAATATGTCATTCAGGATCACTGATGTTTATAATGAATTTCATTGTATCTTTAAAAACATGACTTTTTTATTTTTTAATTTTTATTTATTTATTTTTTTAAGTAGAGACTGTATTTCACCATGTTGGCCAGCCTGTCTCGAACTCCTCACCTCAGATGATCCACCAGCATTGGCCTCCCAAAGTGCTGGGATTACAGGCATGAGCCACCGCACCTGGCCTAAAAGTATGACTATTTGGTAAACATCACCAGGGTCCTAAGAATATTGTGTAGATTATTTCCAGTGGGATGGTAGCCATTGAGCAACTAATTGATTAAATTTTAAGAACTTGCAAGATGTAAAAGGTAGCACTTTCTTAATTACCTAACTTATTTGTCAATCTGTTTTTGAATAATAGTAAAATTGTGTTTTCGAAGCCATCTTACTCAGAAGTAAATTATGTTAACATACAATAAAGAGAACATACACTTTTACTATATGTATATGGAAAATTACTATATCATAAGGTCTTCCATACAGCTAAAATTTTTGTGACCTGGGTACCTGGACTTCAACTGAGTGAGAAAATGAAACTAAGAAAGTTACAGCATTGATAAACACCATAGTATATACAATATTAACAGTCATTACTATATATTAAAAAGTAGCTTAAAAGAAAAGAAAAGTCCAGGCACAGTGGCACATGCCTGTAATCCAAGGTGGGTGGATCACAAGGTCAGGAGTTCAAGACCAACCTGGCCAAGATGGTGAAACCCCAACTCTAAAAATACAAAAAAAAAAAAAAAAATTACTCAGGCATAGTGGCGTGCACCTATAATCTCAGCTACTCGGGAGGCTGAGGCAGAGGATTTCTTGAACCCAGAAGACAGAGATTGCACTGAGCCAAGATCGCCACTGCAGTCCATCCTGGGAGACAGAGTGAGACTCCATCTCAAAAAAAAAAAAAAAAAAAAAAAAAAAAGGAGAAGAAGAGTAAGAGTAAGAATAGGAGAAAGTGGAGGATATAGAATGGAATAAGAGTCAGAATGAGAGTATTCAGCCCAACTGTAACTTCGTTTTCAAGGTATATTAGAAGCCTGGGGAATTCTTCTATAAATTCTACTTCCCATTTAGCATGTTCTAAAGTTCTTCCGTCATGTCAGTATAATATGAGAAGAGGTAACATATTTTGATATCTCCTGTTTTCTATAGACAAAGTATGTAGATTAAGCATGTGAGTATTTGAGGTTGAAACGCATCTATTAAAATGACAGTATAAGTATCTATTTAACTGGAGCAATAAACACACATATCTTTCCTAAAGTGATACTTAGGTTATTACAAATGCCCTATTAGGTTTAGTTATCTTCCTCATTTAAAACACTTTCCACATACAGATAGTAGTAGACTACTAAACTTATGCTGGAATATACATTATGATGTAAAACCAGGGAAATATTTCAGGTAAACTCATTCTCAGCAGTGGCACATGATTATGAAGCTGTGATTTATCAACATGATTGCTGTGAGCACCAAATAAGAACACGCAAGTAGCTTGGTTAGCATAATGTATAGCGCAGAGTAAGAATACAACAAATGTGAGTTACTAGGATTGTAAAGATTATCATTATTATTGTTTGAATAGTAATCTCTGTATGTAAATAGACACACATATTCTACTAACAGATTTGTGTTATCTACTTGAGTGTGTGTGTATATATGTGTGTGTGGCTGTGTGGGCACCAATGGAGCAATAATGAGTTTGCTACATGTTATATATTTCTAGAATCACTAATTATGTTGAAATATTATTACAAAAGTATGTACCTTAACAAACTAATAAATACTTCGGTGTCTAAATAAGCTCACCATAGAGCAAAATATATGAAGACACACAGAGGTGGCTATATATGGAGACAACAGCAGTATGTTATTCCATATGGAAAAAAAAATGTATCTGCAGATAAAATGGTACTCCAGGAGGATATCAAAGCATCAAATGCATGTTTTCATTAAAAGAAAATTTGTGTATGAATTTTTAAAAGTTCAGTTCATGATGTTACTCATTAGCTCTATTTTTAACAAAATGTTCCCTTTTGCATAGAGAAAGGAAAGTCAACACTGATCTTCAATACTAATAGTTAAGAACCTGAGAACATCTTACATTTTATTTTATGGGTTTAATCTAACTTAAAAACAAAATGTTAAATAAAAGACAATTAAATTGAAGACCCCTCCTGGAGAAACTTGTGAGGATACTAATATAGACTCTACCGCCTCAAAAACCTAACTTCAAAGAGATTTTAAAGAAGTCATCAATTCCCTCACATGGCAGACTGGGATAACATCTGTTAATAAAGACTAAAAAAAAGTAAGTAATTTAAGGACGGAGGGTTGATAATTAATTGATTGGGATAAGAGAGGTAATGGCAAGAGAAACAGGTATGGTTTCATAATGACATTGAGGTAAGTCTGAAAGGCTGAAGGAATGATTTAATATAATTATTACATCTAGTGATACTGATGAGAAATACATCGTTTCTCCCTAGTTTTCTTTTTGTGTGTACTCTTGTAACAGATTGTTCATGTTTTAAGTAAATACCGGGAGTGAGGAATGGTGAGATGCAGAGATGTTAAGCAGAGGGATTTGTTCCCATCAAAGGTACTCTAAATTAAATAAGATGTGCTTGCTTTGCAAAAGTAACTTCAAGGTAAGTGCCTAGCTTCCACCATTACCACCATACTCCACTTCTAACAAAATTATGATCTTTAATTTTCTAGACTGCCACACTAGAACAATCATAGTGTGGACCAAATTTACATTATTTTTTCTACTTCCTATTTGTATTCTTCTAAAGTTCTTAATCTGTGTTCTAAATCGGGACTGGGCTTCTAAGAGTAGGTTCACTGATTGTGTTATCCAAGACAGGGGTTGGCAAATTATAGCCCACAGGGCAAATCCAGCCCACTACCTGATTTTTATAAGGCTGAAAGGATAAGAATGGTTTTGACATGTTTAAACAGTTGGGGAAAAAAATCAAAAAACAGATATTTCTTAACATGAGAAAATTATATAAAATTTAAATTTAAAGGTCCACAATCTTGTTCCCCTTTTAAAGATATAGTGTTGATTATTTTGACACTACAACAACCAGAGTTAAATCGTTGCAACAGAGATGACCCGGCCCACAAAAGCCCTAAAGATTTACTTTGTTCTTTACAGAAAAAGTTTGCTGACCCCAACACAATAACTTATTTTATATAAACATAAATTTTTCAGGAAAATAATACTGTGAACCTATAATATGATTGTAGCGTAATGGGAAAATTAGGCAAAGATTGATAAAATACCAATCTTATTATTATACAGTCACATATCATATAGGAAAAATCTGATACAATGGATGTAGTATATCAGATGGGAATTTGAGATAAAAAAGATTCTAATATTTCTAGTCTTATAAATGAAACTGAGCCTAAATGAAGCTTTCAGGGGAAATGATCATGTAAGACAAATTACAGGGGTTGGTTTCTAAAACTGATTCTTTTTACCCTTTACTGAAGGTCAAGGATACTGAATGTGCCAGCGCACCTTCAGAAAGAAGCCTGCATCAGCACATTTAAACCGCTGATTGGTCTCACCACCTAGTTTCTTGTGAAAGCTGAGCAATACATTTTGTGATAGATACCACTGAGAAAGTAAGGCAGAAATTGTTATTAGTAGTATGTAACAATCATAATAGTCTAACTTTTACTGTAAAACTCTATTATTTATATGTTTTCTACACACCTTGTAGGATTATCTGTATTTTGCAATAGAATTGCGATGTGTAAGAGAAACAGAGGCAGTCTATGTTTCCACTGTCATTCTAAGGGACATATTATCCATACAATGCCTCCTTTTTCCCCTTTACTGAAAAGCTGTGTATAAAACACTCTACCATGCTTTCCTGAAACATAAAAGAAGATTTATTACTATTTTAATAAACAAGTAAGAATAAAAATATCCAATCTCCTAATATTCAATGGAGAAAAATACATATTCTTTTTTAGGAGGACACAAAAATAGCAAGCTTAAGTATATTCTGTTCCCTAAGGTACTGTGTAGGTGGAGAAAATTATTTTTCATTTAAAATTACATACTTGTAGTTCATTTTAAGTAAGCCCAGTGGACATAAAGCTGATTCATTCATAAATGCAAAATTTTGTTGCAATTATTTGCTTAACCAAAGCAATATTCATCAAAAATGGATTAATGCTAGGATTATTTTATTTCAAGTAAATGAACATCTATTGATTAGTGACCTTCCAAACCCCATGCTAGCAACACTAATTACTATTAGTAATAAAATACATCCTCTAGTGCATATTAAATGGTTCAATTTATTAAATATGCTGATCTCTGCATACCTCCTCAAGATTATTTTTTAAGAAAAGTTTACTTTGCCTGAGAAAGAAAAGATGAAATATGCAAACACTAAGTTTACTAAAACTTCACCAAATACAAGCTTCCTTGGAGGCCCACTGTTCTGAATTGTCTCACCCTCTTAAAATCAGACGTTTTAAGCAGATAACTCAATTTTTCAAGCAATATAAAATGTCCAAAATCTGTGTAATTCTCTGCCTCTGAATACATAGTCTCTGTTTTTCTCATTGTTTTAATCTAAAAAGAACATTACATTTTCTCTTTTTAAAAGTACACTCCTTCAGCATTGTTTTTACTTCTAAACTCCTTAGATTTTCTCCTCAAATCCCATTTTTTCTCTGCACAATCTCATCCTCCTTTAGCTGGAATCACTCACTGGTGATTAAACAGAGTCACACAGAAATTAATGAATGCAAAAATGTGGACAGGAAGAAAAAGAAGGGAAGAAATATTCTTCAGGAAAGAAAATGAAACAGTATTTGTCAGGGATGTTGTAAAGGGGAAGAAACATTAGAGAAAGGGTGATTGGTTGATAGTGTCAAACGTTGTAAAGAAAGGAAAGGAGGTATTTTTTTAATTAGCAAAGTGGAGAATCATTTTTAGACTCTGAGTTAGCGTTATTACTGAGGAATGAGAATTTAAGTTTCCTTTGTGGTTTTATGTTCTTATTAAATCACCAGCTCTTCTTATAAGGTGAGTGATGTTGGCTAAGAAAGAATGAGAGTCTGTGGGGAAGGCTGGTGAACATACTTTGATGAAAAAATGGACTGTAAAGGAGTGCCATCCCTGTCACAGGAAGAGATATTCTAGTGTCTGAATTTGTGAGGGGGTGTGTGGAGGTCAATGTTGATGCTCTATATATCTACTAGAGGAAATTTATGTGTGTGTGTGTGTGTATGTGTGTGTGTGTGTGTGTGTGTATCTATCGTAAGGGGAAGGTGTGAGATATCAGACCTCCCTGGCTTTTCCTATCTCTGATAAGAAACACAGTAGCTCTAGGGAAGCTGAGCTCTGGAAAGAACCTTGACTTTGATAAATACAATGATTGGTGACAAGATTTAAATTTTGTTTTCCATGGGTTCTGGTGATAGGGCATTCTGGCTTGTTTTATGTCATCTGTCCTAATCCTCTCAACCTCTTAACCTATTCTATAAACTACTTTAAATATTTCTTCTCGTTATTCCAAACCCTTGCTGTCAAACATCAGTGTAACCTGTGTGTGTATATATATACATATATATATTTTTTCCCCACTACAGTGGGAAAAACCATTAATCCAGTGGCTATTTCCTGTACTCTATCTCTCATGTCTGTGAGCTCCTTTCTATTTCTATTGCCATCAGTGTCTTTCACAACCTCCTCTTTATTTATGATGTATTTCAAAGCAGATTCTTTATTTTCATTCTCCCAAGACCTGCTGCATCTTGCCTACTAATGTCAGATATGGTTTCTTCAAATGTCACACTTCAGGTTAGTTATTTGATTGAATGCCTATGAGATTCCCACTACTTCCATATAAAGTCCAATCTAATCAACTTAATTATTCACAGTTTTGTTCAATTGATTTTACTGTCTCTGCCTGACTTTCCATTTGTCTATTCAAGGTAGACTAGTTTCCACCATTGTGCTGACTTCTTGCCCTGAAATCACTACTTACAGCCTTACTCATCAAAGCAAGCAACATCAATTAATGAAGTAAAACTCTTGTCCTAGGTTGTCTATTGGTCTTCTCTGATCCTTTTGTGGCAGAAGCTCTGCATACGTCCATCTTGCCTAGACAGTGTTGTGCAAATTAACACAACCAAAAACAAAAGTCAAATTATGGTTCCTTTTATATATTTCATAAGTACTATTTTTAATAATGAAAAGACTTTTTTAAATTTGACTAAGTTTTTTACATAATACTATCTACTTCATAACATGTAAGGATTAAGTGGGTTTTTATAAATAACATGCACAGAACCATGCTGAGAAAAATATGAATGTTCTAACATTGTTACTGATTGTTACTGTTATTTTTATTGCTAATTTTTAATTAGTAGAGACAAATGTTGACTGAACTATTTCTTTGGCGAGAAATAAACAATGCCATATTTTGGGCTCTTCAAGCCCAGTCTCTTCTGGCTTGGAATACTAAACTATATAAATTGACCCTCATTAGTTAAAATGTAAACCACGTTAAAAATTCATTTTCTTAATCAAGATGAAGCTAAGATATTTGGTTTCCAAACTATTAAAATTTTTACGAACAATTCTCTGTAAAAGCATTTACCTCTGGTATAGTTGACTACTAGTTATGTACTAATAACTATTACTAGGATCCATTAGCTACTTGCTTTGATCTGTGTTGTCATGAACAGGAAGATTTGGAAACTGTTGATGGTTTATACATTGACTATACAAAATACTATATTTTAAAATGAAATCATATGAAATTAATTTATCAAGATTAACTGTAGTGATTACAAGGAAAGAACAGAGAGTACATGTTTGATACATTAATAAATCTTTTCAAAAACCAAAGAAAATCATGGGTTTAGATTATAAAGTCATAAGGTAATAAGGCAATTTTTGCTCATGTGGAAATATGTTAACTAGTTTTATAATATTGTTTCTCCATCGAAGTATTTATACATGTGTTTGGCTACTTAAAATAGGGCAAATAAATTAATTATAATGCTTGAAATGAAATTTGGCATATACCATCTCTTAAATTTGGGGTTTATAGTGCAGGAACAAAAAAGAAAAGGGAAGTGTGGTGAAAATTTTAGAACCATTTGTCTAGAGTTTAAAAGAATTAGTAGCAAAAACATTACAAAATATAAAACTACTGATTGCCTTGAATTTGTTACCTGATCCCAAGTTACGAACATTAAAAATGTCATAAAGAAACAAAGTCAGACACTTGTTAAAAATAGCAAGATGGATCTTAGTAAGATACTGCAGTAGGGAAGAGAGACTTCTGTGTAAACTGGGTTCAACTCTGATGAAACAAAAGGCAGGAGGCTGTTTAAATGCTGGAATTTGCTAAAGTAGGGGTTCCCAATCCCTGGGCCATGGACCAGTATGGGTCTGTGGCCTGTTAGGAACTGGGCTGCATAGCAGGAGGCAAATGGTGAGTGAGCAAATAAGTAACACTTTGTATTTACAGCGGCTCCCCATCACTGGTATTACCGCCTGAGGTCTGCCTCCTGTCAGATAAGCCACAGTATTGGATTCTCATAGGAGTGCAAACCCTATTTTGAACTGTGCATATGAGGGGTCTAGGTTGCATGCTCCTAATGAGAATCTAATGCCTGATGATCTGTCACTGTTCCCATCACTCAGGTGGGATTGTCTAGTTGCAGGAAAACAAGCTCAGGACTCCCATTGATTCTACATTATGGTGAGTTGTATAATTATTTCATTATATATTACAATGTAATAATAAAGTACACAATAAACATAATGCACTTGAATCATCCTAAAACCATCCCCCCACCCCACTGGGTCCATAGAAAAATTGTCTTCAGTGAAACTGGTCCCTGGTGCCAAAAAGACTGGGGACCATTGTGCTAAAGCAAAAGTACCAAAGCACTTTGAGGTGGATGCTCAATGTGATTAGGCCAGTTGTGTTTGCTAACTGGCACTTTCAGAAATAAAGTTCCTACTTTACCACAGAGACTGGGAAATAGATGCCCTATCTTTCTCAATGGTTACATTTCAAAAGGAGGTCTCTCAGGTCCTTGAGAAAGACATTTCTGAGTTGTAGATACATTTCACAACGACAAGGAAAGGACTTACAATTACAAGTTTCCTAAAGTAAATTCTCTGAGAAAAGGGAAGTCTGGGACCCATAGCCAGTGATATGGTTTGGCTCTGTGTCCCCACCCAAATCTCATCTTGTAGCTCCCATAATTCCCACGTGTTGTGGGAGGGACCCAGTGGGAGATGATTGAGTTATGAGGGGGGGGTTTTCCCTGCTGTTCTCATGATAGTGAATGGGTCTCGTGAGATCTGATGGTTTTAAGAACGGGAGTTTGCCTGCACAAGCTCTCTCTTTGCCTGCTGCCATCCATGTAAGATGTCACTTGCTCCTCCTTGCCTTCCACCATGATTGTGAGGCTTCCCCAGCCACGTGGAACTGTGAGTTCTCTGTTAAACTTTTTTCCTTTGTAAATTGCCCAGTCTCAGGTATGTCTTTATCAGCAGCATGAAAACAGACTAATACAGTAAAATGGTACCAGTAGAGAGAAGCTTTGCTGAAAAGATACCTGAAAATGTGGAAGCAACTTTGGAACTGGCTAACAGGCAGAGGTGGGAACAGTTTAGAGAGCTCAGAAGAAGAGAAGAAAATGTAGGACATTTTAGAACTCCCTAGAGACTTGTTGAATGGCTTTGACAAAAATGCTGATAGTGATATGAACAATAACATCAAGGCTGAGGTGGTCTCAGTTGGAGATGAGGAACTTGTTGGAAACTGGAGGAAAGGTGACTTTTGTTATGTTTAACAAAGAGACTGGCAGCATTTTGCCCCTGCCCCAGAGATTTGTGGAACTTTGAACTTGAGAGAGATGATTTAGGGATATCTGGCAAAAGAAATTTCTAAGCAGCAAAGCATTTAAGAGGTGATTTGGGTGCTGTTAAAGGCATTCAGCTTCATAAAGGAGGCAGAACACAAATATTCGGAAATTTTGCAGCCTAATGATGTGATAGAAAAGAAAATCTCATTTTCTGAGGAGAAACTGAAGCAGGCGGCAGAAATTTGCATAAGTAACAAGGAGCCTACTATTAATCCTCAACACAATAGGGGAAACGTCTCCAGGGCTTGTCAGAGGTCTTCACAGCAGGCCCTTACACCACAGGCATGGAAGACTAGGAGAAAATGGTTTCATGGGCAGGGCTCAAAGTCCCCCTGCTGTGTGCAGCCAGGGACTTGAAGCCCTGCTTCCCAGCCACTCCAGCCACGGGTGAAAGGGGCCAATTTAGAGCTTGAGCCGTGGCTTCAGAGGGTGCAGGCCCTGAGCCTTGGTAGTTTCCACGTGGTGTTGAGCCTTCAAGTGTACAGAAGTCAAGAATTGAGTTTGGGAACCCAGCCTAGATTTCAGAAAATATATGGAAATGCCTGGATGTCCAGGCAGAAGTTTGCTGCAGGGGCCCGGCCCTCATGGAGAACCTCTCCTAGGGCAGTGCAGAAGGGAAATATGGGGTTGAAGTTACACAGAGTCCCTATTGTGGTGCCACATAGTAGAGCTGTGAGAAAAGGACCACTGTCCTCCAGACCCCAGAATGGTAGATCCACTGACAGCTTGCACAGTTCACCTGGAAAAGCTGCAGACACTCAATACCAGCCCATGAAAGCAGCTGGGAATGAGACTGTACCCTGCAAAGCCACAGGGATAGAGCTTCCCAAGACCATGGGAACTCATCTCTTCCATCAGTGTGACCTGGATGTGAGACATGGATTTAAAGGAGATGATTTTGGAGCTTTAAGGTTTGACTGTCCCCTGGATTTCCAACTTACATGGGGCCTGTAGCCCCTTTGCTTTGGCAAATTTCTCCCATTTGGAATGGCTGTATTTTCCCAATGACTGTACCCCCACTGTATCTAGGAAGTAAGTAACTTGCTTTTGATTTTATAGGCTCATAGGCAGAAGGCCCTTGCCTTGTCTAGGATAAGACTCTGGACTGTGGACTTTTGAGTTAATGCTGAAATGAGACTCTGGGGGACTCTCGGGAAGGCATATTTGGTTTTGAAATGTGGAAATATGAGATTTGGGAAGTGGAATGATATGGTTTGGCTGTGTCCCCACCCAAATCTCATCTTGAAGCTCCCATGGTTCCCACATGTTTTGGGAGGGACCTGGTGGGAGATGATTGAATCATGGGGGCAGATCTTTCCCGTGCTGTTCTCATGATAGTGAATGGGTCTCATGAGATCTGATGGTCTTAAAAATGGGAGTTTGCCTGCACAAACTCTCTCTTTGCCTGCTGCCATCCACATAAGATGTGACTTGCTCCTCCTTGCCTTCCACTACGATTGTGAGACTTCTTCAGCCACGTGGAACTGTGAGTTTTCCATTAAACTTTTTTCATTTGTTAATTGTCCAGTCTTGGGTATCTCTTTATCAGCAGTGTGAAAATGGACTAATACAGCCAGGTTTTGGCAGAAATAAACATTAACTTATTTTGGCAATGTTGATGTTTCTCAGGTAAGCATTTAAGCAGGCTGGGATTGTTAAGCTGGGACACAGCCTTGAACTGTTAAAAAGCTGTGCTAGAATTTGTTCAAGTCTCTTAGTGTGGGACATGCACAAAATCATTTATGCTGAGAATCTGCAGTTCTCACAGGCCAAGGTGAAGGCCCAGTCAATAAAAAGGCTCGGAGGAGCCTGACTAAAGTCTGGTCAAGGAGAGAGTCTTTGCCATAAGAAACTTAGTAATAACTAGTATCTCTAGGCTACTATTTGTCAGGCAATGAGCTAGTATTTGCAGCTTTTTCTTATTTAATTCTCATATTTCCTCTTGAGGGATATACTAGGATTACTGTCTTTATTTGAAATGTGTAACAGGCTAAGTAACTTTTTTATGAATTAATGCTGTCCTGATTTATTTAAACTGTATTTTCATAAGTTAGCACTAGACACAGGAACCGAGAGAATAGGTGTAGAAGTCCCAAGAAACTGGATGTGTGGGCAAAGCAAAGAATGGCTAAACACACAACATCCACTGAGTTATTATGCATGAGAAGGAGCAAGAAGATGTAGGTCCCCTGTTGGCCTTATATTATTCCCACATAAATTATAGATTAACATATTTCCTGATTTTTTGAGGTTTCCAGAGATTTACCAACTTGATCTTTCATGTGAGTTTCTCTTATTCTGGATTTTCAGTGACTTTTCCTCTCATTTTATTGGCTCTAAAATCACAGAAACCCTGTTTACCACAATTATTTTCTTAAATTTATTTCTATAGGTCTTTAGTTAAAAGGTACAGGGAAGCAGACAAACTTTAAACTTGATAATACATGGGAAATAATGTTACTGGTATCTTAGAAGTCATGCCAGTAATTCGTCTAAATTTAAATGTCAATTGAAATACGGATGCAAAATTATTATACATGATTAATTAGTTTAGGTCTTTCATCAGTTTATGGTAGAGTAACCAAATTGCTCTTGATGCCACTCATGTGTCAAATATTGTTTTGGGTGCAAAGGATAGATCAATAATATGACATGGTGCTTGAGTCAGTTTGGTTATGACTGGAGTTGGTGAGAATGTTAAACTCACATTCACGACTGGATTTGATAAATACAATGTGGCTGACATGATGTCTGCTCTCACCAAGACTTCCATTTCAGTTCTTTGACTTCTCCTTTGCTTTCGTTAGGAATGGCCTATATTGGGTACACCAAAAATTTACACTAATTAGTGAGCACTTGTGCTACTTTAAAAGAGAAGCTCAAGCAGCAAAGAAAAAACACACACATACAATTTTTTTTAGTATGAGATTCAAAATTCCTAGAAAGCTTATGCCAAAATTATCAAATTTGTTGAATTCTCAAAATTGCTAAATTCCTGAATAATGTTCATCTAGCTACAGTACTTATTATTCCATCTGAAGAGAAGATATGCTTCAACACAAAAAAAAATTGAGTGCAAAACTATTAAGTAAAACTCTGAGAAAACATCATTTTTGTACGTGGCAATAAGGCAATTACTTAAAAAAAGTTAGCTAATATTTGTGAGTGTTACATTTAATTAAACATTAAAGAACTTTATAGAAGTAATTTTAAAAAGAAAGAAAGGAAGAAATGTAATAACACAGAATTCAAGAGAAGATAAGCAAAATGTTAGTTGACAGAATCCAGAAGCACATGAAAAAGTTAATTCAACATGATCAAGAAGGCTATATTCCTGGGAAGCAAAGTTGGTTCAACATATGCAAATCAATAAATTTGATTCACCTCATAAACAAAACAAAACTTAATAACCATATCATTATCTCAGCAGACTCAGATAAATCTTTTGATAAAATTCAACATCACTTTAGGATAAAAACCTACAACAAACTAGGCATTAAACATACCTCAAAATGATAGGAGCCATGTATGACAAACCTAGAGCAAAATCATACTGAATTGACAAAATCTGGAAGCATACCCCTTGGGAACTGGAGCAAGACAATAATGCCCACTTTCACCATTCCTATTCAACATAGTACTGGAAGTCCTAGACAGAGCAATCAAGCAAAAGAAAAAAATACAAGGCATCTAAATGGGAAAAAAGGCAGTCAAATTAACTGTCTTTGGTGCTGATATAATTCTATAGCTAGAAAACTGTAAAGACTCTTCGAAAAGGCCCCTAGAATTGATTAGCAACTGCAGTAAAGTTTCAGGATCCAAAATCCACGTACAAAAATCAGTAACATTTCTATACACCAATAATGTTCAAGTTAGGAGCCAAATTAAGATCACAAACCCATTTACAACAGCCACAAAAAAAATTAAGTAGGAATGCATCCAACAAAGGAGATGAAAGATTTCTAGAAGGAGAATTACAAAATACTGCTGAATGAAATCACAGATGAAACAAATGGGAAAATGTTCCATGCTCATGAACTGGAACTACCAACTACGTTTTTCCCAGAACTAGAAGAAAGTCTTCTAAAATTCATATGGAACTACAAAAGAGCTTGAATAGCTAAAGCAATCCTAAGTGAGGAGAAGAAAGCTGGAGGCATCACATTACATGTCTTCAAATTGTATATAAGTCTACTTTAACTAAAACAGCATGGTATTGTCACAAAAACAAACACACAGAACAATGGAACAGAATAGAGAACAGAAATAAAGCTGCATGCTTACAACCACCTGATCTTCAACAGAGTTGACAAAAATAAGCAACGGAGAAAGGACTTTCTATTCAATAAATGGTGCTAGTTTAACTGGCTAGCCATATGCAGAATGAAACTCCACCCTTGCTTTTTATCGCAGGCAAAAATTGTCTGAAGATGAATGTAAGACCTAAAACTATAAAAGTGCTAGAAGAAAACCTAGGACATGCCATTCTGGACATCAGCCTTGGCTAAGAATGTATGAGTAAGTCCTCAAAAGTAATTGCAAAAACAAAAATTACAAAAAATGAAAATTGACAGTTGGGACCCTAAAGAGCTTCTGCACCTCAAAATAAAGTATCAACAGAGTAAACAGATAACCTATGGAATGGAAGGAAATATTCATAAATTATGAAACTGATAGAAGTCTAATACCCGGAGCCTCTAAGGAACTTAAACAATTCAAAAGTGAAAAAATAAATAAGCTCATTGAAAAGTGAGCAGAGGACATGAAGAGACAGTTCTCAAAGGAAGACTTAAAAGCAGCCAACAAACATATGACACTCTACATCACTAAGTATCAGAGAAATACAAATCAAAACAAATATGAGATACTGTCTCACACCAATCAGAATGTTATTATTAAAAAGTCAAAAAATAACAGATGTTGATGATATACTTTGAATATATGTCCCCGCAATATCTCATGTAAAATTGTAATCCCCAGTGTTGGAGGTGGGACCTGGTTGGAGGTGTCTGGGTTATGGAGGCTGATTCCTCATGGCTTGGTGCTGTCCTCATGACAGTGAGTGAGTTCTCATGAGATCTGATCATTTATCATTTAAAATGTGTGGCACTTCCCCACCTCTCTCTTGCTTCCACTCTGCCATGTGAGATCCTTGCTCCAGCTTTACCTTTCACCATGAGGCCTTCCTAGAAGCTGAGAAGATGCTGGTGCTGTGCTTCCTGTACAGCCTGCAGAACCATTAGCCAATTAAATCTCTTTTTTAAAAAAATTACCCAACGTCAGGTATTTATTTATAGTAATACAAGAACAGCCTAACACAGTTGGCGAGGCTGTGGAGAAAAGGGAATGGTTATACACTCTGTGTTTGAATGTAAATTAGTTCAGCCCCTGTGGAAAGCAGTTTCGAGATTTCCCAAAGAACTCAGAACTACCATTAGACCCAGCATTTACGTTACTAGGGATACACACAAAGGAAAATAAATCATCCTACAAAAAAGGGAGACATTAATTTGTGTGTTCCATCATAGCATTATGCACAAAAGCCAAGTGTATTAGTCTGTTTTCACACTGCTATAAAGTACTGCCTGAGACTGGGTAATTTATAAATGAAAAAGGTTTAATTAACTCACAATTCAGCATAGCTGGGGAGGCTTCAGGAAACTTACAATTATGGTAGAAGACAAATGAGAAGCAAGGCACCTTTTTCATAAGGAGGCAGGAAGGAGAATGAACTCAGGAGGAACCACCATACGCTTATAAAACCATCAGGTCTCATGAGAACTCACACACTTCGCGAGAACAGCATAGGGTAAACCGCCCCCGTGATTCAGCTACCTCCACCTGGTCTCTCCCTTGACAGGTGGGGATTAAGAGGATTACAATTCAAAATGAGATTTTGGATGGGGACACAGCCAAACCTTATTATCAAGACATGGAATCAACCTAAGTGTCCGTAGATTGGATAAAGAAAATGCAGTATATATACACCATGTAATACTACACAGCCATAAAACAAGAATGAAATCATGTCCCTTACAGCAACATGGATGCAGCTGGAGACCATTATCCTAACCAAATTAATACAGGAAGAGAAAAACCAAATACTACATGTTCTCACTTATAAGTGGGAGTTAATCATTGGGTAAACACAGACATAAATATGGGAACACTAGCACTGGGAACCACTATAGAGGGAAGAGTAGGAGTGAGTCAAGGTCTGAAAAAATACCTGTTACGTACTATGCTCACTATCTGGGTGATGGGATCAATCATACCCCAAAACTCAGTGTCACACAATATACCATGTCTCTAACGTGCACATGTGCCCCCTGAATCTAAAACAACAGTTGAAAGCATAAAACATAAAATAAAATAAATCTTCAATTGGCATGATAAATGTTAAAAATTAAACATCAAGGGAAACTGTGTGAGGAACATATGGGGATACTCTGTATTACCTTGGCAACATTTCAGCAAATTTAAATTTATTTCAAAATAAAAATTCATGTTAAAATTACCCCTGCTAAAATTTTAATTAACAATATTTATAACTTAAAAAAGGAAATTAAATGTGTTTCAAGAATAAGGGGACACTGACATCCTCCTTCTTCCATTCTGAAGAAGATCATTAAAACATAAGCACTTGCACCTGCCCCAAGACTGGATCAAAAGGTGAACACACAGATCTATTAATCACTCATCTAAAATTCTCAAACGCCAAGATATTCCATAGACTCTAAAGTCAGACCTGAATCCTACCTCAAAGGACTTGAACGAGAAGTTCCAAGAAAAAAATAGCAACAGTTGTTTTAGGAGGAAATGTGCATAATTTATAGGTCAACAAGGATAGGTAAGAGACAGCCTGAATTCCCACTAATGGGAATATTAAAAAGAAACAATGAAAGAAAAGTATATACTTACCTGTACAAATGAAATTGTAAACTAAAGAGAATTCCAGTTTAGCAGATTAAAGCTGAAGTGTTGACTCGAATTTCCGTTTGGTCTAAAACCATAATGGAATATGGAGACCGAAAAAAAGCCCAAGTAAATGAGACATTTCTGTGGAAGGAGTTAGATGATCTTATTTTTTTCAACAGAGTAACCTGAAGAAGGGAGCCTGCATAATCCTGAAGGTCAGGGAGCAAAGTAAAGAGTAAAGGGGCATCCACTGGAGATTTTCTTCTGAATGCCTTGGGTTTTAAGTATATCCTTTTGTGAGATGCAAGGGATGTTGGGTTGTAGGCAGAGCATGAAATCTTTCCCTTCTTATTTTCTAGTTCTTTTCAGAAGTTGCCCTAATCATTTAGAAAGGAGATTTGCATGAACCTGAAAGTTGCAGAGTTTTCTTTGTAAAGAATAAGAAACACTAGTGTCAAAGATCAAATAAAGAAGGCTGGTTGCTTTATCCATTATTCAGGCAGAGAAGGAAAGTAGTGAACTGTGTGGGCCACGTCTAGGTTCAAGGAGGAGACAGGTGAAAGCCCAGAGTACCTAACAGTGGAGAATTTCTTGACCCTGGAGGAAATAAAGGTTTTATGTGAAGAAGATTCAAAAAGTAAAATGGAAAGGAAACAGTGTGAATATGTCCTCCCCACACAAACACTGGCTCACTGAGGGAAATGGGAGTCTTCGTGATTTCCAAGGTTTCAGAAAATATAAAGTATCTATCTGTAAATCAATTATGCCCCTAACCCAATGCTAATGAATGTACTTTCTATGGAGAGATCTCTCTGCAATAATCATGGAGAACTGAAAAACTAAACCTAAATCATAAAAAGAGTTTAGGCACATATTAGAAGTGTTTTAAGGCTGAGGCGGGCGGATCACGAGGTCAGGAGATCGAGACCATCCTGGCTAACACGGTGAAACCCCGTCTCTACTAAAAAATACAAAAAATTAGCTGGCCGTGGTGGCGGGCGCCTGTAGTCTCAGCTACTCAGGAGGCTGAGGCAGGAGAATGGCGTGAACCCGGGAGGTGAAGCTTGCAGTGAGCCGAGATCGCGCCACTGTACTCTAGCCTGGGCGACAGAGCAAGACTCCATCTCAAAAAAAAAAAAAAAAAAGAGGTGTTTTAGAGACAATGTCTTTGACAGCATGGTTGTACAAAAATCAGCCAGAACTTTTCATGACCCCATGCATTAGCTGATATTCCAAGATGTCCATGCACTAGCCATGAATCTCCTTCTGACCACTGGAACCATTCCTTATCTTCATAAATACCTTCCATTACTTTCAGGTTTCTTGTGTCCATAGCCAAAGGACTGATTTAAATTCTGAAATACTTGTATTAGGAGCAACCTTAATTCTTGCCAAAGACAATACTGCATTTCAAGAAGATGAAACTTTTTATAAGGTAAATTATAAAATCTTGCACTGCTTTCTATACTTATAAATATTTTGCATATATGTCATTATAGCAAATAACAATTTTTAGAAATAATTAAAGTCTCAAAGTGTTCCTTTCTTGGAGTCAGCAGCAGTTAAAATTTGTTGTAACTATGAAAACTGAATAATATTTTATTCATTTTAATTATTAAAGGTCATATAAGTCTCTGGACTTACTGCATTTTATCTAAAACATGTATTTTCATTTGGGAAATGGAGAATTATTTCTTTATTAATCTAAGCATGTCCATGCTTTTAGAATATGAGGCAGGGCTCTGCAATTTTCTTACAAGAGGCTAAAGAGAATGGAAAGCAAAATCAACAAAAGGAAAAGAGACTGAGAAAAAAATTATACATATTGTTTATAACTTTGGTGATAACAAGAGTTACTTTTAAAGATGCTTGTGCATATACACTATCTTGCAACTGTTTCAGATGTAAATATATTAAAACAAGCATTTTAACCTCAGATAAATAAAAAAGACACATAGTTAGGCAACTTTACAATTATAAACTGCTGCTTATTCTTATCCATGCTCCTAAAATGCCTTATAATATCTGCTGTCACTGCCTTGGATTATAAGCCGAAAACAGAGTTTTCTTTTTTTAATAGATAATATTATAAACGTGATTTTCTAAGTGTACACAGCCTCTTTACGAAGATAGCAGTATGGCTCAGATGTATGATTTATAGAGCAGAGATTTTAAGCCATAAACTCATCATTGATGTCTTACAGCCAGATTTAATTACCTTCCTGAATTTTGATTATTTTTTCCTTGCTTTAAACAAATCACACATAAAAGTATGCCCACATGATATACAGTTTTTCTTGTTTTTGAAATGTATACAAATAGTCTATTATAAATAAATAAATAAATAAATAAATAAATAAATAAATAAATAATTTATTCATTCCTGGACTTGCTTTCTCAACTCAGTCAAGTCTAAAATGAAAGCAATTATTTTAGAGACCTATATAAAATACATGCTTATTTAGCTGAGATTTGCTTCAAAAACTCAAGTAAAATAAAGAGCTCTGTGTAAAAATGGTAACATTAGTGTTTAATGAGCCTTAATTCATCTCATATATGTATATATATATGCACACACATAATTTCATACACTGTGTAATTCTACAATCTTTACTGTCACCAAAATTTACCTATTTTATCTTGTATTCTACCAGAGTTCTATTACATGGAAATTGTGAAGTTCACAGTAATATAACTGCTATAAGTTGTTAATCACATATAATACATTAAGCATTGTGTTGGGTAATTGGCATTCTTTTATCTCTTTTAATTTAATGAAAATTGTATTAGTTAGGATAGTCAATAATGTATTATGGTAACAAATATAAAATATCAGAAGCCTAAAATAACAAAAATTATATATTGTTATTCACTCTCAATGTCCAAATTTTTCTGCTATTATACTCACTCAAGGATGTAGGTTGACAGAGCTAATAATGACACACTCAAAAGTGGGAAGAAAAACATCATAAATAATACACTGGATCTTATATTTCTCATTCAGAGGTGACCTCCACGAGTTCACTTTTAATCACAAATATTATGGTCATGTATCACTTGAAAAACAAAAACACAGAAGTATAATCCTGTCATGTGTCTGCAAAGAAAACGAGAAATATTTGGTAACAGGAATAATGACTAACCTCTCTCAAAAAAAAATTACAAGAGAGCCGCTACCATCATTTGTGAAATAAAGAAACAGAAGCTCAAAAAAGTAATGTTAATAATTGACATGAAGTCATTAATCCAGTAATACTAAAAACGGAATACTAATCCATTTCTAAAACCTTTATTTTTTCCTATTATTAATATTTTAATTGGAACTTAAAGGTAGAACATTAGACTAATCATCAACAGTTTATGATGCACTATCACCATTAGCAAATAAATGGTGCTTTTCTTAAAGGTACTTATTTGTACAGTGCAATGAATATTAAAAATTTGCTTAAACCAAGAATTAGAGTATTACCAAATATATTCATCTGCATGTCTCTATTCTCCCATTCCCCTGTCTCTTCACCCTCAGAGATAATCACTTTCCCATAGGCCAGACAAGAGCCAATCTTGCAAGCAGACCTTTCTAAGTGCAGCAGTCTCAGGTCTCTTTTCTGCTTACTGTAAAACTAAATTGTATTTAATTTGCATATATCACATTTTCCTTCCTAATATGAATTTATAAATGTCATGAATGATGTTGACAAACCATTAAACAATTTTATATAAATACATTTTCTAGAAGCCACATATAATAGCAAATGAAGTGGGTTTAAGATTTTAGGTTAGGTCTCTGAAATGTACAAACAGAAAGAAGGGGAAAGAGCAAAATTGAAAGAAGAACATGGGCAGGAGGTCACGTCACCTGCATAGCATTCCCAGTCAGCTTTCTAGAGCTAATGACTGATATGACAGAAGAGGCAAACAATCCCAAATCTATAAAATATAATATTGTTAAATTCTTTATTTTTATAACTTATAAATAAGAACATTAATTTCCAATATACCATTGCCCTATTATTTTCTAGTGCTAGAAAACACAACAAAATTTTCAAATGCTTTACACAACGTCATATCAAGGCAAACTATGGCCATATCGAGACATACTCGTGATGTAATACAAGTAAACAAGATGTCAGTAAGTTGTGAGTCTTCCAAGTATATAAAAGCCTTTCAAACTTTTATGGCATAGCATACCTGCTTTCCTTTTTTGAGCTAAAATTTTCTATTCTGTATCACTATATCTATTCCTCTGTCTGTCCTACTCCTAGTCAAGACTCAACTAAGAATCAATCTTTAAAAAAATTAATTTAGTGAGGCTAGCTGAAGAATGATTTAGTTACCTATTTTGAGCTCCCATCATTTTCTTGGAACACTATTTTGATAGATGTATGAGTTTTCTTGTCAGTTATCCCTCACTATGCTGTAAAATCTATAAGAGAGACGTTAGTTTTCTATCACTATTGTAACAATCACCACAGACTTAAAATAACACAAATTTGTTACCTTATATTTCTGTGAGTCATCAGTCTCATTAGCCTAAAATCAAGGTGTGGACAGGACTATATCCCTTCTGTAGGTCAAAAGGACTATCCATTTATTTGTCTGTTCTGGCTTCTGGAGACAGCCCTGTTCCTTGACTCATGGTTCTTCTTCAATTTTATCAGTTAATAACAGTTAGTTGAGTACTACTCACGTTGCGTCACACACTTATTCCATAGTCACATTTCCCTCAGACTTTGAGCTTATCTGCTTTACTCTTTTATTTTCAAGGACTCTAATTATTGTATTGAGCTTTCCTATATATTCCAAAATAATATTCTCAGATCAGCTGATTGGTGAATTTTATCTTCAATAAATTCTCATTTGCCATGTAATGTAACATATTTGTGACTTCCAGGAATTAGGACATAGAAATAGTTGGAGAGTTATTATACTGTCTATCCCAAGGGGCATAAAAATTATCCAGTGTTTTTAATGAGCTCAATAAATATGGTATTGGAAACAATCAAGTTTCAGAACATACTTGTCTGAATCTATTTGGTACTGTGGACAGCATGAGCGATATTAAATGTTAGAACAACTGAAACAGATGACGACTTTTATGTGAACAATACTCAGATCTACCTGACTAATTAGTACAGTCTCTTAAAAGAATTCCTTTAGATTAATTCCTTCAGATAACAGATGAGGAAATTGTATCCCGGACAGACACCGTGATTTTCTCTATGTCCTTCATGGAAACAGGGAGACTCCCCCTCCACTCTGTGTCACATTTTGTAACCTGCTCAACATAAAAGATCTGCTTGAACCCTGATGACTGATGGTCTCATGAAAAAAAAATTATTTTCAGCTTCTTATAACTATATATTTTAGACATACATTATGAGACTGGAGTGGGGTACCAATCTCAGAGAGAAAGTATGTATTTCACCTTTACATTTTTTTGTTTGATTACAGTCTAGTAAACAAGTTAAAGAAAGAAACACATGGCCTCCCAAATAATTGACAGACATTTACAATTAAGATTATTCTTTCAAAATTCAAGTTTTGAATTTGAGGTAAGAAATATCCCTTCAGAAATCTCCCACATTTTTGCTGCATCTACACTATATCTCATTATACTCAGTTAAGTCATCCAGTAATAACTAAAATCCTAAAGTACTTCGCCAAAAATTTAACCAGATACAACAATTTAAAAAGTAGCTAATGAATTTAAGGTAGTGCCTGGCTTCCATTTTTTACACTTGTCAACTAGCCTATCTTTTATTATTTAATTTGTTTCTCAAAGAACTAAATTAGATCTACCATTTGATCCAGCAATTCCACTGCTAGGTATCTACTCAAAGAAAAAGAAATCATTATATAAAAAAGACACCTACACATGCACATTTATTTGCAACACAATTCACAACGGCAAAGATATGGAATCAATCTAAGTGTCCATCAACCAATGAGTGGATAAAGAAAACATGGTATATAGACACCACGGAATACCACTCAGCCATAAAAAATAATGAAATTAAGTTTTTTTTGCAGCAACTTGGATGGAACTGGAGGCCATTACCCTAAGTGAAGTAAGTCAGGAATATAAAACTAAATACTGCAAGTTCTCACTTGTAAGTGGAAGCTAAGCTATGGGTACACAATGATATACAGAGTGATATAATAAATAGCCTATCTTAACAAGCCACTGTCCCTTTAATTTTATCTCCTGTATCCCGTAAAAAGAACCTAAAATTCTCAGGTGAGTATTACTCTTAATGTCTCCAATATTAATAGCTGTGCTTGATGTTTTCT
Organism: Pongo abelii; assembly: GCF_028885655.2. Taxonomy (NCBI): domain Eukaryota; kingdom Metazoa; phylum Chordata; class Mammalia; order Primates; family Hominidae; genus Pongo; species Pongo abelii. The sequence goes on along the minus strand of NC_071993.2, from coordinate 89,761,153 downwards.
TATAGAATTGAAATTCTAAATATATGTTCATAAATAAATGATAAATCCAAATTTGTTACATTGTGTACACGTTGCCACTTTGAAAGTTAGTATTATTTTCAACTTCCAAAGTTTGTAATAATATTTAAAGAGATTCAGACAAACATGACTTCAGAAGAATCTATGAGGAGGCATACATATTCTTTAGCCCTAGATACATAAAATCTTATTTGGTCAGAGAGTTAAGAGTTATAAAGTACTTCTTGAAGCCGAGTCTAAATTTCTTCATTTTGTTACATTAAAAGGCAATAAAAAGGTCTCAGAATTTTAAGTTTTTGAGAGAAAACTACATTCTAAAATTCATGTTTGAGGATTATTTATTTCTCCATAATTTGACTTAAAATGGTTATTTTAATAAATTAAATACAAAATACATAATGTCAAATTATAAGGCAACAGAACAGTTACATATTTCACATCCCTACAAAGATATTCAATACATTGAGTTGTTTATAATAGTGAATAAAGTAGCCAAAGACTAATAAATAGGAGTATTCCTCTGAGAGTCTGGTAAACATATACTGTAAAATCTGCAAAATGTATATGGGAACACCACCAAAAGAATGCATGATTAATGTTGATGATTCGGAGGTTTTCGAATAGATTCATGTGTATCTGCAGTCACCCAACCACACATTCACCCTGTCACCTGAAACTATCACTATTTAACAAAAAAGACTAATGAAACAATGTACTTTCCTGATATATGGCATTGAATAAAATATACCTAGTGATTATATATAGATTTTTATAAGCTGGTCATGGTGGTGCATGCCTGTAGTCCAGCTGATCTGGAGGCTGAGGAAGGAAGATCATTTGAACCCAGGAGTTCAAAGCTGTAGTGCATCACGGTCATACCTGTGAATAGCACTGCACTCCAGCCTGGCAACATACCAAGACCCTGTCTCTAAATAAACAAATAAAAACCAATTAGAAAGCAAAATGAGAAAATTGAGAAAAATAATTTATAGTTAATGTTGCTTCCATCTGAATGAGTAATTTAATAATAAAGTTATTTTGCATAATTAAACATAATTTTTTTAACAGGAAAACAAAAATGAAATCAGAAAAAATGTAAAAATTGGAAATTTTCTGCCTTCCTGATAATTTTTTTTTTTTTTAGAAAATCAGGGCAAAACATTTAGGAATACTTACTATTATTGCAAAAATTTAATATCATGGGTTCAAAGACACTTGAGATATGTACGTATGCACCTTTAATACTTTTCTATTTGTTAAATATAGCTTAGTAAAATAAATGAACTAATAAAAATTCCTAAAAGTTTTACTGAACTATGATTTTTTTTCTTGATGTTTAGATGAAATAATATAATACCTACAAAAAGATACTAAGTGGTGTCACCCTGTATAGCTTGAATAAGGACATTTACTGAAACATTTTTTCATAAAAAATTTTTCATAAAAATAAACATTTGATTACATAATTTATATACCTTTTCCCTCCAGATGTTTCCTTTTTTCCTTCCTTATGCTTGAAATTACTTATAAATGACAGGAATTTTATATGAGTTCTAAAATCAGAATAAGAGGAAGAGTGGAAGACTTAGAAAAAGAAAAAAAAAATGCCAGTTGTGCACTTCTTCACGATGCCTTTTGAAGAGTCTTAGTGATACATTTAAAAGTACGAACAGGCCGGGTACAGTGGCTCAAGCCTGTAACCCCAGCACTTTGGGAGGCTGAGGTGGGTGGATCACTTGAGGTCAGGAGTTGGAGACCAGCCTGGCCGACATGGTGAAACCTCGTCTCTACTAAAAATAAAAAACACACAACACCGCCGGGCGCGGTGATGTGTGCCTGTAATCCCAGCTACTCAGGAGGCTGAGGCAGGAGAATAACTTGAACCCGGGAGGCGGAGGCGGAGGTTGTGGTAAGCCGAGATGGTGCCACTGCACTCCAGCCCGGGCGATAGAGCCATTTCCGTCTCAACAAAATGAATATAATAAAAATTAAAAATTTTTTAAAAGTACAAACATAATTTAGAAATAAAGTTTTGTGTGTGTACCTGTAAATAAAGCTTCTCTAAGAACACCATCATAAAACAATTGCATTTGTTTTCATGAAGAATCCAAGAAATGCACAAAATAAACACTTCTATAAATGCTTAGATAGTTATCTTGATCACAATCACCACTTATTCAGGAACAGATAAGAGATACAAATTTTTAAGATCTAGATCCAGTAGTTATTGAGTTAGCTACTTTCTATCTCAAATTTATCCTACAACTAAACTGATGATCTCCATTCTAAATGTGGCCCATTTAGGATGTTTATTTTAGTGAATAGCCCTATTCTAACTTATTACATACTCCTTTTCCTCCCTTTATTCCACTTCCACTCCCCCATTTGCAATAAATCATACACAGGTACACATATGCAAACACCACACACACATACACACACACACACACGGCTGTGTGTATCTGTGTGCATGCACATTTTTCTTATTTATTTTTCAATCTCTTCACTTGTCTCTAGCTCCACTTTCACCTGCTTAAACTACTATTATCTCTCCATTGGACTATATTGTTAACTGTTTATTTCACCTCTGATGTTAGTTTTCTTCATCAGTCCTTACACAAATCCATTCTCTTCACTATAGCGAGTGATCTGTTTTAGAATAAATCGAATCATGATGTTACTATTTCCGCCCCCTGCCCCTGCCCCCACTGGTCCTGTTACAGCTTTAAAAAATTAATGGTTTCACTTAGAATGAAGACTAAAATTATTATCATTGGCTAACAAACCTTGGTCTCTACATACCTCCTCAGTTTCATCAGCATTTGATTTACATTGGCCTTTATTCATATTGCTATAGTCTGAATATTTCAACTCCCCCCACCCATAATTCATATGTTAAAATATAACCCCCAACGTGATGGTATAAAAAGGTGTGCTCTTTGGGAGATAATTAGGTCATGAAACCACAGCCCTTATGAGTGGAATTAGTGCCCTATAAAAGAGGCCCCGAGAGCTGTCTGTGCCTTCTGCCATGTGAGAGCACAGAGAAAAGACCACTGTCAATGAATCAGGAAGTGGGCCATCACCAAACATCAAATTTGCTAGCACCTTGAACTTAGATTTCCCAGCCTCCAGAACTATGAACAATAATTTTTTTGCTCCTTATAAGCAGTTTATAGTGCTGTGTTTATAGCAACTGTCTGTATCAATGTATAGTGCTATGTTATAGCAACCTAAATGGACTAAGACCAGACTCTTGATCTCACCTTGCTTACTCCTGGTCAGGGAGGCTTATATATTATTCCCTCCACTTAGAATAAACTCCTTGCCCCATTATCTTTCATAGTATCTGGCAGATAGTAGAGACCTTAAAAAATACATTGAAAGACTAAATAATTAAATGAACTGTCACCAAAAGCAATGAATATATCAGCATTTTATACGTGCATTATCAGCTATGCAATGAATTACAGAAAAATCTGTTTATCTTACTAAAGACATTATGACTATTCCATACCCTAGATGATCTATTAGGTCAGTTTAGAGGTTATAGTTTATTTTACATTGTTTTTCTACCTTATATATTTATTCAAAATTTATTGAATATAAATAAAAGGCCAAAAGTTTTACATTTGGTAATAAATGCCCAAAATATATTTTATATAAAAAGTATCAGTTTTTATTAAAATAACTTTGACCCAAGTTTATTCTTTATAAACATCTGTTGTAACTCTCCAATGTAAAGAAGGCAAATTGGTGATAAAGTTATTTTTGTTTTATTTTTTGGGACAGAATCTCACTCTCTGTTCCAGGCTGAAGTGCAATGGTGCAATCTTGGCTTCCTGAAACCTCTGCCTCCTGGGCTCAAGCGATTCTCCTGCCTCAGCCTCCCGAGTAGCTGGGATTACAGGTGCCTGCCACCACACCCAGCTAATTTTTTTGTATTTTTAGTAGAGATGGGGTTTTACCATGTTGGCCAGGCTGGTCTCAAACTCCTGACCTCAGGTAATCCGCCCACTTTGGCCTCCCAAAGTGCTGGCATTACAGGTGTGAGCCACCACACCCAGCCATAAAGTTTGATGAACCTACTCTGACATGTGTTTTTTCATTTATTTTAGAAGAGACTCCTCAAATGACTTTTTATATTAAACCTGTTCAAAACGATTTCTAAACCTCAACTCTGAAAGGATGCTCACCAAATACTTAAATGCACTTCAGAAGTGAAAACAAAGATGTATTTTCTTCCTACTTGCATATAATGAAAGTTAATAATACAATCCTATTGATAAGTATAATTTGCTAATGCATTCAAACACATGTGTTGCCAAAGTTGGTATACATATAGTATTGTGAGAGGAGAGTCTATTTTGATATTTTCTGAGGATAGATTATCATTTTGCCTTTTGTACACGCTTTTCTGTTGCTCTTATATGACTTTAATTTTTAAAAAAGTGTTACTTTTTTTAAAAGTACATACTTTTGTTCTCTGATAGAGCAGTATGTCTTTGTAATTTGGTATAGATTCAGAAAAATATTCCATTTGAAATCTGGGCTTTGAAATCACATAAGCACATAATACTAGATGGGTTTCAGTTATTTTCAAAGCTTACTGAATATGCTTTTCATCCTCTAAGACATTAATTTTTAAAAACCCATCTATTTGTTGACTCTATAAAAGTATGTTAGGAATCTTTAAATTGCAGGATGTCATATTACAATATATTCACTCAAGGTCAACAAAGAGTATTTATTCTTAGTTGACTCCTTCTTGTCTTAAGAACATGGTTGAACATCTTCTGTTTTCAAAGTACTTTATCTTAAGCTTCCAGTTACTTGTCTTAGCAATTCCATCATTGGCCAGTTGTTCATTCTATTAATCATCTCTAATGATGGGATAAGGCTAGAAAAAAGATTCAGAATAACAGTTTCTTTGCAAAGATTTTTCATAATGTATCTTTTAACATTATATTATGGTTTCAATATTTGCACCTCCTCCAAAATTTATGTTGAAACTTAAACATCAATGCAACAATATGAAGAGGTTGGGCCCTTAGGAGGTGATTATGTCATGAGGGCTGTGCACTCTATACCTTATAGAAGGGCTGAAGAGAACTAACTAGGCCCTTTTCCCCTTCTGCTATGTGAGAACACAGCATTCATCTTCTCCAAAGGATGCAGCAACAGGCACCACCTTTGAAACAGAGGCCAGGTCCTCACCAATGAACCTGCCAGTGCCTAGATCTTTGACTTCCAGCCTCCAGAACAGTGAGAAATACATTATGTTATCTATAAATTACCAAGTTTCTGTTTTTGTTGTGGCAGGATGACTAGGGCATGTAAATATGGGTATTACACTCAGAAAACTCATAGATACAAAATTTTCAGTAAATGGAAGATGCTTTTCTTGCTGTTTTAGAATTTGTAAGTTGGCATATCTGTGTATTTTTCTTTATACCAAGGAATGAAGCAGTTGATATGCAAAAATTATTGGTTTTCTGGAATTTAAATTAGCTAGCCGGTGGTAGAGAGATGACAAGAGTTTAGCAACTGCTGAGAGAGAGAGAGATGGTAAACAGAAAAATGAGAATAGAAGAGACTTGAATGAAATCTATTAAAAGAAAATGAAGAATGGAGATAGAATAACATCCACACATGAATGAAAAATAGTAAAAGCTTTTACAAGGAGGAATTTAAGAAAATAGACAAAAAGTTGTAGGAGATAGAGAAAATTTAAAAAAAAGTACAGATACCAAGTGGTTACTGAGTTCCTATTATTTGCCAGATACTTTAATAAAATGCAGCAGAGAAAATCAAAGATGGACAGAAATTTGTAAGAAAAATTGTAGCACACAGAATGAAGTATGTAGAAAGTATTATGAGTGTTCTAAGAAAGAAGTGGCCAATATATCGTGCAGGTTTGTGTATGTTTGCATGTGTGTGTAAATGTTTTTAGACAAGAAAACATTAAGGAATATTGATTAATGATGAAGAAACATTAAATATGCTTTAATTTAAATTGAAAATATAATTATAACATACGAATAACATATATTTATCATTTCTTATGTGCCGGAAATATACTACATAATTTTCTTGAATAACATTAGTTAATCCTAACAGTAATCTAATGAAAAAGTTACTATTATTCTTGATTATGGATAGAGATCAGAGTCTTAGAGACCACTCATCAAAATCGTACGTTAATATTTTCAGGATTTGAAAATGTTTGATCTGATTTCTAAGCTCATGCTCTTAACTACTAGGCCTTAAATATTTATTTTATATTCACACACTGCATGTTTTATCACTTGTTAATCCTCTGTTTCCCTTTTCTTTGTATATATGAATCTATAAGATTTGAATCATAGTTCCTCAAAACTATTTCATTCTTAAAATCTTTTTGTAATCTATTGCAGGTGACACAGACTATTACTACACTCCCACTTTCGTAGTACAAATAACATTCTTTCAACTGCAGCCTGGAGTCAGTCTAAAACACTGTATTCAGGATACAAAACTCATGTAAATGAAAGGCTGACTTTCACAGGACCAACTGCAGGACTTGAGTACATGTGGATTTTGGTACCTATGGTAGGTCCTGGAACCAAGCCCCAAGGATATTGAGGAACAACTGTATTTTCATCCCCAGAACTTAGCACAAAACTGTCATATGGTACATTTAATGAATATATTTTGGAGAAATAGACATATAATAATATTTTATCACAACTTCCATCATTTTCCTAAAGTTCCAGGGGGTGGGGCCCACATCATTGTACTTTTGTGATTCCTACACCACTTATTACTAAGGTAGTAAAATACAATGATTAAGAGTGTGGCAGCATGATAGGGACTGTATTGGATCAGTAGGGCAGTATTAACAATATTGAGTCTTCCGGTCTGTGAACATAAAATGTCTTTCCATTTGTTTTCTTTAATTTCTTTCAGAAATTATTTTTAATTTTTAATGCACTAATCATCAGAGAAATGCTGATACAAATGCAAAAATGATATATCACCTCATGCTTACTAGGATGACCATTATAAAAACAAAGCAAAAACAAAAGACAAGTGTTGGCAAGGATGTGGAGAAACTGGAACCCCTATATACGATGGGAATACAATATGGTGCAGCTGCTATGGAAAACTGAAAAACAAGTTTTTTAATAAACTGAAAACAGAATTACAATATGATCCATAAATCCTACTTCTGGGTATTCATCCAAAATAGTGGAAATCGGGATCTTAAAAAAAATTAGCACTACCATGTTACTACAGCACTATTCACAATAACCAAAGTGTGGAGACAACCTAAATGTTCATTGACAGATGAATACATAAAGAGAATGCAGTATATACATACAGTGGAATATTATTCAGTCTTAAAGAGAGGGAAGAAAATCCTGCAATATTTGACAACATGGATAAACTTTGAAGACATTATGCTAAGGAAAATAAGCCAGTCACAGAGAACCAATACTGCATACTGCATGATACCAATTCTACAAAGTATCTAAAGTAGTGAAACTCACAGAAGCAAAGAATAGACTGGTGCCAGGGGAAAGAATAGAATGGTGCCAGGGGTTGGAGAGTGGGAGAAGTGAGAATATGCTAAACAGCATGTATAGATACTTAGTTATGGAAGATAAAATTTCTAGAAACCTGATGAATAACATTATGGTCTAAAGATAACAAATACAGTATTGTTAAAAACTTTAAAATATTTTTAAAAGGTAGAACCTCTACTTGACTCTTCTTGCAAAAATAAAAAAAGGATTTGGCAGCATGAGCCAGGTGCCTGAGCCATCTTTATGGCTGTTAGATGTAGGATTTGTGTGAAATTAAGCAAGATAGCTTGAAATTTTAACCTTCTGTTTCCACATCTGAAAAACAGGAATAATAATCAAATTTAGCTTGTCAAATTTTGGTGATGATTAAATAGATTAAATAAGATAGTATATACTTGATTGAACATTGATTTCTTATTCCTTTGCCAGAAATCTGGCTCACCCCAGAAAATGCTATTTTTCTGTAGCCCTCTCACTAGTGGTGAATGTTTTATCATATTCTTCCACTACTAGGACCTGAGTTGGGATAGGTCCTGTTTCTTACTCCTTCTTCCCTATTACCACTGCCCTCTTGCTTAAAAACAAACAAACAAAACAAATAAAAAACACTTGGTATCATATCATCAAATTGACTATATTTCCTCTTCCTCCATTCTCTCTTGAATCCTCTCCAAACTCAGTTTCCTTTTCAAGTTTAGGAAAGTTTGGAAAGAGTTTCAATTACTCTTTAAATTTCCAATATTTTAATTAAAACTGGTATCTTTGTCAAACTATATTTATTACATATTAATTCCATGGGGTTCCTCTGATAATCTAAAGTAAAATGTATTCTAAGAAAGAGAAAATTAGAAGGAATGTTGTCCAGTGAACTACTGACACTGCACCCAACCCAGTACGTGAAATGTGTATTCATCACGGACAACTTGTGGAATTCATTAAACAGGACAGCAGCAGTGCCTTTCTCCAGTCAGTGTAAATGTAGTTTTTGAGAGGAGGACATCAAAAATGTGACATTTGAAGACAATCATTATGTGTTTTCTTATTGCTTTGGATTATCATCTGTCTCTATCCAACATAAAACAAAATCCACAAAGATGAGATTTTCATCTGTTTTGTTGTCTGCTATATACACAAGAGGTAGAACAGGGTTGGGCACCTAGTAGCCCCTTAGAAATAAAGCTATGCAATTTTGTATAAAGCTATGTAATTTTGTGTAACTTAAATGTAATAATACATATATTAAGTGTGCTATCTATAAAATACAATGTGTGTGGATGAAAGTATATGGTATAAATATAGAGAAGAATATTTCTAAGGTGTTTGGCACTTACAAATACCACAAACACTAGCTGTTATTAGAAACTGGATGTGAGCATAACAGGTATTACATAATGCTTGCTATACTTGAATGAATGAATAAATGAATGAATGAATGAAAATACTCAGCATAAAGCATTATTAATATTTGTTTATAATGATATATTTTTTTTTCCTGGGGAGATATCATCAGAATTGCATTCCATGAATCCAGCAGATCATGTGTGGACACATCTTGGATACAACCACATAAAATATTGATGACTGTGTTAACAATGTTCTTTTTAAACATTATCTAACTCAAAGCCTTAACAGATCTCATCAGTATTCCAATTGTTCAATGAAGAAACTTAATAAATGCAAACTAGCTGAACAGTCTTCACTGAGCATTTAGCGGGGCAGCCCTTAGGGGCAGTATAGGATCTTACAAGAGTAGGGAACATTAACAGCACGAACTGGGCCACTGATGTCAGGAACAGTCACTGCATTGTGATCCACTAGCATTATAAACAAATACTCAGAAAGGCAGCTAATAATCAGAGATGAACAAAGAAGAGAGGAAATACCTGAAGAAAGCATGAATTCATAGTTTGAGTTTTCTACAAATATTTTTCTAAATAACACACAATCATGGGATAAATACTAATTTGATCTCTAATAAATTACATATATGAAATATAACAAAAATACTCAACATAAAGCATAAAGAATTATTAATATTTGCTTATAATGCTCTAATTTTTCCTGGGGAGATATCATCAGAATTGCATTCCATGAATCCAGAAGACCATGTGTGGATAAATCTTGCATACAACCACATAAAATATTGATGACTGTATTAACAATGTTCTTTTTAAATATTATCTACGTCTAAGCTGAAGAGCTCTCATCAGTATTCAAATTTTTCAAGGAAGAACAATACATATGTAATCTATAATTGCACATATATGAGAGATTCAGTTAGTGATAGCCCATGATGTGACAAATTACACATATACGTATGTGTGTGTATGTGTGTGTGAGTAAATTTTTAGAGATTCACTTAGTATTTTGTCTATACATATAATTTACCTAGATTTCTTGTTTTCCTAACAGGATGCAAAAAAGGTACGCTGTGGGGTGGATAATATCTCCTTACTAAATATTTATTGACTGATTTTGTCCCCACGTCATTGACCAGTGTCATGTAAATCAAACTCTCATTACCTATTTTTGAATTGTTGTTTGAACTCCAGCTACTATCCTCAAAGCTCACCAACTTGCCCTTCTAGCTGAGGCATTTTACCTCTCAATCTACTTTTTATTCCATGCTTATTTATTTCATTAATCACAGATTGGGTCATTCTGCCAAGTCCTGAGGAAAACATAAGTAAATGAGACAGTCTCTGTTCAGGATTTTATAATCTAACCATGAAAACAAACATTACATGACATATTATAAATGGAAAGATGGACATTAATTTTGATTGGGTGTCATCAATATTAACATTGGAGAACAATATATAAATTAGTATCAAGTAATAAGTAGAATTTTAGTAAAATCTGGAACGATAAACTTTTGTTAAAATTTTACATTATAAAATAACAGGACAGCATGTGGCTACTGCATTTCAAGCTGAGATAACAGATTTGCTCTCAGATTTCCCACAGAATAGTTGAACCACAATGAGAAAGCAACTTAAGTTCCCTGCTTCTTTATAGTTCCCTTATCTCTAAACTAGGCATAATAACAGTGAAATACTAATAATTATTGTTATAATCACAAGGACCCTATGGAGTACTTGTGAACATTAAAGAAAATAATCTATATAAATGGCTTAATTAATAAATTCTAAATAAATGTTAGTGGTTATTATTAGTGACTGATGCTTACACATAAAATGACTATTGATATGATTCATAATTTCAAGAGACTTGTTGAGTGGTGTATTAGTCTGTTCTCACGCTGCTAATAAAGACATACCTGAGACTAGGTAAAATATGAGGAAAGAAGTTTAATGGACTTACAGTTCCACATGGCTGGGGAGGCCTCACAATCATAGGGGAAGAGCAAGGGACATCTTACATGGCAGCAGACAAAGGAGAGAATGATTACCAAGCAAAAGGGGTTTCCCCTTATAAAACCATCAGATCTCTTGAGACTTATTAACTACCAGAACAGTACTGGAGAAACAGCCACCATGATTCAATCATTTCCCACCAGTTTGCTTCCACAACACATGGGAATTATGGGAGCTACAATTCAAGATGATATTTGGGTGAGGACACAGTAAAACCATATCAAGTAGGTAGGAATTATGTGTATGAAATAAGTAGGAACATTACTTAATGTTATATGAGAAGGCACTAAATACAATCAGTGGCAAAAAATGAACCCTACAAGCAATCAATCAAGAACAACTTCTAGGAAGGAGGGAGAAAGAGAGAGAGAATGAGTATTGTTGTAAACTGGAGTTCCACAAAGGAAATTGAGCTTATAAATGAGCCCTGGATAGACGGATTATGAGAAAGAAAAGGGCAAAGAGAGAGGGTACAATAAGAAAAGCAAAAAGTCTTTAAAACAATATAGACAGAAGGAAATAAAAATTTAACATTCCAATAATAGAAAAGAATACAATGTGAGTAAACAATTGGTGTATGTTGAGAAATTCTGGGAAATAATATGAGTAGGCAAAGCAAGACTATATCACAAAAGGGCCAAGAAAGCTAAGATGTGGACACAACCCAGTAGATAGTGGAAGACAAGTTAGAAGATACTTGAGAAAAGTACTGTTTTAGGAAATAGAGATTAGCGGTTCACTATTTTATTAATAGCTGAAAGAGAGAAGCTGAGTCACTTCAACTTCTGCAGTAAGCAAAGCCACAGTAAGCAAAGTGGCCTTTAAATCCATGGGGGAATGTATTATCTCACTCTCATGGTGCATATCTATCATGGGTAGGTGAAAGCAAGGGAAGGAGAGATCCACTCCATCTTGTCACTCAAGGATAAGGACTGACTGAGGCATTACCTTTTATAGCTGAACCATCTGTGATACATATCTTCCTGAGTTGTTTTGGCAGAAGAGAGAGAAAATGAAGAATTTCACGTAGATTTTTGTTGCATCAGCCCAACAATAATACGTCATACTTGCTTATATTTCAGTGCTCAGAGATAGTTATACAGTCCTGCCTAATAGGTGAATATTTAAACGACTCATCAGAACAAACTGAATATTTGCAAAATATAACTGTTTCCTACAAATGCAATGTGACAAAGGTGTAAAATTGTTTATTTATTTCACAAATGCATATGGAACAACAAATGTGAACTAAGCTACAAGATTTCAATGACAAAAAAAAACCACACCTACCTTCCCAGTTCTTATACGCAAGGAATTTAATGTCAAATTCCAATTTTCATTGAATAATCTAGGACTAAGCTGTCCTAGGAAAAGGGAGTAAATGTAGATAGAAAATGACATATTCCCTTGTACTGCCCCATTTATCTCATCAGTCATTCTGCTTTGAAGGAATTATCTGGTCACATTTTATCTTCTATTCACATCTGCTACTTTCAGGACCTTTCTTTCCCTCCTCTTTCTTTGAGATTTTCAGTTGCTGCTCTGCCTTGTCTTCTGTGTCCATTCTTAACTCCAATCTTGGGACTCAGCTGGAGTCACAGATGCTTGCATCTGAGCCCTCTGCATTGCTCAGTGACTAAGGCAACTGAATTAGGGCAGGGACACCTGGAATAGCTCAGTTCTCCACAGCAGGTGGGGTCTGATAAAAGCCATATGCCTAAGACCCTGCAGTATCAAAGAACTAAGATTCGCAGGCATACCTAACTGGCACCTATCTCTATTGCAGTGTTATGGGCTACATTGTGTTCCCCAAAAATTCATATATTCAACCTCTATCCCCTAGTAACTCAGAATGTAACTATATTTGGATATAGGGCTTTTGAAGAGATAATTAAGTTAAAATGAGTCTCTTAAGGTGAAACCTATAAGAAGATACTAGGACACAAGGAGAGACATCATGGGTGTGCCTGTACAGAAGGGCAACAATGTGAAGAGGCAGCAAGAGGGTAGATATTTGAAAGCCAAGAAAAGAGGACTGTGAGGCAACCAGCTCAACTAGTACCTTGATCTTGGATAATTCCAGTCTGCAGAAGTGCTTAAATTTCTGTTGTTTAAGCCACCTAGTCTGTGGTATTTAATTATGGCATTCCTAGTAAAAGGACAACTTTTATCTCTGTTTCCAATGAACATTTCAATCCCATGGTAGGAAAATGACAATCTGCCTAATCTCTGCCACCTCCTAACAAAAATCTTGTTTTATTAAGAATAAAACAAAACATATTTTATATATTTCTCTTATAATTTTATTAATGTCTGAGGTACCAGAAAATGACACATAGGTATTGTATGCTTTGCCTTATTTGAACTCACGATAACCCTATGAGATAGGTAGTACCATTTTCCTCATTTTATAAACAAGAACAGATGACTTAGATCAAGTAACTTGACTCTGATAACACATAGGTTAAGTAGGAGAGCTCATTCATCTAACACGGTTACCTTTCATGACAATGATGATGAAAACAGCTAACAGAGTATCCATGTGACCATTATTTATCTAAACCCCTTACATTAAATAATTGAACATTCATAATATTCCTATAATGTAAGTATTCCTACTAGCCACGTGTTATAGACAAGGAAATTTAAGCAAAGAGATATTGAGTAATTTACTATAGCCACAGAGCTACAGTTTGGAGCCAGGATTCAGATCTAGGCAGTCCAAACTGAAGGTGTGTATTTTTAACCACCACATTCTGCTGCTTCTCAAAGTTCGGAGTAGGTATATTAGGATCTGGTAATGGCTGCTGAGGATATTTTAAAACTTAGGTAATGACTTCTGCTATTGTATACTTTTAGAAAACTGGATTGAGATCAAAACTGTCCAGTACACGCTATTTTGTTACCTTTGGATTCTTTAATACCAAACCTTGTGTGATTGGGGTCATAGCACAGCATGTATGATCGTCATTGCTGCAAATGGATAACTATACACATCTTAAAAGCACCAACTCAGTGTTATTCAAATTTCCTGAAATTTCCATATGCCTCTCAAGTTCCTTAACTTGAAAACTCAAAATTCTTCCTGCAAACATTTTCTGATTATCTCTACTCCAAAATGTTTTATCAGTTAATCAATTAGTTAATTAAATTTTTAATTGGCAAATAATTGTGCACATTACATATTTTGGGGTACCATGTGATGTTTTGATATACATTTACTTTGTGAAATGATTAAATATGCTAATGCACAAATTTATCACCTCATAAACTTGTCATTTTATGGTGAAAACATTCAGAATCTATTCTTTTAGTAATGTTGAAACACACAATGCAATATTATTTATTATTGTCACCATTGTGTACAATAGATCACTGAAGCTTATTCCTCCTCTAACTGAATTGTTATAACCTTTGATCAACATCTCCTCTTTCCCATTTCATTGCTCACTGCACCCACCAGCTTCTGGTAACCACCAACCACATCCAGTGGATAGCAAGTTAAATAATAGGAAGTTAGAGAAAGCAGACAGTTACAAAGGATATGATGTTATTTAATTGTTCAGAATATATCAAATGTGTTTATTATAGGATACAGCCCCTTATGGAAAAATAAATGAGAGTGGGGAAATTTCAAAATCAGACAAAAGTAAAAAGTACTATGTTCACCAGAAGATGGAGTAGAAGTCTGGTAGGGAGACACTCAGAAAAGGTCAGTAAAAGAACCTCTGAGAAAAAGAAAGTTGCAGGAAAGGTAAATCAATAATGCTGTTTGCTGAAATGCTACAAAATTATAGTACTTGTCTAAGGAAGTAGTTACTGGAAGCCATAGAGAGTGCACTTTCAGTATAGTCACAAGAAAAACCAAATTGAAGAGCTTAAGGGAATTGGTGAAGAAGTGGTAGCAACAGATACAAAGATTTGACAGAATATCCAACTAAAGAAAAACTCTATTATGAATTGTATAAGTCACTGATGACTCAGAGCCAAGCAAGTTTATAATTACATTTTTGCTCAACTTCAATTTCTATGAAAAACATTTACAATGAGTTCTGCTTTTTCATACAATTAGAATGTGGGCATTTTTCAATCGTTCTAAAATTTTCAGGTTATTAGAACCACAAAGACAAGCATCCACCTTACCGGATATTATTGATTTTATATGCATTGCCTGTTCTCTGAATTAGACCTTTTATTTCTTTTCCCTGTCTCATCAGGACAAATAAGAACATCTGGGCCAGGTGCAGTGGCTCACACCTGAAATCCCAGTACTTTGGCAAGCCAAGGCGGGCGTATCATGAGGTCAGGAGATTGAGACCATCCTGGCTAACACGGTGAAACTCTGTCTCTACTAAAAATACAAAAAATTAGCCGGGCGTGGTGGTGGGCACCTGTGGTCCCAGTTACTCAGGAGGCTGAGACAGGAGAATGGCATGAACCCTGGAGGCGGAGCTTGCAGTGAGCTGAGATCGCACCACTGCACTGCACTCCAGCCTGGGCGACAGAGTGAGACTCCGTCTCAAAAAAAAAAAAAAAAAAAAAAGAACATCTGAGTACCAATACTGGGATACTAAGTTACCTCAGAAATAACATCCTTGGGTAAGGGGTATGGGTGTGGTGGGGTGTGTGTGTGTGTGTGTTTTAGCAGAAAGAGAATCTTCTAAGTACAATGAAATGGGCTTCTATTTATCAGTACCTTTTTTCTTCTCTTTTAGTTCTGTTGCTTTCCAGGATATACGCATGGCTTTAACAGAGTCTATTACTGGAATACAGAGAAGCTATTGAAGTAATCCTTCAAGGCATAAGGTCAGAACTTAGAGAAGTCACAGAGTTTATATTTCTGAACCTGATTAACCAGAAAATTGTTCTAAAGCAAGAAAAGATATATGCTTTCAAACTGTTATCCTACAACCAAATCCATTTTGAAGGCACGAGGATCCACAAGATTACTCACCTTCAGAAAAACAGGAAGATAAGAAATGCTGGTCTTGGTACAACCTAATGAAAAGACACAGCTGACATTTCATATGAAGATAAAATTGAGATTGTTTAGAAAGAATTTATTGGAGTTAACATTGAAAGTAACAATGGTATTTCTTGTCATCCCTTTCTAAATGGCATATATGGTATGTAATCTAGAAAATGTACATATACATGTAGTAGCTTACAAAGCTTCCAATAAAAAAGACAAAGTCTCAGGATTTTGCCATCTAAGAAAAACAATGTAGTTACTATTAAAATTTGAATTTAACCTCTCAGAATAAAAATAGTCCAGGTTTTTGTTTATTTCTTTGCTTTTCCAAGATGGTTGACTGACATTGGATGCTAGTTCTCAGAAAGATCAAAGTTACAGGTGGATGGTAATGACCGAATGGAAAACAGTCAGATGAGAGCCAGGACTCTTTCTGTCAGAGAACCCACAGAAAGAAGCTTGGGTACAGAAAAAAGAAAGCAGGAAGAGTCTGGCAGAGATTGACTCCCAAGGAACTTAGAGACCCCAAAAAAAAGTATAGCTGGGGGTGCTTCTCTGTTTCCCTCACGCTGGCAACAACCTGCTAACCATAAAATTATTAGAGAGTCCTTCTACCCTCACAATCCTGGGTAATGTGTCTGTGGCAATTTGGAAAATTCCCAAAGACAGGAATCTGTGTTGTTAGCTCACACAGGGGTACCCACACTCTTCTCAGGCCTGAACTGAGATGTCAAGTGCCGTACTATTGTGCACACATAGTGGGCCACTGCTGTGCCATTAGAACCTCAGCCATTGAGTCACCACATCGCAAGATTCCCTGCAAACATACCCCATAACCTGTTCTGACATCCACAATCAAAGAGAAACACAGAGTCCCTGAGGAACTGTGGATCCCTGCTAATGTAGCCCTCAGTGTGGCCTACCCCTGGGGAATGGGGGTTCACAGCCCTCCAAAGCCTGCCTTGAGAGAAAGGAAATGTAGTGTGACACAGATCACTGAAGGGAGTGGCACCGGCAGCCGGGAATGGATATGGAGAGGTAGTCATCTTCTGCTCCTCCCATCTACTCTTGCAGACACAGCAGAGAATCTACCAGATAAGGGCCATCCCTTGTGAAATTGGAGTGAATTTTTCCAGGGTTTTTCACAACAGCTACACCTCCATTCAAAGTGAGCCCCTGCCACAGAGGCTTTCATGGAGGGTGAGACCCATCTCTTCCCTTCTTTACAAAGAAATAGTGTCCCAGCAACTGAAGGCAGACAAGCTACAAAGTTGCCTGTCATGAACTTGGGAAAGAGGATTTGCCCTGAGCCCATTTTGTTGGTAGCTGCTAGAGGGGCATACCCATGGTCTCCAGCTGCACTATGGCCAGGAGTCAAAGGACAATGTATATTTAAACTGAAGGTCATGAGCAAAATGCAACAGTGGCATCATGGGGAAGCAGATCACATTCCTGCCTGCCCAGGATGAGGACCTGGTATAGGCCTCCAACCCCCTTCCATTGAAACATCGCCACAGCCCAACAAGATCTCCACCAGCTAACGCTTGTCAGGGTGGGTGCCTCCAGTCATTACTGAGCTACCAGAGAATGAGCAGGTTCTTATGCTTAAGTGACATCACTGGACTGGAGAGTAAACTGCACCATCAAATGGAATACTTGTTCTCAGAAAGGCTATTCACAGGGCTAGTGAATAAGATAAGCTTCCTGAGACCTCTGTACTCTCAGCCTCACAAGAGATAGTGTCAGCTGACACATCTAACACATCACAAAAACAGGCAACATTTAAGAAAGCCTCCATACAAAGATTATCCACAATCAAGGAACCCATACAGAACTTTGGCACACTGAAAGCCCTCCAAAACAAAGCATATCATATACATCATAACATAACCCACAGTCATTCCCTAAAAGAAAAATAAAAAATAAATAAATTTAAAGCTTTACCTAAATGATAGAAAATTCAAAAATAAGAAGTGATGTCTCCTTTAGATGAGAAAGAATCAGTGCATGAACTCTAGCAGTACAAAAAGGTAGAGTGTTTTTACATCTCTAAAGGATTGTACTGGCACTCTAACAATAGATTCTAACTAAAATGAAAATTCTGAATGACAGATAAATAATTCAAAATACGTAATGCAAGGAATCTCAATCAGAAAAAATGATGAAGGATATAAAAGGCAAAATAGCTGTATAAAAAATAGAACTTCATGAATTGAAAAAGTAACTAAAGGAATTTCAAAACATAATTGAAAGCTTTAACAATACACTAGACCATGCAGAAGACTGGTTTTTTGAATTAGCCCTGTCAGACAAATATAAAGAAAAAATAATCTTAAAAAATGAACAACTCCTTCAAGAAATATTGGATTATGGAAAGCAACCAAATCTATACTTAGAGGAATTCTTGAGTAAGAAGAAAAGGAAAGAAACGTGAAAAATATAACTGAGGAAATAATTGAGGGAAATTTTCCTCATCTTGTCAGAGAGGAGGACATTCAGATAAAACAATTAAGAGAACATCTGTAAGATATTATACAGATGAACATTACTAAAGCATAAATTTATCAGACTATCCAAGGTCAATACTGAAGAAAAAAATCTTAAGCAGTAAGTGTCAAATTATCCATAAAATGTAGTCCCATCAGACTAACAGTGGACTTCTCAGCAGCAACCTTCGAAGCCAGAAGAGATTAGAGGTCTATTTTGAGTCTTCTTAAAGAAAAAAAAATTATAATAAATGGCAGCCAAAATTTTTATATCCTACTAACCTTAGCTTCATAAACAAAGGAGAAAAAAAGTATTTCCCAGACAAGCAAATGGTAAGGGAAATTTTCACCCATAGACTGGTCCTTCAAGAAATCCTTAAAGGACTTCTAAACATGCAAATGAAAGGACAATAATTGCTACTAGAAAAGCACATATAAGTACAAAGTTCACAGATCCCATGAAGCAATTACACAATTGAATATACAAAGTGACTAGCTAACAACATGTCAGGAACAAAACCTCACATGTCAATATTAATCTCAAATGTAAATGCCCTAAATGCTCCACATAAAGATATACATTCACAAATTGGATGAAAAAGCAAGACCCAACCATCTGCTGCCCTCAAGAGACTGACCTACCGTGTAATGAAATCCATAGCCCCAAAGTAAAGGGTGGAGAATGATGTACTACACAAATAGAAAACAACAAAGATCGGTGGTTGCTATTCTTATATCAGATGAAACAGATATTAAATCGAGAAAGGTAAAAAAAAAAAAAAAAAGACAAAGAAGGATATAATTCAGCAAGATTTAACTGTCCTAAATATATGCACCCAACACTACAGCACCCAGATTAATAAAAACAACTAGACCTAAGAAAAGAGATAAGAAAGTCATACAATAATAGCTGAAGTATTTAACAACTATGAATTATATAATCTGTCTGGTGACAGCACCAGATAGATTATCAGGGCAAAAGAAAACTAACAAAGTAACTCCAGACTTAAATTGAACTCTTGATCAAATGGATGTAATAGACATCTACAGAAAATACCATGCAACAACCACAGAGTATACGTTTTTCACATCTGTGCATGGAACATTCTCTAAAATTAACCAAATACTTGGACTTAAGGCAAGCCTCAATAATTTCAAAAAAATCAAAATTATGTCAATCATCTTCTCAGATAACAGAGGAAATAAAATTAGAAATATATATCAGCTGGGTGCAGTGGCTCACACTGGTAATCCTAGCAGTTTGGGAGGCTGAGGTGGGTGGATCATTTGAGGCCAGGAGTTCAAGACCCACAAGGCCAACATGGTAAAATCCCATCTCTATTAAAAATACAAAAATTAGTCGGGTGCTAGTGGTGCAATCCTATAATCCCAGCTACTCAGGAGACTGAGGCAGGAAAATCGCTGGAGTCTGGGAGGCGGAGGTTGCAGTGAGCTGAGATAGCACCACTACACTTCAGTCTGGGTGACAGAGTAAGCCCTGTCTCAAAATAAATAAATAAATAAATAAAGACATATCAGGAGAAACTCTCAAAACCACACAAGCACGTGGAATCTGAACAACTTGGCTACTGAATAATTTTAGGCTAAACAAGAAAATTAAGGCAGAAATAAGAAAAAGTTGAAATAAATAAAAATAGAAATACAACTCACCAAAACCTCTGGGATACAATGAAAGCAGTGTTAAGAGGAAAGTTTAAAGCACTAAATGCCTACATAAAAAAGATAAAAATATCTTAAATTAATGATCTAATATCACACATCAAGGAACTAGAAACATAGGAACAAACCAAACGTAAAGCCAGCAGAAGAAATAACAAAAATCAGAGCAGAACAAAATGAAATTGAGACTGTAAAAACCAAACAAGAGATTAACAAAGCAAAAGTTGTTTCTTTGAAAGGATAAATAAAATTGATAAGACTGCGATTTAAGTTAATCAAGGAACAAAAAGAGAAGATTCTAATAAGCACAACCAGAAATGGTAAAAATGTGGTGTTACAACCGATACCACAGAAATACAAAATATATCCAGAGAGTAGTCTATGTAGATTCTCAGAGAGTAATCGTGGTAGACTATGAACATCTCTATGATCCAAAACGAAAAAACCTAGAAGAAATGAATAAATTCCGGGGAACAAGTAACCTGCCATGATTGAACCAGGAGAAAATTGAAATCCTGAAGAGACATATAACGAGTTATGAAATTGAATTACTAATAAAAAATCCATTTTCCAAAAAAAGCCAGGACCAAATAGATTTATAGCCAAATTTTACCAGACATAGAAAGAGCTAGGACCCATCTTGTATGAACTAATAAAAAAAATTGAGGAGAAGCGACTCCTCTCTAACTCATTCTATGAAACCAGTGTCATCCTGATACCAAAACCTAGCATTGAACACATACTCGCAAAGAAAACTACAGGCCAATATCCCTGATGAATAGACACAAAAATCTGCAACAAAATGCCAGTGAACCAAATCCAGCAGTGCATCAGAAAGATAAGTTGTCACAGTCAAGTGGATTTTATTCCAGGGATGCACAAATGGTTAAACATATGCAAATCAATAAATGTGATTCACCACATAAACAATTTTAAAAACAATAGCCATATGATCACCTCAATACATGCAGAAAAAACATTCAATAAAATCCAATATCTCTTTATGATAAAAACCCTCAACAAACTAGGCATTGAAAAAAACATACTGCAAAATAGTAAGAGCCATCTATGACAAACCCACCCACAACTAATATCATACTGAATGGGAACTGTAACAAGACAAGGATGGCCACTCTCAGCAATCAGGCAAGGAAAATAAATAAATGTCTTCCATATTGAAAAAGAGGAAGTCAAATTACCTCTGTTTGCTAATGACAATCTTACACCTAGACAACCTTGATATTTCCCCCAAAAGATTCTTTTACCTGATAAACTACTTCAGTAAGATTTCAGGATACAAAATAAACGCTTGAAAATCAGTTTCATTTATATGGATCAACAACACTCAAACTGAGAACCAAATAAAAATCTCAATTTCATTTACAGTAGACACAAAAATAAAATATCTAGAAATATATTTAACAAAGGAGACCAATGAGGTAAAAGATGTCCGCAACAAGAACTATAAAACACTGCTGAAAGAAATACTACATGACAGAAACAAGTGGAAAAATATCCCATGATCATTGTTTGGAAGAATCAACATCATTAAAATGACTGTACTGCCCAAAGTGAGCTACATAGTCAATATAATTTCTATCATAGTACCAAATTTGTTATTCATAAAATTATACAAAAAAAAATTCTGAAATACATATGGAACCAAAAAAAGAGCCTTAATAGCCAAAGCAATCCTAAGAAGAAAGATAAAGTTGGGGGCATCACATTATCTGACTTTATACTATAAGGCTATAATAAAAAACAAACAAAACTCAGCATGGCATTGGCATAAAGATAGACACATAGATCTATGGACACAATAGGGAAACTAGAAAATAAAACCACATATGTATAACCACGGTGTTTCAACAAACCTGACAAAATTAAACATTGGAGAAAGGTCACCCTATTCAATAAATGGTGCTAGGAAAACTTGCTAGCTAAATGCAAAAGAAAGAAACGTCACTCCTATCTCTCACCATATGCAAAAATTAACTAAATGAATTAAAAATTTAAATTTAAGACCTAAAACTATAGAGATCATAGAATAAAACCTAGAAAAACCTCTTTAGACATTGGCCTAGGCAAATTTTATAAATAATACCTCAAAAGCAAATGCAACAAAAACAAAAGTAGACAAATGGGACTTAATTAAGCCAAAGACTTTCTGTACAGCAAAAGAAACAACTATCAGAATAAACAGACAACCTATAGTATGGGAGAAAATATTCGCAAGTAATATATCTGACAAAAGATTTATGTCTGGAATCTATAAGAAAAACAAATCAACAAGAACAAAACATATAATTCCATTAATAAATGAGGAAATAACATAGACACTTCCCAAAAGAAGAAATGGAAGTGACCAACAAACATACGAAAAAACATTCAACATCACTAATCATTAGAGAAATACAAGTTACAACAAAAATGAGACACCATTTCATCCCAGTCCATTTGGACTCTTTATTATTATATATATCCTCAAAATCAAAACAAAATAAACCACAACATAAACGCTGCACGCATCTTAGTTTACTTAACTGTGGAAAATATATTCGAACAATGGCTATGTTTTACGTATCTTTTTAAATCTCTCATAACATACAATTTTGCATAGGGTCCTGCTTCCTCGGCTTTCCAAGAATACCTGCTTCCTAGGTTCCCCACACTCAATTTGGGATCAGGGCACATGTCCCAATTCAAATAAAATTTTCAGGATCACTAATGCATTAAACGATAAACTCAATATAAATCCTAATTTTATTATTTTTTTTTTTTAAAGTCAGAGTGTCATTCTTGTTGCCCAGACTGGAGTGCAATGGCATTGTCTCGGCTCACTGCAACCTCTGCCTCCAAGGTTCAAGCAATTCTCCTGCCTCAGCCACCCAAGTAGCTGGGATAACTGGAGCCTGCCCCCATGCCCCACTATTGTTTTTTTTTTATTTATTTTTTATTTTTTTTATTTTTAGTAGAGACAGTTTCACCATGTTGGCCAGCTGGTCTCAAATTCCAGACCTCAGGTGATGCACCCCCCTCCGCCTCACAAAGTGCTGGGATTATAGGCGTGAGCCACCCCTAATGCTTTTTTATCAGGGCAAAATAACAAAATGATACACCATAAACTATAAATTTATTATGTACTCTAATTTTCTAGTAGCTCTATCAGCTACATTCTGACTTTTTAAACATAAAACAATGCTATCAGCCTCATTTTTGTTACTAGTACTTGCTTAAATCTACAATCATTAACCAAATGAAATGTCCATTATGGAATTGGCCATCTACAAATTTTATTGTTTCGTCTAAAACCATTCCAGCATTTGAAAGAGAAATTTTTAAAGATTCAAAATTCAGCCAAAGTTTTCAAGTAAAAAATATTGTTATATATTATTAAAAGTAATAATCATATAATAAGTTGTCCTGATACATAATTTCACACAAAAGGATAATAATAGAATATTCAATTTTAGGATAAAGCATTTATTTAAAAAGCAATCCATTTTTTTCTTCTAACTCCCTTATGTTTAATTAAAAAAATACATAGAAAAGCAGAATAAATTGTTCTTAATTTAAAATCCAGAAGTGTACTATTCTTTAATATGGATAGTCTGAGGATAGCTTAAACACATTTTCCTTCATTTTTCTCTGAAGCTCCTATGTATGTAAAATCATAATAAGCTAATGTAACCAGTAGATTACCTATAACAAGTGTTATTTTCCTTTTGACTTTTTCTTGCTTGTCTCTCTTCTGTTTACTACCATCACCACTGCCTTCTTTGAACCTAACCATGTACCTGCAAACCTAAAAATTTGGATAAAAATATTTCTTCAAGTTATTCATGTCACATATTCCAGTTTAGTGCTAGTTTGTGTTAGCCATTATTTACCTAGTCCTGATTTCAGCCCTGCATGGTACAGGCTCATGATTTTATATGGATTAAAAGAAAGGAATTATGAAAATCATTTTCTGACATACATAACTGAATGAATGAATAACACTAATGTCAAAGAGTCTCTAAGGGAGGTTTGAAAGAGATAAAGGACTCGGAGGAGTCTGGGTTCGGTGGCTCAAGCCTGTAATCCCAGCACTTTGCGAGGCCGAGGAGGGATCACCTGAGGTCATGGGTTCAAGACCAGTCTGGCCAACATGGTTAAAACCCATCTCTACTAAAATACAAAACAACAACAACAACAAAAAAAAATAGCCAGGTGTGGTGGTGGGCACCTGTAATCCCAGCTACTTGGGAGGCTGAGGAAGGAGAATTACTTGAACCTGGTAGGTGGAAGTTGCAGTGAGCTGAGATCACTCCATTGCCCTCCTGCCTGGGAGACACAGCAAGACTCTGTCTTGAAAAAAAAAGAAAGAAAGAAGTGGGAGGAGACCTAAAGAAAGACAATGCATCATTACATCTGGAGGCACATTGGAGAATACAAGCATGGAAGGAATAGTGAAATATATACACAATTAGAAAATTGATAAAATGCTATACAAAAAGTAAGTTTATCTGCCATACTTCCCATTCCTTCAATATTCCTAAGAACTGAGTCACTTCCAAGAGGAGAAACCCTATAAAGCTTTCTAGCTGTGAGTATAGGGGAGTCATCTGTGTTCATATAGTACATTAAAGTCATCCCCACAGTGCTGTATCACTTGGCGAGTATGAAATTCCACTAGGCTTCAGAAAGTTGACTATGTGATGTCCAATAATGACCTGATAATCTCATATTAGAGTCAATGCAAATATATTTATAAGACTAAGAGCTATAACAAGCTTATGAAGAAAACCAATTTATAGCATTACAGGTTAAACCAGAAGTGATTTCCTCTGTTAACTAAAATTACATTACTAAAAAGTCATGGTTCATGGATGTCTAATGCGAAAAAAGACAGACAGTGAATACTTTCCTGCTCAGTGTGAACACTAAATAAGAATGAAAATAGAATGCCTTATTATATAAAGTAATACCAATACATTGATTTCCAATCTACTCCTCTGGCACAATTTAAAATGCGTTCTTGAACTATAGAGTCACGACTCTTTTTCATTTCAATGTGTTTTCCTTCAAAATAGCAGTTATTTATACATACTGCTTTTAAAAATCATTTTTAGGCTGCAGATTTGCAATCTCCATAAATGTCAAAGATGTGAAGTTAAATTCAGATGCACTTGAAGTAAACACTGTGTTAACTAGCAGCAGTGTTCCAGAGATTATGCTGCCAATTTTATGAAAGGGAATACTATTGTGAATTATTTTGCAAATCCCAAAAGAAGTTTATCCCTCACATTATTGAAGACTGAGAATGACTTAATATATGCACAACTTGAACACTGTTTGTGAAAAAGCCAAACCAATTCATCTATCTTCTGATCAATCAGTTTAGCCAAGCAAAGCACAAAATAAATGCACATCCTTTGCTGCCATTAAGAGTAACCAGTTTGCTTGTCTGTGCACCATGAATGCCAAACAAATCTTGATAAGAACGATGAAAAGTTAAAAGAAAAGAAAGACAGGAAAGAAATAAAACTCAATTTTCTTGAATAGGAAATTTCTAGGGAGGAAACATTTTCCATTTTTGTCTTCTATCAAATTTAACATATTATATATATCCTAACTCTCATGATAGGCTATTCTAAGACAGATTCTGCCAATATTGAAATACCTAAGACAGGCACAATTGGACCATTGCAAACATCATGTACTAAATGGATTCTAAGGAACCTGAAAATTAATGAATCTTTCTAAAATGACAGACTTACTGTTAGGGGAAAGCTCAAGAAATCAAATACCAAAATACCAAATATTTTTTATTTTTCTATTCTTTCCAAAGAAAGAAATAGTGGGGGATAAAATAACGCAATGCCCAGTTAAAGTGCCAACACCAAAACAACTTATGGCTGCTACTTCCGACCCTATCGGGGGGTCAAATTTTGTTGTCTTTTGTATTTCTACCTTTGTTTGAGAACTTTGTTTGCATATAGTCAAAGGTTAGTAAATACAATTTAATATTGTTTCCATAGCAATTAAGCATTTACCTAGTTAGAATAAGCATTCAAACAGAGGTTTTGCATTAGATTTTCTACTAAACTGTATTCCTTCTACCATACTGCAATCTTTATTAAGAAACAAAGGACATCTGATTTCACTTTTCTAAGCTTATTTTAGTTAAGGTTAATTATTACATGGAGATACTAACCTTTCAATAATAAACTACAAATTAGCACTATTCATCTCTATAGTAATGTTTTCAATGTAATAACAAAAATCCTGGCTTGCTCTAAAGGTCAAGCTAAAAGCAACCTTACCATCATCATACTGGCCCAAGCAGATTTCAAAGAGAGAGCCCAGGATGGTCCCTGAAGCTAAACATGTCCAGAGATAAAACTGTCGAAACATCTTCTGTCAAAGTTCACTCGAAGCTGATCTGAAATAAGAGGTAGAAAGAAACATTTGACATGTTCATTAATCTGTTATAGGTAAACACAATTGTCACAGCACAGAAAAGCCTTAATGACTTCATAGTTAATTACCTGTGCCACATTATCCATTAACAAAGTAACACACTGGTTTAATGCACTGGAACTGTTTATCAACATAAATTTGCAGACAAGTCATCTCTAAGGAAAGACATCTTCTGTTATTTAATTTGCCAGCAAGTAGGTTGAGAAGTTAACATACTAATATCAGAAACACATTCTTTAAAATTTAAGACCTTATGGGTAAGTCAAATGTTAATCAGTTTAAGTTACTAAACTTATGTTGTCTACAGCATAATTTTACAACAAAGTGTAAGATAGTAAGCCAGTTGTTAGTATCCTACATGAGCATTTCAATGAAAATTTGTCTTATACAATTAAGTAGAAAAGCCCATCATTAAAATGTTAATTCCTTTCTAGTAGAGTGATCAGAGATTGACTTAACTATGCCAGGAAAGACTAAGGAAAATCTGTCAGTTTTCACTACATCTGCTTTATGAAGCATTTGGATGCATTTCATTTTAATTCTCGTTTTACTTTTCAATTCCCAGCAAGTTAAAAAAAAAAAAAAAAAAAAAAACAACTGATTGAGAAATTAGTGGCCTGTGAGCACATGAGAATGTCTTATTGAAAGAATGACATGCTCAGTTTCTTTGTAAATTTAGGAAATTATCCACACAGAATTGCTCAAAATGCCCTTGATTATAAATTGTGGCAGACTAGGGATAGGAACACTGTTTCTCTAATTCAGAGGTTCCAAACTCAAATGCCTACAGAGGACAAGCAGACAAAGGAAAAGAATGAATTAGCCAAAGGGGACAATAGTGATGGTAGAGACTGTGATAAACTGTGCAATGCAAGGTTTTCTAAAGAGAACAGCTGGTGCTCAACTTCTGTCAATGGTTGTGATGTGGGAATGCAAACCAGTGTTTCTGGGTCTTCTGATTTTCAAAGAGAAGGCAGAAATCCAAATTTTCATGTGATTTCCAAGTGTTTACATGATTGTGCAATCTTCTTTATAAGACTAAATGCTTCTAGCAGGTAATATTGATGCCTCAAGTTCTCCAGTTTTCTATTTCTGCCCAGGATTCTCTCTACTAGACTAGTTGAGGATAAGCTTTATCAGAGGGTACAAAGGCACGATTTTAATTCTGCTTTTGTCTACATTTTATTTATTTTTGATTTATTGCCAAGTGTTTAATAGTGTTTATTTGTCCAGTAGCATGTATAAATATATATATTGCATTGTAAAATTGTATTAAAGGTGTAAGCTCTTTTTTTAAACTAATGGGATACACAGTTCCTGACTTTAAAAGATCACTGCTCTAGATCACACACATTTTAATATGAAGTCTATTCTTCTTTGTTTCTTTACCTAAGATATAAAAGGAGCCTGCCTTCTTTTTAGCTGGGCCTTCCACATTTTTTCCTAACTGGTAAAGTGCTTGGCCCCTGCATTTATAATTTCTAGGGACAGAAAGCCCAAAGAAGAGCTCATTATTAGATGCCAAGAGATCATCATAATCCACACTAACCTGTAGAAAAAAGAAAAATAAAATTGACCAATGCTACTGGTTGTGTAGAGCAGTGGATAAGAATGTGGCTTCTTTTTAAATTCAAGCTTTTCAGCTTACTGGTTATATGACTTTGAAGAAATTAAATAGCATCTTTGTCTCACATTTCTCATTATCATAATGGATATAAAATAGTATTTACCTCATAAGATTGTCCTAAACATTAAATACGTAAGGGAATATAAATACATGCTTAATGCAGTGTACTTACTCACAGAATGAGTACTCCCTAAAGCTTAATACGAGTCTTTCTGACTCAGCATCTATGGAACCTCCAAAGTCTTAAATACAGATTTACTCAATCTATCTTTAGCAAGGGCTGGAAAGTAGATATTATTATCCCCATTTTGTGGAGGAAAGGTCAGGCTCACAGAGAATAAGTGACTGGCTCAAGGTTATAAACTGGTGAGTGTCTGAAGAGACCACAAAGTCTGTGAGTAAGAAACTTTTGCTCATTCCATTAGAGAAAAGTATTGGAAAACTTCCCAGAAAACACAGGACTCAGAAGTTTTCAAGGCACATGGAGGCCTAGGACAGCCTGCTGTATTGCTTCCCTTAAACTCTGAGAGAGAGACATTCTAACCCCCTTCTCAAAGGATTAGAGCCCTACTAAGATTTCTATATACAATGGATTCAAACCTTTTTTTATTTGGAAATACAAACATGACATTAAGAAATAAAATAATGTTGTTTAAATTTTAAAAATATAAAGATAAACCATATACAAATACAAACCAGAAATGATATATATTAGAAAACAAAATTAATACAAACCAGAAATGATATATATTAGAAAACAAAATTAATACAAACCAGAAAAGATATGTATTAGAAAACAAAATTAAAGAGACGGTAATATCTTAGCAAAGGACAAACGGACATAGTTGTGTTCCTGTGTGGGTCCTTGATCTGCCAGCTTGACTTCCTTTATACTAGTTTATAGTATTATGCATTCACAAATTATGGCATATTCTTTTATTCCTAACTGAAACTAATTTGGTTTCATGGAACAGTCTCCAAGATAAAAACAACCTGATGGATCATTATTTTAAAATCATTAATGTCACTGCCATTATTATGCCTCCAGAAACAAAACCTCTTGATCTATGGCTCTGCAAGTTTTTAGAGGATTATATGTATATTTTTGAAAGCATCACAGACAAAACTCATAAAAAATCTATTTAGAATAGATATAGCATTTACTGCCCAGAGGAAGGAGATAATTTTAGGGGAAATATTATACTTATTTGTCTTTGAATAATGATAATAATAATAATTTCTATAGTTTTTTTACTCTTTCATCTATATCTGCCTGATTTCCAAAGAAATTTTCATCACTTCAATGGGCTCAATATTTACAGAGACCTGAAAGAAAGCTATGACTCATCACATCAACCTGATACCCCCAAAACACAGAACACATATTGACTTAATGAGAAAACCCAGTTTCTAAACAAAGATATAATGAAAAGTTACCTCCCACAAACAGATTGTGTAAAAGACTACAGGACCAAGATGTTTAGTACAATATTGTGCCAGTCAACTGACAACTTATAGTGGCACTTCTGTGATTGTGATGAAATTAATTGGAAGAGATCAAATGCTTTAGACAAAAGACTGTTTTCGTTACTAACTTTATAATCTCTAGAATTACAAGAGAAAGTCCTATAGGAGATGAATTCCAAAATCTTGCTAAGTGACTATAGGTAAATGAAAAGCCTGTCAAACAACACCTCTATGGTGGTACTTTACTTTTACTATAAATCCCAAATCAAACTCTTTCCATGTTCCCCGAGTACATATTTTTCCTCCAGAATTTATTGGCTAATAATGTTATGTTCTAAAAATCCAAAGCATGTTCAATTCTAAAAAGAATTGTAGGTGATCTATAAATAAATACGTTATACTTGTTTTGTAAGAGATAATTAAATTAGTATATTCAGTACTCTAATATAGCTAATAAAGTTATCATTTTGCAATCGTGACTTAGAAATAGTATTCTGTTGTCAAAATACTGGGGAAAAGTGTTTTTTTCCTATTATAGTATAATATTACACGTAAGTGGTTTGCATTCCATGTGCGTTTTATGACACATTTTCCTTAGGCTTAAGAATATTTTACTGCAATTATTCAAGACAAACATACTAATTTTGAATTTCACATCATTTGTATTTCCTGCAAGATAAATCTCATATTTATTTCTCTGTCATTCAATGTTCTCGAAAATTAATTTATTCAACAAGCACTTATAGAGGGTCTGCTAGATACCACTCACTCTTCTAGGCAGTTGGAAAATATCAGTGAACGAAGCTGACACATTTCTCTGCTCCCATGGATGTTATATTCCAGCAAAATAAAGATCGACCAACAACAAACATAAATAAGTTACATAACATGTTAAAATGTAATAAGTGACATGAAAATAGCAGCTAGCATTTCAAAACTGGATATTGTCACTTTACAATAATTTTCATTCAGTAAATGAAGTGAGATTACACAAAGCAACCAAAATGTTATCTGATAAAATAACTGAATGAGAACTTTACAATGAAAGTATAACTATTCCGACAACCCTGACAGCATCCTTGATGGTATCTACTACTCTGAGTACAGATTTCTGTTCATCTCTTGGAAGGAGAATAAAGGTCTTTCACTGCCTTTCACTTTCAAATATAAATCCAAAGTCTGGGAATACACAAAGGTCTGTCCTTTTTCTGTTTATCCCTCCTCCCTGAGTCTTGGGTGGTTGCAGTGACACGTGGCAAAAGCAGCCAAGGTTGACACCACAGCAGTTTTCTCTTAAATACAATTTCTACAATGTTAACTATTTTGTAGCCTATGTCTCTGACTGCTATGTGAATAAACACTAATTTTCTTGAGATATCAAAGCTTGGAACACACCATCATTACCTTGATGAGAAACCCCATACCAATACACAACCATGAAGCAAGCTGGAGTCTCACAGTGAAATGAGCTGTATGTATGCAGTCTGCCCTTCAACAGTTTGTTCAGCCAAACTACTGTTACTCTTGATCTGTAACAATATCTAGATAAAGCTATAAAACTAAAACTTATCACTGCTCTGTATTCCTTGTGAGAAACATATGCTACCTACCTGCTGGAATAAAGCAAACTTCCCTTCAAAGCAACCTCAGCTTCAAACTAAAAACATGAGGCTTTCCAAAGTCACTGTATCTTACCATACCAAATATGAATTTCCTTAAATGACTAGAGAGAAACCTGTCGTCTACCTCAGCATGGTGGTAAATATTAATAATGTCTTCATCACTACAGAGAGTACTCATCACCCTTCAGCATTACCAGATGAATCAGCTTTTCCTTTTTTAAAATGAGTAATATGAACTTTAGGGAAATAAAATTTCAGAGAGCCTTTCAGATACATTCCTTCTTTCTAGATCACATCATATTTTTCTTTACTAAATATACATATGTATAAGTTTATATCATATGTTCATCTATAAAAATATATTGATATTTATTGACAATTTTATAGTACATTTTTATCGTATATTTATATATAAAATTGTTACATAGTCACATATACAATTTATATAAAGAAGTATATATTTTATTTAAATTTACATTAATGATAGGTAATATCAATGATATTGATATTATCTCCCACTTTTTTAAAGTTTGCAATTTAAATTCAAGGAGTTCCGTTGTAGCTAATTTGAGGTAAGGTTGGAAAGTAACTAATGTTTTCATAGGACACTGTGAGGTCCAAGGCACCTCTCCCACCCGGTCCTGCTAAATCCGGCTTACTAGATCTTTGCTTGGGCTTACAGTTTTTTTAACATGCTACTACATCTGAATGTGCCTTGACTACCAAACTTAAAATATGTGTTAATTTGGCCAGGCGTGGTGGCTCACACCTGTAATCCTAGCACTTTGGGAGGTTGGGGAACATAGAAAACTCGAGGTCAGGAGTTCCAGACCAGCCTGGCAAACTTGGTGAAACCCCATCTCTATTAAAAATATAAAATATTAGCCGGGTGTGGTGGTGCACACCTGTAATCTCAGTTACTCAGGAGGCTGAAGTAGAAGAATAGCTTGAACCCAGGAGGCAGAGGTTGCAGTGAGCTGAGATTGCGCCACTGCACTCCAGCCTGAGCGACAGAGCAAGACAGATTCCATTTCAAATAAAAAGAAAATGTTAATTTGTTTTTTGGGTGCACTCCGTCTCTACATATAGATTCATCCTAAACATTGTGGGATAAAATAAAATTGATGAAAATCATTTTTTAAATTAAGAATATAAATTATTCAGAACTAATCTTGCAATCACTTCAATCATTTACAAGGTCTTTCATTTCAGTTTTAAACATTTTAAACATATAATCAACAGTTGTAAACATTACATGAGACAAATTTAACTCAAAATATATTTCCCGAAACCACATGAAACACATAAGGTAAGTCCAAGCTCTGGCATTCTTATTCTACAGCTATGGTGAATTCTTGGAAAATTCAAATCAGTATCTTAACATGTCTGTTGAGTCTATTCATTATTAAATTCTGGTTTTAAGAATAGAACTTTAAATAAAAGAGGGAGGAACACTGGTTTTCTTTTTGAGGAATACTACTTCTCAAGAAAATAAATGACTGACCAATATAATTAATCTGTTTATGTTTAAAGATTGTGTCTTCATGGAAAAAAACTAATATTCACTGTAGTCTATAATAGATAGATGCCAAATGTTATAATAATATAGTCATACTAGCTGGTTTAATAAAATATGAATACAACAAAAATGTTTTTAAATGAGTGGAAATTTAATCTCTATGTTTACTATTGCTATTATATTGGATATTTTTCTTAGTGTTTATACATACATTTACTCAATTAGTATTTATTTTATATTTAGTGCATATCAGACACTAAGCTTCTACTATAGAAATAAATTATTCCATTTCCTCACAATGACTTTGCTATTGAGCATGCACTATATTTCATATTTTTTTTTACCTAATATACATTTCAAGGTACTTTAGTAAAATAACTCCAAATTAGGAGATAAACAAATTTTAATTGCCATTTTTTTGAGGTTTCCATTCCATCTATGTTTTCAGAACTTTCATCTGAATGTTAGTCTTTTAGATAAATACATTTCTCACTATTTGTGAAAAGTCATGGGAAAAGCTTAGTTTGAAAGGAGCAAGCAAAGTGAAATATAAAAAGAGAAGCCCAAACATTATTTCATCAGTGGAGTGTTTAGCTTAAAAATATAAGCAAGTAAATTTAAAATGGAGTTTTAATGCTCAAGCAAATGCATGCATAATTTTAAAAAAGAAGCTTGAAAGAGAGTTCTGTGCGGTGTCATTACCTGGCACAGAAAAGTGATTCTGATTAATATTCTTGTTTGATGAATATTATAGATTCTAAGAAACACAAATAAATTAATGAGTAAATGAGTATTTTCCTAAGGCAAATCCATCAGCAAAAAAAAATCCAAAAGTATTAAGTCAGTCAACAGAGACTAAACATAAAAGTATGAAAATGTCAGTGACTTGTATAATGTAATATAATAAAAGTCCTGGCTCTGGCATGAGAGTCTTGTATTGCATTCCTAGTTATGCTGCTTTTGGAGGGCTACATAAGAGTAAACTAGTTAAAACTTGTGAGAATCAGTTTCAAATTAGGAAAATAAAATCCATTTTATTCTTCTGTAATTGACAGATGAAAATTTGAACAAAAAATAAAAGTTAAGAATATTCATTTGTTCATTTATAGCATAAGTGTTTACTGAGCGCTGATTCTAGATAATGTACTTTATAAGATGCAGTGGCTACAGCTTTATGAGAAAATGAATGAATTAATAATAAATACATAATAGTCCATATAGAGTTTTCAGTCTAACGGAGTGTGACAGTCACACCTAAAGTAGCTCACAATGAGTCAAATCCTCATATAATACTATTCTATAGATCAGGGGTTCATTACTGGTCCATGGCCTATTAGGAACCAGGCCACAGAGGAGGAGATGAGTGGTGAGTGAGCAAGCAAAGTTTCATCTGTATTTACAGCCCCTCCCCATCATTCGCATTAGCGCCTGAGCTCCACCTCCTGTCAGATCAGCAGCAGCATTGGATTCTCATGGGAGTGCAATCTCTATTGTGAACTGCACATACAAGTGTTCCAGGTTGCATGCTCCTTATGAGAATCTAATGCCTGAGGATTGATCTGTCATTGTCTCTCATTATTCCCAGATGGGATCATCTAGTTGCAAGAAAACAAGTTCAGAGCTCCCACTGATTCTACATTATGATGAGTTGTATGATTATATCATTATATATTATAATATAATAATAATAGAAATAGAGTGTATAATAAATGGAATGCACCTAAATCATCCCAAATCACTCTCCTGCTCCCAGCCCCAGGTCAGTGGAAAATTTATTTTTCATGAAACCAGTCCCTGGTGCTGCAAACTTGGGGACCACTGCCATAGATAGTGGAATCTATGACTTGCTTCTAATGTGTAGAATATGATAAATGTAACAAGATGTCACTTTCTTGTTTCAATTAAGTTATATAAGATTCAGTCTTAGCACACTGGAGAAAGATAAATCTTCCTGCTCTGTGTAAAGAAGCAAACGTATTGTAAACTACCTTTGGAGAAGGACATATGCCAGGGAACTCCAGGTGACTTCTTGGACAAGAGGATGGCCTCCAGACAACAGCCCTCAGTCATATAACAAAAAAGAAATGAATTCTGCCAACAATCTAAATGAGCTTTGTAAAACAATTGCATTCTATATTGTTAATTATATTTTGAAAATAAATGAAATGTAATTACTAAATAATGAGATTTTAATTATTTTATATATGATCAATTATATACAATAAATTCTTTTTTTTATAAATCTAGTTAGAACTTTTCTGTTCCTTATATTGAACAAATTTTGAGCTATAACTCAGTCATATTACTTTACTTGCTTTTGCCATTACCATAGCTTGGTAGGAAATAAGGTTTTAAATAATAGTTTTTTAAGTAGGTGACAGATTTAGAATAAAAGATTCATAACAGTTCTAATTTTAAAAAATGACTTCACATGTTTAATGACATAGCAAACAGATAGTATTTACATTTCTATTTTTTTTCTTAAATCTGCTTGCATTTAAACAATGTAAAATTAATTGGTAAAGCATGTCATTTAAAAAATTTTTTAAATTAAAGTTCTGGGATACATGTCCAGAACGTGCAGGTTTGTTACGTGGGTATACACGTGCCATGGTGGTTTGCTGCACCCACCAACCCGTCATCTACATTAGGTAGTTCTCCTAATGCTATCCCTCCCCTAACCTCCCCACCCCCCGACAGGCCCCAGTGTGTGATGTTCCCCTCTGTGTCCATGTGTTTTCATTGTTCAACTCCCACTTATGAGTGAGAATATGCGGTGTTTGGTTTTTCTGTTCTTGTGTTAGTTTGCTGAGAATGATGGTTTCCAGCTTCATCCAAGCATGTCATTTTTGTTAGATATAGTTGGTAACAGAAGGAAACATATAACTTTTTTTTGTTGTTTGTTTTGAGATGGAGTTTTGCTCCCGTTGCCTAGGCTGGAGTGCAATGGCATGATCTCGGCTCACTGCAACCTCCTCCTCCTGGGTTCAAGCGATTTTCCTGCCTCAGCCTCCCAAGTAGCTAGGATTATAGGCATGTGCCACCACGCCCGGCTAATTTTGTATTTTTAATAGAGACAGGGTTTCTCCATGTTGGTCAGGCTGGCCTGGAACTCCCAACCTCAGATGATCTGCCCGCCTTGGCCTCCCAAAGTGCTAGGATTACAGGTGTGAGCCACTGTGCCTGGCCAACATATAACTTTTAATATTTATTTAAATATTAATATGCATGTAAGGGATACTAGAGTAAATACTGATTGGGAAATACAAACTGTCATTAATAAAATATTTGTTTTCTATATAGCTTTAATATGTATTTTTTAACATGTACTTACAATATTTATTTAACATGAATAGAGTAGAAAATGTGTACTTTAATACTTTGCCAGGTGACATGTTTAAGTAGAATGAATAAAACTAGGTTTATCCTCCATTGCCCCTCTTCTTATCAGAGGGGTCATATCTCATATGTCATATCTTTTCTACACTTTATTTATACTTCACATTATATGAAGTCTAACCAGAGATCATAAAGTTTCATACTATATCAATGCAGAGGCAGAATCAACATTCTCTACATATCACTTTTTACTTTCTTTGCAGGATTTTTTAGGTAAGGTCTTCGGCCAACTGAACTGCAACTGTTTCATTTATAATAATTTTAAAATAGTAAAATTCTCTCAAGAACTAAGTTTGTACATTTGATGTTGATAAAAATAATGCTAATGTTGAATATTTTTTGAGTATGATAGATGTTGATATCATTGAAATCATTAGATATGCTTTAATAACTTTAAAACCAAATGGTAGACTGTTCCATTTCATTTCTCTTTGTACTTTACCAATTTATACTAAGAAAATCATGTATGAAATTTATATTCTAGAACGTTTGCAGAAATATCATCTCAAAAACAGTAACTCAAAGTCTAATACAGAAAGACGTCCATATAAGGAAGCATTTCACAAATATTTCTAAGCTTTGATTTGATATATATTAAGCTTTTACCATTTATCTCATAAATCTACATGATTAAAGAAATGATCAACCTTCTCAACTGGAACAATGTGAAGATGGATAATTTGACTTAGAAAAATAACTGATTGTATAGTCATGTAAGCCCTTCATTTATGATACAAATCCATAAAGGTCACTGTCATATTTATTAAAGATTGGATTTTAATGTAAAGCTGAGTTTTATTTTTCTAGAAAACTGTAACTTTTATTGAAAATAGTTCACGTATAAGCAGACTTATGGAGTTCAAACTCATGTTGTCCAAGGGTCAATTGTGTGTAATTTTATAATTGTAAAACTCTGTCTTATCTGTAAATGATATTACAATTAGTTGGTTCTTTATGTTTGAGGGGCAAATAAAATTTGAGTAAGTTCTCTTACTCACAAAGACTATGCTTCATGAGAAATACACTAAGAACTTTAGTCTCTTCCTACAAATACCTAATTTTATAGTGTATCCTTGCATTTCAAAATTACCAAACTGAAAAGTAGTCGTTCTCTCTCTTAGTGTCAATGCTAATTGTATGGTACATTCATTACTAGAGTACATTTTTTCTAACTTAAATTTTTAAATTTATTACATTATTAGATTATGCTATTATAAATTCAAACTGCCTGTATAATATTGTATCCTATTAAAATGGTGCAGACATTAAATTTTATGGGCATTCTAATGATTGTTTTCCATTTTTCCATACTTTCAAAATAAGTTGTTATATGTCCCTTGGGGTTGGGGATTATTTTAGGAATATTTTACTACTTATTAATTTTCCAAAAGTCAATAATGAAAAATATTTACTTCCCAACACACCCTGGCAAGATATTTTATAAGTGAAAGACATAATTTCATTCTGACCTTTTTAATTCTAAGGCCTTTTCATGTTTTTTTTTCAATCCGAACTAATTTTTAACTCTCTGTATTTATTACCATAACCAAATTTCATTTTACTTTATTTTTAGCTAGTTATTTCTGCCTAGGCATTTTCTCCTTTTTCATATTTCAACCTAAGAATTTGTTCCTCATGTAAGACTTCTCTGACAAGTCACTTCCTCCCCCAAGTATAGGTCAAATATTTTGCGATAATCCTTCATAGCCTTTCTTTTGTATTCAGCGAACACATCTCAGTTTATAATTACATTGCTTGTCAGTGGGTACTTTGGCAATATTTGTGTTTCACTTTATGCCCCTGAGAAGAGGAATCATTATTAGCCAAACTCCTATCCCAGCTTTTTATCCCAGAGCCCAGCAAATAGCTTAGCCCAGATTAGCATTGATGTTTTGAATGAATGAATTTTAAAAAGAAACTTATCATTTTCACAAAATGTCCTGTTATTTACATTAAAGCTAATGCATTCTTGTCAAATCTGTATTATATACGAAATTTAGTTTTCACATTTATTCCTGCAGCATGTGCTGAATATGCAAGGATCGATAATTGATAAATTCTAAGGAAGTTCTATTTCCTTTAAGACACATTTAAGGTATTGTTGGAGAAAGGGCTATGAATATTGTAAATCCTCACAGAGAGCATAGAGATGTTTGTACATAAATATATATTCATTATAAAATAATATTTTAAATTGTCAAACTTAGATAAAATATATGCTTATAAAATATAAGAATAAAATTCTAATATACTTGGAAAACAAGAACCAAATCTCAGCCTGTAAGTTAAAATTTATGGTTTATATACAACAAAAACTATTGGGGCTGTTTTTGTTTCTGTGATCCAATTAAACTAATCTTTTCTCAAATTTCATCCCTATGTCTGAGTATACTAATATTGGCAAAGCTCTCTCTATCCTAAAATAATATCTATTTTAATATGTCTTCATAGAAAAGTCATTGAAAAGCAGTGAACATAGCCACTAAGTATGATTTTAATATTTTTGTTGAAATGACTAAATTAATAGAAAGTGACAAAAAGTACCTTAAGAAGAATTTTAAAAAACAAAAACAAAAGATTGAACAAAGCATATGTGGAAATATAAATTATAATTTTCTTCCACTTTATTAAGACTCTCGTCTAATTAGGCAATAATTACTTTAAAAACTAACACTTTCCCCTTAGAATTACTGCCGAAGTTGAAAGGTTCAAGTTTTTAATTACTACTCATAAAGCACGCAGTGAAACTTTCTAAACTATGAAAAGTCTACTATCTTACGACTCAGCAAGATATTTATCTTAGAAAAACATCATTAATAAGTACAAAATTTCATTTAAATTAACAGCAAGAAACTTTCATTTTCCTTTCCAGTGTCAGAGATGGGTGAAATAAATCAAAATCAAGGATCTTTTGTGGATGAAAGGAAGCAGAAATCCTAAGATTAGAAACTCACTAATGTGATGCCCATGGGCAAAGATGAAATCAGATATTATAGATGATTTTGAAGTTGCAGTTTTAATAATGATAAAGGTATAGTGAAAGGGAAAATTGAAGTAGAAATGAATTTCATACTGTTGCCCATACCAACCAACTCATCATGCATTTCAAAAGTATATTCCGGGCACAACATGGTGGCTCACACACGTAATCCTAGCACTTTGGGAGGTCAACATAAAAGGATGGCTTGAGGTCAGGAGTTCGAAGCCAGCCTGGGCAAAGTAGCAAGACCCAGTCTCTGCAGAATAGACAAAATAAAAAAATTAGCCGGGAGTAAGGGCACACACCTGAAGTCCTAACACTCTCCAGAGGCTGATGGAGGAGGATGGTTTGAGCCCAGGAGTTCAAGGTTACAGTGAGATATGATCGTGTTACTGGGGGGACAGATTACGAGCCCAAAAACAAACAAAACAAATAAACAAAAATATATTCCACTAATACCTTGTAAATGGGGGTGTATGAAGTTTTTTTTAAAATCAGATATAATGGTAATAGGGTGTGTGCATGGCAGTGTGCGTGTGTGTGTGTGTGCATGTCAGGTTGCATATATTAAGTGTAAACATCACAGTTATTTCAGGAAGGGATCATAAATGCATAAGAATCTAAGTGTCCATAAAATACTGTAAATAAATAAAGCTGATTGAGAAATAATGGGGGCTCTGGAGACTTTGCTGAATTTAAACTTAGCAACTTTGCAGACGTCTACGTCTATTTTTTCCATCTTCCAATTTTTTAGATAACATTGAGTGGATTTTCATATGCAATTATGCAATTTATTTTAATTAAACTATTTCTTAGTGTATAGTGTTGGCCAAGAAAATGCAGCTTTATGTGCCATCCAGACCATGTTGCGATAGTTTAAAGCCTTGGGCTTAAGGATCTGTTAGTAACACGACATTTGTATGATCAGAGCTATCTCTCCATATGCATTTAGGACCACTGTACTATCATCACGTCCAAAACTTACTTTCATAATCACAATCTTTGAAAATTCTCACACTTTAGAGTATCTTCCTACCTAGAAAAGTCTATCACAGTAATATATGCACTCATCATAAAGCTAATGTACCAGGATGCTGAGGATATACTAGGTGGAAATTTTGGAACTGCTGTTGTTCAGGATTTTCTCAAAAGAGAAATATTCAGAAATATCAGGCAGTTACTTTACAAAGTAACATATATAAATATATGTATATATACACACACACACATATATTTATATATGCACAAAGGGTTTCTTAAATGCATATCTACCTTTAAAGTAAGAATGCATTTTGGGCATAGTCATCACCAACACAAACTTCATTTTTGCCTCATGTGTTGATTTATGCTCTAAATTTTGTAATCATGTGAGCAGTCTTTAAAATGATACCAGATTCCTAGGTTAAAGTCATTTGGATGACATTTATTTATATTTTTTATACTATTTTGAGTTTGAGGGATGGTGTTAGAAAATCTTATAAACTAGCTTTTGGTATTTTCTGCTTATTATTATTTTTTATTTTTTGGTGAGCAACACTAAGGCTGGCATTTCAACTTCCAATGAGGGTCCTTATATAATACTCAGTTAAGCATATTACTGCTAAACTCAAATTTTAAAAACAAAAAAAGAGATATAAATGATTGAAAGCATGAGAAATGTTCCCTGTAGATGTTTTCTAATTTTTAATAAATTGAATTAAAAATAAGCCTTTCCAAGTGAATTTTAGATATTGGTTACCACCTTCAAGATCATCATTTATGTATTTGTGAAGGTGAAAGGAGAAGGCATACATAATATTATATCTGTAATAAATGTAACTTTTTAAAGTAGCATAACATCTATATATGGCAGGAAATAAAAATGATACAACATTAAATAGATATAGACCTGAGGATATAGCTGGAATTCTCCAAACCCTTGCATAACACTTATGTAATCAATGTGAATTTAAAAACATATAATTGACAATAATATATGTGATATAGTAGACTGTCCAATACACTTTGTTGGTCTAAACCACAAAATTTGCCCTGATCATTGCTGTATTGAAGAGAAAAACAATTATTTGTATTTCAAGATACTTATCAAAAGAGTTCGTAGACAAATAAAAAACACACTAGCAAAACACACTCTGTTGCACATTAATTAAAGGGAGAAATACTGTTTACAGAAATTAGCTTCCAAAAATCATTCTTCGTGAAAACACATAAGTAAACTAATTTTAATACTCTCAGTTATAACTAAAATGGTATCATCCACTATCTTCCACTAACTAAGTATTAAATACAGAGCATAAGCTATTCCAGCTGTCATATTAAACAACTTTAAGTATGGCTTATGTCTATAATTTTCTTGTAATCTCATTCTGAATGGAGCTTTCTTGAGCAACAGTAATTACAGAGGAGTTAGGAGTCTGGAAATAGTTATTTGTTTATAGAAAGAAAAACTAATAAGAGAATGAACATACTTAGTCTAATTAGAAAAGTTTTGTTTAAACTTCCATTAGAAGTAAAATAATGCCACAAATTGAAATGAATCCCTGGTTATTTTTGAAACATTATTGTTACTTTAGTTTCTTAAAAACAAATTAAGCAGACACTCATTTTTTCCAACAGCTTGTAAACTTTTGAATCTTGGGTATAATTTTAATTCTTGAGAGTATCACATATTTGATAAAGAATGTTTGTCTAAGATATCTATGCATATGTGTATTTGAGTATATGCTATATTAACACGTGTATTAGACTGCCAAGATAAAATATAACTAATCAAAGCATTTATTATTTAACTTTGATTAAATCTATTAGCTTCTTTATAGATTTCGCTCATTTATAAGAGGAGGTTAGGTTTCTTCCCCCAGGATAAAAGGGATGAGTTATCTGTTTCTCTTGGGACAGATGTTGTGTGGTAAATGCAGTGATAAGAGATAAATGAAAATAAAGAGAGGCCCCTAACCAAACGGAAATGAAAAGAACAATAACAGAGAAGAGCGTCTGGGGACAGTGTTTGAGGTTACTTTTTCTTTTTTCTAAAATGATTTTTTGCAATTCACGAAAACAAGCCTGAAGCGTAAACTTGTCATCTCATTTTGAGATGCATTTCTCCTAATATTAGGTATTAAAATATAATGATCAGGCATATTTTTAAGACTCTTTTCACCTTGTTTGAAATGTATTGCTTCACAAAGTCTTTGTGGAGCTTTCATTTTTTTTTTTTTTTTTAAGAAAAGAAGAAATAATACAAATATAGTTTAGGTTGTGTTAATGCTTGAAGAAAGATGTAAAGGGAGTGATATGCTTTGGTTGTGTCCCCACCCAAATCTCACCTTGAATTGTAATAATCCCCATGTGTCAAGGGTGGGGCCAGGTGAAGATAACTGAATCATGAGGCATTTTCCCCCATACTGTTCTTGTGATAGTGAATCAGTCTCATGAGATCTGGTTTTATAAATGGGAGTTCCCCTGCACAAGCTCTCTTGCCTGCTGCCATGTAAGACATCACTTTGCTGCTCCTTCACCTTCTGCCATGATTGTGAGGCCTCCCCAGCCATGTGGAACTGTGAGTCAATTAAACCTCTTTCCTTTATACATTATCCAGTCTTGGGTATGTCTTTATTAGCAACCTGAGAACAACTAATACAGGGAGAGAAAGAAGATTGGAGTAGGGAGAAAGTTGCCAGGGTTTTAAAGGAAAGCCCTCTGAAAATGACACTTGAGCTGAGACCTGAATAAACTAAGGGATATTTTAGAGAATCCCATAACAGGGAAGCAGACATACCACTTTCAATGGTTCTGAATTGGGAGCATGCCAGCCATGGATGAGAAACAGCAAATAAGCCAGATTAATGAGAGGGAGGGAGTAGTACTTGAGATGAGAAATGTAGCCAACAAGAAACTGAGAGAATAGAGGTGCCACTTACTGGAATGTGATCCTCCCTATTGGGGAGCGGCAGGTTTGGAGTAGAAATCAAGAGTTTGGCTTTGATTGTTCAAATAAAGTTTGAAATATCTATTAAACTACCAAATAGAGATGTCCCATAGATTGATATGAATCTGAAAGTCAGGGTAGACAAAAAATTGCCAGTCATGAAATGAACATGGAACTAACATAGGCTATCTACGGAGGATGTACAAAGAGAGAAAAATCAGGACTTGCAAATATTTAGAGGTCAGAAAAATAAAGGGTATGTAGCTAAAGAGATAAGAAGGAGTGAGAGGGAATGCCTGAAGCCAAATGAAGAAAGGATTTCAAACAGGAGAAAAAGCTAATATGTCAAGTGCCACTAATAGGTTGAGGAAGATAAGGATTGAGGATTAACTATTGTGTATTTGCAAAACAGAAGTCACTGATGCCCTTGAGAAGAATGGTTTTAGTGGAGGAGTGGGAACAAAAGCCTGACTAGAGGTTTTCAAGAAAATAGAGTTCATATAATTTTTTAGTTTTTTTTTTACTGTGCAAGTGAGC
The DNA here is from genome assembly GCF_028885655.2 of Pongo abelii. Classification (NCBI taxonomy): domain Eukaryota; kingdom Metazoa; phylum Chordata; class Mammalia; order Primates; family Hominidae; genus Pongo; species Pongo abelii. The sequence goes on along the minus strand of NC_071993.2, from coordinate 89,717,508 downwards.
AACCAAATGTGGAGATAGGAAGACAATGGGGACAATGAGTCCATGAACTTGGCACATGTGTGCACTTGTGTTAAAGACAGAGCTATTACCAATGAAAGTAATATATTAAAAAGTAAAATGCAGACAAAACAGGAGAGAGAATGGACACATCTGCACAGTAAGAGAAAAGTCCTTTCTTAGGTTGGTAGAGGAAATTAGTTCCTCTAGACAGTGGTAATTAACCAGAGAGAAGGTCCAGGATAGGTGGAAGTTTGCAGATGAGAAAGATGTATTGGAGCTTTGAGGATAAAGAGAATGTATGAAGGATTCCTTTGAAGAGTAATAGTGTGAATTAACTGGCAAAACACATACAGTTATATAGTTATTGCATAGGGATGATGGACCACTTGATGTTTGTGTTTTCTTTTATTCTCCAGCCACATGAAACTGTTGGCATGTAGGATTAGAGTAGACAAACTACTAATTATTTTTATTTTTTACATTTAGTTTTCTTTAAAATACATTTCTTCAAGTTTACCTATTAAAATATTTTGAATCTCATAATTAAGTCTTTTTTGTTTCATTTTTGAGCATTTATTTGTAGTGAGGGAAATTTCCTTACTAATGTCATAAATAAATTAGCATACATGGTGAGAAAAGAGAGAATTCTTATTTTTTTCTCTTTTTTCTAGAAATCAGTCTTAAATATACATGTTCATGGGTGGTAATTACTTAAAACACTTGGATAGTAGCAAGTAATGAAACTTCTCTTTCTCTTTGGTTGTATTCACCACCACTTTAGCCTGAATAACTGAACAAATACCAGGTTCTTGGAACACTGGCATAAACTATGTATCTAGAACTATGGCTCTGTCCATCAGCACAAGCCACTAGTAATTCAGAAATTGGTCATTTATATAATGGCATTTATTGCATCTTTACTACGAACAAGATGATTTTTTAAACATGGTTTAAACTATATTATACAAATTATTCAGCTGTGTTTGATACTTCTTATATGTAAGAATCGCTTTCCTTTTTATAGATTACTTTTCCTCTTTTTATAATATCTGAAATTTAAGGATGCTTTCTCAGAGAGCCCTTTATTTACGCAGGCAAGATAAGAATCTATCTGAGATACTCTCACATTCTTAAAAACTAAATTGCTACCCATGTGTGTGTGCATAGTGATGTCAGAAGTTCTTAACTGAGTCATAAAATCCAAAGAATCTTAGCTAAAATGAAGCTCATATCTTCCTAATTCTTCTCTGTTAACCCATAAGAAAACAGAAGCCCAGAGAAATTAAAAGATTTGTTCGAGATTTACTTGATAGCATACTAAGGTGGATTTAGGACTTTGGGCTCTGAATTGCTCAATATGGAAGTGTTGCTCAGGGAAAAGCCCAAACCCCAGCATTACACAATAAATCCATGCAACAAATCAATATATCCATGCAAAAAATTTACACATGCAGCCTCTGAATCTATAATTTAAAAATGTGCAAAACCAAACATCTTTAAGGAACAAAATTCTGAGATATTATAAGACGTTGAAAGTCATATTAGGCTTTGCTATTGTTCAGATTTTAAAATAATTTTAATTTTTTTCATTTAAATTTTAAAATTGTGTTTGTTGTGGTAAAATGTGCATAACATATATGTACCATTTTAGCCATTTTAAGTTTACAGTTTAGTGGCTTTAAGGATATTCACATTGTTGTATAGCCATCACCACCATCCATCTTCAGAACTTTTCGTCATGACAAACTGGAACACTACCCATTAAATAGGGGCTCCCCATTAAGCCCTACTTCCCACCCCTGGTAACCATTATTCTGTGTTATTTCTCTATTAATTTGACTATTCTGGGTACGGTATATTTGTGAAATGATATGAAATTTGTGCTTTCCATGGACAAGCGTTTGAGGGGATTCAAAATTGAATTATTTTATCACGTTTCAGATGCAACTACAATTATTGAGCATCACCATTTTAGACATTTTACTAGGAACCTTAAATACATGTTTTATTTTAAATTCTGGGTCAAAATTCTGAATTAATTGATTTCATTTCTTTATAACTTGGACAGAAGCTGAGCATGAGAGGTTAGGTAGCCCTCTCAAAGTCAAACATTAGAGGCAAGACTAGAAGTGGAATCTTCAAATCCATGCCCATTAACATTTCACAGAATTTTGAAGTATATTATGCTTGCAGTGATTAAAGCTTGCGATCAAGTGTCTGACTAACCTGAGTTGCAATCCTGACTCTGCCTCTTACATGCTACAATATTTTGGACAGGTTTCTGAACTTTTCAAACCCTCAGTTTCTCCTTTGCAAAATATTAAAATGATAGTTTGAAAATCATCTAGAAAGGGTGTTGATTATAGCATAGCACAAGACAGAAACTTTTCCATATCATAAAGAAAAAAATATAGGATTTTTGAGATACTAAGAAGATTATCATTTATATCTGAAAGGGAATTCAGATTGCTTAGGGAAATTATACGTAAGATGAGACTCATAATGGCAGGTAATAATAAAATAGCATTATTTTTCAAATATTAAAATGCATGTGTTATTGTATATAACAATTATATGTTTAAAAATTGTCCTTCAGATACACTCAAACACGTCTTCAAATACCTTCATATAAGGATATTTACTGAAGTATGATTTATAATATGAACAGGTTGTAAACAATCAGAATGTACAGCAATAAAGGATACAATAGGTTAAAGAAAAAACTGTATTGTAGGTATAGAATATTTGCTATGTATCTAATTTTTTAAAATCATATTTATAAACTAAAATAGATATTCTAGGATATGTCAGGGAGCTAAGGAAATCATTTAGTTTAATATTTGGATGTTTACACTGAATCTTCAAAGTGTTACTTTTTTTAAAAGAAAATGTTAAAGCATATGTGGCATTTAGTCAAATGTATATGAATATGTATTTTATGGCTATTTTATGTAAATGCATATATGAGATGTTCTTCTTGAAGTAAAAAAATAATTCTGTGTTTCTCTCTTGATACAAGTTGAAGCTATTACAAAAGCCAATTATTTAATTAAAATAACACTGGAAAAAATGTTTTAAATTTCATTTATTTAGCTAGAAAATATTTAGGAAGTGAGGAAATAATTTAGATCAATACCACGTGTATATTTAAATTAGATTTTCAAAGTTTGACCTTTTTACAAAAAATCTAACAGCAACAATCATTTCCAGCGTTACTCCAAGTCAAATCATTTGATAGTGTTATTTCTTATAGAATAGTAGTGTGTATTAGAATAGAAAGTCTGAAAACTTAGGCTACACTAAATTTATAAAACACATTTTTTAAATAGTAAACTAACTTTAGCTTATTGTTATTTTTAATAAAATTTTTAATTTTTAGTTTTTTTAGCTTTTTGACTCTTTGTAAGAACACATGGTATAGCCATACAACATAGTTTCTTTCTTTATATTTTTATTCTATAACCTTTTTCTAATTTAAAAATTATTAATTTAATTTTTACTTTTCAAGCATTTTTTAAATCTAGACCCAAAAATACACATTAGCCTAGGCCTACACAGGGTCAAGATAATCAATATCCCTGTCTTCCTCCTCCATATCTTGTCCCAGTACAAGACTCTGAGAGGCAATAACATGCACGGAGCTGTCATCTCCTATGATAATAATGCCTTCTTCTGGAATATCTCTTGAAGAACCTGTCTGAGGGTGGTTTACAGTTAATTTTTTTATAAGGAGATGAAGCACACTCTAAAATAACTAAAACATACAGTATTGTAAATACATAAATCAGTAATATAATCATTTGCTATCGTTTTCAAGTACTATATACTGTTTATAAGTATATGTGCTATTTTTTTTTTTATCACTGGCAGCACAGTAGGTTTGTTTATACCAGAATCACAACAAACACGTGAGTAATGCTTTCTGAGATGATGTTACAAGGACTATATTACCAGGAAATAGAAATAGAATTTTTTCAGCTATGCTATAGCCTTATGAGACCACCATTGTATATGTGGTACATTGTTGACTGAAATGCCATTATGCAGAGCATGACCATACATATGTACAGATGCTCTTCAAATTATAATGAGGTTACATCCTGCTAAAATCATTGAAGTAAAAAATATTGTAAGTTAAAATGCATTTAATAAACTTTGTCTACTGAACATCACAGCTTAGCTTAGCCTACCTTAACCATGCTCAGAACACTTGCATTAGCTTACAGTTGGGCAAAATCATCTAACACAAAGTTAATTTTTATAATAGTGTTGAATATAGTATGTGACTGATTGAACTGCACTGAAGTAAAATTTCCACTGAATGCATATCACCTGACCATCATAAATCCAAAAAATTGTAAATTGAACCACTGTAAGTTGGAGACTCTCTGTATATAAAACGTGTGTGTGTTTATGTATTTTAAATCATCACTGCCTCTACTTTTCTAATTTTTGCATGGAAATCCAAATCTAAGGGAGGAAGAAAGCCAATTTTTCTTTTTTTTTTTTTTGTATTTTTAGTAGAGACAGGGGTTTCACCATGTTGGTCAGGCTAGTCTCGTACTCCTGACCTCGTGATCAGCCTCCAAAAGTGCTGGGATTACAGGCATGAGCCACCGCGCCTGGCCAAGATAGCCAATTTTAATAATAACTCAAGGCTGAAAATTTCTAGAAAATTAAAATGATCAGCTAATAACCAAACTATTATACAAATATAGATTATTTTCTAGAAAAGAAAAGTTCAAAGGCCATTTAATACTTGAAATTTTATGATGGGTACAAATTTTGATGAGTATACTATGTTTTGCTTTAGATCCTTTTTAAAGAAAGTATTAAATAAGGAATGCTTTACAGAGTTATTGAGATTTTTTAGCAAAAAGAAGTCTTCATTATTTTTGTTTTGGTTTCCTGTGCTTTTGGTGTCATATCCATAAAATCATTGCTGAGACGAATATCATGAAGCTTTTCCTTCATATTTTTTTTTCTTTTTGCACTTTAATGATTTGAGTCTTACATTTACGTCAATAACCCATTTTGAATTTTTTGTGTGTATGGTGTAAAATAGTGTCCAATACCATTCTTTTGTGTATTCTTATCTATTTTTCCACCACCATGTGTTGATTAGGCCATTGTGACTTCTTGGCACCCTTAGTGAAGATCAGTTGACTATATATGCATAGATTTATTTCTGAGTTCTGTATCATATTCCAGTATTCTATATGTCTGTTGTATAAGTGGTACTATATCAAACTAAAAAGGCTCTGTACAGCAAAGGAAACAACAGAGTGAAGAGGCATTTCGCCTTAACAGAATGGGAGAAAATGTCTGCAAAATGCATATTTGATAAGGGGTTGATCTCCAAAATACTTTATTTTTGAAACTCCTGTAACTCAATGAAGCATGTGACTTGATTTTAAAAGTGGGCTAAAGAATTGGAAAGACAATTCTCCCCAAAAGAACTATAAATAGCCAATAGATATATTTAAAAATGCTCGATGTCCCTAATCATAAGGAGAATGCAAATCAAAGTCAGCAAGAGATATCTCCTCACACTTGTCAGTATGGCTATTCCAAAACAAAAACAAACAAATCAAAACAATAAAACCCCAAAGACAGTACATTTTTAGTAAGAATGTAGAGAAAGTGGAACTCTTGAAAACTGTTGTTGGGAAGGCAAAATGGTGCAGCCACTATAGAAATCACTAGGGAGGTTTCTAAAAAAATTTAAAAATGGAACTACCATATGATTCAGTAATCAAAATTCTTGGCATTTATCCAAAAGAATCAAAATTATGGTCTCAGATACAATCATATGTTAGTACTCTTATGCTCGTTGCAACACTATTTACAATATCCAAGATGTGGAAACAACCTAAATGTCCATCAACAAGTACATGAATAAAAAAAGTGCTGCATATATAATAGATACTGACTAAGACTCTCCTTTGACCAAAACTTTATTTGGACTCCTTTGAATCTTATGCTTGGCTAGGTCTAACCTTGGGCTTCTCTTTCTATCCTTGTTGAATCCAGTTTGAGCAAGATTCCTGCCAAGTCAGCTTAGGAAAAAAGCTGACCACCTTCAATATCTTATGACACTGGACTCCATTCAGCAATAATTCCATCAAGTCGATGTAGCTAGAAACCTCGTTTTTCTGTATGTTTCCTCTTAGCAATTTTCCATTCACTGAACCCCACCCTGCTTTTTGGCTATAAGTCTCCACTTGTCATGGTGGAAGTCAGAATTGAGTCCTATCTCTCTCTGCTACTTTAAGACCCCTTTGCCGGGGTCCCTATACCTATTACCATGCCCATCCTTGAACAATATCTGCCTTAATATCTTTAAGAAAATTCTGCAATATATAATACAATGTTGTATGGCAGGAAGTTTCAGTCAAGCAAGGTAAAGAAGCCCTAGAGATCTGCCATACAACATTATGCCTATAGTCAAAGATTATACACTTAAAAATTGGTTAAGAAGATAGGTCTCATGTTAAGCATTCTTACCACAATAAAATTAAATTAAAAAATACAATTAAAAAAAGTCTTCCCTAGCATTAAAAATCATTAATTATAAATTTATTACAGAGCTGTCCTCAATTAAATTAAAAAAATAAAATTGTCAGCCCGTTGAAGGCATTATCTTAAAAATTAGAATTAATGTGCAAAGAGTAGAATAATGGGAGTGGTAAAAATTGAAGTTATAAAAGTTATGTTCTACCATCAACCATCCCATTAGTTAGGTAGGCTGGGTAAGTCATTTTTTTTTCTTTAAGTCTCAATTACACTTCTTTAGACTTGGGCTAGTCATACTAAATGAATGGGATTGCTATTATGTTAAAACACAGACATTAACAAATAGTTCAATCTGACTCTTGCTAAAATATATATTGAATAGAATGCTTAATGCATTTAACCATTCTCACATAAGTAGAATTACAGTATAAACAATAAATTTCCAAATCCAAAGTTTAAGAGATGTTAAGGCAAATACTGTATTGTCTGAAGAGTATACGCTTTTGAAAAATACATCGGATTAATATTGAAAATATCAGAATATGCTTAAACAAGTATGCTTACATAGGTTTTCTCCTTTCATCTCAGTCTGAAAATCTAGCCATGTAAAATCAGTTTCTAGTTACCAGTGATTCACAGATACGCTTCACCCATTAAAATTTCCATTACTAGTTAAGAACGACAAAGAAGTTAAACTCCAAAAGCAGCATCTCAAAATCAACTCTGAAAGGCAATTACTTTTTCAATAAGTAAAATTCATGAGGAAAATTTGCCACTGCATTAGCAAGTTGTCTCTCCACAGAATAAAGAACCAAAGCTTTACTTGCTCATTGTGTATGAGAAGATCAGGATCAGTCAGTTAATGCTTGTGTTGAGAACATTTATAATGTCAAAATAAGGTTAATAATCCTAAAAATTAGATAACTTAATAAAGCAACATTAGACTACTTAAAAATTCCAATGCTCAAAAAGTAATTCAATATTTTTAGATATGCTAAATTGGGTATCTGCTTTCTCAGTAACTCCAAAATACCTATCTTCTCTTCACATTCAATTTTTCTTTCTTACTACAACTCTTTAGCCACAACTACGTAAACCTGAAAATAAAATTTTCTGATATTATTAGTAATATATATGTCCACATAGGTAGAGAAAAATGGCTATAAAATAGGTAATTTTTAAACTGTATGAGCTAAGTGATGCTAACAGAAGCAATTCTGCAAATACATATGCAAAGTGTATTATTCATTTAAAACAATATATATATGTCACAAAGCACTCTTTTTTGGATACGGTAACTACCAAAGTCAAAAAAACAAAGAGCTGGAATATTATGTAAATTGTTCACAGAAACTGTTGATCTCCAAACCAGTCAATTATTATCACGGCTTGAATGTTATATAAAATGGGAGAAAAATTCTTGATCGACACTTACATTTTGCCTCTGACTACTTTCCTCATTAACTTACCAGCCATGAAAAGCACTGTGCAAAAGTTAGCAATTAGGGACTGAATAAAGTTTTAAGTGGATCAATATATCGTATTTGGCATGTCTATGACACTTCTATCAACATTCATCAATTTATGAAATAATGACATTAAGTAATTGTGTTCCTCCCAAAAACGCAAATATGAAATACTATTTGCATGACTGTTATACATAGAGCAGAAAGCAGTGAAGACATGATCTTTGCTTTTGTCACCTATGAAGACAAATATATTGAGTCACCTATGAATACAATATATTGGAGTGTGCTCTATAAGACAAGTAGATGCCAACTCCTACTGGTCTTGGAGAAAATGTAAACAATTCTATTGGATGGGAGCAGCAAAGTAGGTAGCAATTTCACAGAATGGGTAGTATTGGGGCATGTTCCTGAAGGAGTGAGAGGTCATCAAACAGACAAAAACATTTTGAACACAGGTTATGAGCAATACAGAAACTGTGGAGGTGCAAAAAATACAGTATGATCAAGAAATTGTATAGTCATGTACCACTTAACAATGTTTCTGTTAATAATGGACCAAATATATGAGGTGATCCCTTAAGACTGGAATGGAGCTGAAAAATGTCTATCTTCTGTTAACACTGTAGCTGTCATAACATTATAACACAATGCATTACTCATGTGTTTGTGGTAATTCTGGTGTTAACCTACTGCACTGCCAGTGTATAAAAATACAGCACATACAATCATATATAGTACATAATACTCAATAATGTTAATAAACACCATATTACTGGTTTGTGTATTTACAAGAGTACCTTTTTTTTTTTTTTTGAGACAGAGTCTCACTCTGTTGCCAGGCTGGGCTGGAGTGTAGTGGCGCCATCTAGGCTCACTGTAACCTCTGCCTCCTGGGTTCAAGTGATTCTCCTGCCTCAGTCTCCCAAGTAGCTGGGACTACAGGAGCATGCCACCACGTCCAGCTAATTTTTGTATTTTTAGTAGAGACAGGGTTTCACCATGTTGGCCAGGCTTGTCTCGATCTCCTGACCTCATGATCCGCCCACCTCAGCTTCCCAAAGTGCTGGGATTACAGGCATGAGCCACCATGGCTGGCCACAAGACTATATTTTTTATAGTTATTTTAGAGTATACTTCTCCTACTTATTAACCAGAGTATTTGAATTTTGCATTTTAAGCTGTGGGAAGTTGCTAACCAGTAATAACTATAATAATAATATCAACTAACGTTTGTCAGTACTGTTAATATCATTCACCAACTTTTAAAATCACCTATTATGTTTGAAATTGTTTATTATCTCAGCGTCCCTAGAAAAGCAAGTACTGCATTAGGTGCATAAGATGATGCCCTTCATTGAAGGTCAGTGAGCAAAATGTCCAATTTTTTTCTCAACTTGGCTGACTATAAGACAGAGGAGTTCCTCTGAGCAGGTGAGGTGTGGTCTGTGCTTATGACTTACAAATGATCCCTAAAAACTTGTTATATGGTATGATGTAAATGAAAGTACAAAATAATTTATGACAGTACATAGCAGAAAAAAAAGAGGAAAATATGTTTTAATTATCAATTAAACATTATCTCCAATCAAACTTCAAATATTGAAATCCACAAATAAATTGCATCTCTATTGAAATAGCACAGTCACTTCATGGTTTAGATTTGTAGAAATGTCTCTGAAAACACTATATTTCCTACTTTTACGTTTATCTATATTTAGGAGCAGCCGACACATAATTTGGTTCACTTAAAATACTTTCTTAATGAGTAATAATCTACATAGTTCTTTGCTGCATTATTTTTTAGATTGGGCTGGGGGAGTCAATAACCACTAGAAACTCTCAGACCAAGAAATTCTCCCGAAGCAATCTTTCAGCTGTAAACCACCTCAGCTAGGAACCCATTGTATTCCTATAACTTTCCTTCAGTATTCCTGACTAAGACCAAACTAATATGAACCTCATGACTGACAATGAGTTGAGAATGACCTTTTGCACCAGTGCATTAATTGTGAAAGCTTTCTGCAGCAGGAGCTAGGAAATTACTCTTCTGAGTACAGCAGCCAGAGCACTGAAATGGCTCTGGCTGCTGTACTCAGAGGAGTATTTTGAATGGCAATGCTTAACTCTTCAGCCACACATCATCTACATTTTTATATTTTACAGACATTGTAGATGTGTCCATCATCCTCCAAGGAAATTGGATTTCTGAATAAGAAATTTCTTTTCACCCTGTGATTTCTACATGATACTTACAGAAACAGTTTGACAGCTTTGGAGAGGATATCCTATGCTTCATGTAGACTTTCTGCTTATGGAGTTTAACACACTCAGAAATTTAGCTTTACTGACTTTCAATCTTTTACATGAGAACAGAAAAGTCAGCAAATTTGGAAATAGAAAGTTTATGTTCCACCACATATAAAGTATGCCAAGTAATACTTTGGCCACTTCACAAAGAAGAAAAGGATACATATACAAATTTATATAACATTCAAGATAATCTTTAATTATATTCCAGAGCTGATAATTTAAAATTTATCTTCAATAATTTTTATTTGTTTCCAAATTACTTGCTGCTGAGAGAAAAATAAGAATATGCAATTTGGAGGCATGGCTTGTAGTGTATCATAGCTCTATTTATTATATTATTATATTCATCTGCATACACTGAACTGAAATTGTAGAGTTCATTTATCATTTAGATCAATTTTTAAGAAGATATATTTCCAATTCTTACCTGTGCATCTCAAATTGAGCTCACTATATTCACTTTATGTATAAATGGTATGTATACAAAAGCAAAATATAAATACAAGCAGTGATACATTTAGTGCACTTTATATCTTAGTATACGTTTGTTTCCAGCAGTATTTTGATTTTACTGCAATTCAGATACTCTGATTATTTTTTACCTAAACTTTAACAATCAAAACAACTTATCAGTCATCTAACTTTAAATTTCCTCTGAAGTCATAGTCTTTGTACATGAAATCTAACTGGGGTTAAATATTCTTCTTGTTCTCTCTGATTGAGCCTTCCCTGGGACATCTCATGCATAGAAAAGAGTTCACAAATAAAAATAGGTTAAAGCTGTGATTCAGTTTACATAAGATCTAGAAATATAAGTTCCATAACTTCTAAACTAAGTCATATCCCTAAGGTACTCTTAAACTTAAAAGTGAATAACGCCAAACATCCCTGATTGAATAACTCAAAATAATAAGCTCATCAATCTGATAGGAATGTCAATCTCAGATACATTGCCAACAAAATGAAAATGATGTAGTAAAGATTAAATGAGAAAATGATGCCACATACTTAGCATAAATGCAAACACAAAATAAATACGCAAGTAAATAAAACCATTCTTTTTAAATGTATTCTAAAACAACAACAACAACAACAAAACAGGATACAGGTGCGGAACGTGCAGGTTTGTTACATAGGTATACATGTGCCATGGTGGATTGCTACACCTATGACCTGTCCTCCAAGTTCCCTCCCCTCATACCCTATCCCCCAACAGGCCCTGGTGTATATTGTTCCTCTCGCTGTCAATGTGTTCTCATTGTAGAGTAACTCCCACTTATGAGTGAGAACATGTGGTATTTGGTTTTCTGTTCCTGTGTCAGCCATAAAGAGAAATAAAACCATTCTTAGGATGGTATTTCTCCTTATCCTTCTCTTTTTACACCGAGAAGAATTATCACTTTGACAACTGACGCTCTCTTTGTTTCTTTCCTGAAAGTAAGTTACACTGTAACTTATATGAGTAAATGAGCTCTTGATATGAAGCTTGACATTCAAATTCTAAAGGATTCTTAAACACATGTGTAACAACACCACATGTTAGTTCATCCTATCAAAATATATCATGTTCATATATTAGATTGATATAATTAATCACATTCTAAATTGACAACACTTTCTGAGATCTGGGTTTGTTAATATTTGCAGTAGAAAAATATTTTTTCTCACCCTTGAGAATTAAAAGTGAAGCAGAAACTTTAGAGTCATGTTAAGTTGCTGACTAACTTGGTTTCTGAATGATAAAGTAGACTCTAATGGTGATTGCTTTTTCAGTAACAACTTTCAGTAATATTTGTATTTTTCTATCACACCCTTCCCTGAAGAAGAAATACTTTCAGATGAATAGAGAAAGACTCTCTAAGTATAGGTTTGAGTTTTAGAATTGGCTAGATTGGAGAGTTTTAGATGGAAGAGGGAGGTATCAATCAAGTACAGAAGTTAATGCTACAATAATTACTTGGGAAAATTCTCACACTTCAGTGACTGCCAATCAGCCTGCACTATTTACTGAGTGAAATGTCTATGGTTATCAGACATTGTACAAGAAAAAAACCAACTGAAACAAAAAATAGTGTAGTTCTTTTTTTCTCAATGAAGTATGTTTAAGAGCATTAATTTAGATCCAACTAGGCCTAGGTTTGAGCACAGGATTTTCCACTGTGATTAACTTGAACTCTCTTGTTTGAAGTTGTCTCACCTATAAAATTTGGGACAATTGTAGTAATTCCAGAATGAAAATAAAATGATAAATAAAATCATTTAGTATATTAAAAATTCTCAATAAGATTTTTCTGTTAATATGATTATAATATAATTTGAGGCTACAACTAAAGAATGAAATGAATAGAAATGTAAACAGAATGGTCACTTTTGAAAGGGCTTATTCTGTTTAGAAGAATATATACACATGATCAAATAAATGTTCAGATAAATTTATAGGGAGGTCAAATAATAACTGCAAATTGTGCAATTCAACATAAAATGTCGAGAGACAATGAGACAAAATACATTTTATTCAAGCTTTAAGAAAAATTATTGAAGTTTAGAAAATCTATGGAATAAATAGAACAATACAGGCATAACTTGTTTTGCTGCTCTTTGCTTTATTTCACTCCACAAATATTCCAATTTTTACAAATTGAAGTTTTGTGGCAACCTGGTTTCCAACAAATCTATCGGCATTGTTTTTCCAATAGCATGTGCTCACTTCATGTCTCTGTGTCTATGTTTTGGAAATTATCACAATATTTCAAACTTTTATTATTATTTGTTATAGAGATCAGTGGTATTTGAGATCAACTACTATTGTAGTTGATTTGGGCCACCACAAACCAGGTCCATAGAAGATGGTAAACTTAACTGATACATGTTGAATGTGTTGTGACTGCTCCACCCACTTCAGCTTCCCTGTTTCCAGAGGCACACAATATTCAAATTAGGCCAACTAATAATTGTACAGTGGTCTCTAAGTGTTCAAATGAAAGGAGGAGACCCAGGCCTTTCATTTTTAATCACAAGCTAAAAATAAATAAGCTTAGTGAGAAAGGCATGTTGAAAGCCCAGAGGCCAAAAGCTAGGCCTCAAGCACCAAAAGGCCAACTTGTGGATGCAAAGGAAAAGTTCTTGAGGGAAACTCAAAAAGTGCTACTTCAGTGAGCACATGAATGATAAGAAAACAAAACAGTCACACACCGGGGCCTGTTGTGGGGTAGGGGGAGGGTGAGGGGGAAGGGATAGCATTAGGAGATATACCTAATGTTAAATGATGAGTTAATGGGTGCAGCACACCAACATGGCACATGTATACATATGTAACAAACCTGCACATTGTGCACATGTACCCTAAAACTTAAAGTATAAACAAAACAAAACAGTCTGATTGTGGATATAGAGAAAGTGCTACTGGTTTGGATAGAAAATCAAACCAACCACAACATTCCCTTAAACCAAAGCCTAATCCAGAACAAGGCCTTAACTCTCTTAAATTCTATGAAAACTGAGAGAGGACAGGAAGCTGCAGATGTTTGAAGTTAGCAGAGGTTGTTTATAACATTTAATGAAAGAAGTCATCTCCATAACATAAAAGCGTAAGATGAAGTAGCAAGTGTTAATGGGTAAGCTGTAGCAACTTATCTGGAAAATTTAGCTAAGATCATTGTTGAAGGCGGCTACACTGAACAAGAGATTTTTAATATAGATGAAAATACCTTCTATGGAAGGATGCCATGTAAAACTTTCATAACTAGAGAGAAGTCAATGCCTGGCTTCAAAGCATCAAAGTACAGGCTGACTATCTTGTTATGGATGAATGTATATGGTGACTTTAAGTTGAGGCTGATACTTACTGATCATTCAGAAAATCGGAGAGTTGTTAAGATTATGCCAAGTCTACTAAAACTGTGCTCTATGAATGGAATGGCAAAGCCTGGATAACAGCCCATATATTTACAAGATAGATACGAATATTAATTTTTTTTCCACTGGGGCTTCAAATGAATATTTAAGCCCCAGTGGAAAAAAAAAAGATTATTTTCAAAGTATCACTGCTCATTGACAAGGCACCTAGTCACCCATAAGCTCTGACGGAGATGTACAGGGAGATCAGTGTTGCTGTGATGCCTGCCAGCACAACATCCATTCTGCAGCCCATGGATCAAGGAGTAATTTTGACATTCAAGTTTTATTATTTAAGAATGCATTTCACAAGACTATAGCTAGCATAGGTAGCCATTCTTCTTATGTATCTGGGCAAGTAAATTGAAAACCTTCCATTCTAGATGCCATTAAGAACATTTATAAATTATAGGAGGAGATCAAACAACAATTTTATCAGGAGTTTGGAAGAAGTTGATTCCAACACTCATGAATGACTTCAGTCATTCATGACTGAGGTTGAGACTTCAGTGTAGATATTACCTACAGATGTGGTAGAAATTGCAAAGGAACTAGAATTAGAAGTGGAGCCTGAAGATATGACTGAATTGCTGCAATCTCATGATAAAATATACACAAATGAGAAATTGTTTTGTGTGAATACAAAAAAAGTGGTTTCTTGAGATAGAATCTACTCCTGGTGAAGATGCCATGAACACCATTGAAATGACAACAAAGAATTTAGAATATTACGTCAGTTTAGTTGATAAAGCAGTAGCAGGTTTTGAGAGAATTGACTCCCATTTTGAAAACATTTCTACTGAGGGTTAAATGCTATCAAACAGCACTGAAATCTATGGGGAAATCTTTCATGAAAGAAGAAAAGTAGCATTGGCAGTTGAAAGTTAAAAGCTTCCCATTTCTGATCAAAAAGATTCTTTCAAATCAGAAAATAAACGGAAAAAAAAACGCCCTAGTTTTGTATTTTAATTTCCACCCTAAATTTCTACTTCGAGTTTTATTTTAGCATGCCCATTCCTTAGGTTTCCTTTTGTTTTGAATAATACTTCCATAGCTATCCTGAAAACTTTTAACAAGTTAAAGTAAAATGATGTGAGTGTAAGTTAAGTCATTGCAGGGATGGATGTTTTTATCTATGTATGTGTCTTTTTCCCCAACATCTCCCCTGACCATCAGGCTGTCATCTTATAGGATACAGTGGAAATTTACGTTTCTTTTAGAGATGGTGTCTCACTATGTTGCCCAGACTGGACTCAAATTCCTGGGGATCAAGCACTCCTTGGCCTCCTGTGTAGCTGGGATTACAAACGCACATCACTGAACCCAGCTAGTGGTAATTTTTGAAGATATTATTGTTATTATGTCTTTGCAGAAATAAAGTTATTTTTTTATTTGTAGTTACGACATAAGAAATAACTTTGATAGATAAAAATTAGTAACAAATTTCAAATAGAATAGAAAAAGTAAATTATCTAAAATATCAGAAATAACTTATTTTAGCTTATATGTACTTGATAGTTTAAAAAATATTTTTCTCTCAAAATAGCATTCTATATTTCTGTTGTGAATTTTTTTAGTTCACATATCATGATCTTTTAAACTTATTTTATTTACAGGTATATCTGCATATAAATTTAAATCCTCATGTTGAAAATGCATGATTACCCGATAACACAGTTTAATTTATTTAAAACAGTTACATTATGTTAGACATATATTTTGTTTTTATTTTCTCATTATGTATATTGCTATGCTTATTGAAATGCGTATATATATACATCTTTACATGCTTGCAATAGTTAACCTCTGCAGAAATGTTTATGCTTATTTTTGCTTATTCCATTTATGGTCAGAGAGAGAGAGAGAAAGAAGGAAGGAAGGAAGGAAGGGGAAGGGGAAGGGGAAGGAGAAGGGAAGGGGAAGGAGAAGGGGAAGGAGAAGGGAAGGGGAAGGAGAAGGGAAAGGGGAGGGGGAAGAGGAAGGAGAAGGGGAAGGGAAAGGGGAAAGGGAAGGGGAAGGGGAAGGGAAGGGGGAAAGGGAAGGGGAAGGGGAAGGGAAGGGGGAAAGGGAAGGGGAAAGGGAAGGGAAGGGGGAAAGGGAAGGGGGAGGGAGGAAGGGAGGAAGGAAGTAAGGAAGAGGCAAGGAAGTCAGGCAGGAAGGAAGAAAGGCAGGAAGGGATGGAGGGAGAGTGAAAAAAAAAAAAAAGAAAAGAAAAAATAGCCAGGAAGCCTGTTCTTACATAAAAACGTTCTCACTTATTGGTTATTTCTTATTCTAACAGGCACTTATGATACTATTTAGGCCACCTGCTAAGTTCTGTATACAGTGGCATCTGTACATTCCCTTCTTATCATTGGTAGAGAGACTCCTAAATCAATACTCATCCTGAGAGAGAGCTTTAATATAGGATGGGTGGTATTTATAAGTAATGAAGCAGTCAAGAGGAGAAACAAGTCCATGTTTATCTGAAATGACTGTCTTCTCATTCAATGCAGTTACAGCCACCTACAGAAAGGGAAAATCATCCAAACAGAATTTAAGAAAGAAAGTTTACATTCGCTTGACTGGAAATCACAGGCAAATTGGTTTGTTGGCATGGGATAAATGAAAGTTAAACACGTTTGGATATTAGGAGAGACAAGCTAATTTGAAGTATTGGAATTAAAAAATTAAGTACATAGATTTCTTGAAACAATCACTCACAGATACAGTGACATGGGTTTGCTCAAAGAATAAAGAAGACTGGCACATTTTGACACAATGTTGCCTTGGGTTTATTATTTGCATCAAATCTGGTCAATAGTTAAGTGCTGTATAGATTCTGTGTTTAGAAGGATTCCGAGGGTGTCTGTTGCTGAGCAGAAACAAAAGCTACAAACTATTTGCTGTATCTGCCAGGGGAAACGGAATGAAATGAGATATTTGTCATTCATGTGGTAGTGCAAAGATCTGCAGCTGTGCTGCCTTACAGAACCTGGTTTTCCACCCTCTACGTCATTTCAAAACTATATAAATTTGATCAATTACTGAACCTTTTTAATTCTCTACTTTCAATTTTATCACTTGTAAAATGAAGATAATAACAGCTACCCTGATTACCTACAGTGAATTTAGAGGTCATAGATAATGTTCTAACATTATGCTGGGCACATGATAGCCAACATTTACCTAGTGCCTTCTATTATCATGATTTCTTCCCTGACAACTGAGCCACCTTTTATCTTTAGAAGGAACCATTTTTTAACTATTGCCAGTGTCATTTGTGTAAAAGTTTCTTAGTAAAGCAGTCTTTGATAATGATTATGACACTTCTGTGTCCTCAAGAAAGGCTCCTTGACTTATATAATAAATTCCTTTTTGTCTTTCACATTTAAAAGGGAAAGTCAATATTAATCAAATGAGTGTTTTCATAAAAGTAATGTCCTCCTCTTCAGAAGAGGAAAAACAGCATAAGTTTACCCAAAAGTCTGTTTCTGTGCTTAGAATAAAGATCTAGTGTCTGAAATCATAATGACATTCTAACAAAGGATTAAACAAATAAGCTTCAGAAAACATAATACACCTTAATGATATTTCAAAGTATTTATCAATGTTATAGTCAACTTTGAAAGGTAAGAATTTTGTAACATGATTTGACAACGCTTAACTACAGGTTTTATGTAAAAGAAAAACTAGTCACTTACATGTTCCTCAAATTATTAGTTCATATGTTACGGAAGAAAATGTTTGCCACATTTCTGAATAAAAGTCATCAAACTATTGTGATCTAGATGTTATGTAAACTTAATTACCAAGACCCTATCTTAAGTGACTCTATCAAGACCCATAACCAGAAGTAACAAAATCTCTGAAGGAAAGGATTTCTGCATGTTTTCCATATGATAGAAAATTATTTTTTATTGTTCCATGATGATAATGATGGCAATGCAGTCCCACCTCACTTTTGAAACCAGGCTTCAGTGTTTCTCTGAATACTTTTAAGTGTGGCCAACAGCAAAGTGGCTGAAGCAGTAGGATCGAAGACTGTTAGCCTTAAGGACAAAAATAGTAATATAATTTTCATCATACTATAATTTTACCTAATATTCCTTATATTGAATGTCAGGAGAAATATATGCATATATCTTATTTCCGTTAATGCATTTTAGTAATATATTTAGAATGTTACATTATTTAGCATCTCAGTAGCAATAAATAGTTTTTTATTTCTTTGTCTTTTTAACACTTTGTAAAGAAAATACTTTTTACTGGTAAGTTATGCATTGCATAGGGGAAAACAAATGGACAAAATGAACATATGAAAATCGGCTATGCCTTAATGATTATGTTTTATGTATTTTAAATACAATATTCCTAAATCTATTTTACAAATGATGCTCAGTAAAAGCCTCGACCTCTCCATTGCAGCAGGTTCCCAGCATGAAGGGGCTAAACTAACAAAGCTAGGGGCCTGGCATTAGCCCCCCAGAGTTACTGCAAGCAGGCCCAGAGTACTAAACTAATCTCTGGCCCCCTAAGATCTTCCAGAGACAAAGTCAATCGACTGAACCCACCATATTCCTCTATCAAACTCCCAAGGGAATCAAAGAAGATAAAAGCAAATACCTTATCCAAAGGGCAGCAACTTTCAAGACTGAAGGAACAACTGCCCACACAGATTAGAATGAACTAGCATGAGAACTCTGCATACTGAAAAATCCAGGGTGATCATCCTCCAAATGATCATGCTAGTTCCCCAGCAATGGTTCTTAACAAGGCTGAAATGACCGAAATGCCAGAAACAGAATTAAGAATATTGATAGGGATGAAGATCACTGAGATTCAAGAGAAACTCAAAACCCAATCCAAGGAGTCTAAGGAATACAATAAAACAATACAAGAACTGAAAGACAAAATAACCATTTTAAGAAAAACAAAGCTGATCTGATAGAGCTGAAAAACTCACTTCAATAATTTCAAAATACAATTGCAAGTATCAACAGCAAAATCAACCAAGTGGAGCAAAGAATCTCAGAGGTTAAGTCTGGTACTACAAATTAATTGTCATACAAAAATAAAGAAAAAAGAATAAAGAATGAATAAAACCTTTGAGAAATATGGGATTATGTAAAGAGACCAAATCTATGGCTCCTTGGCATCCCTACAGGAGAAAGAGTACGAAAGAAAGCAACTTGGAAATCATATTTTAGGATATAGGCCATGAAAGTTCTCCAACCTCACCCAAGGGCCAACACTTAAATTCAGAAAATACAGAGAACCCCTGTGAGATACTATACAAGGTGGCCATTCCCAGGAAATGTAGTTGGCCGATTCTCCTAGGTCAAAATGGAAGAAAAAATGTTAAATATAGCTAGAAAGAAGGAGCAAGTCACCTACAAAGGATACTACATCTGGCAAACAGTGGATCTTTTTGAAGAAACCCTAAAAGCCTGAAGAGATTGGGGGCCTATATTCAGTATATTTTTTAAGTGATAATGCTTCAGATTTCTTCCTAAATAATTGGAAAAATATAATCACAACAAATTAGAGAGGAAATACAATAACCTTAAAAATAATCTGGGTCTTATCTAATTCCAACCAAAAATTTCATATCCAGCCAAACTAAGCTTCATAAGTGAAAGAGATTAAGATTCTTTTCAGATAAGCAAATGTTAAGGAAATTTGTTAGCACGTGACCTGCCTTAAAAAAGGTCTCTAAAGGAGTGTTAAATATTTCCATATTTAAATATTTAAGGAAAGACTGTTACAAGACATTAGGAAAACATGCTTTAGTACATAAATCGACATTCTAAAGCAACTACGCAACCAAGTCTGCATAATGGCCAGCTAAAAACATGATTAAAGGATCATATCTGTACATAGCAGTATTAATCTTGAATGTAAATGAGCTAAATGCCCTAATTAAAAGGCATAGAGTGGCATGCTGAATAAAGAAGAAAGACCCAACTGTATGCTGTCTTCAAGAGAACTGTTTCACAAGCAATGACACCCAGAATCTCAAATTAAAGGGATGGAGAAAAATCAATTGGACAAACAGAAAAGAGAAAAAAGCATGGGTTCCTATTTTAATTTAAGAAAAAACAGAGTTTAAACACACAAGCAATTAAAAAGACAAAGAAGGTAATTACATATTTGTAAAAGTTTCAATTCAACAAGAAGTCCCAGCTATCCTAAATATATACATGCCCAACACAGGGGCATCCAGATTTATAAAACAAGCTCTTAGAGAACTACAAAGAGACTTAGATAAACACACACCAGTAGTGGGAGACTTCCAACAGCCCACTGACAGTATTAGACAGATCATCAAGGCAGAAAATTAACAAATATATTTGGAACCTGAACTTGACACTTAGCCAAATGGACCTAACAGACATAGAACTTTCCACCAAAAAACAACATAATATACATTCTTCTAATCTGTACATGACACATACTATATAATCAACCACACAGTCACCCATAAGACAATCCCCAGCATATGCAACAAAACTGAAATCATACCAACTGTACTCTCAGACCACAGCACAATAAAAATATAAATCAATACGAAGAAGATCACTCAAAATTATACAAAATACATCAAAATGAAAAAAGCTGCTCCTGGATTACAATGTAGGTAAACAATGAAATTAAGGCAGAAATCAAGAAATTATTTGAAATAAATAACAAAGATACAACACATGAGAATCTCTAGGACACAGCTAAAGCAATGTTAAACAAAAATAAACAAACCCTAAATCTAGCAGAAGACAACAAAAAACCAGAGTCAGATCTGAACTGAATGAAATAAATTAAGACCGGAAAACCATACAAAAGATCAACAAATTTAGTGGTTGTTTCTTTGAAAAAATAAATAAGATTGATAAGTAGACTACTGAAAAAAAAAAAAAGTCTGAATACCCACAATCAGAAATGACAAAGGGGACATTACTTCCAATTTCACAGAAATACAAAAAAAAAAAAAAACCTCAAATAATATTACAAACACCTCTATGCATACAAACTAGAAAACCTAGAAAAACTGATAAATTCCTGGAAATACAACCTCACAAGAAAGAAATTGCAACCCTGAACAGAGAAATAATGAGTTCTAAAATTAAACAAGTAATACAAAGCCTACCAACCAGCCAAAGTCTTGGACCAGACATATCCACAGCTGAATTCTAGCAGATGTATAAAGAAGAGCTGCATCATTTCTACTGAAATTATTCCAAAAACATTGAGAAGGAGCAACTCCTCCTCACTGATTCTATGTGTCATGCATCATTCTGATATCAAAACCTGGCAGAACACAACAACAATAACAACAAAAGAAAACTTCAAGCCAGTATTCTTGATGGACATAAATCCAAAAATCCTCAAAAACAAACAAAGAAACAAAAACTAGCAAACCAAATCCAGCAGCACTCAAAAAGCTCATTCACCATGATCAAGTAGGCTTTATCCCTGTGATGCAAGGCTGGTTCAACATATGCAAAGTTAGTAAATATGATTCACCACATCAACATAATTCACAACAAATCCACATGATCATCTCAACAGATGCAGAAAAGTCTATTGATAAAATTCAGCAGCCCTTGAGGTTAAAAACC
Source organism: Pongo abelii (assembly GCF_028885655.2). NCBI lineage: Eukaryota > Metazoa > Chordata > Mammalia > Primates > Hominidae > Pongo > Pongo abelii. Next base: position 89,695,724 of record NC_071993.2, on the reverse strand, counting down.
TCCACCAAATAAGGCATTGAGTAAACATACCACAAAATAGTAAGAGCCGTCTATGACAAACCCACTGGAAATATCATACTGAATGAGCAAAAGCAGGAAGTGTCCCCTGCTGAGAACCAGAAGAAGAAAAGAATGCCCACTCTTACCATTCCTATTTAACACAGTACTTTAAGTCCTAGCCAGAGCAATAAGGCAAGGGGAAAAAAATAAAAATATACAAATAGGAAGAGAGGAAGTCAAACTGTCTCTATGTGCAGATTATATGATTCTATATGTAGGAAACCCCATAGTCTCTGCCCAAAAGCACCTAGATCTGATAAACAAATTCAGAAAAGTTTTAGAATACAAAATCAATGTACAAAAATCAGTAGCATTTCTATACACTAACAACCTCCAAGATGAGAGCCAAATCAAGAAGGTAATTGTTTTCACAATAGTCACAAAAACGTAAAATCCTAAAAATATGGTTAACCAGGGAGGCAAAAGGTACCTATAATGAGAATTACAAAACATTGAGGAAATAAACCAGAAATGACATAATGGGAAAAACATTCCATACTCATATATAGCAAGAATCAATACTATAAAAAGTGCAATACTTCCCAAAGCAATTTAAAAGAACAAAGCTAGAGGCATCACATTACCTAACTTCAAACTACAGTGTAAGGCTGCAATAACCAAAACAGCATGGTACTGGTAAAAAAACCAGACACATAGACCAATGGAACAGAATAGACAACCCAGAAATAAAGCCACACACCCCTACAACCATCTGGTCTTAGACAAAACTGACAAACAAGCAATGGTGAAACAATTCAGTGTTCAACAAACGGAGCTGGGGTAACTGGCTAGCCATGTGCAGAAGATTGAAATTGGACTCATTCTATTCACCATATACAAAAATCAACTCAAGATGAGTTAAATACTTCAATATAAAACTCAAGACTTTAGAAACCCTAGAAGATAACCCAAGAAATACCATTCTGCACATAGGCAAAATTTTACAATGAAGATGCCAAAAGCAATTGCAACCAAAACAAAAATTGACAACTGGGACATAATTTAACTAAAGAACTTCTGTATTGTACATGAAACCTTCAAGTGTAAACAGACAACCTACAGAATGGGAGAGAATATTTGCAAATTGTGCCTCTGACAAAGGTCTAATATCCGGAATCTCTAAGGAACTTAAACAAATTAAGAAGCAAAACAAACAAACAAACAAAAACCACTCAAATAAACAACCCATTAAAAACTGGGCAAAAGACATGCAGAGACACTTTCAGAAAGAAGACATACATGCAGCTAACAAGCATGTGAAAAACACTCATTATAACTAATTATTAAAGAAATGTGAATAAAAATCACAATGAGATACCATCTTACATCAATCAGAATGGTTATTATTCAAAAGTCAAAATAACAGATGCCTGCATGATTGCAAAGAAAAGGAACACTTGTATCTTGCTGGTGGGAATGTAAGTTGATTAAGCCATTGTGGAAAGCAGTTTGGAGATTTATCAAAAAACTTAAAACAGAACTACCATTTGGTTCAACAATCTCATTAATTGAGCACATTCCCAAAGACATATAAATCATTCTACCATCAAGGCACATGCATGAGTATGTTCATCGTAGCACTATTCACAATATCAAAACATGGAATCAATCAAAATGCCCATCAGTAGTGGACTGGATAAAGAAAATGCAGCACTTATGCAGCATGTCATATTACACAGCCATAAAAAAGGAACAAGATTATGACCTTTGCAACAACACTGATGAAATGTCATTGTTCTAAGTGAACTAATGAAGGAACAGAAAACCAAACACTGCATGTTCTCACTTGAAAGTAGGAGCTAAACTCTGAGTACTCATGGACACAAATAAGGGATTCAGAAACACTGATGCCTACTTGAGAGTTCAGGGTAAGGATTGAAAAACTGCTTATCAGCTACTATAATTATTACCTTGGGTATGAAATAATCTGTACATAGCACCCCCATGACACCTAATTTACTTATATAACAAACGTGCATGTGTACCTACGAAACTAAAATAATTTTTTAAAAAATATGCATGCTAAGATTAATCCATATCAGTTATTTCTAGAACTGTCATTTGAATGTGGTAGAGATATAATTAATATAATTGAAAGAATAGTTAGAATGCCTGGGTTCAAATTATGGCTCCATCATTTATTAGGTATGTGATTTTGTGCAATTTATTTCATCTCCCCAAACCTCAATTTCATCACATATGAAATAGTTTAAGCATAATATTTCATAAGTTGTACTTCTTGATCTGTAATCAGTTTCTACAACCTTTTGAATTTTTTTATTACGTAAGTGACCATAGCACCACCATTATCCATACCATGAGTTGTTCTACAAAAAATGCATAGAGACCAGTTTCTTCTAGAACAGTGATTTGACCGTAATAGATTACCATGAACATTTTAAGCTTTATCTGATTTGAAGAATATTTACTTTCTTAAATATTACTTAATATTTACTGTCTCTTGGTCAGGTGGCATGGATTCATATTTTGATTCTATCATTCACTACCACATAAGTCTGATAGTTTTACTCAAATTATAGGTGATTATAGAGAGGTATCTGATGATGGATTTTTTCAAAAATTTCTGAATAGTATTGATAGATGTGGTATCAACGGTAAAGTGAAACTTGCCATTTCTCTTTCTCAGAGAGTGGAGATTAGGTATCTTAAAAAGAGAAGAGCATATTGAGAGGTAAACAGCATAATCTCTCTTAACAGTGAGTCAGATATTTTGAATGCTCAGATGTATAAAGCTGAGTCTCATCCAACTAAATGTGAATGGTTGTCTGCCTCAGCAGAGTATTTTAATCACATTCATCACCTCCAGAGTAATGCTGATTACAAGGAACTCCATTAAAATAAAATGCATTTGATATTCCAAATAGTTTTCATGATAGTATGGCTGAAATATGTACATTTAAATTATCTTTAATATAGAAAACAAACTGATCTTTCTAACTTCCAAGTCAATACACAACTTCTCGTCCCCACTTTTAGTTATAACTCAACCCTAGAAAAGCACTGTTGGAAATCAAATATAAAGTAAAAATGAGTGTATTGAGTTTCATGTTATTTAGTCAATTATAGGGCTAATAGGCCTATAAGAATTTAAATTGCATTGAAAACTTTAAGAAATATGACATGCAGAGATTATCCTAGTAGATAAAATTCCTTAGATGTTATGGGATGGTAATATAAATTTTTAGAATTATTTCCATGTTTCCTACTTTAAGTTTTACACCTACCATACCTGGAGAATAGGATATGGAGGTATTTGAAGACTTAACCACAGGAAACGGGGACGGGGAAGACATGTTTTAATTTATTTTTTCAAGACGGTGTCTCACTCTATTGCCCAGGCTGTAGTGCAGTGGCGCGATCTCGGCTCGTTGCAACGTCCGCCTCCCAGGTTCAAACGATTCTTGTGCCTCAACCTCCCGAGTAGCTGGCACTGCCAGTGCACGCCACCATGCCCGGCTATTTTTTGTATTTTTACTAGAGACGGGGTTTCACCATGTTGGCCAGGCTGGTCTCACACTCCTGACCTTAGTGATCCGCCCACCTTGGCCTCCCAAAGTGCTAGGATTACAGGTATGAGCCACAGCGCCCAGCCAAAAAGACACATTTTAAATCTTAGAAAATAAGATGCAGGAAATCCTGTTGAGAACATAGAAGCAATCTTCATGATGTTATACAGACCTCCTTCTCTAATATAATTCTAATAGGGTTTAGACATGTTAATAGTAAGAGATGTTGAACACTGTAGCTGTACTTGGTATACTCCTAGAGGCTGACCTCTATAGGTAATGAATGAAACTGGACCATGGACTACTTACCTAAGCTACAGAACCTAGAGTAAATTGAGGTGGTAGGCATGCCTGATCAGCCCCAAAGCAGGATCAGAGAAATTAAGTAAGACTCAACTGACAAAATTTGTTGCAAACTCCAGGGACAGTAAAGTTTCTTAGGAAAAATGAGTAGTACATCATGCAACAATAACTTAGTACTATAGATACCACTGTTCTTGCCCAGGTCCATATAAAATTGAGAGGAAAGGAGTATAAATAAATCACATTTTGATATATTTTCTATTGGAAGTAACTTGCTGGTATAGAAACTTGAAATTTGAAACAGCTGCTTCTGTCCAGTTTGCCATTTGCAACAGCTACCAAGACTTTATTCCTGGAAATTACAAAAATAACAAATGGAGACTAAATAAATCCATAAATAATAAAGTAATTAAAATAGTAAAAATAATCAAAGCAGCATGCGGTTTTAAGATTACTGAAAATATACAGCCTATCAGACTTTTTGAAGCCTGCATTTATTTCAAAATAATACAAGATCTTTCACCAGTACCAAAACTGTTTTGGGACAGTATTCTGTGATTCTTACTTCATGAAAAACCGGCTATTTCATTTCAACAAACGCACATTACATGTTTACCAGCATAATGCTTAGGGTTGAGTATACAAAGATAAAAAAAAAACAAACCACATGCTGGCTGTTTCATCAAATAACTAGAAACCTAAAGGAATAAAGAAATCCCTAAAGAGATCATTTTAAGAAGGGGAAGAAAGGACATGATATAAACTCAGAGCAGGACCGCTTAGCCCCATTCACTAGATCGGTCATCACTTTTGGGATGGCATAATTTCTAACTAATCTTTAAATGCAGGTAATGAGTTCAGTAAGTACATAAGTCAGAGCTTATCATGTTTTAGCAACAGGAAAAGCATCAGCAAATATATGCAATTATAAAATAACATGCATATGTTGTAGGAACCATATTCTATGTTATTGTAACATAAACGTCAAGTTATGCATATTAGTGGAAAAGGCTGTGGAAGCAGGCCAAGACCATGACACAGAGGACATGTTGTATGCCATATGGATAATCATAATAGAGCCAGAGACCTGCTAAATAGAAGTGGAATAAGGCCAGTTTTTTCTTGTGGATAAATCACTATGGCAACATTGCGGATGGTGGATTTCAAGAGTGCAAGATAAAAAGCAAAAGGTCATGGCTCATATTTGGTATTATATTTGTATCAGGTAAAATAGACTAACCCAAGTTGGACTATGACAAATATGCTGAATCTTAACAGAGTTGAATATTTTTTATCCAGATGATAAAACATATAATGTATTGAATGGCAAAAATTCCATCTATGTAGATATATAGAAAATGAAGAAAATTTTAGATTAGACATTATATTACATAGATCTGACATTAGATCTGACATTCTATTACAGCAGCCATGTGAATTTTGCAGTTACATAGTTTTACTGTTTCTCTTTGTTTTCTTTCTTTATAGTCAGGATTTTACCTGAGTATCTAGATTATTTCTCAGCTTTTATTTTACTTATTCTATAGTGTTGGCCTCCTCTTAGGCCTAAACTGAACTTTTTCAAATATCTGACTCCTAATTGCGCAAACTTAAGGCTGTCAGAATCACCCCAATGCAGGCTAGAATAACGTGTGTGTGTGTGCACACACGTGTGTGTGTGTGCATGCGTGTGGTCATCTTTATTCTTGTCATGCTCAGATAGATTTTCATAACTGTTCCCTCAGATAACGAGCAATAATAGCTCTAATGATCTCTGAAAAAAAGGAAACAAAATATCAGAAGCAAACATTTGTTTTTATTATTTTCTCAGAGGAGTTTTACAATTTTTATCTCTTGAGTTAGACATCATGTTGTAAAGTGAGTCCTTTAGTTTTAGGGAAGAATAATTCAAGATTGACTATCAAAACCTGACCGTGGATATTTGCTTTAAATTCTTACCACCACTGATTATCTTCTTTCATTCCAAAGAAAAAGAAGAGAAAACCAAACAATTCATTACTATAGGGAAGTTACTCCTCCCTCTAATAAGAAATCAGTTGCTCAAGCACTGAAACCAGATCTTTGCAAATGCATTCTTTTTAGTATTTGAAACTTAATCACATCGTATAGAAACAGATTTTTTATAAGTAAATAAAGAATACTATGATTGGCTCCAAGATTCTCCACTTATTCTTGGATTGATTGAAGAGAGAAGGAAATACACCTAACTCCATACATTATTATACATTAATGAAGAAATATACATTTCCTTCAAAAGTTATACTGCATAATCTATTTAAGCCTCAGTTTTATTTTCTGCAAATGAATATGAGGATAATAATATCAATAACAATTGTAATAATATCTACTTCCTTTGTTGTTGTGAGGATTAAATGACAGGGAGTCTTTAGTATATGCCTGGCACAAGGAAACAAGGAAACACACAAGTCCTAGCAATTACAAATAATTTATATTATATACGAAATCACTTAAAAACACTTCCAATACATATTAATGTATAGTTATGGGAGTAATGTGTATGTGTGTGTGTGTATATATATATATTATTTATGCAGGACATATCTAAAATATATATTCATAAATATATGTGCAGGACACATCTTAATATATATATAAAATAAGGCTTACAATGAATGAGTCAATAAACACAGAATGAAAGATTGCTGAACTTATGGTTTTACTTTAACCAGATTTTTAGGAATTTTCCACTCATGCAATTGACTAGGATAATGTATATGAATGTGTATATGTGTGTAAGTGTTTTTTAACACCTTTATGTATACATATTACATATTTATATGTAATATATGTAATATATACTAGACATGTAATAAATATGTATATATTACATATTTATATGTGTCCTGCCTATATATTTATATAAAAATATAAATCTGCATCTATACACACATTTAAATGTGTCCTACATAAATGTAGCAATTCACAATGCTACTGACACGATCCCACCAAGCAAACGTTTGAGTAATCCTTCTTCCTCTAATTGTATTAATTCAGATCAATGCAATCAGTCCCACTCAAGTGGAGGATCATGCAATGATTCTTTCCAAAACTGGTAAATGAAACATCAGTTTTCCTAGTGACAAAAGCTTGTATCTAAGGGTTTTACAAACACTGAGAAATCAATAAATAGTGCTGGAAAAGTATTGTGAAAGATATTGTTAGTTTCAAAATTAATCACATTTAGTTTAATATTGTTTAATAATACTGATTAGATTTTTACTGTAGGTTAAATTTGTGAGCGAAGCATTTCTCTCTCAAGTCTATGTTGCCCACCGCAGTTTTAGAATAGCAGTATATTATGTTATTATTAGCCTATTTATTTTCTACTGGCTGCTGCAGAAAATAACCACCTCTATCATGACCACAGTCTAGATTTCAGCCTGTGTCAAAAGGATTTTGAATTATACTTCATTTTTAGCTTTTGCTCCCACCCTTTGCACAAAGTAGAAGAGACAGAACAGAAATGTTTCCCTAATTGCTGTTGCAAGAAATACTTCATCTAGAATAAAATGAGGAATTCATTTATTTTAGCAGGAAAAAATGAACAATAAAAAATACATAGAGTGAAAAGTTGTAGTCTTCTAATACCTCTTTTTTACTTGATGCCTCAACTTTTTGGGAGGTTTCTGGATCTACCACCTAATTATTTTTACTCAAATTTTATTCCTGGAAGGAAGATGGCCATATGCAGTAATTTATGGTTCAAACCAGAATACTTTTGAGGGTGAGAGCGGTATTGTTAATAATAATGCAGCAGGCATAAACCGGATTGCTTTGGGAAAACCAGTGTATATGATCACCTGTATATAAGGGACTACAATTTCAGTACTTGACAGCATGCCAGTACTCTATTTAGCAATGTTTTAGGTTTATTTAATGGTCACTTCCCTTGCCATGTGGTAATTACATCTGCTAAAAGGGTAAGAGGCTGCTTGCTGTCACAACTCAGGCTATTCACATACTTAATAGACCTGAACAAATACTCAGAAGAGTTTCATTGAATAGCTGTGTGTACCATTGAGATAATATATCATTTAACGTTTCAAACAAAAATGATATCTTTCCTCTGATACTTCAAGTCATTGCAACATATTACCAAAACAGCATTAAGGAAGTGTTGATAACATATCTTTTGAATGCTGATAATGTGACTAGGTCTAGTGACATCTTTCATATATTTAATCTGACAAACATGAACATTCAACACTTGAAAATAAGAGGACTTCTTGATTTATAGGGAGTATATTGTCACTGTGAGTTTTTTCATGCCATAGATATCCATTCCTAGGGCAAAACAATAAGCACAACATACAAAATCAAATCTGCTCATGTATCACATGGATGAAAACTAAGGAATCATAGAATTCTGAGTAGGTATAGACCTTAAAGTCCATGATATTTTTCAACATTTTATTAAAAATAATCACCTTTATAATATCCATAATTTGTGAGTATATTTTTTCTGACTATAAATGTCCAAAAATGTCGATAAATTCCTCAAAAGAAAGCCCAGTTGAAAATACATAGGAGTTTTTTCATTCAACCTTAATTTGGAAAACTAATAAAAGTTATTATTTTTTTAAACCTTACTTCTAATGTATTGAACAATGCTGTAGAGTTTACTCAGATTTTAAAATTATAATCCTTAAGTAGTGGGAATAAGCAAACCTTTATTAAACCATTTTGCAATGTATAATACCTTCTATTTCTATAATTATCATGGATTAACTTCCAGATATGTCATAAGTAATGGTATTGAGATTTGTATAATGTTTAATTGCTTCTGAGTTTTCTGCCTTTGATTATACAAATGAATATTAAACATCCTTAAATTCTGAAATACTTACAGGTATTTCTCCTACATACGTAGTAGTGTAATTGGTTCCCTGAGGCACTCCTAAATTTGAATGTAAAGAGTATGGAAATTACTTTTTCCATTTACAAGGTACAATTTAATTATCAATTTTTTTCCTTTACTTAATCTTCAAAGTTTCAAAAAGGGAGAGACAAAGAAAATCTATTGTCAGTAGAAAAATGAATATTTAAAAAAGTAGAAAACATCATTGGGTAGTTAGGCTAAAAGAAATAATCTGTTCTCCAAGTTCAAACAAAGCATTTCGAAATTCACTGTTTTAAGCATTAATTTATATTGCTAAATTTTAAGAGATTTAAAAAATCATAACAGCTGAGACACAGCAAGCAGTAGAAGAGACATATGAAGAAATACTACACTGATGGAAGAGACAATAATGAAGAGAATATGTCATTTGAAGCAGGATTGTGATAAGGAAAGTTTTGAAAAAGTTTGAGTGCTATAGAAAATGTCGCATATTTATAGTAGAGGTTAGAAAGAACTCAGATGTCAATACAAATAATGGAATTATAGGTTGATGGGTGCACCCTGTTCTCCAGCTGGAAAAAGTGTAGTTGGGGCTTTGGGTGTACAAAACAAAGGGGGCAGTAATTTAGTTCATATAGCCAGGGAAAATAATATTCTAAACTAGAATTGGAGGCTACATTTAGCACCTACTAAGATGATGAAAAGAGCTAACCAACTGGGTTGAAGATTGGTACCAGTTTCAACTGAAACACTAGAAAGAATTAATCATCTTATGAATTATATCAAGATTTATGTCCTAAATTTTAACTATCATAATAATTTTAAATAGATGGATAGTTTGGATAAACTTTGAACTTCACTATGTAGTGAAACAGATTTTAGTATTTCATGTTTTAAATAGACCTGTAAGAGATGTATGATAGAAAATGCTGGCACAGATGAAAATTACAAAGATAGCTTTTAATTTCTACCTCAAATTTTTAAAAGATTATCTCTTTATGCCAAAGGTAATGGGCATCATAAATCACTAGCTGCAAAAGCAGGTAAGTGTGAACATTTCTTCAATGCCTTGGCATAAATCTAGAACAGTTATTTCTTTAGACTTTATTTTATAGAATTCATTCAGTTTGGCATGTGTTCATAGATGTGGCTGTTTGTAACTGAACGAAGTTAAAACATACACACACACACACACACACAAACACACATACACACAAAGGGCCTGATTTAAGTTTTTTTACATCTAATAGTCCACATTAAAGAAAATATTCTTCAACAAAATTAAATTTCAAAGCTCCTTACATGAGTCGTTGTACAACTTAATACTGTGAACAGAAGCACAAGAGGACTATATTTGGTAAATAAAACTTGTACAGGTTGGAGAACAATATTCTACTTTTCATACTAGCACAGTAGTGTTGTTCAAATTGCAGCTTTATGCTAATTAGTGTTCTGGCTTTCTAAAACGTTTAAGAAGTAACAGTTTAAATACATTCTGAATTGATTAAGTAGTCAGTATTCCACAGATCAGGGAAGATTTTAGAATTCTGTATATATTTCCATTCATCTGTATAATCAGTGTTTCTGCACATAATCAATATGTCTAAAATCTTCATTATGAAACACTTAAATATTTCCTGACAAAGCTCTAAGAACATTTTAATATATCTGGCCATATGCCTGTAAGGTTGTATTATATTCTACAGGTATCTTATTTAAAATTTAAAAATTACTTTTTCTAAATTTACTGAATTTCTTTCCCTAGACCTGAAAAGGCAAAACATGTTTTATCAAAAAGGTTAAATCTTTTCACCACAAACTCCATTTTGACTTTTCCCTTGATAAACATTGCAGTAATATTTTATTTTGCTTTCACAGAAGAACCAAATGGCTCACTTTAATTGTGTCTTATGTTTATCAATGAACCAATAGATTGTGATGAACAGAATCAAGGCTTTGAAGTTGAAAGTGTCTCTGACTGATGCTACTTCACCTCTGTGAGACTCAGTTTTCACATCAGAAACACTGGCCACATAGCAGCCCTTTTATTCTTTGGTTATATTTTCTTTCACAACTTCACAGTTATACAGGACTTAGAACAATGTCAGACAGACTAAAGTGGGACACTGAACCGTAATCAGAGAAGGAGATCTCTTTTTGAGAAAGGTGTCAGATATCCTGTGAAGTGAACTGTCTATCGCAAACATCACTGGTGTCTCCAAATAGCTCCACCAGTCACAACTAAAAGGCAACCTTTTTCAGCAGTGTAGAGATGAGAAGAGAGACTGATAGGTAATATGAAATAATAGAACTTACAGCAAGTATTCAGACTGTATTTGTGTCCAGTCGCAATGTGTAGGTTCATACATGTAAACTTCAAGCACGTATGTACAGTTTAAGCTTCACTCTTTATCCTCATTAGGATTCAACAAAACTCTTTCGTAAAAAGGCCTTAAACTCAATTAATAGTAGTATAATCTAATTCCAATATAGGAATCATAACTTTCAAAAAATCCATTTGATTCCATTTTTCTAAAGTGTATAATAAAAGTCATCTTATAGGCTTCTTACATATCTTAAGGTATCTTTTAAAGTCATAGTGAGTTGGCTTCATTAACTGGTCTTGAGGTTTGGGAAGTTAAGTTCTTCAAGCCCATGTCTAAGAGATTTAACATTCAAGGCCATCCATTTGATATATTTTCAAACTTCACAGGACTCCTCTTTTTATTCCCAAACTATAACCTTTTGAGGTCAAAAATAAAACTTTTTAAGTCTTCGTGTATTCTGTTCACTTAATGTTACAATTTTTGTAACTCCTATCTTTGTGGTATAAACAAATATATTCAAGTGTGAAAAATTTTAACATCATGTTGTGTGGTAAATTTATTTACATTCAATTTTGGGGTAGAAAGTGTATTCTTAAAAAGTTTAAAACTTGCCCGGGCGTGGTGGCTCACACTTGTAATCCCAGCACTTTGGAAGGCCGAGGTAGGCGGATCATGAGGTCAGGAGTTTGAGACCAGCCTGGCCAACACAGTGAAACCCCGTCTCTACTAAAAATACAAAAAAAAAAAAAAAAAAAAAAAATTAGCTGGGCGTGGTGGTGGGTGCCTGTAATCACAGCTATTCAGGAGGCAGAGGCAGGAGAATCGCTTGAATCCCGGAGGCGGAGGTTGCAGTGAGCCGAGACTGTGCCACTGCACTCCAGCCTGGGCGACAGAGCTAGACACCGTCTCAAAAAAAAAAAAAAAAAAGAAAGTTTAAAACCAACTGTTTTCATGATTAAGCTAATAGAAATTATTAAGCAATAGGTGGGAATTGAACAATGAGAACACATGGACACAGGAGGGGGAACATCACATACTGGGGAGTCTTGCGGGGTAGGGGGAGGGGGGAGGGATAGCATTGGGAGATATACCTAATGCTAAATGATGAGTTAATGGGTGCAGCACACCAACATGGCACATGTATACATATGTAACAAATCTGCACGTTGTGCACATGTACCCTAAAACTTAAAGTATAATAACATTTAAAAAAAAAGAAATTATTAAGCACATATTTATTTGCCAAGAGAAATATTGAGACTGCTAATACTCATTTTTTCTCTCCAAGAGTAAACTATAGTGAGTTCCACAAATGCAGTAAATATATCTGTTTTAGTTCACCACTATATTTCAAGTACAACGCTCGGTTTAGACTTAAAATAATTTTCCTTAGGCAAGGTAACTGACTATATAGACATTATTTGAATAGAGTTTGATTTTTCTGTCCATTAAGAAATTACCAATATGGAAAACACATTTCCTTAAGGGAAATAGACAGATTGATTCTGCTCACCCTCCATCTTATTCCCCCAAGTGTAGATTGGTCTTGTTAAATCGCCCATGCACTTGCTGCAGAAATAGTCAAAATGGTGGGTTAGAGGCTGTTAGCATGCCTCAGCCACTCGGAAATAGCAAAACAGTGCATAAAGATCAACACTGTGAGCTTTAATTCAAGGAGGAAAATGGGAATTCACCAGAATAACAAAGGACACTCCAGATCCAAGGGAGAAGATAGTGGGCAAGCCACCCCCTGATGGCGTTTGGCTGGTAAAAAGATATTGGTGCAGTGGAACATTTTCTTTCATGGCCAGACATATCTCCAGGCTTTTGATGCACCATATCTCCTGGGAAAGGAGCTTGAGTTGCCATTCTCTTCCCACGCAGACAACTTGGTACAGCAGCACTCCCTCCGCATCACACTCAGACATACCTCCAGGCATTTGGCACACACACTTCCACAGATTAGTAGTTTGAGCCATTCATCCCTTCCCTTGCAAAGACCTTATTACAGCAGCAGCTTCTCTACTTTTGGCCAGGGTATATTTGCAGGCCTTTGACACACACATTCTCCTGACTTAGGAATCTGAGCTGCCCCTCCCTTCAGGTGCAGAGATTGTGGTACATTGGTGCTCTCTCTTCTTGATGCCCAGACATATCTCTGGAATTTGGAGCACTCACTCTTCTAGGTTATGATTTAGGCCACCTCACTCTTCCCATGCAGAGAACCTGAGGCAGCAGAAGTTTCTAGAATTCATGCCTAGGCACATCTCCTGGTTCTCACAGGCTGCCCACTGGAACCCTTTTCAAAGTTGATGCATGTGCATGCCATTGGGAAACCTATAGGTGGGCCTGCTCAGTCTGGTCCCACACATCTAGGATCTTTCCTAAGGAGGGAGGTGATACCAGTGTGCATTCCACAGATCAGCCCATGGTCTGAGGCAACAGAGAGCTTCTCCCATTAAAAAAGGATTAGGTATATACCCATCTATATTGACCACAGGTGGCTCATACCCATAAGTGACACCTACTGGCCTACAGTGTGAACTGCAAAACACAATAGAAAATGAGCTGACACAAGTCAACAGACAAGTCAACAGCAGTAGGGAATGAGATAAGCTTCCTGAGATCTCCATGATTCCAGTCCAATAGGAAGCATTGAGCCTGCTCACATGCACAGTGCATTGCTACTAAAAATAACATTCAGGAAAGCCATCATACAAAGGCTATATATAACCAAAGAACTTATACAGACTGTTTAGCCCTGAAAGCACCCAGAACTAAAGCCAGAAGGACCCTACAAATCATACATTATAGACACCTCCTGAAGGAGAAAAATTCCATCCAAATTAAAACAAATTCAAAAAATAAGGAGAGATAGCTTATCCAGATGATAACGAACCAGAGAAACAACTCTGAAGGTATGAAAAACAGAGTGCCACAACACTTCGAAAGATCACAGATTCTTTTTTTTTTTTTTTTTGAGATGAAGTCTCACTCTGCTGCCCAAGCTGGAATGCAGTGGTACAATCTCAGCTCACTGCAACCTCCACCTCCCAGGTTCAGGTGATTCGATTCTCCTGCCTCAGCCTCCTGAGTAGCTGGGACTACAGGCATGCACCACCATGTCCAGCTAATTTTTGTATTTTTAGTAGAGATGGGGTTTCATTATGTTGGCCAGGCTGGTCTTGAACTCCTGACCTCCTGATCCACCTGCCTCAGTCTCTCAAAGTGCTAGGATTACAGGCATGAGCCACTGCACCCGGTCCACACTGATTCTTCACCAATGAATCTAAACTAAATGAAATCTTTGAAATACCCCATGAAAAATTAAAAATATTGATTTTAAAGAAGCTCAATGAAATCCAAGACAAAGCTGAAAAAACACAAAGAAATCAGAAAAACAATTCAGAATATTAAAAAAGAGCTAGATATCATTAAAAAACAAACAGAATTTCTAGAAATAAAAAATTCATTAAAATAATTACAAAATACAGTTGAAAACTGTAACAGTAGGCTATACCAACTGGAAGAAATAACTTCAGAGCTGGAAGAGAGATCTTTGCAATTAATCCAGTAAGATAAAAATTAAGAAAGAGTTTTTTTAAAAACTTAACAAAGCCTTTGAGAAACATAGGATTGTGTAGTGTCCAAACCTACAAACTATAAGTATTCCAGAGGAAGATGAAGAAAAAGTAAAATGTAAGGAAAATGAAGAAATAATTCAGCAAAAGTCCCATGGGATTGTCCTTTTTATGCAAATGGTAGCTATTTTTATTATTTCCTTTTTTTTTTTAAATTTTACTTTAAGTTCTGGGACACGAGTGCAGAATGTGTAGGTGGTTACATAGGTTTATGTGTGCCATGGTGATTTGCTGCACTTATCAACCTGTTATCTAGGTTTTAAGCCCCACATGCATTAGCTATTTGTCCTAATGCTCTCCCTCACCTCAGCCACCACCCCCTGACTGGCCCCGGTGTGTTTTTTTCCCCTTTGTGTGTCCATGTGTTCTCATTGTTCAATTCCCACTTATGAATGAGAATATCCAGTGTTTGGTTTTTTGTTCCTGTGTTAGTTTGCTGAGGATGATGGCTTCCAGCATCATCCATGTTCCTCTAAATGACATGATCTCATTCCTTTTTATGGCTGCATAGTATTCCATGGTGTGTATGTACCATATTTTCTTTACCCAGTCTACTATTGATGTGTATTTGGGTTGGTTCCATGTCTTTGATATCGTAAATAGTGTAAATCAAAACCACAATGAGATAACATCTCACACCAGTCAGAGTGATGATTATTAACAATTCAAGAAACAATAGATGCTGGTGAGGCTGTGGAGAAATAGGAAAGCTTTTACACTCTTGGTGGGAATGTAAATTAGTTCAACCATTGTGGAAGACAGTATGGTGATTATTCAAGGATCTAGAACCAGAAATGCCATTTGACCAAGTAATCCCATTACTGGGTATACACCCAAAGGAATATAAATCGTTCCACTATAAAGATACATGCACATGCATGTTTATTGCAGCCCTTGGATTGTCTTGGGAGAAATTTGGACATCTAGATACAAAAGGCTCAGTGAATTCCTAGTAGATAAATTGGAAAAGCCTCACTAAGGCATATAGTCATCAGGATTTTCAAAGTCAAAGTGGAAAAAAAAAATCCTAAAATCAGCAAGAGAGAAGCATCTAATCACCTATAAAGAAAATCGCATCAAACTAACAAGACTTTTCAGCAGAAAACCTACAAGCCAAAAGGGATTGGAAGACTATTTTTAGTCTCTTCCAAAAAAAAAAAAAGCCAGCTAACAATTTTATATCCTGCCAAATGAAGATTCACAAATGAAGATGAAATAGTCTTTCCAAGACAAATGAAGGGAATTCATTACTACCAGATCACCTTACAAGAAAATTTCAATACAACTTTCTTCACAACAAAGTTTCAATGCAACAAGGTTTAACTATCCTAAATATATGTGCATCCAACACCAGAACACTCAGATTCACAAAACAAATACCACTGGTCCTATGAATAGAGATAGACAGTTATACAATAATAGTGGAGGACTTCAACACCCTATTGACACCACTAGACTGATCACTGAAGCAGAAAATCAGCAAAGAAACTTAACTTAAACTGGACTATAGACCAAGTAGACATAGTGGGTATTTACATTACATTTCATCCTAAACCACAGAGAATACATTATTTTGTCTTTGGATAGAACATTCTCCTAAACCGACCATATGCTTAGCCATCCAGCAAGTCTCCATAATTTTTAATAATAAATCATATCAAGTATCTTCTTGGATCACAGTGGAATAAAATTAGAAATTAATATCAAGATTAATTCTCAAAACTACACAAGTAAATGGACTAAACAACTTGCTTCTGAATAACATTTGTGTAAGCAACAAAATTAAGGCAGAAATCAAGAAAGTTTTTGAAACAATTGAAAACACAGACACAATATTTCAAAAGCTCTGGGATACAACAAAGAAAAGTACTAAAGGCAAAGTTTATAGTGTTAAATGTCTACATCAGAAAGAATGATCTCAAAGTAACAACCAAATTTTGCAACTCAAGCAACTAGAAAAAGGACAAACCAGACCCAAATCTAGCAGAAGAAAAAAAATAACAAAGATTATAGCAAAACGAAATGAGATCAAGACAAAATAAATAACAAAAAGGACCAATTAACAGCTAGTTCTTTGAAAGGATAAACAAAATTGACAGACTGCTAGTTAAATTAACCAAGTAAAGAAAGAGATCCAAAGAAGTACAATGAGAAGTGGTAAAACTGACATTAAAACTGATAACACAGAAATACAAAAGATTATAAGAGATTACTATGAACACCTTTATGTGCATAATCTAGAAAGCTTAGAGAAAATACTTTTCTAGAAAAACAGAAAACTTCCCAAGATTGAAGTAGGATAAAACAGAAATCCGAAATAGACCCATAATGATTAATAAAGTTGAATCATCAGCAAACATCTACCAACCAAAAAAAGTCCAAGACCAGAAAGATTCAAAGCCAAATTTTATGAGATATACAAAGAAGAGCCAATACTCATTTTACTGACACTATTTCAAGCCATCAAGGAGGAAAGACTCCTCCTTCTCTCTTTTAACAAAAGTGGTATCATCTTCATAACAAAATCGAGCGAGGCAACAATGTAAAAGAAAACTACTGGCCAATATCCTTGACATGCCTAATGCAACAATCTTCAACAAAATACTAGCAAACCGAATCCAGCAGCACATCAAATATACAATACACCATGATCCGGTGGGTTTTATCCAGATGAAGTAAGGATGGTTCAACATATGGTAATCAATAAATGTGGTTTACCACATAAAGAGAACTAAAATAGAAAAACCATATGATTATCTCAATAGATGCAGAAAATTCATCTGATAAAATCAACACCCCTTTATGATGAAAACCCTCAACAAATTAAACATCGAGAAACATACCTCAAAATAATAAGAGCCATGTATGACAAGTCAACAACCAACATTATGCTGAATAAGGGAAAGTTGAAAACAATCTCCATAAGAACTGGAACAAGACAGGATGTCAACTCTTATCATTCTTATTCAACATAGTAGTGGAAGTCACTTGTATGTCATTTTTACCATTTATCATTATTCTTCTGGGAATTTCTCTTATCTCTTAGTTAATTTAGCTAGCAGTCAATTTTGTTTATCCACTCAAATAACTAATTGCTTGTTTAGTTGATCCTTTGTGTTGTTTATTTGGTCTTGATCTTATATAGTTCTGCTATGATCTTTGCCTGATCTTTCTTCAGGCAAAATAAAGAAAAGGCATCCCAATTGGGACAAAAAAAAAAAAAAAAAAAGATTGTCAAATTATCTCTGTTAAATGATGGCATAATTGCGTATCAGAAAACCCTAACGACTCCCCCAGAAGACCTCTCCACTTGATAAATGACCTCAGTAAAATTTGAAGACACAAAATCTGTGTACAAAAATCAGTAGCATTTCTATACACCAATAACATTCAAGCTGAGAACCAAATCAAGAATCAATCTCATTTAAAATAGCTGCAAAAAATAAAATAAAATAAAATACCTAGAGATACAATTAAGCAAAATGGTTAAATATCTGTACAAGAAGAATGACAAACACTGATGAAAGAAATTATACATGACAAAAACAAATGGAAAACCATCTTATGCTCACGGATTGGAAGAATCAACATCATTAAAGTAAACACAGTGCACAAATCAATCTATAGATTCAATGCAATACCTATCAATTTAGCAATGTTATTTCTTACATAATTAGAAAAAATAATCTTAATGTTTAGATGGAAGCAAAATAGAGCCCAAGTAGCCAAAGAAATCCTAAGCAAAAAGGACGAATCTAGAGGATCACATTGTGTGATTTCAAATTATATAATACTATAAGTCTATAGTAATTAAGATAGCATGCTAGTACAAAAATGGAGACATAGATCAATGGAACAGAAAAGATAACTCAGAATTAAAGCACACACTTACAATCAATAGATCTTCAAAACGTTAACAAAAGTAAATAGTGAGGAAAGATACTCTATTCAATAAATGATGCTGGGAAAATTGGCTAGCCACGTGCAGAATAATGAAACTGGAACCATATCTCTCACTGTATACAAAAATCAAGTCAAAGTGGATTAAAGATTTAAACATAAGACCAGAAACTATAAAATCCTAAAAGAAAACCTAGAAAAACTCTTCTGGACATTTGCCTCAGCAAAGAATTTATAATGATGACCCTGAAAGTAAATGCAACAAAAACAAAATAGACAAATGGGACTTCATTAAACTAAACAGCTTTTGCACAACAAAATAAATAATTAACAGATTAAACAGATAACCTAAAGAATGGGAGAAAATATTTTCAAATCATGCCTGTGACAGAAGACTATTATCCAGAATCTACAAGAAACTCGAACAACTCAACAAGAAAAAAAATAAACAATTCCACTGAAGTGTGGGCAACAACATGGACATTTCTTAAAAGAAGAAATACATACAGCCAACAAATACATAAAAAATTGCTAAACATCAGTAATCATCAGAGAAATGCAAGTTAAAATCACAATGAGATATAATCTTACCCAGTCAGAATGGTTAATATTAAAAGTCAAAAAATAAGAGATGTTGTGTGGATGTCAAGAAACGGCAATTGCTTATACACTATCGGTGAGAATGTTAATCAGTTCATCTTCTATTAAAAACAGTATGTAGATTTCTCAAAGAAGTAAAAGTAGAACTACCATTCAACCCAGCAATCTCATCCCTGAGTATATACACAAAGGTAAAGAAATCACTGTAGGAAAAAGGCATCTGCATTTGTATGTTCAACACAATACTACTCATAATAGGAAAGTAATGGAATCAACCTAAGTGTCCAACAGCAGTTGACTGAATAAGGAAAATGTGGTGTACACATCATGACAAACTGTGCAGCCATTAAAAAGAATACAATTATGTCCTTTACAGCAACTTGGACGGAACTAGAGGTCATTATCCTAAGTGAAGTAACTCAGAAAATAAAATATTCCATGTTCTCATTCATAAGTGGAAACTAAACAAGAGGTACATATGGATGTAAAGATGGAAATAACAGACCTCAGAGACTCAAAAATGAGAGAGGGTAGAAAATTTTGAGGGTTGAAAAATTACCTATTGGTTACAAAGCTCACGATTTGGCTAATGGATACAGTAGAAGCCCAGTCCCTAACCAATATACAATATAATTAAGTAACAAATATGCATATATACCCCAAATCTAAAATAAAATTAAAATTAAAAAAAGAAATTAATGTTAGCTGTAGAGAGTAGTATATCTTCATTGAAAAGTTATATGTAAATTTTGTATGGTGCACCAGAATATATAAAAGTATATTTAGAGTACATAAAAATTGTGACAAAATATATATTTCCTTTTAAAATGGTTTCTGGAATAAATGAATCAACAGAAAAGCAAGACTAAAGGTAAACAAGAAAGCTATATACATATAGGTTTCTTATATATGTGTGTTAGTATACATATATAATTTTACATTCAGGTGGTACATGTACATATTTGTTACATTATTATATTGCATAGTGGTGGGGATTGGGCTTCTACTCTACCCAGTAGCCAAATAGTACATATATATAGATATAGATATAGAGAGACAGATACACACATGCACACCTATGCACACATACATACATATATTTAAAAACACAGCTAATGTATACATCACATATATATTATATATACATATATTTTAAAAGCATGTTCCCATTAGTCCGAAACACAGAAATGGATTCTATGAATTTGTATGCCAGAATAAGACATCACATTGAGTTGTAGAATATTCCAACACTGTGGGTTCATGAGCCATTCTGAAAAATAAATTACACCAATAATGGATTCCAATACTTTTACCATTTCTTGTGAAATTTTCTATATATTATTATTACTAATTTGTAAAAATATTTACATTATAGTCACAGACACTAAAAACCTTAAAATAATTGAAGAAAATGTCCATTTTCTTAGTAAATGAATGAATATTTAAATTATACAGTAATGAGTGAAATTTAGTAATGAACTGAAGTTTGATTCAAAATTACAAATTAGCAGCTTAGATCAGGCATGATTCCTCATGCTAGTAATCCCAGAAATTTGGGAGGCCAAGGTGGAAGTCTGAGACCAGTCTGTGCAACACAGTAAGACCTCATCTCTACAATTGTTTATGTTTATATATATATAAGTATATCTATAAAATTTTATATATAATTATATACATATATAAAATTGGAAGCTCATTTCTCTGCTTAAAGGAATGTAATTAATAAAACACTGCAACCTCATTATTCTTAAAGAAATAGTCTACTATTTGTATTTCACTCTAAATAACTCATTTAGGAGCTTGAAAATTTTATTTTTACAGTTTTTTAAAGATCAAAATGAGCACATTCAAGCTAAAACTGATAAAACGGGAATAATACCATCCATGTGAGTGGCTGAGCCTAGTAATAATTTGCAGTAAATATTATCACAAAAAGTTGGAACTAGAATTCTTGGGAAACTGTTTTCTGCTGAATAAATTCAAGTCGGAATTCAGTTGTGGTAAAAAATACTGCTGATATGCACTAACTTGATTGTCACAGGTTATCATGTAAATGAATAAAGATCTAAGCAAATACCTGTCTAAGTTAATGTAGGCAGCTGTTACAAGTATATGCATTCAAACCTCAGGGCATAGTTCTGCCTCTCTAACAAGGGCTTGCCCAAGATCAGAATATAGAATAAGAGCTTTAAATTTTATCTTTATTTAACTACTCCCTCCCCTTTTTGTGGAATTGTGAGTGAGCAGCAATACTACATGCCTTTTATAACCCTTTCTAAAAATATATTGACCATAGTTTTACTAACAGTTAGAAAATTGAAGTGTGATCTCAAATATACTTAATGAAGAAGCAAATTCCACAGAAAAAATTTAGTTTAAATTTAGTTTCCTAAGAAAATAATTATTATTATAGAGAAATTATTTTGAAAAAAGAAATAAGAATTTAAAATATTTGTAAAATAATAAAGTTGATTCTCTAGTCATACCTCAAAATCAGTTTCATCTTTAGCACATTTCTACCCATCAGGATTCTGTGTGTATGTGTGTGTATTTGAATTGACAGTGAATAGCTATAACATAAAGTGGTATAAAACAGGACAAAAGAATGCTAGAGAAAGAGAATGATGAGAGGGCACAGGTCAAATAATGACAGATATAGAATTCAGAATTTGGTTTTCAATGAAGATCATCGAGATTCACAAGAAAGTATAAATGCAATCCAAGTAATCTAAGGAATCTAGCAAAATGACGTAAGAGCTGAAAGACAAAATATTCATTTATAAAAGGAACAAACTGATCTGATGAAGCTAAAAAGTTGACTAAAAAATTTTGAAAAACAATCAAAAGCACTACACAGCAGAATAGGCCAAGCTGAAGAAAGAATCTCAGAGCTCTAACACTGGTTTGTCAAGTCAACTCATTCGGATTAAAAAAAAAAAAAAAAAAAAAAACAGAGTAAACAAAATAAACAAAATCTCTGAGAAATATGGGATTATGTAAAGAGACCAAACCTGAAATTAATTTGCATCTCTGAAAGACAGAGAGAGATTGCAAGAAACTTGGAAAATATTTTTGAGGATATTAACCATGGAAATATCTCCAATATTGCTAGAGCAGTTGACATGTAAACTCAGGAAAGACATTTGAGAACTATACTCAAACACTTGACTAGATGAGCCTAACAGATATCTATAGATTTCGCCAACAAAAAACAGCAGAATATACATTCTTCTTAACTGCACGTACAGAATATACATTCTTCTTACCTGTACCTGTATGGCACATACACTAAAATTTACCAGATGCTTTTCCATAAAGCAATTCTCAACAAATTAAAAAAAAGGAACACACACAAAATCATATCAACCACATTGAGAAAACAGCACAATAAAAATAGAAATCAATACACAGGAGATCTCTCAAAACTATAACATTACATAGAAATGAAACAATCTGTTCTTGAATCACTTTGGGGTAAACAATGAAATTAAAGCAGAAAATAAGAAATTCTTTGAAACTAATGAAACAAAGATACAACATACCAGACTCTGGGACACAGCTAAAGCAGTGTTAAGAGGAAAGTTTCTAGCACTAACTGCCCACATCAAAAAGTTAGACAGATTTCACACTAACAACCTAACACAACACTGACAGGAACTAGAATAACAAGAGCAAACCAACCCCATAGCTAACAAAATACAAGAAATAACCAAAATCAGACCTGAACTGAACAAAACTGAGATGCATAAAACCATACTGAAGACCAACAAAAATATAAGTTGGTTCTTTGAAACAATAAGATCAATAGACCGATAGCTAGACTAGAAAACATGACAGAAGATCCAACTAAATACAATGAGACATGACAAAGGGGATATTACCACTGACTTCAAAGAAATAAAACAAACCCTCAGAGAATCTGGTGCACATTTCTATTCACATAAACTAGAAAACCTAGAAGAAATAAATAAGTTCCTGGAATCACGCAACCTCCTAAGATTGAACCAGAAAGAAATTGCAACGCTGAATACAGCATTAATGAGTTACAAAATTGAATCAGCAGTAACAAAAACCAACCAGAATAAGCCCTATACCAGATATATTTACAGCTGAATTCTACAAAACGGCTTAACAAAATCTGATACCAATCCTACTGAAACTATTCCAAAAAACTGAGGAGGGACTTCTCCCTAACTTACTCTATGAGGTCAGCATTATTCTGATACCAAAACCTGGCAGAAACATGAAGGTAAAAGAGAACTTCAGGCTAATTACTGTGGTGAACGTAGACGCAGAAATCCTCAACAAAATACTAGCAAACTGAATCCAGTGGCATATCAAAAAGTTAATCAACCAAAATCATGAAGGCTTTATTCCTGGGATTCAAGGTTAGTTCCACATTTGCAAAACAGTAAAATGATGCAGCGATCCATCATATAACAGAACTACAAACTAAACCACGTGATTATCTCAATAGACATAGAAAAGGCTTTTGATAAGATTCAGTATCCCTTTATGGTACACATCCTGAACAAAAAATACATCATTTTGAATATACCTCAAAATATAATAGCCATCTACTGACCGACCCACAGAGAACATCACACTGAATCGGCACATGCTGGAAGAATTCTTCTTGAGGGCTGGAACAAGACAAGGATGCCCAGTTTCACCAATCCTGTTCAACATGATATTGGAAGTCCTAACCGGAGCCATAATGCAAGAGGAAGAAATAAAATGCATCCAAATAGAGAGGTATTCAAACTATCTCTGCAGACAATGGGATTCTATGCCTAGAAAACCCCATAGTCCCTGCCCAAACATTCCTAGAATTGATAACGTCGGCAAAGTTTCAGGATACAAAATTAATGCACAAAAATTGTAGCATTTCTATATATCAATAGTGTCCAAGGTGAGAGCCAATCAAGAGCACAATTTCATTCATAATAGCTGCAAATAAATAAAATATCTAGAAAAACAGCTAACTAGGGAGGTGAAAATATTTACAATTAGAATTATAAAACACTGCTGAAAGAAATCAGAAATGAAACAAACAAATGGAAATACACACCATGCTCATGGATAACAAGAATCAATATAGTAAAAAGGGGCATACTGTCCAAAGCTACTACAAATTCAATGCTATTCCATTCAAACTACCAATGTCATTTTTCACATAATTACAAAAAACTATTCAAAATGTATATGAAACCAAAAACAGCCTGAATAGCTAAAGCAATCCTAAACGAAAACAACAAAGTTGAAAGCATCACACTACCTGACTTTAAACTATACAACAAGGCAATAATAACCAGAACAGCATGATACTGCTACAAAAAGAAACACATAAATCAATGGAACAGGTTCAAGAACCCAGAAATAAAGCTACACATTTGCAACCATCTAATGTGGGACAAAGTCAACTAAAACAACCAATGGGAAAGAACTCCCTATTCAATAAATGAAGCTGCAACAACTGGCTAGCCATATGCGGAAGACTGAAACTGGATCCTTTCCTTTCACCACATATAAAAATGGATTTAAGACTTAAATGAAAAACTTAAAACGATGAAAATTCTTGAAGAAAATCTAGAAAATACTAGACATTGTCCCTGACAAGGATTTTATGACTAAGACTACAAAAGCAATTGCAGCAAAAACAAAAATTGACAAGTGGGACCTAATTATACCAAATGGCTTCTGCACAGCAAAAGAAACTATCAACAGTGTAAATAGACAACCTACAAAATGGGATAAAATATTTGTAAACTAGACTTCTGACAATGGTCTAATATCCAGAATCTATAAGGAATTCAAACAATTGAACAACCATAAAACAAACAACCCCATTAGAAAATAAGCAAAAGAAATGAACAGACATTTCTCAAAAGAAGACATATATGCAGTAAACAACCTATAAGAGCACTCTCATCATCAATAATAAGAGAAATGCATATCAAAACCACAATGAGATATTATCTTACAATGCTCAGAATGACTATTATTAAAAAGTCAAAAACAAAGATCCTGGCAAGGTTGCAGAGAAAAGGGAATGCTTATACACTGCTGGTAGGAGTGTAAATTAGTTCAGCCACTGTGGAAATTAGTTTGGAGATTTGTCGAATAACTTAAAATAGAACAACCATTCAACCCAGCAATCTTATTCCTGGGTATATATCCAAAGGAATATAAATCATTCTACCATGAAGACACATGTATGCGTATGTTCACTGCAGCACTACTTATAGTAACAAAGACATGGAATCAACCTAAATGCTCATCAGTAGTGGAATGGATAAAGAAAATGTCATACACATATACCATGGAATACTACACAGCCTTAAATAAGAATGAAATCATGTACTTTTCAGCAACATGGATGGAACTGGAGGCTATTATCTTCAACACATTAATGCAGAAACAGAAAACCAAATGCCATATATTCTCACCTATACATGGGAGCTAAACATTGAGTACACATGGATACAGACAAAGGAATAATAGACACAAGGGCCTACTTGAGGGTGGAGGGTGGGACTTCAGGATCAAAAAGCTACCTATTGATTACTACGCTCATTACCTAAGTGATGAAATAATCTGTACACCAAGCCCCAATGGCATGCAATTTACCTATGTAGAAAACATGCACATGCACCCCAAACTTAAAATAAAAGTTGGAAAGAACAAATAATAAGAAAGTAATCAAAGTAGAACCCAGATATAAATCCATGCATTCACAGCCAACTATTTTTTGAAAAAGGCACCAAGAACATGAAATGGGGAAATGACATTTTCTTCAATAAATGATGCTGAGAAAACTGGATAATCATATGTAAAAGAATGAAAATGGACTCCTTCTTCTCACCATATACAAAAATCAAATAAAAATAAATACTTAAATTTAAACCTGAAACTATGAAACTATTAGAAGAAAATATTGAAGAAATACTTCACGACACTGGTCTATGTAAAGAGTTTTTTTGTGTGTGTGTAATATTTCAAAAGCACACGCAACCAAAGCAAAATATAGACATATGAAATCACATTAGGCTAAAAACCTGCTGCACAGAAAAGAAAATAATCTAGAAAGTAAACAGACAGCCAGAGAATGGAAGAAAATATTTGCAAACTATCCATCTGACAAGAGATTAATAACCAGAATATATAAGGAGCTCAAGCAACTCAATGGCAAAAATAGATGAAATTAAAAATGGGTAAAAGATCTGAAAAGACATTTTTCTAAAGAGACATACAAATAAATGGCCCACAGTTATATGAAAAATTGTTCAACATCACTAGTCTTCAGTGAAATACAACTCAAAAGTGCAATGAGCGATTATCTTACCATAGCTGAAATTGATTTTATCAAAAAGACAAGGAATAACAGATGCTGGCAAAGACCTGAAGAAAGGAGAACTTTGTACACTGTTGGTAGGAATGCAAATTAGTGCAACCACTATGAAAAAAAGTATGGGAGTTTCTCAAAAAAATTAAAAATAAAACTACTATATGATCCAGCATTTCCACTATTAGGTATATATTCACAAAAAGGCAATATATTGAAGAGATATCTTCACTCTCATGTTTATTGCAGCACTATTCGCTATACCCAAATTACGGAATCAACCAAAGTGCCCATCAATGAATATTGAAAATGTGATAGATATATATATATATACACACACACATATATATATAGTTGAATATTGTTAAGTCATGCAAGAGAATGAAATGGTATCCTGTCATTTGCAGCAACATGATGGAAAAGGAGGTCATTATAAGTGAAATTAGCCAGGCACAGAAAGACAAATTGCATGTTTTCACTCATATGTGGGAAGTGAACAACTGACTATCATGAAGATAGAAACTCGATTATTGGGTACCAATGGCCAGGAAAGGTAGATGGGAAGGGAGGGTGAAGAGAGTTTGAATAACAGGCACAAATATACAGTTTGAGAGAAGAAATAATATCTAGTGTTTGATAGATCAATAGGGTGACTATAGTTTGCAATAATTGATAGTATATTTCAAAATACTAAGAATAATTTGAAAGTTTCTAGCATAAACAATAAATATTTAATCTAATGGATATCTCAATTACACTGATTTGATATTTACAAATTATATACATGCATGACATTATCACATGTAACCTGAAAATATGTACATTATGAATCAATACAAAAATTGGAAAAAAATGTTAAAAATAAAAATAAATATACCAACAATGCTGGGAAAACAGGTAATCAAAGCAGCACAGTGGAATACAGAGAACATGGAATGATAAGCAGACAAATTTAAATTCAAATTCATATTAGTAGACTTCCAGCTAAGTGATCAGGGCATATTACATTAATAAAAATTATTAACCTCTAGAGAGAAAGAGCCAGAGACAGAGCAAGACAGACACAGAGAATGAAAAAAACATCCAAACTACCTATATCGTTATGAAAGACAGGCCATCACTATAGAACTTTAAAATAACAAAAATATAATAAGGAAATGCTAAAACAACTCTACATTTGCAAATTCCCAATAAATATAAAATAGACCAATTTCCTTGAAAGACACAAGCCTCACTCAAGAAAATAATGGATAACCTAAGACATGTCATATATTTAGTCAAGCAATTATATTTAGACTGAAAAATTCTTCCAACAAAGAAAAATTTTGTCTGGATGGACTCACTGGGGAATTCCACTAAATGCTTAAGAAGGAATTTTAACAATTCTGAACAATCTCTTCCATAAAATAGAAGAGGAAGTAACAACTTTTACCTGATTTTATAAGGGCAGCATTGTCCTGATACTAAAGTCAGACAAAAATATGATAAAGTAAAACAACGAACTACTTTCTCTCATGAACATAGATGCAGAATTTCTTAACAAGTTATTAACAAGTCGAATATAGTACATATACAAAACATACTACATCATAGCCAGGTGGAGTAGATTCCAGTAAGGAGAGTCTGTTTCAACATCAGAAATTGAATCTACATAATTATTAATATTCTCAGAATAAGAAGAAAAATCAATAGAGTCAGAAGAAAACCACTCGATAAAATTAAAGATTTATTTATGATAAACACTTTCAGCAAACTATAAGTACTTCCTTAACCTGATAGAGTTTGTCTACAAAAACCTACAGCTAACATTATAATGGCGAAAGACTGACAAAGCAAGTATATCTTTTCTCATCACTACTATTGAACATTTTATTGGAACCTAGACAGTAAAATAAGACAAAGAAAATCAATAAAACCCTCCAGATTGGAAAGAAAGTTCTCTCTATTAAAAAGAGAACATGATTATCTATGTAGAAAATACTTGAAATCTCAAAAGTGAAAAGAAAATAAACTTTCAAGAATAATAAAAGAATTTAGTAAGTCACAGGATACAAAAATCAACTGCATCTCTAAATACTAACAGTGAACATCTTTAAGTCAAAAACTGTAACCATACCATGTACAATATCATAAAACAATTAGATATTTAGGTTAAATTCCAACAAAGTATGTGCATGATCTATATCCAGAAAAATACAAAACACAAAAGAAATGAAAGAAGGCCTAAGTGATGGGTATATATATTCTGTGTTCATGGATTTGACGACTTATTAATGACATAAATTATTCCCAAATTGATTCTACACGTTTCCAGTTGAATTCTTAGCGGGATATTTTTAGATACCAAAAAACTGATTATAAGTTTACATAGAAAGGGAAAATAATTATAATATCCAAAACATTTTGAAAAATAATTTATTTCAGAATCTCCTACTACCTGATTTTCAAACTTTTTTATAGTAATCAGGACAGTGTTTTATCGGCAAAAGGGTAGATACACATATGAAAGGAATAAAATAAACAGAATGTAAACAGAACCACACAAATGTTTATTTTCTGACAAAGTTGCTTTAAAGACAATAATAAAAAAATTAATTTTAAGTAAATAATGCCAGAAAAATTAGACCTCCAAATGTAAAAATAAAAATGGACCTTGACCTGTATTTCACATTTTTTATCAAAATTAACAGTAAAGGATCTAGATGTAATATAGAATGAAAGATGTTAAAACTTTACAAGGAAAAAAACAAAGAAAATTTGGAACATAAGTTTAAGCAGCCATTTTATAGAGAGAATATCAAGAGAAAAATATTATTAATTGGACTTCAACACATTTAAAAAAATGCTCTGCCAAAAAACATATTCAAAAAGTGAAAAGACTAGTCACAGGTTAGAAAAAATATATATTTGCCAATCCCCTATCTGACAAAGTGTATGCATTCAACACAGAGAAAGAGCAATTATGACATGATAATAAGGAAAATATGTGGGCAAAGTTCAGTACAGCCACTTTACCAAAGAAGAAATATGGATTGCAACTAAGCAAATGAGATGTTCAACAACAGTCATTAGGGGCATGCAAATTGAAACCACATTATAATACTTTTTTAAAGGCTACGATTACAAACAAAACAAAACCTTGTACACTAAATACCAGTGAGGAAGTAGAGCAATTGACACACTCATGCATTGCTGGTGAGAATGCAAGATAAAACAACAACTTTGGAAAATAGTCTGCCAGTTTTTTATAAAGTGATCATTTAACTACCAAATGACCTTGCATCCCCACACCTAGGTATTTACCCAAAATAAATTAAAACTTATATTCACTCAGAAATCTATGCAAATGACTATATTGACCTTATTCATAATGGTGACAAATGGTAAGCGATCAAAATGCCTTTCGGCTAATAAACAGAAAAATGAGCTCTGGTAATCCATACAATGGAGTACTATTGAGTGGTAAAAAAGAATGAACCAACTATTGATACCCACAATCCATGTGGATGAATATCAAATGGATATCCTAACTGAAAAAAGTCAGATTCAAAGGGCCATGCACTACATGATTTAATTTATATGACATTCAGTAAAAGACAAAACTATAAGAAAGAGAATTTTGCTACAAAGCAGCAGCATGGAAGTTTCTTTGGGGTAATGAAACTATTTCAGTATCTTTATTGTGATGGTGTTTACAAGACTACATGTTTGTCAAATATAGTATTTCATACCCTAAGGTGTGAATTTTACTGTACAAAATTCAGTTAAAATCATTAAACCATACATTTAACTTATTATATGAAAATTAAATCATAATACAACTGACTTTTAAAAAACATCTGGTATATTAACCACTTTATTATACTGTCCCTTTATAGAAATTCTCATGTTAAATCTATATATTTTATGTATAGAAAAATCTACAAGAAAAGATAGTTTCAAAAGTATATTTGTCTATGAGGATTTTGCTTTTGACCAATTTGGTTATTTCTACTATTTTATTATTTGAGTGTCTTGAAAAACATTCTATGTATTTTCAGTGTCATATGGATACATGATTAATGACTCTTTGTAGCCTTCAAGTCCCCTGTTTTGTTTTTTGGGGGGGGGGTACATCTCAAGAGAATGTCCAAGCAAACTAAATCACATCATAAAAGAAACACTAAAAGATACAAAAAATTAAAAACTACTATTTATAGCCACATATCTATTGACAAGTATTGCTTTTAAAACAAACATGTACAAAAAATTTATATTTTCTTTCCATAGGTTGGTGTTCACAGCATCATGAACATAACAGATACTAGGTTCAGCCAAACTTATATTTTAAAATAGTTTTGCTACTTATTAACTAATCAGCCTTGAGTTACCCATGAACAAGTCATTGTACTTAACTTTCTAATATTCAACCATACAATCTATGAAATGGTTATATCACATATTATATATAATTGAGATGAAGATTATATGAAATAATATGAATATATAGCAACTAACACTGACCCTAATCAATTAAGGCCACCCACAGATTATCTGCACGTTTATTAGATATGCACAACAACCTCAATTAATGGAGAGAGACTTTGGAAAGTTGGTAGGTTTAGAGAAGTACGATGCAGAAAATATATTTTAAAAATACCTGTTCTGATTTTGAAAGAACACATGAATTTTAAAATAACACTGAACATAGCAAACAGATGTATGGACCTACTTCTAGCATTTTTAAACTTTATATTTGAGCAGCTGTTCTGACTCTTGTCTGCTTTCATTAAAATATTCAAATAGTTCAGTTTAAGTGACATCAATTGAATAGTCTGAGATATTTTTCTACAAATTTTAAATTCTCCCAAAACTGTAAAGCTTTAGACAAAAATTATAAATAAAAATGATTTTATTTAAGTTAGGACACAAAATATGTAATTCAAAGTTAAATACTGTAAAAAGTAGACATTTATTAGCCAAACATTTAAAAAATAAAGATGCACTGATCCACAAAGAACACATAAACCATAGATGAAAATCAATATAATTTAGCCTATATGTTAAAAAAAAATACCCATATTCTTTCCAAGCATATTTAATTAAGAAAATCTACTCATACCTCCAAGTAGAGTGATTCATTCATCAGACTTCAGATTCATTAAAATCAATCCTTGATTTAGGTTTGTTAGCCACTAAAAGATATGAAAGTGGCAATCAGTCAGTTTTGATTAGCGTTCATTATGGTGCCTCTTTGACTTACGGCTGTTAAGTTTGCTTATTTTTGTTTTCATTTTCAGAAAAAACTGTTTTAAGCACTGAATATACAATAGAGTATTGTAACCAAAATGGACAACACATTTAGAAATATACTTTCTGAATGTCAAGATCTCGACTTTCCTTCCTTAAGTCAAACTGCATTTTAAAGTTATCCCTCTTGAACCGTTAGAAGCTGCAATAATCCTGTCAATCGGCAAACTGGAGACTGAATCTAACTCTGTAGCATGTGACCATAGACAACAGTATCATCACATTATTTCTCTAAAAAACAGCCACCTTGCTCTTGATAAATGCTGTAATTCCCATTTTAGTAGACAATCCTTCCTTTCAGAATCAGGTTTGCCATTTGTTTTTATCAATCACAAGTTTCAAATGATCAATAATCCATTAGAATTATTTTCAAAAAAGTAGCTTTTGGGAGCTGATTTCAACATATTTCTGTCTCTTTCACCCACCCTATCCCCCCACAAACCCAGCCCTCAGTATTTATAAATGTGCCCCGTGCTCCTTTCTTGATCATGCTATGACCATCACCAGCATTACACATGTTGTTGTACTTATCTTCTTTCTAAAAACACTTCAATCATCATTTAGTACAAAACAAAATTCGTGTTTCTAACAAAAACTCTTCTTCATCTCAGCAAAAGGAGAACTCTTTCCTCTGCAGTTGTGTGTAGTTTTTGTATGAGTTTAGTAAGATATATTAGACGGTACTTCATAGTAGTTATGTATGTCTGAATATACCTTCTACTAGGTTTTAAGGTTCTTAAAGACAGTACATCAGCATTTTTGAGAAAGAACTTTAGGCAAAAATTCATGTCCCATATTTTTGTTAGGGACTATGATTCCAGAGAATTGGGTGTGAGGGAAAAGGAGAGTGAGGCAGGAAGCAAGCAGGGTCAATACTGACAGTGCATTACTGAGCTGGTCACTGATGGCATCAGGTATAACGAATCACTTGGTTTTGAAGGACCATCTTCAAAAAGGTGAAATAATCTCCTTCCAGGGGGGAACAACATCATAGGCCAGCTTCTGTTTCTCTCTGAATTAAGGTTTACCAGAGGGAGCACTACCTTCCTGCACAAATGGATTGCACACTCATGATTGCTACAAGGGTCCCACAGCATTACATGTCTCAGTGGCAGCATTGAATTCTGCCAGAAGACATGAAAGCAGCACAGAAAGGAGCTAATGTTAGACCTGTCGAGTGCTTCACATGTGAAATTGGCCAGAGGTCACTCATACTCGTTGCTCCAGGTGCTGGCGCTGAACCAGTGGCTATCTGCCTTGGATACAGGTGACACTGAAAGAACCTGAAGTGGCACATAAGAGGTGTCTGATTGAGCATGTATTTGTGGTAAAGCTGTAACCATAAAACTGAAATTCATCTTTGAATCACACACCATACTACAAAATGGTGTATACATCAATTATTAAAATACTTGCTACATAAATAAGAGTGCTAAGCATGTATAACGGAAAGGTAAAAGTGAATGCTCACAATATAGGCGAGTAATCCTGCTTACAGAAAAGGTAATGGGTTAGTAAATTCCAAATGTTTGAAATTGAAAAGAGTGTTAGCTACTAGTATAAGTACAAAATTATACAAATACTTTGCCAAAAAGTCAGGGCCATTTTCTTATTCTAATTTTAGTGAAAACAGCTATGTGACCTCTCTGGGCATCACATTTTTTGTGAGGTCAAAAGAACAAATTTGATGACATTTAAGATTTTAGCCAAACTTTGAAACTGATGTGTTTGAAGTTCTGAATCTATGGCAAATAAATAATTAAATATTAATTTATTAAGTATGATTGAGAACAAATTGTGAGCTAGGCACCTCTCCAGTTGCGAAGAATATAGTAATGAAAAAGCAGATGTGAATACTGCCCTATTCGAGTTTAAATCCTAATGTGGAGAGTCACAAAGCAAAACAAATAAGTATGCAGTATGTTAGAAGTGGGGA
This sequence comes from Pongo abelii, assembly GCF_028885655.2. Taxonomy (NCBI): domain Eukaryota; kingdom Metazoa; phylum Chordata; class Mammalia; order Primates; family Hominidae; genus Pongo; species Pongo abelii. Next base: position 89,661,914 of record NC_071993.2, on the reverse strand, counting down.
GGCCAGAGAGCTGAGTTGCAATGTTTACTCGGGTGGCCAGGGTAAGATTCACTGAAAAGCTGAGCTGAAAGATCCAGCCAAATGGATAATAGGAGAGGAGAACTCTAGGCCATGGTCTGAGCAGGGGGTGAACTTCACATGTTCTGGAGAATAACGAACTCTTTGACTTGAGCCACATGATAGAAGTTAGAAACTGTTATTAGGATGATGCCAAAGAGTTAAAAAGGTCAGATCATGTAGCACCCTAGGACATTTTGAGAAATTTGGGTTTTACTCAGAATGAGTCATTGAGGATTTTGAGCAGATAAATGTATAGCTTGATTTAGGTTTATAAAAGGATCAGGATCAAATTGGCTGCTATACTGAGAATAGATTATAATGGCACAAGTGTGTAAACAGAGATATGGAAATAAATAGTTTCCAAAAGACACATCTAGCATAATATCTGTAAGGTAACAATGTGGCTAAAATGCATTTTAATTTAGTATTTTTATGGTCGTCAGGGTGGTTAAAAGGTTTTATTTATTTTAAAGTAGGTAAAACAACAATTTACTTTACAAACATGTAAAAAATAGCTAATAAAAGTTCTACTCAAACTATTTCAAAAAATTGAAGTGGAGGGAATACTTCAAAGCTCATTCTAGGAGGCCAGAATTACCATACCAAAACCAGACAAAGATGCAATAAGAATAATAACTATAATCCAATATCTCTTATAAACACAGATGCAAAAATCCTCAAAAAACACTAGCAAACTGAATTCAACAACACAATAAAAAGATATTTCACCATGATTAAGTGAATTCATCCCAGAGACACAAGTATAGTTAAACATATGCTAATCAATAAACATGATACATCATAACATAATGTGATACATAATATAATCATTTCAATAGATGCTGAAAAGGCATTCCATAAAATCCAACTTTCCTTCTTTAAAAAAAAAATTCCTTTGGTTATTATCTTGATTAAAAACACCTAACAAACTAAGTATAAAGAAGTATAACTCAAAACAGTAAGGGCCACATCTTACAAACCCACAGCTAACATCATACTGAATGGGAAAACACTGAAAGCCTTTCCTCTAAGGTCTGTAACAAGGCAAATATGGTAACTTTCACCACTCTTATTCAACATAGTATTGGAAGTTCTAGACAGAGGAATGAAGCAATAAAAGTGAATAAAGAACATCCACATTGTAAAGGAAGAAGTCAAATTGTCCTTTTTGCAGATGATATGATCTTATATTTAGAACATAAATATTGAAAAAAACCTAAGGATTCCACCAGAAACTGTTAGAACTGATCCATGAATTCAGTAAAGTTGCTACAAAATCAACATACAACAATTAATAACATTTCCATATTCCAGCAGTAAACAATCTGAAAACAAATACAAGAAAGTAATTCAATTCACACAGCTACCAAAAAACAAACAAACAAGCAAACAAAAACCTGGGAATAAATTTAGCCAAAAAAGTGCAAGATCTTTACTAGAAAACTGGAAAAGATTGATAAAATAAATTAAAAAGGAGACAAAAAACATGGTAAGATACCTCATGTTTTGGGATTGGAAGAATTAACACAGTTAAAATGTTCATACCAGCTAAAGGGATCTACAGATTCAATACTATCTCTATCAATATACCAATGACATTCTTCACAAAATCGAAAAAAAAAAAAAAGCTAAAATTTGTATGGAGCCACAAAAGACCACAAATAGCCAAAGCAATCCAGAACTAAAAGAACAAAGCTATAGTATCCAAAAAACAGCATGATGCTGTCATAGAAATATACACATAAGCCAATGTAACAAAATAGAGAACCCAGAAATAAATTCATGCATTTTCAGCCAACTCATTTCAAAAATGGTGCCAAGGACATATGCTGATAAACAAATACTTTTCAATGAATGGTGCTGGGTAAACTAGATAGCCACATGTAGAAGAATGAAAATGGACCCTTACCTCTTACTACATACAAAAATCAAATAAAAATGGATTGCATACTTAAATGTAAAACTTAAACTATAAAATAACTAGAAGAAAACATTGGGGAAACACTTCAGGACTTTGGTCTAGACAAAGATTTTTTGGGCAAGTCCTCAAAAGCACAGGAAACAAAAGCAGAAATAGAGAAATGGGATTACACTGAGCTAAAAAAATCTTCTACACAGCAAAGAAAGCAATCAACAAAGTGAAGAGACAGTCCACAGAATGGGAGAAAATATTTGTAAACTATCCATCTGACAAAGGGGTTAATAATCAGAATATATAAGGAACTCAAATAAGACAACGGTAAAAAACAAATAATCAAATTTTAAAATGGGCAAAAGATCTTAATAAATATTTTTAAGAGAAGATACACCAGTAGGTATATGAAAATAATGTTCAAAATCACTAGCCATGGGGAATGTAAACATAAACCACAATGAAATATCATCTCACCCCAGTTAAAGTAGCTATAACTAAAAAGACAACAAATAACCAAAGCTGATGAGAATGTAGAAAAATGTGACCCTCCTACACTCTTGGTGGGAATGTAAATTGGTACAGCCACTATGGAGAACAGTATGAAGGTTCTCAAAAAACTAAAAACAGAATTAGCATATGATCCAGCAATCCCATTCCTTGGTATATGTCCAAAAAAAAGAAATCAGAATATCCATGAAAAATCTGCAGTCTCATGTTAATTGTACTACTATTCACAACAGCCAAGATATGAAATTAATCTATGTCCATCAGCAAATGAACAGATTAAGAAAATGTAGTATATATACAAAGTGGCATATTAATACATTAAAAAGAATGCTACTCTGTCATTTGCAGCAACGTGGATAGAACTGCCGGTCATTAAGTTAATTGAGCTAAGCCAAATACAGAAAAACAAATATCCCATGTTCTCACTAATGCGGGAGCTAAAAAACTTGGTCTTCTGGAGATAATGACTATAACAGTGGTTATCAGGGGCTGGCAAGGGTAGGGTAGAGGATGGATGAAGAGAGATTGGTTAATGGATACAAAAATATATACAGATAGAAGGTACAATTTCTAGTGTTTAATAACACAGCAGGAGTATAGCTAACAATAATTTATTGTATATTTAAAAATGGCTAGAAGATTTGGAATGTTCTCAACACAAAGAAATGATAAATGTGTAAGATGATAGCTACCCCAATTACCTTAATTTGATCATTACACATTGTATGCATGTATCAATACCATATGTACCACATAAATATGTATTATTATGTACCAATATTAAAAGAAAAAATAAACAGAAATATATTTATACATTCTTTTTTATATACTAATATTTAAAACTAAACCATACTATATACTAGTATACGAAAACTATATATTAATATATAAAACTAATATAAATAAAAATAAAGCCATGTATACATATTTAGTAACTAAAAATGTACTCTTTCTCTTTCCAAGCGTTATGTTGTGTATTTCTCTCAATGCCATGAAATAAGTAATTTTTCATGTACAGATGAGGTCATATGGTCAAGGACATATAGCAAGTGAAAGGGAGGCTTACATATTAGTGAAGCATAATCATTGATGGCAGAAAAAAAATGAAGAATGGGGTGGTAGATTCCTATTACTGCTATTACCAATTACTACAAAATTGATGGTTTAAAACAACACAAATGTATCTTATAATTTTGGAAGTCAGAAGTAAAGAATAGGTCTCACTGGACTAAAATCAAGGTATTCACAGGGCTGTGTTTTATCTGTAGGCTTGAGGCAGAATCCATTTATTTGCCTTTTCTAGCTTCCTGAGGCTGGTCACATTGCTTGGCTCATGGCTCATGGCCCCGTTCTATGTTTAAAACCAGCAATGGCCACCTGAGTCTTTCTCAATTTGCATCATTCTGACTTCTATTTCTGCTTCTCTCTTTGACTTCAAAAGATCATTGCGGTTATATTGGACCCACCTCAACAATCCAGGGTAATGTCCTTATCTCAAGTCACTTGAGTGGTAATCCTAACTCAATCTTCAACTTTAATTCCCACTTGCCATGGGCTATAACATATTCAACAATTGTGAGGTATAAGACATTAACACCTTTGAATGTCTAATGTTCTCTGCCTACTGCAAATGGTGAGATAAATTTGAGGTGATGGGATGCTAGATAAGTCTTTTCCTTTCCTCATAACTTTTGTCAGAATCTATGTGAATATATACAGCAGAATATGTACCATCACTATTTCAAGGCTATCCTGTTTAATTTTTGTTATGAGGTCATTGACTCTTTATAGAAAACATCTAACATGCCAGCGCTTTGTCCTTATTATTGTTTTTATCTGTGTGGTCATGAAAGAAGTGGTCTATGTGGGAGACTTTTCCAAATTATGAATCTAGAATACCCATAAATATTTAGTCTCATTTATTCCTACAGTGTATATGGGTAAGTGTATTACTTTTCACAAGATGATGACTGGGGAAATTGGGAATACAGAACATGAAGACAGTTAGCATACGTGCCAGCCTAGTTGTTACCCCTCATTATATTATAGACTGGTAAATGTACCTACCTAAATGGAATGATGATGCTACTCAAGACTGAAGAAGGTAGCCTCAGAAAATTTTCTAATGTAGATCGTTGAATGTTGAAGACCTTGCCATGTTAAGTTATGTAGAGAAAAGTCCTGGAATACTGGCTTTCTCCTGAAGAGACCTTAGATTTCCACTGATGACATAGAGTGACATATCCTGAGTAAAGCTATAAGGATTATGGAGACTGCCTTTATACCAGCGTGAAGTCGGGACATGTCCTTTCTTCAAAAGTTTTTCTTTAAGGCCTGCATTCTAGAAAGGAGAGACAGTCCCAAGGGTACTTTCCTAACATCATGGTACACCAGCTCCTGTGTTAAGTTGGCAGCCTGGGGTTAGGGAAGAAGTCTTCATCACAAAGAATACATTACCCAGTAGGAAACCACTATGGAGATTTATGGACTTAAGTTATTCAGGAACAGTCATATTGCATACTGAGTTTCAAATGTCTTTGTGTAGAAATATTCATCAATGTCTTACAACATTCACCATAAGCTTGGTAAAAGTTACAAACTGGCCTTTATCTAACCATTTGAAAAAAGAAGGGATAGGTGTCCACAACTCAGTGTGAAGTGTTTAAAAGACAGCCATACAAGCATGAAGAAAGTCAGAAGTGAGTAACCTGCAGAAAAGTAGATAAAGGTTCTGATCTGGATCCAGATAATAAATGGAATGGCAAGTGAAAATCGGGATATATTTTGGAGAAGATAAATGTTCCTGGATATCTTTGAACATCTGGCAAATTATTAAGTTCTTATACATAATAAAGCAAGATTGTAGATTTGTCTTTTTATTCAGGCATTTGAGGAAAGTGTGACTTCAAGGACTACTGAAATCTGAGACGTAGGTTCTGGGTACATTAAGGAGAAGGTATAGTAGTATTGAAGAATATAAAAATATATTTAGGTCTCGTCTTGTAAGTCAGTACTTCTCCTTACATTAACTATATGATTCCTTCATTGTGGATTATTATTCCATCCAAAATTTCCTATTTAATAAACCACATTTGTTTCATGCAAATATGAAAAGATGCCATAATTGGAGAAAAAAGTTTGGAGATCATGAAGATGCAAACAGGAGTATTTATTAATACTTTATTAAGCTTATATGAATACACTAAAGTATAGTTTTAATTTGGCTTCTAAGTATACTTTATACAAATTACCACCACTTGAAAGAAAAAAAGAGAGCCAGAGATGAATATATACTTTCCAAAATAATATAGAGGCACAGTAGCATCCTTAACATGACATATACTGTGCTCCTAAATACTGCTCCTAAATATTAAGGATAACATGCTAAAATTTGTCTTTATCCCCATGTTTTGGGTTCTAAAATATTAGATTTAGAAAAAAGAAAAAAAAAGAAAGTAAAAAGAAACCACTCTAACACAAGGAATTTTATTTTCATAAAACATCCATATCCATATATTTCATAGGCAGTTTCCGAAATGGCTTTCAGTGATCCTCTTCTCTTAATATTCATATCCTGTCCTTTCAGCTGGATAGTTGGCTTGAAATTAATCACACTTGAGCTTAATCACTTCCAAGTCTAGATGACAAAAGCCTTTGACTTTTTTCTTGCACATTCTTTTTTGCCTTCTTATTTATTAGCCCTGTCAAAGCTGCTTCTATGTTGTGAGATGCTTTATGGATGACATCCATGTGGTAAAATAGTGAAGTAGGCCTCTTGCCAACCACCAATTAGGAATAGCCATGGAAGAACTGAGTCCCACCGACAGCTACTTGAGTGACTATAAAAGTGGACCCATCACTGGTTGAACCTTGGGATAACTATAGCCCAATTGACACCTTGATTTTAGCCTCGTGAGATATTCAGAAACAGAGGATGCAACTAAGCATTGTTTGAATTTCTGACCCATGGAAACTGAGATAATAAATGTTTGCTGCTTTATCCAGTAAGATTTTGAATAATCTGTTAAACAAATAAATAGTACACATACATATACAAACTTGCAAGATAAAACATAACTTTAGAGGAAAAAAGAAATCAAGCAAGAACTAGATGCAGTTAACATAAACTAAACTCAACATATTTCATTACAGCATGTGGAAATTGTAAAGTATCTTTTTCTTATATATGTTAAATACTCAGTAAAAAATTAGAGCATTGCTGAAATCTGTATACTGAAATTGAAAAAGACAAAGAAAACTTACAGGATGTATGGGAGGTGGTGAAAAGATAATTAAAAGATTCAAAATCAAAATTTATATAACAGAATTTGTATTTTAAGAAAAATATAAAGCGTTACAAAAAGTATGCCTCCTTCTCTGGCAGTAATTATTACCCTATTTGCTATAATATAATAAATAAGGTTTTGAGTAACAATTTTGTGGCAGATTTAAGCAACAATCCATGTAAACAGACTCCTGGATTTCCTTCGATAAGGGAGCAGGAAATGACAATTACATTCTTCAGCAAAAACATTTTATCTTTGTTTACAGACATTTTGTGTGTGTGAATGTTTCTCACAAATTGCAAAGGCCCCCCAGTCTTAACAAAGAATTTATGTGACCATTAACTATATTTCATACATAACATATATTTTATGACATGAAATTATATTCTGAATTTAGATTTTTATATTTTGTTAATTACTACTTCACAAGAAGGGGAAAAATAAAAGATCTTCAAAAAGCAATTATAGCTCAATGATTTAAATCAATTCACCGGGTTATGGTTGTGGCAGATAATAAAAACTTAAATTCTTCTTCCAAAGCTAAGTTGATTACTTTGAGTACCTACCTGTGTTCTTCCAAAATTTTATAAATTACATGTGATTGGAGTGCAGATGAAATTTAGATTGCTGATTGACTTTAACTATAGGAAAAACTATTCAAAGAAAAGATTAAATGAGAACCAAACCCTTTTACATACACACAGAAAAAAACATGAAAATGAAAGTGATCTAATCAGAAGTATTACAAAAAATAGACAAGAAAAACCAACAGTTATATGATCTCCCTCATAATGGTAAATTCTCTCTTTAAGTAGGCATGTTGCTATTGATGTATGCTGAATGAATGCCTTTTAGTTTTCCAACATAGCAAATCTGACACTGAACTTGAAATCAGTTAGACTGGTAAGGGGTTTCTGGCTGGATTCCACATAATGTTGTTGGTTCATGGGATTTCCTTGGTCTAGCCAGGTTTAGAAACTGTTTAATCAGTTAATACTGGACTGATTATGTTAATGAAATGGGGGAGGGTAAAACTCACTGATTTAGAAACTGGATAATATATAAGTGTATAATATAAAATTAATCTGCAGGGAAGGCCAGAGTGCTTTCAAATGTAAGCCAGTACATTTCTTCAACAGTTTCCAAATGTCTGGGAATTTTAATAACTAATTATAGCATTAAGTGAGCCAAGAATTTTAGAAAGGAATATACTTTTATTAGATATTTTCTTGAAGATGTGGTAGTCTAACAAGGAACAATTTTAGATAATAGGAATACTTATTGGAATAGTAGTCAAAATCTCCTTCCTGAACAGTGAGATAAATACTTAAAAATTTACTGAATCCTTCATTCATAAATAATTCTTATTTTCCACCTATTAATTTGTTAGGTGATTGAATGTTATCTTGCACTCTTATGTACAAGAGGGTTTCTCAAACACAGCACTATTCGCATTTTGGGCCCACCTTGTTGTGGGGGTGTCCTATGCATTTTAGGTGTTTAACAGCATCCTGGCCTTTTTCCACCTGCTGGATGATTCGCGCCCTCCTAGTTGTGACAACCAAAAATGTTTCTAAGCAGTGTCAAATGTCCTTTTGGGGGAAAAATAATTGTCTGTTGAGATATACTGCTCAAAAAGAAAGAGGGGAGGAGAGCAGGGAGTGGTGATGGTTAATGGGTACAAACATACAGTTAGATGAATGGATAAGATCTAGTATTTGATAGCAAGAAAGAGTGACTACAGTTTGCATTTATTTACATTTTAAAATAACTAAAAGAGTGTAAGTGGATTGTTTGTAACAGAAAGAAAGGATAAGTGCTTGAGGTGATGATTACCCCATTTACCCTGATGTGATTATTATGCATTTTATGTCTATATCAAAATATCTTATGTACCCCATAAATATATTCACCTATTATGTATCCATGAAAATTAAAAATTAATGAAAAGTTTCTATGACTCATGTGCAAATATAATTATAATCTTAGTGGTCACAACCAGTGTATATATATTTTTATCCTTCTTGTGTCAGGGTTCCCCAAGACCACTCTAAAGTCTGATGATATACATATTCACAACTATGGTTTATTACAGTGAAAGGCTACACAGCAAAATTAGCAAAAGGAAAAGGCTTACGGGGCAAAGTCCAGCGGACACCATGTACAAGTTTCCAAGAAACCTCTCCCATTTGAGTCACACAGATGAGAGTACAGATGGTCCCCAACTTACAATTTTTTTGACTTTACATTGGGTTTATCAGGGTATTATATGCATTTGTGACTTACAATATTTTCAACTTACAATGGTTTTATAAGGTGTAACACCACTGTAGGTCAAGAAACATCGGTGATTCATCAGCAATGAGTTGTAACACCAGTTGTGGAATGTCCTCCAGATAAGTTCATTAGAGACTTAATGCTCACTGCTTAGCACATACCACATTTCCAGACTTTCAGAAATAAAGCAATTGTTTAGAAAAACCATCATTGTTTTTACAAACAGTTTAGGTACCACACACCATGCTTATCAGTTAGGGAATGATGAGAACCCTTTCAGAAATCCAAGTTCCCAGATGACAGCCACTGGTCAACCTTGCAAAAAGATCATTCTAATCACAGAAGTCTCAGGTCTGTTATGTTAACCCTTTCTGTATGCTTTCCTACAAAATATTTTGTGATATGTCAGCTGCATTTTAGGCACCCAAAGACTTATAGAATAAATAGGTGAACTAATTAATCAACCAGTGATGTTTTCAGTTAGAATTCCTTAAATGTCTCTATTGACACATTTTTTCCTAAGGACTCTTACACCTACAAAGAGGAAAATGTTCCACATAATAAAGCATAACTACAGTTTTCTAATAGAGGAAAAGTTTAGTTAATCGAATTGTACCAGCATTAACCTGCATTTCCAGAAAAATCTTCAAACAACTCAAGATCCAATGGGAGGAGCTCATTTTCAGTGAAAAGAAAATGTTGTATGGTAATATTCTGGTCAATGTAATTTCCAAATGCAATCACTAAGAGAAAGAGGAATTTAAATTTCTTGAATCTAAGACTCCATGAACAACCATTTTCTGTCAAGGAGCCTATATTATTTTTAAAAATAAAATCACTCAACGGTTACGTTATTATTTGAGATATGGAGTTGTCTAGAGCCCTTCACTCAAGACGAACTGCTTTAGATTAATAGGATGCTTTCAGAAAATAAACTTCATGTTACTTTTGAGAAAATATAATGCACATTATTTTCATGATAATTAATGGTGAAACACCTCCCATAACCACACATTCCGCTTTTATACACGTGATACAATTGTTAGTTTAGATTTTATCACTGAATTACTGTCTGGTCATCACCCCTTCTCCCATCCTGAATATTTAATGAGAGCAACGTCTGTGCTCTTTTTTAATTCCCATTTGTCTCTCCACAACCTTGCACAGGATATAGTAAAGAGTAGAAATACAAACTACAATCAGAGAATGCTATAAACACCTCTACGCGAATAAACTAGAAAATCTAGAAGAAATGGATAAATTCCTCGATACGTACACCCTCCCAAGACTAAAGCAGGCAGAAGTTGAATCTATGAATAGACTAATAACAGGCTCTGAAATTGAGGCAATAATTAATAGCTTACCAAACAAAAAAACCCCAGTACCAGATGGATTCACAGCCAAATTCTATAAGAGGTACAAGGAAGAGTTGCTACCATTCCTTCTGAAACTATTCCAATCAATAGAAAAAGAGAGAATCCTCCCTAACTCATTTTATGAGGCCAGCATCATCCTGACACCAGAGCCTGGCAGAGACACAACAAAAAAAGAGAATTTTAGACCAACATCCCTGATGAACTCGATGCAAAAATCCTCAATAAAATACTGGCAAACCAAATCCAGCAGCACATCAAAAAGCTTATCCACCATGATCAAGTGGGCTTCATCCCTGGGATGCAAGGCTGGTTCAACATATACAAATCAATAAACGTAATCCAGCTTATAAACAGAACCAAAGACAAAAACCACATGATTATCTCAATAGATGCAGAAAAGGCCTTTGACAAAATTCAACAACGCTTCATGCTAAAAACTCTCAAGAAATTAGGTATTGATGGGACATATCTCAAAATAATAAGAGCTATCTATGACAAACCCACAGTCAATATCATACTGAATGGGCAAATACTAGAATCATTCCCTTTGAAAACCGGCACAAGACAGGAATGCCCTCTCTCACCACTCCTATTCAACATAGTGTTGGAGGTTCTGGCCAGGGCAATTAGGCAGGAGAAGGAAATAAAGGGTATTCAATTAGGAAAAGAGGAAGTCAAATTTTCCCTGTTTGCAGATGACATGATTGTATATCTAGAAAACCCCATCGTCTCAGCCCAAAATCTCCTTAAGCTGATAAGCAACTTCAGCAAAGTCTCAGGAAACAAAATCAATGTGCAAAAATCATAAGCATTCTTATACACCAATAACAGACAAACAGAGAGCCAAATCATGAGTGAACTCCCATTCACAATTGCTTCAAAGAAAATAAAATACTTAGGAATCCAACTTACAAGGGATGTGAAGGACCTCTTCAAGGAGAACTACAAACCACTGCTCAATGAAATAAAAGAGGATACAAACAAATGGAGAAACATTCCATGCTCATGGGTAGGAAGACTCAATATCGTGAAAATGGCCATACTGCCCAACGTAATTTATAGATTCAATGCCATCCCCATCAAGCTACCAATGACTTTTTTTTAATTGAAATTATAGATTTCTTTATTATTATTATTATCATTATTATTATTCACAGAACTGGAAAAAGCTACTTTAAAGTTCATATGGAACCGAAAAAGAGCCCACATTGCCAAGTCAATCCTAAGCCAAAAGAACAAAGCTGGAGGCATCATGCTATCTGACTTCAAACTCTACTACGAGGCTACAGTAACCAAAACAGCATGGTACTGGTACCGAAACAGATATAGATCAATGGAACAGAACAGAGCCCTCAGAAATAATGCCGCATATGTACACCTATCTGATCTTTGACAAACCTGACAAAAACAAGCAATGGGGAAAGGATTCCCTATTTAATAAATGGTGCTGGGAAAACTGGCTAGCCATATGTAGAAAGCTGAAACTGGATCCCTTCCTTCCGCCTTATATAAAAATTAATTCAAGATGGATTAAAGACTTACATGTTAGACCTAAAACCATAAAAAACTATAGAAGAAAACCTAGGGAATACCATTCAGGACATAGGCATGGGCAAGGACTTCATGTCTAAAACACCAAAAGCAATGGCAACGAAAGCCAAAATTGACAAATGGGATCTAATTAAACTAAAGAGCTTCTGCACAGCAAAAGAAACTACTATCAGCGTGAACAGGCAACCTACAAAATGGGAGAAAATTTTTGCAATCTACTAATCTGACAAAGGGCTCGTATCCAGAATCTACAATGAACTCAAACAAATTTACAAGAAAAAAACAACCCCATCAACAAGTAGGCAAAGGATATGAACAGACACTTCTCAAAAGAAGACATTTCTGCAGCCAAAAGACACATGAAAAAATGCTCATCATCACTGGCCATCAGAGAAATGCAAATCAAAACAACAATGAGCTACCATCTCACACCAGTTAGAATGGCGATCATTAAAAAGTCAGGAAAGAACAGGTGCTGGAGAGGATGTGGAGAAACAGGAACACTTTTACACTGTTGGTGGGACTGTAAACTAGTTCAACCATTGTGGAAGACAGTGTGGCGATTCCTCAGGGATCTAGAACTAGAAATATCATTTGACCCAGCCATCCCATTACTGGGTATATACCCAAAGGATTAGAAATCATGCTGCTATAAAGACACATGCACACGTATGTTTATTGCAGCACTATTCACAATAGCAAAGACTTGGAACCAAGCCAAATGTCCAACAATGATAGACTGGATTAAGAAAATGTGGCACATATACCCCATGGAATACTATGCAGCCATAAAAAATGATGAGTTCATGTCCTTTGTAGGGACATGGATGAAGCTGGAAACCATCATTCTCAGCAAACTATCACAAGGACAAAAAACCAAACACCGCATGTTCTCCTCACAGGTAGGAATTGAACAATGAGAACATATGGACACAGGAAGGGGAACATCACACACTGGGGCCTGTTGTGGGGTGGGGGGAGGGGGAGGGATAGCATTAGGAGATATACCTAATGTTAAATGATGAGTTAATGGGTGCAGCACACCAACATGGCACATGTATACATATGTAACAAACCTGCACGTTGTGCACATGTACCCTAAAACTTAAAGTATAATAATAAAAAAGAGTATTTAACAAGAATCTGTTAAAATGATTTTTTAAAAAAAGAGATAACTGTCCATACCCCATGTGTCTCCACAGTATATTTGATCTTTATTTTGAAGGCAAACACTATATTTTAAAAATCAAAATCTAATAAAGATAAAACACCATCCCTTTACAGGATTGATTTCTTTGATTTTAAAGTGTGCTAAAAAAGGGTTTCCGGTGCACTCTGACACCATTCATAAAATCCTAAGCAGGACCTGGTAAGGCCTTAGTTTGTCAAAACACTGTACCAGAAACCTCTAATATAAACAGGCTCATATTATAATCTTCTGCATTTGTAGTTTTTGAGAACAGGGTGGAAAAGCACTCATTTAGTGGAGGATTTTTCTTTTAAATGCTATACTTTAGAATATATAATTATTCCGGATGAGGCAGATAAGATGCATTGCTCCCTGGCTCTGGCAGTGGATTTGTTTGTATATTATGCTTTCTATCTCTCTTTCTTTCCTGAGCTAGCTATTTTTTGTTTCTTTGTGAATGATGGTACCTTAAAGGAACTATATTCTGTATCCATTATTTTATAAAGGTGAGTGGGTTCAGTAAATGCCTGAAAAGCTACCTTGACTAAGATCACAAAGTTAACATAATAAACCTGATAGTGCTGTAGGAAGAAAGGCCTAGTTAGGTGTGGAGTAAAACTTAGCCTTATAATTCCCACCATCACCATCACCAAATCAGCGTCAGTAACTAATCAAACAACAATTTATTTAAGCCATTAAAAAATGTAATACTTTCACTGCAATATGAACATATATTTTAACATGATGATGATTTATAGAAACAAACATTTTTAGAACTAAGAAGAAATATATATTACAAAGTAGTTAGTATTAAATAAACTGTTTCCTGGATCCTGAACGATGATAAAAGTTTACCCCATTAGCACTAGGGAGCATATTCGAAGAATCCAAAACTCTAGCAATTCTTTGGTTTAGTAGAAGCCACAAGACGATAACTTATATCTGAAATTCTGTAATATTACAGCATCCCAGTTCCTTTTGTGAAACCCAGAGTTCCATTTAGTCATTTGAATGGCTATACTTTTTTAGAATCCCTTCAAATTTGTTCCATACATACTTTTTAGATATGAACTAAAATTAGACAGAGTAATATAGTTTTCTCATCAATATGGAATTGAAAAAAGAAATACTCCAGTTATATTTTCCAGCTAAGTACTTTGGCTTATTATTGGATTTGATTTTACCTTTAACAGTGACACAAAGGCAAACGCAATTGGCAAAGTTAAATACGTGGTAGCAGAGTTTGAAGTTTAAAACCCTACGTGCTTGTTTGCTTGCTTGGTTTTGCTTTTGTTTTCTTGAGCAATTTTTCACTACTCAGCCTGCTCTGTAAAGTTAAGAGCATAGACTCCGGAGTATCAGATGTAGATTAGAATTCTATTTTTGCCAGTACCTATACTTATGAATTTAAACATCTTTTTTTTTTTAATTCCCTGATGTCAGTTTTCTCATACTTTAAAAGAAATTTGTGTGTAGACAGGGAGGGGTGTTACTACTCTCATTTGCAATAAATAATATTATTACTTTATTGTCAAATTTCCTACTACCCAGGTACATGAAGTGCCCTTGCTCTGTCTCTCTTTCTCTCCTCTCTTTCTCCCAGTTTCCTTTATTTAACAGCAAGTTAAAAATGCAGTTGGAGAAATCAATTTATTATTCTCAAACAATTTATTTTGCATTTATAAAACTGTAGAGATGGCTTATATTGTTTATGTGACATTGTTAGTTTATCCACAGGATAAAAGAAAAAGAGTTAAACAGTAAATAATTAACTACCACAGCTATAGTCATTCCTCTTTAAAAACTCTAGTCAACTAACTAAAGGAAACATCTTCTCGGTGAATACAGGTAAGTTAGGGTAAAGTTTTGGTAGTGAAATTGTAAAGAATCAGTTACTACTGTGATGAATCAAATCATAAAGAATTTAACATCACTGTACTATACAATCTATTTTCAAGTTGAAAGTTTGTTGAAAATGTTTCACTTTATTTTCTTTGAAGGCAATAAGTTTTGGAAGCAATTCAAACATTTTATTATGAATTATCAACTAAGTTTATTTTAAATAATGAATTTACCTCTGTACTTAATTCAAATTGCATATACATTGTATTCAAAATAAAATGCAAAGACCAAAGAAAAATTGTTTGGTAAAATAATGTTACAAGTTGATATTTGTTTCAGAGTAAACTATTTTTAAATTTTTGTCGGTTTACATAACAAAAGTTTGCTTAATAATTGCAAGAAGTAAATTTACCAACATATAAAATTCAAAATGTTCTTCCAAACACAAATATAATTGGCAGCAATTAAAGTTTAGTATAGGAACTTTATTAATAGTGGTTATATCTAGTTTGTAGTTGCCAAGAAGTACCAGCTTTACATGCACTGGCAACAGTAATAAACAATTTATGTCTAATAAACAGATATGTGTTAAAAGCACATTTAAAAGAAATACCAAAGAGTTTATAACATTTAGCGAGCATATGGTCTCTATAAAGTAGTAAATTAAGTACTTTACAAAACTGTTAGTATTAATCCTAATATTAAAATATTTTATATTTGTGTTGCATAGTTTTCAAAGTATCATTTAGAAGGATTCTAATATTTTTAGAACTTATTTATTCTTCCCAACTTTTCAGATAAGATTTATCTCTACTATGTTGAAGAGTTAAAACTGAGACTCAAGATGGTTAAAATTTTCACTGACATATTTCTCCACTTGGTAGGAGGGCCAGGACTCATAATTAGGTTTGTGTAATTCTAAGTCCATGATTCTTCCAGTTTATCTTGCTGTTGCTCAAACAGGTGTGCTTTTAAATTTGCTTATAAAATATGCACAAACAGATGTCACCTGCTAAATATATAACTGGCAATAATATCTTGATATTTTCAAATACTCAAGAGTAATCTAGCACAAAGAGCTCAGAAATTTGCAACACAATATATTGCACCCAGAAAAAAACCCTTAAAAACAGTCTAGTTCAACCATCTATGTAAGAGAAAAATTGGACAAATAGAATTAAATGACTAGCCAATTTATTATCTAGAAAATTTCAAAGTTCAGACTCAAAAATCACTTCTTTGAATCCATTTCTAGAGCTTTCTGTGTTACATCAAGAAAACAGATTTTTTTCCCAAATGTTTATGTTTCTTTGTCCAATCTAAAGGATGAAAGATACTAATTCTCTATAATACATAAGAAGAAAAGAGAATTAAACAGTATCCTTATCAAGTCCCATCAGATTAGCAAAAAATTTACAAAAGTGATGTTGTAAAACTTTTTGATGAAAAGGCTTTCCCAATATTATAAAAAGGGTATCACATTATATTGCCATTTAATGCTATTAAGAAAACATTACCTACTACAAATCAATCTTAGTCATGTTTCTCAATCTACTATAATTAATAAAATGTTAGGAAAAGTCTTGTTTTATTGTGAAACTGTTATTCAATATATTTTATTCCAGAGAAATGAATATTAAAGGATATTTATAGTACTTTCAATTTGTTTTGAAAGCTACATCTGTATTATCAGGAATATGTATAAGCACTAAATATTGTTGCAGAATTTGTCTAAGGCTAACACCATTTTCAACACTATGAAGAATAAAACAGGCCGGGCGCGGTGGCTCACGCCTGTAATCCCAGCACTTTGGGAGGCCAAGGCGGGCGGATCACGAGGTCAGGAGATTGAGACCATCCTGGCTAACATGGTGAAACCTCGTCTCTACTAAAAAATACAAAAAATTAGCCGGGCGTGGTGGCGGGCACCTGTAGTCCCAGCTATTCGGGACTGAGTTGAATGTATTCATGCAGGGATTTATATACTTCATAAAAGCTGTAAAGAAGTTTTTTCTGACATACAGGAAAATTGTTTTATTCTTTTTTTTTTTTTTTTGAGAGGGAGTCTCGCTCTGTCACCCAGGCTGGAGTGCAGTGGCGCCATCTCTGCTCACTGCAAGCTCCTCCTCCAGGGTTCACGCCATTCTCCTGCCTCAGCCTCCCGAGCAGCTGGAATTACAGGTGTATAAACCATGCCCAGCTAACTTTTCGTATTTTTAGTAGAGACTGGGTTTCACCATGTTTCCCAGGCTGGTCTCAAACTCATGACCTCAAGCTATCTGCCCACCTCGGCCTCTAAAGGGCTGGGATTACAGGCGTGAGCCACCATGTCTGGCAGAGGTATGAAATAAAAAAAAAAAAAAAAACATTCTCACCCCAACTACTTATTTGATCTTACCAAGTCATTTCATCTCTATCTTCCATTTTTTAATCACAATGTAAAAACATTTGACTTTCCTTCCCACTATATTGTTGTAAGTATAAAATGCCACAATATATGTGAAAATGGTCTGAAAATCCTAAAGCACTATATCAGTACACTTCTATATTGCTCTGTGTACACTAGAGCAAGAAGAGGTTAAATGGTTTCCCCTGGTAGCACCTTCCTGAGCACAGAAAGGTGACCTCGGCACCAGGGTGTACTGGCTCACTTCCCTAAATCTGGAATGTAATTTGAAGTGCCTTACCCAAATCTTTTTTCTTTTTCTTTTTCTTTTTTCTTCTTTTTTTTTTTTGAGACGGAGTCTCACTCTGTCGCCCAGGCTGGAGTGCAGTGGCACCGCCAGCACGCCCGGCTAATTTTTTTTTGTTTTTTGTTTTTTCTAATATTTTTAGTAGAGACAGGGTTTCACCATGTTAGCCAGGATGATCTCGATCTCCTGACCTCGTGATCCGCCCGTCTCAGCCTCCCAAAGTGCTGGGATTACAGGCGTGAGCCACCGCGCCCGGCTCCCCAAATCTTTACTGCCAAGAAAAGTGACAGATTTAGTAATTTCATAGTGGTTTTGGAAAATTTGGCTTTTAAACTTTGTTTAGATTAGTTCCTTTAGATTATAACATTGCTAACACTATACAACTCTCGTTTGAGTGAAATTCTTGTGGACTGAGATAGTGCAATCAATGAACATTGAGCCAAGGATGAACTGGTGCTATTCCTGGTCAATTCTCTTTGGCAAATAAAGATAGACTCTTTCCATGATTGAAAGTTACATAAAAAATATCTAATATCACTACATATCAAATATAATTTAAAATATAAAATCAAAATTAAGTCCTTATTAAGTCTTGGTAGATTAAGAAAACACACCATTAATATGCCAACACACATCTAATTATTAAATTAAGAAAAAAATTTGTACCAATTTTTGATTAGTAATACAGAAATTTTCACTAGAAAGAAATTTTGAATAAGTATTGACACTGATATAAAGTACATCATTTAATTATTATCATTATTTTTTCAAATTTTAGTTATATTTAGAAGATTAGATTACATTAGATTCCAATTCAAAGACTATATCCCATATGATTATTTCAGCTCTTTACAGAATGCATTATTTAAAAAACAAAACCTTTATGGACATAACCAATTATAATGTGTTGCTGCTCACAAAATAATTGATTATAAACATGCCAGAAAAATTTACACAAGTCGCATATGTGTTCTTTCCAGATTCAAGCTATTATCTTCTAAATATTGTAAGTAGACAGTAGATTAAGATAATTTATTTGCCATGTTTTTCACACTTAGAGTTTTTCTTTCTTCCTTTTTTTTGGTGAGACAGAGACTTGCTCTGCCACCCAGGCTGAAGTGCAATGGCGCGATCTTGGCTCACTGCAACCTCCACCTCTCAGGTTCAAGCGATTCTCCTGCCTCAACCTCCCAGCCCCTTGCCACCACATCTGGCTTATTTTGTATTTTTAGTAGAGACAGGGTTTTGCCATGTTGGCCAGGCTGGTCCTGAACTCCTGACCCCGGGTGATGCACCTGCCTCGGCCTCCCAAAATACTGGGATTATAGCCTTCAGCCACTGCACCCAGCCAGGTTTCCCTTTATGCAGAAAGTAGCTTGAAGGCAATGCCAATATTGGTTTAATTTTCTTAGGAGGAACCAAGTATAGTATGGGAAATAATTAATATAATTTGTTCTTAAAAATATAGCTTAGTATTGTATCAATTTGTCTAGAGACTGAGCCGAATCAAGTTTATTCCAACAAAAATACTGCAAACATTTACTTAAGCTAACATGTCTCATTCTTAAAATGCTTAAGGGTGCAGCTCTAGAATTATATTTCTTAGTCACAGCTTACTGCAAATTATATTAATTAGAGAATAGATTTATTTATAATCTAGACATGTTTTAGGAAGAGAATTTGAATGGAATAAACAGGGAAGAGAAAGATACATCTTCTTATGATAAAGTAAGATACTACAGGTCTTTATGACACAATAGTAAACCTATATATGAATTATGAAGTACTCTAAACATGCCCATAAAGATCTAGCTGTGTATTTTTCATTTTAAATCAGTTAAATTAGTTACATAATCTACTGTGTAAGATTAATACAAATAAACTAAAAATATCTGTTGGCTCATCAGAATAATGCAGCACTTTTTTCATTGGGTTATTAAGGATAATATTTATAATAATGAATGCATACAAAGTTCTTGTTACAGTACATAGAGCACAATGGATGCTAACTGAATGTTACTTTCTCTGTCTCTATCATGTAAACACCATAAGACCGGGCGCGGGGGCTCACACCTGTAATCCTAGCACTTTGGGAGTCCGAGGCAGGTGGATCACCTGAGGTCAGGAGTTCAAGACCAGCCCGACCAACATGGTGAAACCCCGTCTCTACTAAAAATACAAAAAAAGTTAGCTGGGCATGGTGGCAGGTGCCTGTAATCCCAGCTACTCAGGAGGCTGAGGCAGGAGAATAGTTTGAGCGCAGGAGGCAGAGGTTGCAGTGAGCCGAGATCACGCCATTGCACTCCAGCCTGGGTGACAGAGAGACTCTGTCTCAAAAAAATAAAAAATTAAAAAATAAAAACAAAAAATAGTAAATACCATGAGTGCAAAAAGAAAAGCTATCTTATTACTGACGTGTCCCTATACTTTATATAGTGTCCATTACATAATAAGAGCCCAGCAGTCATTTTTTTCAATATGTAAATATGGAGAAATTTTTGACTACAGTGCGGGACTCCATGTTTGTTTGGCTCTCTGCTCGAATTAGACTTTTCTTCCATCAATATAGAATAAGCCATGCATAGAGATAGCTTCTATTAAAAATCTGCACCCTAATGAGTAGAATGGGCTCACACAGATCTTGGAAAAATACATTTAGTAGGCTTGGTGAAACAGTAATCGCTTTGCACAGAACTCCACTGCAACCCACCTGACAAACTAGGATATGCTAAACAAACCAGTCATTTGTGTGAGCGTGTGTGTGTGTGTGTGTGTGTGTGTGTGTGTGTGTGTGTCTGTCTGTCTATCTGTATGTGAGAGAGAGAGAGAGAGAAACTATGGATATTAGCTTTATAAATTCTGGCTTTGCCTTGCCTTAGAACAGGACAACAGATTTCACAATTTTTCTACATATATGCAAGTAAATTCTCAGCACTTTAACTGTCTTTGAGTTACACTTTGATACATCCACTGTGCAATTTATGTCAATAAAAATGAAATTCCTAAGTAGGAGGGAGCTGTGTCTTAACGTGATTAGTATTTAGACTTCCTTTTATTGTATTTGAAGACAGAGGATGCTTGGCTTTATGAAGCAAGCTTTCAATTGAATTACCATATGTCTCAAAAAACATGATAGTAAATGTCTTTTGATAGCATGAGATAGAAAGGAGAAGTATAAAACTCTGCTTTATGAATGTTCTGCTTCCAGCCGGGGTATATTCAGTTGTAGTTAAGACAGTTGTGTTCTATTAGCTGGGGACAATTTGAAACTGTCTTTATTAGAAACATACATGTGTATGCCAAACTGCTAAGAAATGAGAAATTTCTGTCTATATCACCTGTTTTTGGCTTGCTCAGAATTCTATCTTCTTAAAAATTGGCTTTCCTTTAGAAAACTACTTCATTTGCCTTCTTTATGGTAGTCACAGTGCTACGCCCACCAACAATGACAAGTAAGAGACCTAAATAAGACCAATTAGATTATTCCTTAAAGTTTTATTTATGCCAAGAGCAAGAGAGAGAGAGAGAGGCTCCTTTCCTTAGTAACTGCAATTATGAATTTAGGTTGAGTTGTCAGCAGGCTTAATATATAGCTGCATGGACAAATATTGACTGAGCCAAACATCATGGGACACAAGCAAAAGGCATCAAAAGAAACAGATTCCTCAGGGGTCTTATTGGGTCTCTGAATACAGCCATGCCTGAAAAACTCACTGTAACACCCTTCATTGCTTTAGATTATTTGAGTTGCTTTTCTTTCACTTGTAACCAAAGACCACTAACAAATACTGGCTAAGTGGAATATTAATAAGAATATACATGAAAAAGAAAAACATGAATATGCTTTTGGTATGAATAAATTTGCCTAAAATATTTTAACATGCAAATTAGATACCATGTAGTTTATTAAATTTAATAGTTCCTCAAATTAAAATGTTTTAGTATGTAAATACAGATGGTTTCTAACTTTAAATGGTTTGACTTATAATTTTTTATTTTATTGTGATGTGAAAGCCATACTCATTCAGTAGGAATGTTTCATCAAATTTTGAATTGTGATATTTTCCGGGCTATTAATGTATGGTAAAATACTCTCTCATGATGCTAGCTGCAGACCCCAGCCAACCACAAGATCATGAGTGTAAATAAGTGATACTCTACAGTGTACTGTGTTGCTGACGCTTTTTGGATATTGTCTTTTCACATCCCATCATGTTTACAAAATGGCATTGTTGACTTACAATGTTGTGAACTTATGATGTGTTTATCAGGACACAACTCCATCATAAATCGAGGAGCCTCTATATACACAATATGTATATAATTTTGAGTATCTCTTTATATTAATGTAAAGTTTTATTTTATACTTCATTTGTGGCTACTTCGTTCCTTTAAATAAAGGCAATAAACCAGATCAATGAGAGTACTTGAATTGATTCTAGTTGTAGAAAAGCTTGGATGATACCATTACCAAGGAAAGCCAAATGAAAATCTAACCAATTGAACTTTCGGGTTGTGTTTGGAACTATCTCTTTTCAATAAATTAACATGTTTTATGTGTTTATGATGATAAATATTAGACTATATTCTTTAAGGCTTCTCATCAGCAAAGACTTTCCCGGTTATATGATTTCTCTTTATGATTTCATCTTTCCGATTTTTCTGACTTATGCCTGTATTTTCTTTTATCTTTGCCTCCTCTAGGTCTGGCTTCTTCTGTCCTCTCATTTCCTGGTCTCCTACCGACTCTCCTCTTATCTCTATGCATGTGCCCTTGGGCATGTCTTTCAGTGCCTGTCATTCTTCTTATACTTCACTTCCTGTCTCTGCCTTCCCTCTCCCTCCATCTATCTTACTACTTCTCGGCACCCTTATATACAGACGAAATAAAATCACTTAAAATTATCAATTAGATTTCTAGTAGGAATTTGAAAAGTACTATCATCAGTTTCTTTGTAATAAAGAATGTGACATGATATTTAAAGAAAATTATTTTTAGAAGTCTTCAATTCCACTTGAGCACTACCAGGCAAACACCTAGATTTTCCTTTGTTCAGGTTGCAAAATGTGAGCATTTCCTAAATTTGCTGTGAACATTTGGGAATAAAGCAAAACACAATGTTCAAAATAAAAATGAACAATTTCGTAGATTTAAATATGAATGTTTCCTAAAAATGATATATTAATAAAATTCTGTACTAATATATATAAATCCTAAATAAATTTCCATTTCAATACTTCCTTTTGATAGTTCTGTTTTCTCTCTCTTGATATAGAAACAACCTGCATGTATGCAGTTCAATTCCTTAGGCATATATGATTCATTCATCTTAATTTAGAAAATATCAAGGCCATGCCTGGGAGCAGAATTGGGGCATTATTTGTCTCTTGGCAGTGTATTTTTTAAATTTTTATGAATAAATAAATTGACAACATCCTTTCTAAGATGTACAGACATTTTCAATCAATAATGCACACTATCAGGACATAAAGTCTTCCCTAACTTTTTGAGAAATCTTTACATTTTCTTTAGGGAATAGATTCACACTTAGGTTTTATCATCTATCCTACACTGACATTTGGGGGCTGAATTTTTTGAGGTAATGGGTGCCTCTGTACTGCTGCAACCCAGAATGATCCTTTCACTACTATGCCCTGAGCAAAAACAGTCTTGCGTTACAGGAGTGAATTAGTGCCTTCTCTTGTTTCCTGCACCCTTTATTTAATGACCTTATCCCATGTATAGGGCGAGTAAGAGTAGTCAGTCCATACTGATCTCAGCAGATAGCGATATAAACAGATACTTGGCTCACAGGGCATAACTTATATTTACTAAGAAAATGCTCAAAACAATTCATTGAAGTTTTTCTATACAGACTTTCAGGAATTTTAATGAGTACTTGCTTAGAAAATGTTGACAACCTTAATCATAATTTTAAAGTGGTAAAAACTAATATGCAATATATCAACGGAACAATACCTCTGTTTTCCCAGAATATACTTTACAAATTACCAAAGCAGATAACTGACTACATTTCCTTTTTAGTTTACCTCACTAGTTCTTCGAAGTTCTATTCACCATCAGCTCTTTGAATAACTATTTTAAAACAGATGGGATGAACATCTGGATAACACAACATATATATATATTTTTTATCAATTGCCTCACTGATGTGAGGAACATCTCCTCCCACACAAACCGTCCTGTGCCTCATCTAATGTGTTAACACTTTGGATAATGAGAACAACAGAAGTGGATACTAAATATCTTATTCAAATTAACTCAAATCTGAGTGCAAATGTGGAAGTATCCATGCAATTCACGAACGGCTGCCCCAGCCTGTGTTTTTAACAGCAATGTTTGATGATTTTGGCACTCTTGATCATTTTCTGTTTTTGAAGTTACTGAGTTCAATGATCCATCCTTTTTGTTTATTTATCAGGACTGTGAACATCACAAACAATTTAAGATTTTTAGAATTAAATGTTGATTTTAGATGGCAGAAAAAATGCAAAGTTAGGTAAATTGATAAGCATCATTTTCATGTATATATTATCTCTTTGTTAATATCTTTCCCAGACATAATGGAAATGGCTGAGGAATATGGGTAAATTGAAGTATCTGAGTTCAAATTTATGCATGTTAAGATAGAATAATAAACATGCCGCTCTTCTGTGCAGAAATTCAATGCCAAACTAATTCATGAAATTCTGTACAATACTATACAATACAATATA
Source organism: Pongo abelii (assembly GCF_028885655.2). Lineage (NCBI taxonomy): Eukaryota > Metazoa > Chordata > Mammalia > Primates > Hominidae > Pongo > Pongo abelii. The sequence continues at coordinate 89,637,480 of NC_071993.2, read as the reverse complement.
GTTCAACTGTATTGGCTCGAATCAATATAACTGGCAGTTTAAGTCACTGGTAGTTCAAAGAAAGACCAACTGGATTCAGAGCCTCAAACGGTGTTATTAGGGACTTGCCTGCCTCTTTGTCTGGCTTCCTCTACGATGGCTTACTTTTCAGGCTGGCTTTCTTAATAATGTTGGTAAATATGATCACGATGAGCTCTAAAATTCTACACTCCTTGCCTTTCTGCCTGAATCTCGCCCCCCCCCCCCCAAATAATTTATTTCAGGCACTTCCGGTCCAAATTTTAAAACTGATACTAATTTTGTGTAGTTTGGGTCATGTTTATGACCTACTAATTAGTCACAGTTGCCAAGAAACAAAATGACCTAGATAATATGCTCAATTCTGAAGCTAGGCTATCAGGTTTTGAAACCAATGGATTCAGAACAGGTAAGTAGCTGGGCGCAGTGGTTTATGCCTGTAATTCCAGAACTTTCGGGGGCCAAGACAGGTGGATCACTTGAGGTCAGGAGTTTGAGACCCGCCTGGCCAACATAGGGAAAACCCCGTCTCTACCCAAAATACAGAAATTAGCCAGGCATGGTAATACACATTTGTAATCCAAGCTACTCGGGAGGCTGAGACAGGAGAATCGCTTGAACCTGGGAGGTGGAGGTTGCAGTGAGCCGAGATCATGCCACTGCACTCCAGCCTGGGGAACACAGCGAGACTCTGTCTCAAAAACAAAACAAAACAAAACAGGTAAGGGGTAATTCTCCAAAGGAAAACTATCATTATTTTATCAAACTAATGAAGCAAGCATGCTGGTCAGTCAAACCAACCTATGTCTATAATCAAAGTGCAAGCTTTACAGAGTAACTTTTAATACATAACTGAAATATTATTCATAAGTAATTGGAGTATTCTGGGGAATAGATATTACTAAAAGTTAAGGAAATAGAATGACAACCAGTGATAACTATATATATATATAATATAATATATATATATCTCCTAACATCAGTCTAAACACAGAGTCCATACCACTGACAACAGGCATTGGACATGGTTAGAGGACCATTCTCCTTACCATGAAGTGAGAACTCAGATATACTCTCCAACTAATTTAACCTTGAATCACATATACCTATGTCTGAGCTATAGCATAATGTCAGAGCATATTAATCATAACCATATAGCAAGAATATTACAGATTAAAATTGTCATAGCTTATTTTTCTTGTCTTATAAGAAATGCTAATTAGGGTGAAATTCATGTTATAAAAGTATTTACATATAAATTAACTTCAAGAAAAAATTTGCTGGAGATATTAGCAGAACATGTTGTACTTAAAAAAATGCAAGAATTTGGTCTAGGCTGGGTTGAATATGTTTAGGAAAACACAGTCTTTTGAAGAAAAAGTAGATTGCAATATCTCAAGTAATAACTAGTGACAATGAAGATAATAAAGTGTTCTTATGAACACAAGTGTTGATATTTGTAACTTTTATGGCATAGCTGATTAATCATTCAGTAAAACCAAATGAAACAAATACCTTCAATCTCTCAAATCAAACACCATACTATTGAGATTTTAGCTATAACTTTATGTTTCTCTTGTTTGAAAAAATACTTCAAAACCCCAAAATATTTTTTGTTAAACCATCTTAAATGGTTAAAACATTTCTTTTAGAGTAAATCTTATGAAATTCTTAAGCATTGTAACTTCATCGTTCTAAAGGATTAAAATGTTTATTTTAAATTGAACATTTATGAAATGCTTAAGCATTTTAGCTAGCTTTTTTTAAAGTGCAATCATAAAAACAATGGTTTTATAATGAAAGAAATATTTCATAATTGCATTCACACATTTGAACTGTTTAAACATGTGGTAATAAAATGAAATACAATTGTGAAACATATTTTATATAAAATATAGTTGCCAAAGTTTTTGTTATCTTGAAATAATCTTTTTATTCTTTTTCGCTTTTAAAGCATAAGTTTGTGTCACAATTTAAGTTCATTCTAGAAACTTGCAGTTAATCTCTGATTACTTGTCATGATTAGATATTCAGCTAAGGTATACATCACAGACCATCTGTGAGAGGACACTATTTCATCTGTCTTCTGGCTAATAGGGAGGCTCATTTTGAGGATGGACCTACCCTGCTCTTTTGTGAAAGCAAGAGAGTGCCAGGTGGTTGGTAGAGATAAACACAAAGGGTAATACCGGGGAAAAAGAAACGCAAGGCTTTGCCAGCAAACCTTTACAATATTGGTGCACTGCAACAGGTGGAAAACAGTGAGCTGTTATATATGTGTGCAAAGCCAGAACACATTTCACAATTTGTAGCTCAGATTCCATGAGACACTAAGAATACAGATGTTAGGAAGTTTCAAATTTCAATAAGGGTAGAATCTAATACCACCTTGAAAATACCCCTTCTCAACTGCGTGTATTTATATTGCTAACTGGAGAAAATAACTCTGGAGAGTAATCATGGAACTGTGTGGAGTTTATTTGGTTAATGGGACCAAACATACAGTTAGGTAGAAGAAATAAGTTCTAGAGTTCAATAGCACACTGTAAAATGACTAGTTACTGATTCATTGTATATGTCAATATAGCTAAAAGAGAATATTTGAAATGTTCCCAAAACAAATAAATAATAAATCTTTGTGGTGATGGATAATCTAAATATGGTGATTTGATTTTTACACGTGGTATGCAGGTATCAAAATATCACGTTTACTTTTTATGGATACCTAAGAGTTGTACTATATAAATATATATATACTATATACACATATATAAATATTTATATACTATATACGTAGTATATAAATATACTATATAAATATGTACAACTCTTATGTATCCATTAAATGTAAATACATGAACAGATTAACAAATAGAACAAGAAAAAATGATTAGAACAGAATATTTAGCCTTTTTCTAAGTTTCATGAGAAATCTGCATATTTCCTAGGGAAACTTATGATAGCCTATTAACATGCAAATATAATGTATTAGATCTAACTTTTAAAAGTAAAAAGGGATTTTTTTAATCAACCCAAAGAAGAAAAAGATCTTTTACCATGGTTTTCTTGTCCTGGGCTCAACATGTAATGATGAAAGCAAACTAGAATAGAAAGCAAGGCAAAGAAAAATAAATATATATTTTTTTCAGTGGTCTCTAAGTGTCTTATAAACTTTGTTATGTCTCTTGTCTAGCTTTATTCCTGGCACAAACTGATCAAAAATTGGTTCACTGAATGAGCTTGCCATATCAGATATTGAAATTTTGAGATTTGCTAATTCAAAGTACAAGAACACAGTAAATAGTAAGAGAATACATGAGCCTGTGAGTATATTAAATTCACTGGCATGTTTTTTCATCTATTTCCCTTTAGAATCTATTACAAAACCTAGAGAAATGTGACTCCTATGAACCACTGTTATGCAAAGGTGTGCCAGATTCATTGTGTTTAGGGTAGAAAATACAGCCGGGAGTAAGAAAATAAAAAATAAAGATTTTAATTCCAAGAATGCCCAAAACTAAGTAAATGATGTATTACCAAATTTTTCTTGCTGCATAAAATACCTCTTTGTGACAACCCAGTTTACATGCAATTTCAGTGTTGACTATTACAGAACTATTAAGCCGAGAAGGTCATGTAGCATAGGGTAAACCTCATGACCTCATCTGTTAGAACATGTGTTGATAGGATAGACCAAGGAAAAAATATGCTCTGAGTAAGAGGTAAGCATGCAGGATCAATTCAAAATGGTCCCAAATGAAGATGCCTTCTGAGTATATGTCAGAGAAGTGAAGACAATGAATAGTTCCATGCAAGCAATTCAAGTGAGAAAGGACAATGCATAAAGCAAAATAAATGAGATAAGAAGCAACCTTTGCCCTCAAAGAGCCTGGTAAGAGGAAGATTTTTTGTAAGTCTTGCTTATTTTTCATCAGAAAAAAAATTTAGAGGCAAATCTTTTTATTTAGGCATATTATAAAAATATTTCTGTATCCTAACTATGAATGAGAAAATAAGCATAAACTCAAATTATAGAAAGATGCAACAGGCAAAAAGCTATGACATACAATGTTTGTTTGAGGTTGATACTTTAAAAGAAATTACCCACAAGTTGTGGAGAAAATAAATAGAAATCTGTTTTTCTCCACTGCTTTAAGAATCTATACTAATTTCAACTCTCTTAGACAAAATTTCGCATAGACCACATGCATAAATATTTTTATGTTGCCATTATATCTTATATGGCAAGTAATTACTATATCCATACTTACTTTACTCTGTTGAGCTAAATACATTTTTAGCAAAAAATAGAATGTATCAGAATCGTAAATGCTGACATTTAATTGGAAAATGGAATAACTTACATGCGCTATAATTCCCAAAACTGTTTAGTGCAAAATATCTTAAAAGACGAAAAAAGTTTAGAGAGAGCAATCACAAATGGATAGAAAGGAAAATTCAAAATGATGTCAAGAAAAAACTGGAATATTAGCTCCAGGAGAGCAAAAACTTTTGTCTTTTATTTTTTAAACTACTCTCACCATGGTACCCAGAATTTTGTTTAGACATCGTAAGCACTCAATAGATTTAGTGAATGAGTAAACACATTTTAAAACATCAAAAGTATTACCTATATTACAGTGAAAAATACCTAATGACCTTCTACAATGTGCCGTTCTTTATGCAAAGTACTTTATATATAACAGCCTGTATAATCACTGTTAAAACCACAGAGAAAGATAATCATTTATTGATGAGAAATTAGAAGTTCAGATCTATTAAGAAAGTTATCTAAAGCCATGCTGACTTCAAAGTACAGACTCTTTACTTTAGGACATGGCATAACCTCCAGAGGGTAATGATATTGAGAAAGCTTTGCCATTGGAAACACAATTTCATAGACAAGAAGAGAAGGTTATGTTCACATTACTTTTCATGCTTCACACGGCATATAACATTCTGATGTTTAATGTTAGGATTCATAACTTTACACTGAATACTCCATGATCTGTTGTCTAAATGGTAACACCAAGAATCATCACTTTTCCTCTGTAATAAGATGTGCAGTGTCTTTGTGTGAAATATAGTCTATATACATTGTATATCTTCTAGTTGAGAAAATTAATCATGCAATATATCTGGAATAAGAAAAAAATACAGCAACAATAAAAATAGGACAATAAAAATGAGTAATATGTTTAAATTTCTATTGCCAGAAAAATTGTTCAAAATAGAACTTATGAAAGAGAAATAGTGTAGCAAAAAAACAACAGCAAGGGAGAAATGATGAAAACATGAGAGAAAGAGATAAATTAGTGAAATAAAGTTGAAAAAAGTTTCATTTTAACATCATTGCATTTTGTGAAAAATTTTTACACTTTTACATTAAAGAGTTTAAGAGTATACTAAATTGAATTTGTTTCTTACTTGATGCTTCTGCTTTAAATTATATCAAGGCTTAATTATCATTTAAAACTTATTATTAGTTAATTTATATATCATTACTAATGTCAGCATCTTGTCAGGCATAAGAGTTAAATGTAAATTTATATTCCCCAGGTGAATGCAATTGATACAAGAAAAAAAAAAGGAATCCCTTTCTCTAAATGTATCACATAGTGATACAACTTTTTATACACTACAAATAGACTAGGTCAGAAGTTAAAGAAAGTAGTTTGTAGGGCCAGGCGTGTAATCTGAGTACTTTGGGAGGCCGAGGCGGGCGGATCACAAGATCAGGAGATAGAGACCATTCTGGCTAACACCGTGAAACCCCGTCTCTACTAAAAATACAAAAAATTAGCCGGGCGCGGTGGCGGGAGCCTGTAAGTCCCAGCTACTCCGGAGGCTGAGGCAGGAGAATGGCGTGAACCCAGGAGGCGGAGCTTGCAGTGAGCCGAGATAGCGCCACTGCACTCCAGCCTGGGCGACGGAGCGAGACTCCGTCTCAAAAAAAAAAAAAAAAAAATCTATCTGCTATACACATTGTTTTGTTCTTAATATAATCTTCCCACTGAATACACAATCATATTTACTAACTTCTATAACCATAAATGCTATACTTTAACATTATAGACTTAGTAGGGTTGTTACTTAAACATACTACATGACAACATCTTCATGTTCTCTAATCTGCAGACATCTTTTCAGGCTTTTGCAAAATATGTAACTGTTTGGCTCAAAATTTATTACGAGTTCAAAAATATTTTTAAATACTGAATACAAACATAGAGTATTGAAAAGCTATTTTAAATATTCAAGAGGACTGGAGAAAACTCCATTAATTTTAATGATGAAATTAAAACTGAACCTATTAGTCATCAAGAATGATGATTAAATGAAAGTATAAAACAGAATCTATGAGTCCATGCTAATAAGTGTTTAGATAAATTAATAAATGAGGGAGTAGCGGAAAAACCTCCCATTTAGAAGAATTCCAATTAAATTACATAGACAGTCCACACTAAAGGAGGGAAAGCATAACTCCTTACATCTTAAGTGTGCCCTGGTGTAAGAAACTTCTTTCCAAAGAGTGCAGTATGGGAAGGGGGAAGAACAGTGACATCACAGTTGAGAAATCCGACAAGTCCTATTTCATCCAGGAGATCAAGGTCAAATTTAATAGTCATAAATTACATTGGTAGTATGTACCATTGATACAATGTGAGGAAAATAACAAATTCCCTCTGTAATATACCTCCCACAAACACTAGTCTTATCAATAGGAAAAGCACCAACAAATCCCAACACAGGGTATGTATTCTACAATATCTGACTAGCATGCCTCAATACTGCCAAGGTCATCAAAAACAAAGTCCAAGAAATTGTCATAGCTATGAGAAGCCCAAAGAGTTATGACAACTAAATGTAACATAGTGTCTTGGTGCCACCTTGGTATACATAGAAGACATTAAATAAAAACTTAGGAAATATGAATCAACTATGGATTTCAGTTAATAATAATGCATCAATATTTATTATCTAATTTTAACAAATATACCATGCTAATGGAAAAATATTACTAATAAGTGAACCTGTATGCTGGGGTCATATGGGGATTTTCTGTACAATCTCCTCTATTTTTCTGTAAATCTAATTTTTTTCTATTAAAATGTCGATTAATAAAAATAACTTAACCAAAGAGTCTAAATATGAATGTGATTATATGCAAGTCTGAAGGGCATAACAGCATGAGGGCATAGAGAGAATGCAAATTACACAGTCCAGAGGATTTGACAAGTCTTCTTGCTTTGCAATAAGCTGCTTGTGCACACTTAAAGAAGTCATTTAAGCCTCTTTTCCCTGGTTTGCTATGAAATGAATGAACAGGACTACAGGAGTTCTGAGGCCCCACTGAGCTCTGTTGTCCGTTGATTTACCTGCAAAATGATGTCACCCTCAGAGAGATTACAATCTACTTGAAAAAGTAAACTTGCTAACATTGAAACAAATCAAAACATATTTAGGAACATAATTCAAGGCTGGGATCTTATTCTATGTAGTTCATATTCTCAGGATTTCAGAGAAACTAAGCAGCATTATGAAATAATTAAGAAGTAAGTGAGACTTAAGGACCATTTTGAAAAATTGGAAAACATGAATGAAGAAGTGAAGGGCACCCCACTTCCCAAATAATTGGAATCTGACTCTTACAACGAATTCTCCTTTTGCTTCAGTTTTAGGTTTTGAATGTGGTAAAATATTCCTTCAAATCCCTCTATGCTTTATTATCACATATAGCATGAAACCCAAGTGCCTTACGTGGTATATCCCACCTTCCTTGACCTTGTCCTTGTTAGTTCTCCAAACCCATGTCATGTCACTTGTAAAGTGATCTGCATTAGTACAGTCCTGAGCTGTCTTTAGTCTCCTGTACAGACTATAGTTTTAATTTGAAACCTAAATAGTGTTATGTGCCAAAGACAGAACTCTGTCTGGGAAAGAAGCATAAAGCTTTTGGACTTGGTTTGGAAATGCTCGTTCATTTTAATTCCTCAGTTTCTTTTGATTATCTGAGCCTGCAGAAATGATGCACCCAACATTTCTCTCAATCATTCAAATGATTTAAAACAAATGAAATTTTTGTATATAACATATTAGATTTCAGTGAGTTGTTAACTTCTGTATAGGAGCCAACAGGAATTTTAAAAATCTGTTGTTAAACACTAATAATAATAAAAGTTGCAAGACACTTCATGTTGAGAACTACAAAGACACAGCCATAGATAAAGTTAACAGTGATCTGGTGTCACTGCTCACTCCGGGGTGTAAGCTTATTGAATAGAATGACAGGCATGCTTGACAGCAGAGTATGCAACGTCTGTTTTTTTTTTTTTTTAATCTCCCACTCTTTTTCCATTTTATCAAGTATAGATAATTAAATTTGTTAAGTGAAAGGATGCTTAAAACACTTGCAGGGATGTTTCTCAGGAACATCCTGAGAATTTTTTTTTTTTCAAAAATTAGTGACTTTAGGGAAACCAGCATCCTTTGCAAACTCACCTAATTAGTGTGTGCATCACCAAGATAGACCATATTTTCTTATGGGTAGGATGCTAGCATGCAACCTGGGATCCCAAAATGTGATATATTTACAGGAAACATCAACACAAAATGGCATGAGAAAGCAGATTATGTACAGAATCCATTCTGCTAAAGGTGGCATCAGAACATCCATCTTTGGGAAGTAGTTGTGACAATGTTTCTAGAATCCAGTGCCCGAGGGTCAGCAGGCAAGCTCTGGAGTCTGTATCCCTCAACATTTCTTCCTGCATAAGCCAGTTCAGGTGAAATCTATTCTTTGCAACTCAGAGCACTGATAGACACAATCCTTTTCTTCTGGCAATACATTTCTCTAATTCTTTAGCAAATACCTTTTTGTCTGTAGTTCTCAATTTTTGATTTCCTCCTTAACTGAAAGTAAAAACTAATACTCTGTTGTCCAGTATTGTAGTCTAAACACATGTGTATTTATTTACATTGAATTAGTTCAAATTGAATAAAATTAAAAATTTACCTCTTCAGTCATCCTGAATGCATTTTAACGGCTTAATAGCAACATGAGCTACCAGCAACAACATCAAACAACACAGATACAGAAACATTTCCATCACTGAAGAAAGTTCTATCAGAAAGAGCTGCTCTAAGGCATAGAAAACTTGACTGGGGAATATGTGTCTGCACCTACATCAGAGAATCCCCTTTTAATGAGTTAACTGATTCTGTTAACAGTTTCAAATTATGACCTTGATACCATGACATATTACATTCATCTTTCACTCTATTATTCATTTTGATTTTGCAAGTAAGTTTACAAATGATCAGATTAGATTCAGAGCTCATTTTGATAGAATAACAAAAATGTAATCTCATTACTACTCATTCCTAAACATTGAAGTTTTCCTCCCAGTTACCTTCTCATGAATGATATTAAACTCCAGAGTAAAATCTGAAGGCTGACACTAACAGAGCCATCCTTTTCAGAAAGTACATCCAACTATGTTAAAGTGTTCATTTTAGTTCAATGATACCTGAAATGCAGGCTGTGAGGTGGACATTTAGGATTTGTACCTGCCTAGCATACATTTCCTGTCCTTTTACTAAGAGTACTCCAATTTTTAAAGTCTCCCCTAGTATACAAAGTCTTGGTACTTCTGTCAGTCAAGTTATTTTTCACCCTCCCCCTGGCCTTGTGCTTGACTTAGGAAACAATTAACCAATTGGATTATGCTGTAGAAACTTACAAGGAGGGAAATTAAATGAAGTTATTTAATCTCAACAGAAATTACCCAAACATATGCTCATGAGTTCTCCTTCACTAGATCCCCAGAGCTGCCCTTATTTTGTCCTTCCTGAATTTTGATTGTTCAAAATTTACCTTGCATATGTGTCCTCCTGCAAGATTTTAATGATAGTTTTTAGATTCTGCTTTTAAAATAGCCAGTTGGTTTTTGCAAAAGTATTAGATGATGTCAATGTGCCCATATTTTTATCTACTTGGGAACTTTTTCAAATTACATCTGTTCTTGATATTCTGAAATGCCACGCTTACCCCTTTTTCATCTGTCTTGGTAGCCTACCACACTATTGACACACTCATCACGAACCAGATAGGTACTTTGAATTCATCTGCCTGAGAATAACTTAACCTTCATGGTCTATTTCTGCCAAAATACTGCTTTAATACCCCCAATATTTGTTAACTCTATTTGAAGTTAAATTTCTATCTGTTTGTGCTTTGAGAGATGTTGGCAAAGAGAAAGGAGGAAAATAAACTATTTTAGATAGGCCTAGCCTTGTCAAATGTGCTGGAGACTTTACAGAAATCATGTTGTCAAAGTGATCAATTTAAAGAAAAACATACTTATGTCTTCTTATTCTCTGTATCAGGATGTAACTGAATATCTTTTGGTTAGACATTTGATCATATGTTATTTTCCCAAACCATCATTTCAAGGTTATTACCATAAGACAAATCACTCTAAAATCTAATGGTTCAAGCCAGTCAGAATTGAGTGATGAAAATATACGGCTTTATTTATAAGTAAATTTTATCATTAGGCTTGAATTGGTTTAGACATTACGAAAAATTTTGCATGCTAGTAGTAATTCCTCAAACTCCAAAGGGATTAGAGTTTAACAAAATTGGCAATCCAAAAAAACAGCAAGCAAACAGACATTTATTTTAATAAGTACAAATTACACATAATTATAAATATTCCTTATACTAATATTTAAACTCAGCAGACAGAGGACAGGTTGAGGTTTGATTTGTATTCACACTTCCATCTTAAAATTTTCAAAAGACATATTTTATTTGCTTACACGTTAAGAATGATCAATATCACTATCTGAATATAAATTAATAAGTGAAAAGTATCTGTATATGTAAATTCAGGCAAACTCAGGCTTAAAAATCTACCTTATTGTACCACATTGCCAAAGAGAAAGGATTTTAATTCTTTATAAGTATTTGGTGGAATTAAGTGCAATGCAAAACATGCTATGAATGTCAGCTGTTACATGGAAAACATCTACCAGAAAAGCCACCCATGAGTCTACTCAGATAATAATTTTTCCTCTTGTCTGTTTTATAAGCTGTTGAGGAATATATAAAAGAAATGGAAATTTACAAACCTCAAATAAATGAAACATACATATTTTTATAGCTATATAATATTACATAAATTTAAATAGTTACTTGTATTTTATTGGCTACATTCCAAAACTTAAGCAAGTTAATTTAGGAAGAGCCATTAAATGCGTATTCTCAGGCATATTTTACTACTTGTAATGTTCGTGTTCAAACATATTTTGCAATATGTAAAAGTAAAGTCTTTGTAAAATAAATAATTTAAGACATTCCTTGTATTATAACTGCATTCAGAATGTATAATACAATTATAGCTTGGAAAAATCATCTTAAAATTTTGTCTTATTTTTTTTTGTGTGCAGAAACTCCACTCAAAAGAAGACATACATGCGTTCAACAAACATATGAAAAAAAGCTCAACATCACTGATCATTAGAGAAATGCAAATCAAAACCACAATGAGATAATATCTCATTCCAGTCAGGATGGCTATTACTAAAAGGTCAAGAAAACAACAGATGCTGGTGAGGTTGTGGAGGAAAAGGAATGCTTTTACACTCTTGGTGGGAGTGTAAATTAGTTCAACCATTGTGGAAGACAGGGTGGCGATTCCTCAGAAACCTGGAGGCAGAAATACCATTTGACTCAGAAATCTTGTTAGTGGGTATATATCCAAAGGAATATAAATCATTCTACTATAAAGACACATGTATGCATATGTTAATTGCAGCCGTATTCACAATAGCAAAGACATTGAATCAACATAAATGACTATCAATAATAGACTGGAGAAAGAAAATGTGGTACATAAACACCATAGAATACTATGCAGCATAAAAAGGAATGAGATCATGACCTCTGAAGGGACATGGATGGAGCTGGAAGCCATTATCCTCAGCAAACTATCATAGGAACAGAAAAGCAAGCATTTAAAGTGGGAGTTGAATTATGAGAACACACAGACACATGGGGAACAACACATACTGGGGCCTGTCCAAGAGGTGGGGGCCAGGGAGGGCATCAGGAAGAATAGCTAATGGATGCTGGGCTTAATACCTAGGTGATGGTATGCATCTCTGCAGCAAACCACCATGGCACACATTTACCTATGTAACAAACCTGCATATGCTGCACATGTACTCCTGAACTTAAAAGTTGAAGACTTTTTTTTTTTTTCTTAGAGGGAGAAACTAGATCTAAATGAGTCATAGAATACAAATGAATACAAATGCTTAATTCTCCTAATACGGCATTTTTAATAAATTAGAACTATGCTTATCAGTTCATGTGGGATTGTCTAAAAATTACAAATGAAAGATTTAAATTCGCTACCTCCACACATCAGGTACAGCTAGCATTGATGTCATTGAGATTTGGCTGATTGTACATCATTAGATTCTATAATTAATCACCCACACCTGCAGATGCATTCTCAACCTGAAATCACTTTTGGTATCACATGGAGAAGGAGAGATCTCACTAAATCTTTTAATTATGAGTACTTTGGAGGTAACAGAGATGATTGTCATCTTGCCACACTAAGACATGTTGATTCTAGCACTTTTGGATTCTTCCATAAATATGTTAAACCATTACCAATAGGTCAATAACCTGCCCTTTTCACCCGACTAGAAACACTATTTTAAAAGAGTTCTTATTGATTTTTTTCTAGCTGTTTTTATTTTTCTCACTTTCTAAAATATCAAGAAAATATCATGCAATGCTGCAAAAATAACCTAAGGAAAAAAAATCTAGGAGCATCACACAATAAAAATGAACTGATTTCTTATGAAGTCAGCTTCATAACTGTGTAAGGCCCAATTCTTATCTCTGACAATCTGTTACTTAACATCTGCTGCTTAACACTTCATAAAAGTCAAGTCTAGATGAACTGGCATACTTCATAGTCTTTTCTTTTTTGAGAAGGAGTCTCGCTCTGTCTCCCAGGCTGGAGTGCAGTGGCGCGATCTCGGCTCACTGCAAGCTCCGCCTCCCGGGTTCACGCCACTCTCCTGCCTCAGCCTCCCGAGTAGCTAGGACCACAGGCGCCTGCCACCACACCCGGCTAATTTTTTGTATTTTTAGTAGAGACGGGGTTTCACCGTGTTAGCCAGGATGGTCTCCATCTCCTGAACTCGTGATCCGTCTGTCTCGGCCTCCCAAAGTGCTGGGATTACAGGCTTGAGCCACCGCGCCCAGCCACTTCATAGTCTTATAAATAATTTACTGTAATACTCATTAAGGGCAGTAAAACAATCAGCAGTTACCATACACTGATAGATTCAAGTATAGAGTGAATGAGATTATATGTATCTACTATACCTTGAAACTAAAACAGATAAATAAGTGTCACAAATTTAAAATACACATTTTAAAAATAGACACACACACAAGCACACATACATAAAATCACATACATATCCAAACACAGGCATATTGTTATACACACATATAAATTAATATTAAATAAAACTTATGTTTTAGCAAACTCTGTATACTTAAATTCACCAGTGGTTAGTTATTCCAGGCAGTATTACCTACTAAGCCTTAGGGACTATTGTTTTCATTTAAATTCCAGTAGTAGGTAAAACCTAAATGTCAAAACTTAGCACGATGTTTAATGAGTGGATAAATATTAGAAACCACGTCTCTTGAAATCTTAGGTAAGTCATTATTAGGGACTTACTACTTTCAGTACCTGACATTTACTCATTTTTTTCATATTAGTTTTGTTTTTTATTAAATGTCCTCCTGCCTTGAAGATAATCTATTTAATAAAGAAGAAAAAAAGTGCCTTTTTACTTTGAGGTTTACTTGAACATAAGCATCACCTTTGTAATTTGACACAAGCATCGCCTTTGTAATTTGTCCTTTAAGGCAATTAGACTGTATTATATCAATGTATTATTAAACTTGATTGCACTTATGCAGGACAAATTATAAAAGAATTATGAGGGAAATACATAGATGCTGTTATAGTCTACTAAAAAATAGATTATTTACTATTGGAAACCCAAAGGAGAGTAATGCCTCGAAAATGTGGTAATAAATACCTGTGAGAAAATCTTAAGTTGAAGAATAATCCTGGACATAATTTTATTTACTATTGTTATTATATCTTTATCCTAATGAGATTAAAGACTGATGTTTTTATTGCAATTTCAGTTAATAGGAACTCTACACAATGAAATTGCTTGATCAACTGATAGTTTTTTAGTTTATTGTTTTATTGACACATAATAGTTATACATGTTTATGGAGTACATAGTGATGTTTAGGTACACACAAAGTATAGTAATCAGATCAGGGTAATTAGCATATCCATCATCTCCAACATTTATCATTTATTTGTGTTGAAAATATTTAGTATCTTCTAGCTATTTAAAAATACATATTATTATTAACCATTGTCATTCTACAATGCTATAAAATATTAGAACTTGATCATTCTATCTAGCTGTAATTTTGTGTTCCTTAACAAATATCTCGGCCGGGCGCGGTGGCTCACGCTTGTAATCCCAGCACTTTGGGAGGCCGAGGAGGGCGGATCACGAGGTCAGGAGATCCAGACCACGATGAAACCCCGACTCTACTAAAAATACAAAAAATTAGCCGGGCGTGGTGGCGGGCGCCTGTAGTCCCAGCTACTCGGAGAGGCTGAGGCAGGAGAATGGCGTGAACCCGGGAGGCGGAGCTTGCAGAGAGCCGAGATCGCGCCACTGTACTCCAGCCTGGGCGACAGAGCCAGACTCCATCTCAAACAACTACAACAACAAACACATAAAAAAAAAAAAAAAAACTCCATATCCTTCCCTTCCCTCTAACCTTTCCAGCCTGTAGTAATCTGTTTTGCATTTTACTTCTATGAGATCAACTTACTTTAAGCTTCTGCCTATGAGTAAGACCAGGCAGTGTTTAACTTTCAGTTCTTATTTCACTTAACATAATTTCCTCCAGTTCCATCCATGTTGCTGCAAATGACAGAACTTCATTTTTTATGTCTGAACAGTATTTCATGTGTATATGTGTCATATTTTCTTTATTCATTCATCCACTGATGGACATTTAGGTTGATTCCATATCATGACAATCACGAATACTGCTGGAATAAACATTGGGGTACAGATTTCTCTTCAATATACTGATTAATTTTCCTTTGGATAAATGGTCAATAGTGAGATTACTGGTATGATCATTTTAATTTCAGGAGGTATTCATCAAACTGGTTGATAAAATTAACTAGTCCCAGCTTAAGATATCTGGGATCTAGAAGCACTGTTTATATACTTAGCATGAGACACAGTTCTAACCACACAATTAAAAAAAAAAAAAAAGATTCCAAGCAGCTCATACCTGTATCCTCAGACTTCAGCTTACCCTCTAATTAAACATTAGGGCAATAATTTTCTGCCTGTATTTTATAAAATGTCTTCATGCTGGTGGTAGAGTGAATGTGGAGGAAAAGAACATATTTAAGTGGAGGTCTTTCATGATATAAGATACCATGGAAAGCTTGAGTTTTCAGTTTAGGCTACAGAAAATGCAAATAAATAAATTAAACAGTTGGTTTAAAATATTACTACAAGTAGGATTTTCCCCTGAAGGAAGGCTTGGTTTTGTCATGTTTTATGCTTGGTTTGTTAGGTTTTATTGTTGGCTTCATATGTCTCTTGCTGATGGGAGTATGTGACGTCACCACAGGGCATAGAGAGGAGTAAGAAGCTGTCCCAGTATCATAAGAGAAGGAGACTGGAGGCAATGTGAGAAATACAAATGTGGAGTTAAGAGGAGATTTGTACAAAGAAAGAACTAGGGAGTGTGAAGAAGAGACATAATTTAAAAGAAACATTTTCTTTTATTAAGGAAAAAATATGCTGTTTATAGTATAATATGAATCCTCTTCTCATTATTTTACTCAAACTTCACTAAAGTATCAATTTCTGGTTGATGTGTTGTGCTTTTTAAGTGATACCATGAAGGAGGACTTAGGTGGTTATTCTGGAATATGGGTATTTATGATGAGTAAGATGACTATTTTCATGCAGTCATTTCAGAATCAGCACTGTGAGCTGTCCTGCCTTAAGACAATTGTTGCCCACATCTATACAACACTTTCTATTTCACTCCACCACCATACCAGTCATCGAATGCTGGCTGCTGCGCAGGGTGCGTATGTGTACTTGACCATAGCCATGGTGGTTCTCTTGAGATGCAGACAGTTTTTACACTAAAAATGAGTTTAGGAGAAAGCAAGAACAATCTTGGTGGTATCCATTTGAAAAGGGGAAGCAGAACTTCAAGGAAATATGGGCACAAAAGCCAAGACTGCTTACAAGAGGATTAGCTTATCCGGGTTAGAGGAGGAATTCAAGGATATGAGGTGCTCTCATCACAATAAAGCAGACATTCCCAACGGTCACAGAAGCAGGCAAATGAAAGGTGATGTAAACTTATGTAAGACTTGAGTTGCTTCAGCTTAAGCATCCATCCAATTTCAGTACATGGGTTCTTTTGCTGTTTCAAAGTTCTTTTTTTCTTTTAGTACTGTACATTTCCATATAAACTTTCATTCAGAGTTTTTACTTTTAAATAATTTCTGTAGCTGCCTTTTGTACTTATTTGAAGAATAATTTAAAAGAAAAAAAATGAGAAAATTAAAACAGATTTCTTTTTGCCAGAAGAAAGTATTGGTAATTTATAGCAAAGCTGGAAATGAGGGCCTCTTAAGAGTTTTCCAAAGTATGTCAGCTAGTAGCATGGGGTTTTAGATCTTTTCTTTACTGCAATCAATCCTGCTGGAAATAAGAAGTCAGTTCAGAAGATCAGTAGAGTTGAGCTAGCAAAAGAATAAAAATCCTGAAAGGAGTTACTAATTATGTGCATACTGTGTGCGGAAAGAATCAGAAGATACTGGCCAAGACATTACGAAACAAGGAAGAATTCACGAGAAACTTTGAAATTGCCATATGCAACATGCAAGTTCCCTTTACCCAATTTTGCACCCATCTTCTGATGCTAGAAAAGCAAATGGGAATGTTGTTAACACAAATGTTATGTATTTGCACTGATCAAGATGGATGACTTCAACAAAGGAATCCAGTCTCAGTGTGGCTTAGTGATAAATGTCCTTGCTTTTGTGCTAGCCTAAATTTCTAGTGTTGAGAGACACATTTTGTGTAGATTCTCTATTTATATTACATTAACTAAGTATCTTGAGGATATGATGATTTCAGTAAATGTCATTCACACAATCCATTAATAGTCCCGGGGTGGAGGGGGGTTATCAGCTACTGTTTCTCTGAATAAGTATTATCAAACATTGCTTTTCTGCTATACAGAAGCACTATGGAATGAAACCACAAAGTCTGTAGATAATTAATGTTTTTGCACACTGTAAAAATTTTATAGTCAAGTTTCATTTAATTTACACTTTTGTTTCTGGTTAGTGTTTTAAATATAATTTTGGAATAATATACAGTGGTAAATCATTGTGAAGTAACACTGCATTCTCCTTAAAATTGGGATGTATTCAGCCATATTAATTATTACAGTATTCATTAAATATAATTCTAAAAGAGTTTCTCTTTAAATATTTCTCTACTCTTGACTGGTTGTATTGAATCTCACATTAATTACTGAAATAAATTTAAGAGGCCTTGATAATTGCAGACCAAATATATAGTTACAATTGTCGCTATTTATAAAGAGGTTCAAGAACTCTAATCTATAATTCACATTAAGTTGAGGCATCAAAGAAAAAAATACACAAAAAAGGCATGTTGGCAGTGCTGGTGGTACTACCAAAGGTAGAGTTGGGTTTCACTCCTTTCCTGTTCCAGTCTATCTATTGGTTTTAAATAACTTATGCTGCTCGTGTGTGAAGGGATTTCTCCTTTTACTCACATATTTACAACCTCTAATTCAGGAGAGAGATTAGAGATAGAGACTCTAATACCCTTTTAAGTTGCAGGACTATAAAAACAAAATAGGCCTCACTCCACTTTTCTAAGGCAAGATTCTAGGAAAGGGTAAATATATGCATGAGTCAAAATCCACTACAATGAAATAAGTAACCTAGGTTGCTGACCAGAACTCTGCATTGAGGATAAAGCCAAATTCTTTATAACCTCAACTCTGTCAGAGTTGGTAGTAATCAGGACTAGGATTCAGTAATAAGCACTTTTATTTAATATATATCTTTATCTCTCTCTCCATATATATATATATATATATATACATATATATATATATATATATATGGCATTTCTTCCCCTTTCTGTTGAATGCAGCACCCTGATTCTTTCCTACTATGTGATGCTCTGGCTGGTATGTAAATCAAGAGGCCTGCCTTCCCTAGCCAAAATGTGAACACAGCAGAGAGTTAGCGGAGTGTAAGTGAATCCTACTGTCATTCCCAATAATTTGAACGGTGAGTACAATGACACAAGAATGACAAAAATAAATGGACTTCATTCATTCAATTGGTGGTGCTCTATCAACATTGCCGATTTGTACTTCCTACATAGGCCCCTGAGGCTTTACTGCAGCATTTTTATAAACTAGTCTCATTCTCAAACCTTCTCAACATTTCTGTGGGCTAATATTCTCCAGAAAAGATCCTTTTATGATTAAATTGGCCACTATTGGTTTATGTTCATGCAACTACAGAATCATAATTTATAGCACATAGCAAGCATATAAGAAATATTTGCACTTATTCTTATAAACAGCAGTGGTAAATTCTACATTGTTTAGCCCTTTGGGGTGGTTTGCTTGAATTCTATATAGAATTACAAAGTGTTCCCCAGAGAAGTTCTCAAATAATTCTTGCTGTAATTCATGTAAGATAAGTAAGACACTACTTCGTGTGAGGTGCCACACATAAGTTCTAGGGAGTACTTGATCACTTTTGAGCAAGCCAGCAAGAAAGCCCTTACCACAAAGAGGATATATTTTAAGAGAAAGAGAAATGTGAGTCAATCAGTTTTGATAGCTTGTATGCAATGGGTGGTTATCAGTCTGAGCTCTAGTGTAAATACAAAAATCTTTGGGACATGGTGAGAGATGTCAGCATTAGCTAGCTGTGGGTCAGTCGTTTACTGCAAAAACTGCAAGGCTTGGGAACTAGGAGAACAGTTTGTTCCCAAGAAGAGCTGTGAAACCCAAAATATCTCCCTTGAGGATGGGATTTTTTAATTTACTATTTGTTATATTTTTCACTAAAATCTATGTAATTTTCTTTCACAATCAACATAATCTGACAAAAATGAGCTGTTCCTCATAATATTGAGACATTCTTGGAAACATTTTGAGGAAGGAAAGCTTAGGAAAACACTATCAAGTTTCTAGCCAAAGAGTAGGGCTCCACACATCAGGATTTGAGGTATGAACAAAAATGAGGCATTTTTACACCCATCAGGTGATAAAGCAATTGTAAAAAAAAAAAAAGAAAAGAAAATTCTAGAATATAAATTATCTTTTAACAAATGAGAACAAATTACTTTGGAGATATTTGGTAGCTTCCTTAATCACAGTAGCTTTGAATGATATAGATGCCCGATTGTCAACAGAGATCAAAACTAAATCAGAAACTTAAAATGGTCCAATAAAATGTAAAGCTCCTTAGAAAAACAGCATTGCTATAAAGTCTCAAATACAGTAATGTGGGAGAAAATGACACACACAGCCTATGGTAAGGGCTAAGAGCTGCAATATGGAAAAGTTTACCTTGGATCCTATTTTATCACCTCTACCTAAGCCACTTTTTAAATAAATATCATCAATAGTTCACACCATAAAACATTTTGTCCAAGTGAGAAAAGTCAAATATATTTGTATATGTTTTTTGGCTTTTTAAGAGATTATTTTTTATTATACTTTAAGTTCTGGGGTACATATGCAGAACGTGTAGGTTTGTTACATAGGTATACGCTTGCTATGGTGGTTTGCTGCACCCATCAACCCATCATCTACATTAGGTATTTCTCCTAATGTTATCCCTCCCCTAGCCCACCATCCCCCAACAGGCCCTAAGTCAAATATATTTTATATGACATCTATAGTACTCACAAAATTTAATACATCTATGTAGACATTGTCAAATATAGGAAGACACTTACCATATTTATTTGAATATACTGACCCTTTTTATATATTAATGCCTGTGTATCAAAGTACATTTACATTTACTGTAAGTTTATCTTCTCCTGAAATGTGATTATAAAATTGATACTCTACAACTGATGAAAAGCTAGTAACTGAAATGAAGTCATTCTAATGAAGCAATAACACTAACATAGTTTTCCAATAAATATACTGTGAATGAGCCTATGGAAAAAGATTTTGAATAAAAATTATTATTTTCTAAATATCTGAACTATAAGATATTAGTTCTCTAAATCTATCTTTTTTCTTTTCCCTGGATTTGAATATCATAGCTCACTAAACATCTTTACAATTTGCTTCCTCTAAACACATTCTTTCTTCTGGAAATAAAATGGTGCTTTGAAAGAATGTTACCAATAGGAAGACAAATTTCAAACACAAGGTTCCTGCTTTCAATTACCTAACAGCTGGTACTATGCGTTTACATTTAGAAAGACAAAACCTTACAAAGATATATTATACTTTTTCAAGTAATTTAGATTTGTCACAGTGCAAGAAAAACTCATTGGCAAATAATTCAAATAGGCTTGTAAGTCTCAGAGATAAGGGGCTTTAAAAAAAGCAAAATACATTCTTTAATAAGCAAAGTTATGAGACAGATCTATAAAATAGAATTGAGAAATCTTTCAAAGTATTCCATACAGAACAGATGATCTAGTAACCTACTGTGAAAAGAACTATTGATACTCCAATAGCAGTGGCGATACAGTGAAAAGGTAAATTTTGAGGATGCAATATGACTGCTTGATCTAGTAGTACAATGATGTGAAAAATCATGGACTTTGCAACCAGACATATTTAAGTTCCAGTCCTGACTCCATAATTTACATTGCTGTGGTTCACTTGAAACTCTGTGAGCCTCAGCTTCTATATCTTTAAAATTAGGCTAATAATGCCTATGTAAGTGTTGTGAAATGCTCAGAAATATAAACTAAAATCAATGCTATTGTTTTCCTGTCATCTAGCAAAGAGTATTGCTCCAATTGTATGTGTCAAATAATATAAAACGTAAAAGTACTAACCTACCAAATCTATTCTTTTTCTAATTGATTACAGAAGAATCCATTAACTTTAGTAGCAAGAATGTCTGTTATCTCTCAATTGTTCTCTCCCTTCAGGCTGATTTTTTTGCTAATATCTTTGGTGCTGAGATAATCCAAAAGAGAACTCCATCTCCTTTAGTGGCAGAGCTGGCACAAGCTTATACACGACCTCAGGGACCTAAGAACTAACCCACCAAGCTTGCTACCACTGGAGTACCCATCACATCCAGTGGTAGTACTGCCACACACAGGAGACTGGCCAGCCCAATATCTTTCTCTCCAGCAAGGCCTCACCACAGTCTCTACAAACAATTGTAGTCTATGCTACCAAGACACTCACACATACCACTGATGTTAACTGAAGTCAGAGAAATCACATGGAAACTATACTAATGTGCCCACCAGAACCCAAGCCAAAGCACTCTACCAAACCAGCACTCTAGGACACAACTACAGGAAAAAAAGTCTTTTCCTTTAAAAGCTACTCCATAAAATTGGAAGAAGAAACTATTCCACCAGTTGCACAGATATCAATGGAGGGATACAAAACAGATAAATGCAAGGAAACATGACACTTTCAAAGGAACAAAATAATTTTCCAGTAAAAGAACCCACCCCTAAAAGGAAATCTATGGAATCCTTGAAAAAGAATAATAATAATTAACAAATAAACAGTTAGATACAAGAAAACACAGAAAAAATGTTTAAATAATAAGAAAAATAATTTATGATCTGAATGAGAAATTCAACAAAAAGATAGGTATCATGAGAAAAAATCAGGCAGAAACTCTGGAACTGGAAAATTCAGTGACTGAAATGATAAATACTACTGAGGGCTTTAACCATAAGGTAGACGAAGGAGAAGAAGGAAATTTTTTACTTGAAGACATCTTTTGAAATAACCTCATCAAATAAGGAGAAAGAAACAAAGAAAGAAAGAATGATGAAAACGAAAAAAGAAAACAAATTAAACATAGTAAAGAAAGCCTGTGAGACACATAGAACATCATTAAGCAAATAAATATTTGCATTATGAAGTTTCTGATGAAGACTAAACATAAAAACTCATAGAAAACCTGCTTAATAAAGTAAGAGTTGAAAACTTCCCAAGTCTTCAGAGAGATATGGACTTCCAGAGTCAGAAAGATTCAAGATTTCCTAATAGATTCAACCCAAAGGGTTTTCTTACTGATACTTATAGTAAAACTATCAAAAGTAAAAGACAAAGAGAATTATGGATACTGGAGTCTCCAAAGCGGGGAGGTTGGGAGGGAAATGAGAGAGACAAAAAGCCACATATTGGGTGCAATCTTCACCACTCTGGTGATGGGTGCACTAAAATCTCAGACTTTACCAATTGTATTAATCTGTTTTCATAATGCTATAAAGAACTGCCCAAGACTGGGTAATTTACAAAGAAGAGTTTTAATTGACTCACAGTTCAGCCTGCCTAGGGAGGCCTCAGGAAACTTACAATTATGGCAGAAGGCAAAGGGGAAGAAAGTCACCTTTTTCACATGGTGGCAGGAAGGAGAAGTGTCGAGTGAAGGGGGAAGAACCCCTTATTACACCATCAGGTCCTATAGGAACTCACTCACTATCATGAGAACAGCACGCAGGAAATTGCCCCCATGATTTAATTAGCTCTACCTAGTCTCTTCCTTGACACATGGGGGTTATAGGGATTATGGAGGGTTACAATTCAAAATTAGATTTGGTTGAGGACACAAGGCCTAACAATATTACCACTATACAACTGATCCATGTAATCAAAGACCACTTGTACACCTAAAGCTATTGAAATTTTAAAAAAATTAAAAAAAAAGAAAAGATCTTAAAAGAATAATAATAAAAAAAAAAACAGCAAGAGAAAAGTGTCTAGTCACATGTAGGGGAATTTTTACCAGACTAAGAGCAGATTTCTCAGTAGAAATGTAACAAGCCAGGAATAATGAGATAATAGATTCAAAGTGCTGAAAGAAAAAAATAAAAGTTGGTCAAAAATACTATGTTCAGCAAAGCTATTATTTAGCTATGAAGAAGTAAAGTCTTTCCTATACAGGCAGAAACTAAGAAAATCAATTAATCACCACTAGATTGGCCTGAAAATAAATGTTTAAGGGAGTCTGACATCTGGAAGCAAATAGATGATATCTAACATCATGAAATCATGCAAAAGTAGAATTACTGATGGGGAAAAATGTAATCCAAGGAAAATTGCGGTGCTATGATCAGAAGGGGAAAATAAATACTGGAAAAAAGGCAATATATATTTGTATAACTCTGCATAATCATATAATATGTTACTGCTTTTTGTTTTGTTTATATCTTTATACATGCTGGTTTTGGTCTTGAATAATCTGAAGATGAATTTATGTGAATGAATTAATTTTTATATGATATATTTTATTTTTTCTACCTCTGACTTCACCCAGCTCCCAACCCCCATCGCATACTGAACCCATTAATGGCTTCATTTCCATCATGTCAGTCATCAGTCCTTCTCTAAGCCCCAAGACATCCCTGACCAAGATAGGAAGTGTGCCTGCATTTCAGAATGGAACACAGAGTTCATCTACCTGATATGACCCCAATATCAGGTCAGAAGAAGATACAGAGCAGGCAAAACACAAAAAGGAAAGGCAGCATAAAGTCAGTTCCATTTTATAAAAATGCCTTTCTTTTTTATTCTTCTTGGACAATAACTTCTTGTTCTCAAACTTTTGGTGGTCAAAAAAAAATAACCGTTCATTTTTTTTCTTTCTGATCCAAAGGAGCCTGGAGCCTGCCTCAACATTTTTTTTCCTTATTGTTCTACCTAGCTGCATACCTCAGTATTAATACCAGAATAAAATGTATTTCGTTTATCTTTCACAATCCCCTCCTCCTTTCTTAAACTTCATATTTTAGCTCTCTAATTAACTTCCAAGTAGGGTAATACCTAATAAGCATTATGTATACAATTCCTTAGAGACTATTTAAGAAACAACCCATAGAGCTATCCCTTCCCCACCTTTGATGAGTTTCCTGGATCCCCTTTTGATCTGAATTAATTAATGTTCCTGAGGGAGTGCTGATTTTCTAGCATTCTTCCACCTTTGATGCAGAATCTCAAAATTCCCTTGTACAATAACTTTGGGTAGCAACATGAATGCAAATGGCTGTTCAGATTTCAAGACCTTCTATTCTAATTCTTTGTAAACTTAGGCTGAGACAAGGGGGAAAAAAGCATGTAGCTCCCTGGATAAATCTTAAATTCTGCCATCAGAGCTAAGATTTACCTTCATCTGTCTCTGCAGAGACATTTTTTAAAAGGCATCCTATGCTTGACTCTAAATCCTCACTTATATCTTCATCTCCATCTAGAGGTGGAGCACCTCAGGGATGTTCCAGGGATTGCCATCAGCACCCCCTTCTCCCTGATACGTTGTTAAAGGCTTCCTTTTTAATAAATAATTTATTGAGTTCCTAGAGCTATAGAATGAAGTGTTTATTTTGGATTCTACATTTTTTCATTCAATAAATGTATTGGGTGTCCACACTTATGATATAATATGCACTTATACTTCTCCAGGTATAGTAATGTAAGAAATTGTACTGATTGGCACAATTACTGAAAGTGAAAGTCCCATAATCACCATCAGTTATAATTTTGTGCTTTCAGAATGTATGACACAAAACTGGCAGCTTGATGAGAGCATAGCAGTCATGCTCTCATCTGTATATCAATGCTAGGAAATATTTTAAGAGGATAATATCATCTGAGGAGTCCATAGTTAAAGTCTCGAATGTAGCTTTTGAATGAATAATATATTACATATATAATCAGCAAGAACAGGCACATGATTCTATTACTTCACTCTATTCCACCAGTTAAAGTTTGAGCTTCTAGAAGATCTTTCATATACAAGACTTTTCCAAAATAACAGATAAAAACATAGACACAATAGTCCCAAAAATATTTTCAGAGTATTCAGGCAAGTTATTTTTCAAGTGTCCATGATAATGCTCTGTTTATAGAAATCAAAGACATAAAGCACAGATTATTCACAAGAAACAGCTGTCTTGAGAAACAAATCTGATTTATTCATTTAATAAACATTTGTTGGCACCATGCAGGTCAGTACTGTTGGGAATATAGTCATAAGAAAGATACGTTTTGATTAAAGCAGAATTTTAAATGAAGGGTATGCTTCGTGGAATAGGATTTTATAGATCTTTGAATTTATGTCAATACAATGAAATGACAAACCCTAGTTTCTTATCATTTAGTCTTTAATATATGACTTTAGGTTTTCTTCTTATCAATCTGTTCCTGTTACTAAGATAACAATTTATAGTATTTTATAATAATGAGAATAAAATCAAATAGGGTATGGCAGGTCTTCATATTATTATTACAATTGTTCTTCTATAACTTGTACCCGTTGCAATTTTCTTTGCTAATTTCCTCAAAAGTTAAATATGTAAAGATATTATATTTCTATATAATATCTCTAGATTTGTTTGTTCTAGTTTTTACTTGTCTAACCTAGAAGATTATCCTACAAAGTTCATGGCCTTAAATTATCTAACTTTGAAAATATCTTTAGATAGAATGCCAATTTTGATTCTAAAAAACTCGATCTTGCTGTACATGTGAATCGCATCAAGCAATTAATTGGTTCATTAATTATCTATAAAAATGTGGAAAAAGCCCTAAATGGTTGACAAACACATGCTAAAAGCAGGGTATAAATATAGGCCAACATTTAAAAGGTTTCCAAAATATTCTACATAAAGATAAAAAGGAAAAAAAAAACAATTTTTACAAAACTCATCTTAATGTATGCTTTGTGAGTTACACAAATAAATATATAAAATGTATGATACAATCCTTTATCTAAAAGCATTTATTTTTCAACTTTTGAACTTGACTTTTTAGAAAATGTCTAAAGTTTTACATATCATTATGTGATAGTCAACAATAGTGTCAAAATTCTAAACAATTTGATTCAATGTAAGAGGCTATTGCAATATTTCTCACTTCAGTTACTCTTAAGTATTCTCTTCTGCAAGGCAAGTCACACTACCTCTATATTATCTAAAAGTGACTCTTCTCCAGGCATCAAGAGTGCAGAACATGACAGGATAAGCCAGTATGGACTTTTCACCTTCCCTTCATAGGGCAGAAAACCATTCAGGTAATCAGAGATTTTCAGTTTAATCGTCAGGGCATGAAACTCAGGGCTCAAAGCTGCTGATAGCCAACATATGGATTTTGAGGACAGATTCAATTAGCAAAGCCAATGGAGCGATACAACCCAAATTCATGTTTGAGCCTTAAGTTCAGCAATGCTTGTAGCAAGCCAGTTACATATAACTAGGTTTTCAAGTAGTTAGAACAATAAATTTACTTATCTTCTCTTTTGAATAAACTTATTTAGGCAGAAAGAGAGTATCCAAGAGAGCGTGAATAAACAGCATGAGAAAAGTTGGAATATCTTAGCAAGGCAATGACATCATAAGACTGGCAGCACTGTAGAGAAAATAGAGTAAGAAAGAAGAAGAGAGGCACAGGAAGGGGATAAACAAAAAATAGGAAGGGTGACCATCAGGTGAAAAATAATGAGAACTTTAAGGAACATATGGGAGGAAGGTTTGACTCTAAAGCTATTAAGGGGATAGAATTAACAGGAAAAAATATAGCATTTGAAATATGAGCAGAAACAAACGGATAAAACAAGGCTGATATGTGGGTTTCAAGCTTGTAATACGATATTAGTTGTTATTAGTCGATGAAATAAGATTATAACGAAGAAAAATTAGAGGTTAGGAAGCAGGGATGGAGAAGAGATCATGAACTGAGTTTCACACCTTATGAATCTGAAATAATCAGGGGATATCCAAATGAAAGTTCCAAGAGACAGTTGGTTATGCAGGTCTGAGCTATGGAATAAAATTTGGAGATGTCAGAGATACAATTTTAGCTGCCATCTGTAGATAGAAATTAGTTAAGAATTTAACAGTAGATAAACAGTAGATAAAATAAATAAAAAACAGTGACAACTGGTATGGGGCATCTCAGAACAATAGTAAAGGTGGAAGTAAGATTGCAGTAGAGAGAGTGGAATTGCATTAATAATTCACTCAATGGGTCATTGAGGTTGAAGTTGAATTCAAACTTACGAATCTAATTATTTATAGAATCAAGGTTCTCTAGAAACTTGGTCATTTCCTAGATTAAACTTTCAAAGAAGATATTTATATTCACCATGCGAATAATACTAACTACATGGGATACGGGGTCACATTGAATGTCTCAGGAATTGTGGCTGATTTTTTCTATGGGAAAGCATAAGTACATCTAATATAGTGAATGGCTTCCAAAACATTCATATTGAAAATTCATTTGACAACCAATATATAACATTTATAAGAATGTCTTTGGTATGACCAACACCAAAGCAAATACAAAAACAAAAATCCTTAAAGACATACTATGTGTGAATGTTATAAGTTATCCAAAAATCTTGTTTCTATTTTATCCCTTGTCAAATTTTCACCCTATGACTTGCTGAGAAGCTGCAGGGGAGAGAATTTCCTGATGAGTTGTCTAACAGCTTATTCTTTCCTCCTGCTATGTCCTCAACATCTATGTTCAATATTAAATTGCACTGCAGCGGAGATGAGCGTGTGTGTGTGTGTGTGTGTGTGTGTGTGTGTGTGTGTGTGCGCTTTAAGCAAAAGACAGAGGCTTGAGTGACTTAGTGGCTACAAATATAAATCACTGACAAGCAATTAACATATACTTCTGTTCAAAACCAAATATTTCCTTACCTACAATCATAATCACTATTTTACAGTGAAAATTGGCATATTTATGATATCTTGACATTGAGATATTCAGTAAGCATATTGATGTTTACATTCCATGTTTAAATGCAACTATTTATAAATCAATCATCCCACAATCACCTTTTCTTAATTTTGAAGTGCAAATGTGTGAGTTTAAGATTTTAGATTGACCAAAGTGCTTATTTGTTTTCTTCCACATAGCTCAGTTTAAAATTTGTAAAAAGTATTAAACCACAGGAAAGAAAAGGGATAAAAGCAAATATGTGATTCAGCAAGTTTCTTAATGTTTGAAAGTAGATGGAAGGTCATAATTATTTAAAGCAGAATACAAAAATATCACATTGCAAATGGCAAAATTGGGTGAGTATGGATAACATACACTATCAAATTGACTGGAGAAAATATGACAAATTTAACAAATAAGGGTAGCATGAAAATCAAGACAGATTAGTGGTGTCAGTTAAAACATTAAATAAAAGTATAGGTAAATTAGGGGGATCCTTCCCCAAGTTCTGAGCAATTTTCACATAAGCCTTCTCCTTCCCCATAACTAAGAGTTTATTTTCTGAAGAAATTGTCAGAGAGCCACCAGACTTTTAAGTCAAAGAAAGTAAGGCCAACTCTTTGCTTGAGTACAGGAACGTCTACCTGCTGACAAGCTCTGCTCATACACAGATTTCCAAAGAGAATCTGTGCCCAGCCACTAGTGACACTGACAACTATCTATTAAAAATCCACACACACATTTTTACATATGTATATATTTACATATATATATACCTATATATGTAAAAATATATATATATGTATTTCCCTCATCTTTTAGAACATAACAAAAGTATTTGTCTCAACTTCCCAATAGTTAAACTTGGCCTTGTGACTGAGTTCTAGACAAAGGCAGGTGAGAAGTCACATGTGCCACATCCCATCCTATCTTGATTTATGAAACCTTCTTTGCAGGCTGCTTATTTTTTTCCTCCAGAAAGTTGTCTGGGGTAGCAAATCCTCTGGGCGAGCTTGGAAGCCATATGTTGCAGATCATTCCCCTGGCCCCAAGATCCTGTTGACTTAAAATCCACCCACAGAGAGACGCATGAAAAATAATAAACATTAAACAATTACACGTGAAGATATATGTGTTTCCATGGCCTACATACTAAACTAATAATTTAATGTGAATGGAGAAGCAGGATTAATCAGCCTCTTTGAATAAAACCTGAAACCCTAAAAATGGAAAATAAACCAGAATAAAAAATAAAACGTGGGAATGGGGAGAGGAAATAATAGAGAGGTAGCCAAATAAAACTGCTTTAAAATAAACATCCTCACAAAGATAAGAAAATATAATTTTAAAAAAGCAAATGACTTAAAGGATAAGAATGAGATCTTGAGAGAAAAATATTAAGACCCACAAACAAAAATAACAATAACAACAACCAAAATACTCAAAATACTCCTAGGCCAATTATCTTTCAATCCTAACACAGCACCTGAACTGCTTTTCATGTTTACTAATAACCTCCATTTTTGAAACCAGTAATTATTTATCAGTTCCTGTTTTTCTGGAATCATTAATGGTATTTGAAACAATTGATCCTTATAAGGGCCCAGAGCTCTTCTTTTCTTAAAATAAAAGAAATATGAGGTAGTACTAGGCAATGAAGTAATCCAGATAGGTCAAATCTTCCACTGAATTTAGCAAGTCATTGGTGACAACTGGTATGGGGCATCTCAGAAAAATAGTAAAGGTGGAAGCAAGATTGCAGTAAAGAGAGTGGAATTGCATTAATAATTCACTCAATGAGTCACTGAGTTTGAAGTTGAATTCAAACTTGTGAATCTATTCCTTTATAGAATCACAGTCCCTTAGAAACCTTGACCTCTTCTTTTCTTAAAATTTAAGGTCCACAGACCTTTTCTTTTCTTAAAATTTATATCCAGCCCAACTTCTCTTCTGAGCTCTAAACTTGCAGGGTTATCTAATCTGTATGCATTATACTCATCTCAAACGTGACATGTTTAAAAATGAGATCTTAATTTGCCTTTCTAAACTCATGTTAATCTTCCCATCTCAGTAACAATTTTAAAAATCTTGAAGTCATCCAATCTCTATCTTTACTTCATATCTCACATTTAAGCCATCAATACATTATGGTGATTCTATCTTCAAAATGTATTCAGAATCAAAATCACTTCTGACCACTGCACTGCTAATACCTTAGGCTGAGCTACCATTTCTTTGTGCCTGAATTATTGCTTTGGCTCCTTAATTTCTCATTTCTGCTCTCATCTACCTGTTGACTATTTCCACAGAGCAGGGAGAGTAGCACCTTTACAATGTGCATTAGGAAGACTTCTGATTTCATTAAGAAGCCCCTCCTGTTACAACACAAAAGCCCTGTACACAACACAATTAATGAGCATAGAATGACCCTGAGAAGTAGAAAGAAGAAGGTGAACTGCCTGGAGACCTAAGGGCCAACAACAACATGGCAGTGAGCCCTCTGGGTTTCCTTATTCTGGCCCGTAATCTGGGGCAGGGCTCCAATATGGACTGGAATATAAAAGCGCCAAGAAAAATATCTTTACTCTAACCAAAGGACCAGAAAAAGGGTGGCCTAAAAACAGAAAAAGTTTTGGGAAATACTTGCCTACTCCAGCCAAATATCAAGGGTAAAAATTGCACCATCTCTACCCCACTAGTGGCTTCAGCAATGTCAAGTAGGGAGCTGATTTTTCACAAATGACAACCTTGCTTCTGAGAAAGCAGGTAGCTGCCACTAAATTCATCTACTCAGGGAGCTGTGATGAATGGTTTTGTGTGTCAACTTGACTGGGTGATAAGATACCCGAATACTTGGTTAAACATTATTCTGGGTGTGTCTGTAAAGGTGTTTCTGAATGACATTAACATCTGAATTGGTAAACTGAGTAAAGCAGACTGACAACCCAAGTGTGGGGCTTTATCTAAACCACTGAAGGCCCGAACAGAACAAAAGTTGCTCTCCCTACCTGTCTTCAAGCTGGGACGTGAGTCTTTTACCATCAGACTTGAACTCAAACTGGATCAATACCATCAGTTTTCCTGGATCTCCAGCTTGCTGGCTGCAGATCTAGGGATTTCTCATTCTCTGTGATTACTAGGGACAATTTCTTGTCTATCTGTCTACAGATAGACAGACAAATAGGTAACCTATTTATCACCTATCTAATTTCCTATTCATTCTGTATCTCCAGAGAACCCTGACAAATACAGTAATATAGCCAGGTTGAGCACTAGCAGGGTGGGATCTTATATCTCATTCGCCACCAGAAAGAAGGAGATGTACTGAGTCCCTCATTCCCAACTTCTACTCATATCACGCTGTTAGCAGAGTCCTCCACCTGGACCACCAAGTGAGCTAGGTGAGACTCTATTCCTACCCAGTACCAAGCTGACTTAATTAAGTAGGCAATATGAGGATGATCTTGTCAATTGTAGGCTTCACTCCAATACTCCCTGTCACCACCAGCACCCAATGTCAGTGGGCTCAGTGGAACTGAACCTTCATCCCCACCTGGGCATCAATGAGATTGAAACTGTGTTGCAAGTCTCGACTAGTTAGCACTGCGCTTTATCCCCACCCTTGGTGTCAGGGATATTGAGTAGCTGAGCCTCCACTTCCATTCTGCAGCAAAAAAGCATTGCAAGTCAATTCTCTATTTTCATTATCTCCGGTGGCTCTGGGATACAAAAGGGAAGTTGATTTTATACACACACCCAGAGGCAATGAGGCAGTATAAGTCTGGGTCTTAAAACTGCTGAAAGGAGGACTGCCATTCTGAAAAATCATAGAATTTAGTGGCCAGCATTTTTGAAGACTTAGAAAAATTTATTGACTATCATGATCTGTGGAATGTCTCAAAAAAAAAATTAAAGATACAGGTTCAGCAAAGTAAGCTGAAAAAGGCATGAATTAATGACAGAAAAATAAAAAATTAGAAAAAAAATCACAATCTATTTTTGCATATTGTAGTAAAGTAGCCATAATTTATTTTTATATATATATAACTGTGCTTAGAACTTGGGGTAGGATAAAAAATGTGCTGATGGTATAAAATAACCAAATGTTAAATAGTATAATAGGAAGAAAACAATATCTTGAATCAGTAAATCAAAAGATAACATAATCACGTTATTTAAAAATATATGAATAAATAAGAAACATCACAAAAAAGGGTTTAACAAAGTTGTATAGGAAAACTTGACTAAAGGGGCAGGAATGTGTTCTTTTTTTTTTCATTATACTCACAATTTAATGTTCTTTTTTGAAAACAATGCACAGCTATTTCTTGGATTAAAATAATCATGAATTCTCAGAAACTGCTTTTATATATATATATATTTCCTTTAAGATATATATATATCTTTCCTTTAAGATATATATAAGATATATTATCTTTAAGATATATAAGATATATATCTTTCCTTTAAGATATATATAAGATGTATATCTTTCCTTTAAGATATATATAAGATATACGTAAGAGATATCTTTCCTTTGAGATATATATAAGATATATATCTTTCCTTTGAGATATATATAAGATATATATCTTTCCTTTGAGATATATATAAGATATATATCTTTCCTTTGAGATATATATAAGATATATATCTTTCCTTTGAGATATATATAAGATATATATCTTTCCTTTGAGATATATATAAGATATATATCTTTCCTTTGAGATATATATAAGATATATATATATATATGTCTTAAAGGAAATACAATCTACCTCAAAATGGCAACTATTTACTAAACATGCATTTTATTTCATAAACACACAGCCATGCTCTTTGCTTTGGCATTTTCTCAATTACACAATATCTTCCATTCAAGTCACCATCTCCTAAAAAGTTATTTGAGAAAATCTTATTTCTCACAATGAAACCTTATTATCTGAAGCTCGGTTGAATGTTATTCTATCCTTAACCCTAATTTACAACTACAAAATAATAATTCATATAATGTATGCTATTGAAAGCTCAGTATATCCTGAGTGGAAATTTTTCAATAAACCTTGTAAAGATGCCGGAAATGTTTGCTGTCATTTTTTGAAAAATATTAGCACACCAATGCAACTATAGCTAATGTTCCAAATGGAGTATTTTATTTCCTGCTTACAGTATCAGATGGAATGTAAGGTTAACAGACTTTCAACACCTCTTAAATGAAGGGCTTCATGCACACACATTCAGAAGTAAAATTAATCAGAGGGGCGAAATCTGTACCTACCTGGTAGAGGTTAAATGTATAGCATATTTAAAATCACCATTCATAGCTCCTGGCACACAGTAGACACTAGATATTTTTTTCTTCTATCATTTATAAGATAAATTCAGCAACACATCAAAGAAAGTAGGAAAATAAACATTCAAACCAAACTTTTACATTCATTCCTAGATTGCTTTTTTTAAAACATAGTCAAACATTAGTAATAACAAATTTAGTAAAAAGAGTTCTGAATTGTAAAATTCAAAAATTGTTTAAGTTCAAATGTTTAACATAACATAAAATTCAAAATCAAAATTTGAGTACTTTACTTTCTGGCAAATTGCTTTATTTTCTCATAGTCTGCCTTATAGCTAGGGATAGCCTTTGTGCTTTCATATTATACATTTTCACTTACAAACCATACACATTCTTTATGATATTTCTCCCATCTTTTCTTGAAATTCAGAAAAAGAGGTATATGTGTGTCTCATTTAAAATTCTTCACACTTCTTAGTTTTATACTTTTTTTCTAACTTAATGGTCCACTTTTCCTTGTCCCTAGTCAATCTTCACTCATCTTACTATAAACATTCACTTACTTTTAAAAAATTCCTCCCGCCTCTCTCTTCCAAAACCAGTCCTTATATTAAGTAATTAAATAAAAATGACCAAGTCACCACCAGGACAAAATAAATGTCCATTCTCAAAACTATTACTTCAGTTGGCCTTAAGAAAGTAGGATGGACAGTAGGGAGACATCTTTTCTAGTAATTCTGCAAATCAATACCACCATTCTCTGCAAAGCAGACAGGAGGAAATAGATTGTTTCATTGCAATGTTTCGTTTCATATTAAAAAAAAAAACATCATTTCAGCTTTTCCATACTCTATGGAAACTAACATTCAGAGCAAATATGTATTCTTTCATTAAATATTTATTGAGTACTTACTAAATTCTGGACACTGAGCTAGTTAGTGGAATTACTAAAATACAGTGTGCAAGGCCACAAATGAAATATGCTTTTTCATTTAATTAAGAGAGCAAGACTATGAGATAGAAAATAATATCTGAGTTTTCCAGGTGATGCAACTATAGCTTATCAATATTAAATTACTTACTATATTCTGTGCAGAATAAGGGTTGAAACAAGGATTTAAATTGACCTCTGATGCCTTTACCTCTGATGACAATGCTTTTGCTTTCAAGAATTATACCTAAATAATTATGTTGATGTCAAGGATGATGATGATGATGATAAGTATCAATCTACATTTACTGAAATATACCTTGGTTTCAGGTCCTGTGCTTACATGCTTTATGTATGTGAATTACATCCTTTTATCACCCTTTACAGACAGAAACCAAGGCTCAGAGAAGTTAAACAACTTGATCCTTGCTGGTAAGGGAGTGGAATAGAATTAAAGCTCAATTCCATCTGGTTCTGTATTCTTTTCTTTACCATCAATTCTCTATAGCAACAGTTATTGAAACTAGAAGACCCATCTCACAGCCTCTCTTTTACATACACACATTTAATTTCATTCTCCATGCTTGGATCACAGGCTCTCTCCTCTATCTATCTATCTATCTATCTATGTACCTATCAACATCTAGGTATTTATATCTATATATCAACCTTCCTATTATCTGTATGTATGCCTGTCTCAGTCTCCCTTTCTGTCTCTGTCTCTCAGACTTTCTATCTCTATATCCCTTTCCCTATCTCTTTACATTTTTTTGTTTTGTTTATTATTTGTCTTTCTGGCAATCTGTCTATTTCTGTCTTTCTTGACCCTGTGTTTTCCCGGCCTGTCTGTCACTCTGCTTCTACCTTTCTCTCTGAACCTATCTCCACTTCTCTCTCTTTCTGTTCTTTTCTAAGTGTATATCTCAGTTTCTCTTTCTGTTCCCTTTCTCTTTTTCTTATCTTTGACAGTCTCTAACTTTCATTATGTTTTTCCTTGTGAGTCTCTCTCATTTTCTTTGTGTGACTATCCCTGTATCTCTTTGAGTTTGTATCTCTGTGAATATCTTTCTGTGACTTATCTGTGTCTGTCACTGTCTCTCAGACAGAGATGTAAGGTTCTAAAGTAATAAAAACCTCTCATCCAGCTTTAATGACCCTTCTCTGGATTCCTGTGGTGTGCTGCAAAGTTGAAGAAATAAGTCCCTTAAATGATAAAGCAAAAAGAAAAGTCACTGTCCTTGGATAAACAATTTGCATTTCCATAAGGATTCAGTGATGCAGAATCAGAAAAGGCTCATTCTGACACCTCCATGAAAACAACAGGGAGAGCATTCATTAGCTGGGCTTCCTTTTGAATGATGCACTTCATCGCACACACCGCTGTCCTCCCCCAGTCAGGAAACAGTGCTTAATTCTATCGGAAACTTGCCCTTTCACTAGGCATGAGAATGAATGACTTTTCAAAGTAATAGGAACTACACATCTGCCATGGCCTGAGAATGCTTACGCTCTAAAAGCCATACAGAAAGTTACACCTCCTATCAATTTCTTATCCATCAAGGAGCACAATAAACAAGCTTTGAACTTTTCCATTTACCAACCTGAAGGAAAGAAGTGCTTCATTTTCTTTAGTTTCTTGAAATAATGACTGCTTTTGCCTCTTACATTTATAGCTTCATAGCCATGATCTGATATTTAAGGGTGAGTGCAACCTTTAAACAAGGTTTATGATATAAAAGGAAATTTGTCCATTACAGTGCTCAGAAACTTTTACTCTTTAGGTGAAAATTATTTTGTTGCTGTTATTGTTGAAACACACATACACACACACACACACATACACACACACACGCGATCATCTTAGGAAGTAATTGGACAAGATTAAAACAATTAATTGTATTTAAAATTATTTAGCAATTTACAGGTTTCTTATTCATTTTCCTGGCTTCATTTATAAGTTGTGTATTTTAAATGTGGACACTGAGGAACAAATGTTTAGGGGGTGTGCTGAGGTTCTCAAGGAAAATAATTGTTGTCCTTGGGCCAGAATATGATGTTTCTATTCTCCTTATATTAATAAATAGCACACATGTGTATGTGTGGGTGGGGGGGGAGCGGGGTGTGTGTGTCCATCTTACTCAATGTGACTGACTTTTAGGCTGAGATTAAGTCATATTCATCTACATATTCTTCCAAGTCTCTCACTTCAGTTTATACACCACAGTTGAAAATTGTACTTTAAGGTCAAGCTAGTCACTCTCACATCCAAAATTACCTCCCAACCTGCCCCTGCCATCCATACATGCAACGAATTAACATGTGCATTTGGAATTTCTGGGTGTATTCTCGGTTCTTGTCACCATTTCAACCTAAGTGCTTCCAGTATTCAATTTAAATAAATGTTACAGTTTCTGGGTGATTTACACCTCTGGAATTTGTATAGCAACTCTATCAAGAGAAAATAATCTGGCCATAAATTACTCACATTAGCTTTTTTTTTTTTCTCTCACTCAAAATTGACTATGAGGAGCACTAATGAGTCGCCCCACTTCCTTCCAATACCCTTGGATGCAACTCAGTCATATTTGAGTCCGAAACTAATAAATGAAGCCCCACAGGTCATTGTTAGTTTTGAATCCACATTCTGTCATACTATAGGGTTAACAACAACAACAAAATCCCATTAAAAAAGAAAATGTATCAAACCTCAAACAAAGTTTTAGTTGAGAGTAACAAAAATAGTTTTCGGATGCCATCCCTGACAAGTAAAACAATCTTTTCAATATTATAATTGTATAGTCTTATTTTGCATGTGAAAACCACAGATACATAGAATGACAAAATGGTTCTAGTTCATTCTTAAGTGGTCCCGATACTAAGAACACTTTTAAAAAATGGAAAAATACAAACAAAATGACTATGACCAAAACCCATGCTTAAAATAGAGTCTGAAGTAAAATTAAACTTTTAGATAATAAATATGATCATTTTATGAAGCAGTGTGGTCTCTTTGTTTAGATTATTATTTCTGCTAACTTTTCCATGGGTTCAGATCCTGAGTGAAACTTAAAACCATGTATTTCTCCCAGCGTTAGGGCTACAATAAAATGTATATGGGGGGCTTCTGTGTTAGGAAAAAGTTAATATAACAGCTGGTTTATGAAAAGCGATTGTTTTACACCATTTAAGTAGGAAAAAAAATTCCTACAGTCTGAAATTGTATCTGCACATTTACAGAAAGGGGGAGTACATTCATCTACCCAATAAAGTAGTCACATTTAGGGAATTACTTTATAATTTTTGGTTTTACATTTTACTATATTGAGAAGGTTCATAATTTGTCTAAGGAGTAAAAGTCCTCATGATAAAGTGGTAACACAAAGGAATCATTGATTCCTCAACATGTATTTGCTTGACATACGTTTTGTGATCAAATAATAATAGTGATTTCCTTTGATAAAAAATAATAATTACCTTTTGCCTTTAATTTCAAACATAAGCTATGAACCAAATATTGGAGAATTTTTGCAAGTGGCATAAAAAACAATTTATGTCTGCCTATCTGCTGTTAAAGTTGTATAATAAAAAGATACAAAACATACTATGCAAAATTTAAATGTGAACAAATTAAGAGCAAAGTTGTAATGGACATTTATTTTTCACTGGGTTTTTTAAAGCATAATTATTAGTGTTTTTTAAAACTAATTTATAGTTCAGATACTTATCAAATATTATCAGTGGGTATACTATATTTTTAAAAATTTCCTAGAAAATGAAATGTTTTATTTAAATCTTTTTGTGAATAATATTCAAAACTTCATGCCATAATTTTCCAGAGAAGTTGCTGACACTTAGGTAGCACAAACTCTGACCTGTTCAGATCCCTTAATGATTATGTTTAAGGGTAATTTGGGGGGCAAAGTTGTAGGGATTCACATTTCCTGCTCAGCACATAATTGCAACAGCTGAGGGGTTAGGAGGTTGCCACTCAGTGGAACTGGGCACCCATTAAATGGCACTTTTATTTCATAGGAGAATGAGTCCACAGTCAAGGGGATCAAGTTGCTGAAACTTGAAGACACACATGTACAGATACATTCACTCACTCACACTTAGCCACAACTTAAGCAAACTAAAGAAACTAATAGTAAAACCAATTTTCTGTGAAAAAAAAAAAACAGTTCACATGAGCATATACAAAAAAGCTTCATACCTGCTGTGCAAGCCACAGCAAGCATTTTGCGCTCAAAATATGCCTCTTTTACAGATTATTTGTTTCTCTAATGTTAAGCAACATAATAACTTAAGTATTTGGTTACTAGATTTGACAATTAGCTCTTTTGTGAAAGCAAATCAGTATGACTTGGAGTTAACCTTACAGGAGGCCATCATACTATACTCTAGTTAACAATGGCTTTCTGCATACGGGCTACAAGTCCATCAAATCGATGGCCATCTGTGCGTACTAGAGACAGAGTACCAACAGACTCAACCTGAAACTTGTTCTTCAGGGCCCACTCACTCTATAGCTACCAAAGTATATTTTTTAAAGTAAAGGCCACATCACAAAGTGGGAAAGCTGTTAATACCATCTAGCATTAATTCTGTATTAGAAGGACACAGTCGACCTAGATTCAAATTCTAAATGGTTAATGCTCCCAGATACTTACAAAGGAAGTAAATATTCTAATAAACTAAAACATCTGTAGTAAAAATATCAGTATACTCACAAAAGATAAAAAATACTGTTCATTGTGATGCAGAATTAGCTACTTTAACTCAACTACCAACTATAACTCCAGCAACAACCACTCATAAAACAAATCATCAATATTTGCACACACAAAAACAAAACATGTCAATTCTGATGCCATTTTTCTGTATTTTGTCAGGTTGAAGGAAGTAGAAAAAGTGGTTGAGGACTAAAAATTCTTTTAAATAACAAACCAGAGTTATAATTCAAAAGCTTGTGTCTTTGTAAAGATTACATTGTCATCTAAACAAAATTACAATACCAGACAGTAATCACGAAGAATAAAAGGACAGGCAGTTGTGTTCACTCTTCCAGAAAATAATCACTTGCAATCATTACTACTGTATTCTTTCAACAAGCATGACAGAAAGTAACATCATGACAGAGATCACTGTACTGAAAGAACATCTTAACTTTCTCTGTGGTTCACTGCTGCCTTAAATTTGAAAAAAATAAGAGAAGGGTGGGGGAAGAACTTACTTGCGGTTTAAAGTTTCATCTTTAGTCCATGTAAGATTATGCAGCAAGTTTTCTTGCCAAGGCTGCCTCTTGCACATCCCTTTAAAAAGAACCAATGCTCATAATCTAGTTCCAAGACGATTCATTCACATGTTCCACCTCTTGTTTCTGTGAGGCGTTGATATCCACTCTCGTATCATCAAGAAAATGTTACTACGAAAATTTTTAGAAAAGCAAAACAGTTCAACATGTTAACTCAGAAAGCATACCATCATTCTCCAC
Source organism: Pongo abelii (assembly GCF_028885655.2). Classification (NCBI taxonomy): domain Eukaryota; kingdom Metazoa; phylum Chordata; class Mammalia; order Primates; family Hominidae; genus Pongo; species Pongo abelii. The sequence continues at coordinate 89,597,603 of NC_071993.2, read as the reverse complement.
GTTCTGAGATGTATGCCACCGGCCTTAGTTACCACAAGCAACTAACTCTAAGCTGCTAGCAGGAATCTCTCTGCCCTCTATCTGTCGCTATTAGCTCAGCACGTTGATTTCACTGGCACTGAAGCAACAGCAATTAGCTATCTTGCTTCTCGCAGCACATACAGGAGACAGCTGAGTGCGCTAAACCACACACTGACTGGTGAGCTCTTTGCACCAATTAGTAGCAGGTGCTACAGCTCAAAAGACAAATTGATGTCCACTGATCATCGGTACTGGCTGCTTTATTGTACTGTGTTCGTCAGCCTGTCTGATGATTCTCTGTTCTGTTTTGTGTGTTTGTTTTTACTGTTTTACTTCATCAGTGCTAAGAAGTTTAGCAGCTTACATTCAATAACAATATCGTTGACAAGATAAAATAATCTCTTAAGCTTCTTTTATCATTCTCTCTCTCTCTCCTTCTCTCTCTCATTAAATCTACCCTCTTATATCAAGCCCTCCACATCTTTGGGGCATAAAAACAAAACAAAACAAAAAAACAATTTCACAACTTCACACATTCTGTAGGAGCCAAAAGTACTCTTTAGATTTTTACAAACACCGTGACTGGTACTATGTAAGGGTATCATGAAGAAATATACTATAAAAAAACATTATAGCATGTTTCTTAAACATTGTAATATATGAAATCTCCAAAACAAAGTTTTACAGATGGACAGGTAAACTAGTAAAATACAATTATGTCATATAAATCAGAGAAACATTTCTTAAGGCATCTATCTTGCATAGTATTTATTTCAATTCCATATTAAATTTCACCCATGTATTCACCTGAGCAGATGAGAAGGAAGGATCTAGAAACAAGCAATTTAAGAACAGATTTTAGTAGTGATTGTGACAGAGCAAATAGACTGAGGTTGGTTGAAAATGACAGGTGAAGAGTATCACAGACAAAATCCCCCGGAACACATGTTTTCTTAATGAACCATGTGGATTATTTACTAGGATGGTACATTAACTCTATTTAAGAAGAAAAAGAACACCATACCTCCAGATATGTTGCTGTATTTATACACAAGCATTTGCAGAAAATAACATCTCATTTAAAACAAAATGGACGTATCTTGCAGGCTCAGTTTTCCAGAGGGAGGGAAAAATCTTTAAGAAAATGGAAATAATCTGAGGCAAGCCAAATGTGTTACACATTTTAAGCATTAACACGTGTAGAAGTAAATCAGATAATTATAGATGAACCCCTTGAGCCTCAAGTGGAACCTATTTGTTTTTATTTTATGTACCACTGAAACAAACTAAATTATTTGCTTCCTTAAAACCACAGATCAGTGGGAGTCAATGAGGACTTGTAATAAGTGAATACATTATACAGTTGTTAGAATTGATATTTTTAGATTTTAAAATTGATGTGTTAATAGATAACTTTATTGATACATGTTTAAATAATGTGCATATTTTGTGTGAGAAGATTTTTTTGTTCATTTCACTAAATGTCTCACGTGTGGAGCAATCCATATATTGATATTTGTTGAATAGAGCAGCTGGTATTTTAAGATTGTTTCAGTAATCATAAGAATTATTAAGTGTAGTTATTTTTCTAATGACAATTCAGCCTCATTCGTGGTAATGTTCAGTGATAACTCTGATGACACATCAGAAATATAGCTAGAAAACAGAAAATTTTATCCCTTCCTCATCTTCTCAGAGCAATTAAATTATTATTAACTGAATGCTTGTCAATGACAACAGCTGATTTTCATTTTCAAAAGTAAATTACAATATCTAGTTTTCAGAAAAATATATTTAATGAAATGTGAAAATGCAATATTTACTTCAGGATGAATAAAGGTTAAGTTTTAACCAGTCTGAAAACACAGTAAGCAAAATGGAGTCACTGTAATATTTATTACTAGAGATGATATTTTCTTTGAAAAAAGTGTTGTATAATATTCTGTCCCCTCCCCTGCATTGTAAAGTCCACTTGAATCCTACTCTAAATATGACATTTAACTTCCTTTTTTCTCTTAAAATAGATCATGAACATTCACTTCTATAAACACATATAGGTTTAAATTATCATCGATGTTTCATTGCATGTATATGGTGTATTTTCTTTAACAAAATACCTATTTTTTGACAGATCATTTCTAATTTTAATATATTTGTAGAATCCTGGTTTAAGACACTTAGCTTTCTGAACTTCCATTTTACCACCTTTAATCAAGGTCTTGGGTTAAGGTGGCTGGGGAGGAGTGGGCTGAAGTGCCGTGTAACCAAACGACAAAAGCCTGTGAGCCTTTGTGCTCTGGCTTAGGGGTGCGTCTGAGGCAGAGGCACCTTTTTTTTCTTTCCACAAAGGCAACACCATGCTATCTGCTATTCATTTGTCTAAAGATATTTTCTCTAAAATTCACAGAGGTGCATGTGGACTAGACACAGTGCTTATACAGAGTGGTCTGTTACATGAGAGAAGAAATGTAAACTGCCTACCACAAAGTCTGATACACAAGAGTTGCTCTTTAAATCATAGCTGTCAATCATAGATACATTAAATTAGGTTTAGTTTACTTTAAGACGGAAAGAGATTGTATTAGGTGCTTTAGAAAGATTTTGAACATTGAAAACATTAACATTGAAAACATTTAAACATTGATGATTAGAATTTTATTAAAAAATTTTAAAAGTCACATAATACAGTTTAAAAATGAATCATTAAATCTATCAACTATAGAAAAGTGGATATACAAATTTCATTACATAACTTTAAGGATAGTTATATAGCTCTTTATGTACTAATTATGAAACATATTAAAAAGTGGCAATAAATAAAATAAGCTGTCAAAATTTTTGTTTTTCTTTTTTTGAGACGGAGTCTTGCTCTTTTGCCCAGGCCGGAGTGCAGTGGCGGGATCTCTGCTCACTGCAAGCTCCGCCTCCCGGGTTCACGCCATTCTCCTGCCTCAGCCTCCCGAGTAGCTGGGACTACAGGCGCCCGCCACCACGCCCGTCTAATTTTTTGTATTTTTAGTAGAGACGGGGTTTCACCGTGTTAGCCAGGATGGTCTCGATCTCCTGACCTCGTGATCCACCCGCCTCGGCCTCCCAAAGTGCTGGGATTACAAGCGTGAGGCACCGCGCCCGGCCAGCTGTCAAAATTTTAAAGTTGAAGACAAATAGTATACATTCCCTGTGAATAACTGCATTCAAACATGTCTATATTCATAAATACTGGCAATGCCATGATGAATATAAAGTGATGATTATTGTAGAGACCATGCTGAATCTTTCCCTTATGTCTGTTTTCATGGATTTTTATTTCTTAAATTCCTTTTTAGCACCATCTTCTTGTCATTCACCTCCCCTTCCAAAAAAAAAGAAAATGAATATGTTTAACAGATTTGTGCTTGTTCATGTTGGTTCACAATTATATATTCTGTGTTTTATTCTAAATCTTCATCTAATTGTATCAGAATTTTGTGAGTATTTTTAATAAAAAAGTATTTTTTACATTCCACAAAGCAATGATATAGAAACACATACTGCTCTACTGTATGCCAAAAATTAGCTACATCCTACACACAGCTGTGAAGATTACCATAAACATTTGTATTCATGCCAGTTCATCTGTGCACTGGTATTTAATGAACAATAAAAAGCAAATATCTAGTCAAAGATAGAAACTTTCTTTTTCCGTATTTAATTTTTTTGGAATCTTGACTTGTTTTAGTAGTAGATATATATATATATATATATATATACAGAGTTTGCTACAGTGCAAAGCTAGTTCTCTCACCAGCAAGAGAATCAAAATACTATTTATGCCATTGACTTACTCTGGCAAATGTATATATTAACTAAATATAATATTTCTTATAGGCATTTGACTCCAGTGTTTTGGTAGGGAACATTTCAAAGTATCAGGTTAAATATAACAAACCAATACTAACTCATATATTATTCTCAAATATATGTCTTTGAGAAAGGAAGACATAAGAGGATTTTGTCTATCCTCAGGATGAGGGCTGAGTCCTTGAGTCAACAGGAACTGCAAAGTAAAGAGAGGCAGAGAAGGCATTTTTTTAAAACCCAAATTAAAGCTTTACTGAATGAAAGCTTCTGCAGTATTATCAAAATAGCCTTGCTCATTACAAGCAGTGTCTCACCAAGTTGCCTGGGATCAAGTCATTCTAGACGACTTATTGTCAGCAGTCATTTAGAGTTGAGATTCAAAGCTGTTGGTTATAATCACGAAAAGACCTTAACCAGGGACTTGGCAACTGGAGAGTCATCTGTATTTACACCAATAAGTCTTTGTCATGATTTCATGTTGCATAGCTTTGTTTTTTATTCTGACACCCTTTTATTGTCAGAATTCAAGGTAGACATAGTTAATTTAATTTCTTGCCAGCAATATCTACTTTCAATTTTTTTTAACCCTAGCACTTTCCTGTTTTATAGTGACAATTTGAGGGATAAGGAACAGTATAATCTTTATTTAATACTTGTCTCTGCTGAGTTTCCAACAGGCAGACTATTATTTGAGAAAAGCAATTTGGGATATAATACAGTAGCTTAAGGGCAATGCTCCAAGAAGTAACTAATTTCATAAAATTATAGTTGTATAATAAATATACAATGTGATTTAGTAAAATATGTAAAGATGTTGAACTGCTCACATCATCTTTTAAAATATAATTCTTAAAGAGTATTAAATTTAGAGCAAGAAACTTATTTCTATGCATTTCTGTTGGGCTTTCAAATAGGGACTATTTTTATCCTTGAGTGAGATCACGTATTATAAAGTCAAATTATTTGAATATTTCATATAATCTAAAATTATTTGAAACCTGGAAAATAAAACTAAAGAGAAGAAGTGCAGATAATATTTGTAAAATACTTTTTTTAATTTAACGTATTTATTATTTAAAGCTATTTTATACTTTCCTTAGGGATACTTCTGGTATTTTCCTAAGGAGAAAAATTTAGACTTTACAAAATAGTTTAATTGGTTTAAATAGAAAAAAAATTACATACGCTACCTCTTCACAATTCCAGTTCTTATATGCTGGATGTATTAGTATTGTATTGTTGTATAACAAATTATCCCAATTTTAGTAGCTTGAAGCAACGCACATTTATTATCTCAAACAGTGTGAGTCAGAGGTCCAGATCAGGGTCGCACAGGCTCTAATCAAGGTATTGGCTGGTCTGAGTTCTCTTCTTGAGGCTCAGCTGGGGAAGAAGTCAGGTTGTTTGGAAAAAAAATCATTTGGTAATGACTATATGACTGAAGGCTCTGGCTTGATTTTTTTTTTTTTTTTTTTTTTTCTGAGATGGAGTCTTGCTCTGTCACCCAGGCTGGAGAGCTCTGTCACCCAGGCTGGAGTGCAGTGGCGTGATCTCGGCTCATTGCAACCTTTGCCTCCCGGGTTCGAGCAATTCTCCTGCCTCAGCCTCTGAGTAGCTAGGATTACAGGCACCCGCCACTACACCTGGCTAATTTTTTTGTATTTTTAGTACAGATGAGGTTTCACCATGTTGGCCAGGAAGGTCTCAAATTCCTAACCTCGTGATCCGCTTGCCTTGGCCTCCCAGAATTCTGGGATTACAGGTCTGAGCCGCCGCTCCTGGCCTGAGCCACCACTCCAGGCTTAACGACTCTTGGCTAAAGCTTACTTGAGGCATTAGCAGCTCCTCTTAGTTCCTTCTGCCACATGACCTCTTCATAAGCAGTTTAAAACATGGCTGTTTGCTTTTTCAAGGCCACCAGGAGAAGCTATGTATACTAGCAAGATAAAATCTTACATCTGTATTGCAACATAATCACGGGATTGATATCCTACCACCTTTGCCTTAGTCTACTGGTTATAAGCAAGTTATGATTTCCTCCTGCACTCAGAGGGAAAGGATTTATACAAGACCTAATGCTAGCGGCCCAGATAAAGGGACCATCTTAGAATTCTGTCTGCTGTGCTGAATTATTTCCTAAAGTATTTAGCATATTCAGTTAGACAGCAAATTATATCTAAATGTGTACAAATAGTAATTTAGTAAAGTTGTTGAAGATTCCGAACAATCAAACATACTTTCAATAGGTTTAAAAATCTTATAGAACATTTTATATGTAAAATTATACATAATTGTGTCAGAGAAAAAAGAATAATATGAGCCCCATCAAACTACAAGCACTTTGATCACTTAGTTGACATATTTGGAACTGGAATAGTTGTGAAAAATATTTCCAAAAATAAACCAAAATAAGTATTAAAAGAATCTCAGTATAACCTTAAGCTACATGCAACAGAGGTACAACACATACTGTAGGATAGTGGCTACTATACATTGTACTTTTTATATAACTTGCTAGGAATTCGGGAACTTTTTTTTTCTCTTTAGTGAGTAAAATAAAAGGTCAAGCCAGCCTTATGTTGTCTGTCTTTAATAGAAAATTCCAGAGAAGATTACCAAGCTAGCCTCTTAGATTTCTTGTCTAAAACTATTACTACATACAAGGTTTACTTATTTATATATTTATAAGTATATAATATATTGATAATATTTATATATAAATATGGATAAAGTATGCATATACTTATATGTTAGTATAAAAATTCACATGTAAACAAAAACAAAGCTATTTAATAGGTAATGATTGGATTATTTTAATTATGTAAAGCTTTTATTGTTAGGCTTTAAATTATAGAACGAGTATAGATTTAGAATTATCTTCATCACTTTTCTACCTTGACAGCTTATGGAAAAATTATCAGCATAATATTTCACTGAAATGGCCTCAGTTATTTCTAATTACAACATTAAAATTTTAAAATTTATATAAATTTTATAGTTCTTTGGCATTCCCAGTTTCAACAAATATTAGCCAAGCACTTTCTATACCAGAAACAACATTAGATGCATTTATCTAAATATTATCTTTAGAGGAAATGAGACAAATCACCAATGTCTGCTGTAACCGAGACTGATATTATATTACTTTTTATATTTATACTGGTTTCTCTTTAACTCAGTAATCACTATTTTAGACCACTTCAAGGAACAAATTTGGAAGAAAAATTTTAAAATAATTTATTCTGTCTGTCATTCTTTGTCTTTTGCATTCTCCTCCAAAAGCAGCCTTAGACAAGGGTGTTGAGGGAAAACTGGCATTTATGCAAAATCAGAGAGCACATGTGTTAGACATTCCCAAACCAAGCCCACACAGAGAGGGAATACAGAGTCCGAGTTACTGCTGAGCCCAGCAAGCTGCTTCTTTGCATGGCAGAGCAGATTGAAATCAGCGAAGAGGTGTTGACTAGATGCAGTCATTTTATTCACTCGCACTCTATCAAGTAAGTCAATAACCCAGGCAGTCTCATCTTTTAGCTCCTACTGCCACCTTTTAGAGCCACCACCAAAACCTGGATCCTAAAGAGTAATGGACAGCTGATTTATTTATTGGCAATTATTCAGCTAGTTCCAAAATGTATACAATTTTCTTCCTTCAAATCCATGTTCTGCTGGAGTGAAGGAATTTGTAACAGCTTTATAGCTTCATTTAAAGGAGTTTCATAATTTCCATAGCAACAGATAACCATGTCACATATTTTGGAACAAGATCAAGTTCTACTCCAGACTCAAAATGCTATGACAGGATAATTCTGCAGTTAATGGAAACAGGTAGAAATATAGAAGCAGGGTTACCTTCCAAGATACATTATATCTTTAACTAAACTCAAGTTCATTTTTAGGCTGATTTAGCTCTAGAGAGAATTTAAGTGGCTGGGAAAAGAAAAAAAAAAAAAAACCACAGATTGTGTTAAGACACTACCCTAATGCTGACAACCTGAGAAACAGTATTTTTCATCCTGATCGTGACAATAAAATCTGACCTGTGTGGCCATAGTAAGAGAGCATAAATTACATTGAGGGATACTCTTTGCAAATTTTTAAGGTACGAATATTATTTGTAAATTACTTAACCATAGAGTATCTTGCTGTATCATGTTAGGAAAGCTGTTGGATTCTAAAATTGCCATTGATTTGTACAATCTTAATCCAGCCCTTAGATTGTATCGACTTTCTCTGTTAGTAATATCTTCCTAGATTTTGGGTTTACTTAAATTTATAGATTAAATAAAGGAAATATAAAACTCAATCTATTAGGATCACTGATTTCCTCTGTAATTCCTACACAATTCTGACAGTATCAATGAAACTTAGTTCTGGGGAAGTTCAAAAAAGACATTCTAGCAAAAAATGAAACCGTTTAAATGCTTCAATCTTTAGCATTTTTATGTTAAATGCCAACATAGTAAGAAATTACAAGTTTGGCAAATATATTTCAATAAAAATATAATGAGAATCCAGTCTCCCATATAGAGGAATGCTTATTACACACTATGTATACACTGTATTATTATCCCCTTTTCAGAAACCTCATCTTGTCTCAATCCATAGAAACACTATCTGAAATGCTGCATGTTTAGTTATTCAATATTGAGAGCCAACAATGTGCCAGGCAAAGCTGTAGGGATTGGTAACACAATAATAAGACAGGCATGAACAAAGCATGTAAAAGAGCGGATATTCCTCAGAATAAATCTGGATCATTGAAAGAGACAAAGAACAAAAAAAAAACTTTGTTGGACAAGGAAGTTGACTATATTGTCAGTTTGCTCAAGCCAGAATTTTCCCACTTTAATGCTTTCGAGTAATTGGAACAAATATAGATAATTTTTCAGTCACCTTTGCTATGAGAATGTGTTACGCTAGCGATTAGTAGTTTTAAGACTTGAAAGTACATTTTGGGGGAAACAAATATTCAGAGGAGATACTTCTCTCAGTTTCAATTTGATCAAACATTTAATATATTGTCTTCTGAAAAGCGATACTTTTGTTCAATGTTTCTCAATGTGTGCTTTTAAATAGCCTCAAGATGCTCCCCCCATAAATGAATACTCAGGATACTGTAGTCAATTTTCAAAAATAAATAATAGACAGAGTACTGGATTATCTTCATCGTCACCCTTGGGGCCTCTTATAATAAGTGGGTCTGTGTGCAATGTTCAGGCATAATAAGTTTCGGATTCTCATTCTTATCTCGGAAGTATTGTTTTTATTTTTGTTTATGTTTCACCTCATATACCAAAGAACAATTCCACCTACCATAACAGCTTGCTATGTGACCTGGAATTTTCCTTATTACAGGAGTAGCATGTGCCTAGACTTCTATTGAGGAGTGAGTGCCTCTTGCAATATTATGTCTTCCTGGTTTGCCTACTAATGTACCAAATATGGATATTGTACATCTTTCTAGATATAACATCAACAAATTCGGAAAACAAACGCAGATTTCATGATTCATATAATAAAATATGTCACAAGAAATAACATACTTTAATACCTTGATGGTGCCCCAAATCTTTTGCATTGATTCTAACATTTTCGCTCTTTATTTCATTCTAAAACAAGTGTCAGCCCCTAGAGTGTACAATGAATGTGTTCTGCTAAACTCTATTAACAAAGGATCCTATTTGAAAATATGATGAGAGCTAATTTTATTTTTCTACTGATAGAAAAAATAATTGCAATAAAAAACTAAAATTTAAATTTCCAACTTAGCTGAATTCTAAATCAAATATGTTTTCCTTTTCACAACGTAGGCTAATTTTTGAGAAAATACGTTTGATTAAAGTAAGCTATGGATGATCTTCTACCTTAAGAATTCTTTTAAACATAAGGGTAATAAAAAAATAGTATTATTCTTAATAATACTATGACTTTGGAGAATAAGTCAACAAGGAATAGAAGAGCAAAAAGTATCTGTAGAAATTCATAAGTGGAGTAATCCATTACGCATCTATAGTTGTAAGTTTGAAGACTACAACATTTTTACTCATAGTTATTTCATATTTTTAACAAGTAGAGTTTCAAAAATACATTGGGACTATTCAATATTATGTATATATATGTAAATATATATATGACAAGTGCAATGTCATCTTCACAACATAAACAAATATGAACATTTTCTTTAATGATTTGCTTCTAATAGCATGTTCACATAAGCAAATAAAATATTTTTCCTGAGAGAAATTTATGGAGGATAAAAAACACATATAGATTCTCCAGGGCCCAAGCACTGATGGGGTGTTTGATATAGTTAACTTCATGAAAAATTCTAGTTTTGAGATCTTTGAACTGTGCCATTCTTTTTAATTTTTGGTAGGCTGTAAATTTTTATGAAACACAGTGCTAATTCTGTTATAGCTAAATAATTTATTTTATTTTATTCTTATTTTTTGACATGTATTTGTGCTCTGTCGCCAGACTGGAGTACAGTGGCAAGATCTTGGCTCACGGCAAGCTCTGCCTCCTGAGTACAAGCGATTCCCCTGCCTCAGCCTCCTGAGTAGCTGGGACTACAGCCATGCGCCACAATGCCCCGCAATTTTTTGTATTTTAGTAGAGATGGGGTTTCACCATGTTGGCCAGGATGGTCTCGATCTCCTGACCTCGTGATCCACCCACCTCAGCCTCCCAAAGTGCTGGGATTACAGGCGTGAGCCACCACGCCTGGCCAGTTATAGCTAAATAATTATATTTTAATAATCGATTTGTGCTCTTAGAATCATCTCAGTAAATGTAACTAAACTGGGTAATTATGAGTTTAACAACATGAATGCAATCAGTTATTCTCTAAATGGCAGTTTTAAAACTCTTCTAAAGTTTATTTTTCATTTTTTAAAACTTCATCTTAAATCCTGTCTCTCATTTATAAATACACATCAATAAATTATAATTTCTAAGAAAGCTTAACTGTAAGTCCTTCTCCAAAGAATAAGTGCATCTCCATAATTCTTAATTAATCAACATATTAAGCTAAGTAATAAAGTAACATAAATGATGAAAATATGAGAATATCAGTTATAAAACATTTTTATAAAACAATCCCAAGTATCAAGAAGAATAAGTTTCTATTTCAGATATTCAAAAACTCTCCCAATAGCAGCTTAAAAAAACAAACAGTAAACAAATAACAAATGCAAAATTGTTGGTTCCTTCCAGTTGCCACCTTCTTCTTCCTTTTTTTTTTTTTTTTTTTGAGACAGTCTCGCTCTGTCACTCAGGCTGGGGTGCAATGGCAGGATCTCGGCTCATTGCAACCTCTGCCTCCTGGGTTCAAGCAATTCTCCTGCCTTAGCCTCCCAAGTAGCTGGGATTACAGGTGCGTGCCACCACACCCAACTAATTTGTTGTTTGTTCGTTTTGTTTTGTTTTGTTTTTTGAGATGGAGTTTCGCTCTGTCGCCAGGCTGGAGTGCAGTGGCACGATCTCAGCTCACTGCAACTTCCGCCTCCTGGGTTCAAGTGATTCTCCTGCCTCAGCCTCCCGAGTAGCTGGGACTACAGGGTCCCGCCACCATGCCCAGGTAATTTTTATATTTTTAGTAGACACAGGGTTTCACCATGTTGGCCAGGATGGTCCCGATCTCTTGACCTCATGATCCGCCCCCCTCGGCCTTCCTAAGTGCTGGGATAACAGGTGTGAGCCACCATGCCCAGCCTTTTTAAAATATTATTATTTTTAGTAGAGATGGAGTTTCATCATATTGGCCAGGCTGGTCTCGAACTCCTAGCCTCAGGTGTTCCACCCATCTCAGCCTCCCAAAGTGCTTCCTCTCTTTAAATAGGAAACTCTTAGATATCAAACTTCTTTCAAGAAGACTATCCTCACTTTGCACTTACTGTTTTGACACTTAAGTGTGGATTCTAACACCTACCTAAAACATTTCACTGATTGTCACAGATGCTTCAATTTCCAATCTTCCCTTTCTTTGCCTTTGCCTTTTCAAAACTTTTCAGAACCTCCAACAACCTAGAGTTTGTTTTCCTGGATTGCCAAACACCACGCTCTCCTGTTTTCTCCTATGCCTGTGGCTCTTCCTTCTTAGTGTTTTAGTGGTTACCCTTTTCTATCTTTTCTCAAATTTTTAAAACATTTAGATTTTCTCCTAGGCACTTTTCTCAATACATTCAACCTTGTCTTTCTCCCTAGACTTTCATGCACTCAGATAACTGAGGTTTCCCATGGAGCAGATGATGCACAAGTTTTCACCTCAAGTGTAGATCTCCGTTCTCACATACCATCTGCTTAGTAGATGTCTCCATGTGGTTATACCAGAAACTCAAAACAAATTTGCAATTCCCTTGAAACCTTCCACTATTCACTACAGTGTACTTGTGGTCTAGCATTCTCCCTCTCTGCAAAAGATACCCCCATCTATGCAGTTGCTGGAGTCAAAAATCTGAGAACAGCTCTTTTTGTGTGTCCGGCGGGGTGGGGGATCACTTTTATTCCTAATATTCTCTAATCTCTTTTCCAATCAAATGCATACCAATACAGTTATTCATACCTCATAAACATTTCTCAACTCTATTCCTTATTTATTCTCCATCCTCTGTGTACCACAATCATTGTTCTTCAAGACTACAGCAATCGTCTCTTAACGCTTCTTTTCTACTACCGTCTCTCCCTTCAAACTATTCTGCACGTCATTATCAGAATGACATGTGGAAAAGATTTCTGATTAAGTCACATCTCATTTAGAATCCATTATTGTTTTCTGAAATTTGTTTAATGTCCACAGATCTTTACATAATTTCAATATCTAGTTTTATCTGGCCTCATACTTCTTTTCAACATTTATTTTATTCCACTCTCCTCTTGTCTACCTACATTTTAGTGATTCTGAACACTATTTAATTAATAAAGCATGTCACAATCACTCCAGACTTATGTCCTGTTCATATGCTAATATTTCTGCTGAAAAAAATGATTTTCATTCCCAGTCTACCTTCCATACATATATTATGCCAGCTAATTCATAGATGTTCCTAAAATCTCAAATATCACAAGCTCCTGAAAAATTAAACTTTATATTATAAGCAAATTTATGTGTCACCATAACATTGTGTAATTTGTCCTTTATTCCTCCATTTGTTTTACAATGTTGATCTTCTTAACAGGACCGTACAGTTAATGACATAAGAGACTAGGTTGCCCTTGCACTATATTCCAGAATCTGGCATAATGCCTGGCACAGAGAAAATAATGGATACATATATGTTTATTTAAATTCATTTTTAAAATAGTTTCATTTGTTAAGAAAGTACAGAAATGACAACACAGAAAAAAATTAAACGTGTATCTAACAGGTAAAAATTAAGAAAAAAGTATGGCAAAAATATTTGTGTATGATTTCTATTTAGTCTTTATAATAACCCTTCAATGTGGTCATTATATAGCATTTTACAGAACAGAAAGCTGAGTTCGGAGAAGCTAAATATCTTGCACTTCCTTGTAGCTAATAAATGAGAAGTCCTTATTGTAACATAAAGGGTCTTTTCTGATCTGGTCAACACTTTCTTCATCAGAATAAGGTCTTTCTGTTGTTCCATTTATATCCTATATATCAGCTATAAGACATGATTACAGTTCCCCATTAACCCATTAATGCCTGAGTTTGCAATTTTTTGAATTTTTGCAATCAGACCTTTGTGTTGACTTTGAGCAGTAGGATATAAATAATTCCAACATGCTTAGCGTTCCAATCATGGAACACTAGGCATAAATGGCCAAATATGTTTGTGATTCTGAGTCTTTCCTCTTGTTTCCATCTGATGTGAGGCTATTTTATTTCCTGACCTTCATACCACCTCCCAGACACTGGAAATCTTGTTTATTCCTTTGAATCTTATACTTTTCAGTTAAATAGTTAAATTGTGATAGTGTCTTTGTCACCCAATTCTAGTCAAATGCCCCTCCTCTGCACCAGGAGCACCAATGATCACCTTTATTCTAACATACCTCACTACAGTTGACCCTTGGACAATAAGGGTTTGGACTGTGCAGGTCCACTTATATGTGGGTTTTTTTTCAATAAATATATTGGTTTTTTTTTTATATTTGTGACAACTTGAAAATCTCACAAACTGTGTCACCTAAAATATTGAAAAAATTAAGAAAAAAGTATGGCATGAATACATAAAATATATGTAGCTACTAGTCTATTTTATTATTTACTACCACAAAATGTACATATATCTATTATAAATACTTAAAATTTATCAAAATTTGGGCACACAAACAAAGACCATACATGGCACCATTCACAGTTAAGAGAAATGTAAACAAATGTAAAAATGTAGTATTGTAACTGCATAACATTTACTGCATTATATACTGTTCTACAGTATTAATTTCATAGCCACCTCCTGTTGCTATTGCGGTGAGCTCAAGTGTTGTGAGTATCCTCTTAAAACACAATGTGCGGTGGATCATCTCTGCATCAGCAGTTCATCTCTCTAGTAAATTGCATATCACGGTAAAAAGTAATCTCTTCAGATTCTCATGTATTTTCGTCATGTTTAATGCAATACCCAAACTGCGAATAACACCATGGGACCCATAAAAGTGGCACTAGTGATGCCGAAAGTACTTTCGGGCAACAAAGTCATGCCATTACAAGAAAAAGTGGAATTGCTTAATATGTACTATATAGATTGAGGTCTGCAGCTGAGGTGGACCATCATTTCAGACAGATGATTCATCTTGCAAACAGACGATAAACACAGTACACGACTCTAAATGTATTTTTCTCCCTTATTATTTTCTTAATAACATTTTTTCTCTAGCTTGCATATATAACATGCAAAGTATATATGTTAATCGACTGTTATTTTATCAGTATGTCTTCTGATCAACTGTAGGCTATTAGTAATTAAGTTTTAGGAAAGTCAGAAGTTATATGCAGATTTTTGACGGTGTAGGTGTTGGCACCTCTAACCCCTGTGTTGTTAAGAGTCAACTGTACATTGCAAATATTTACACGTCTCCTCCACAATTATAAGCTCCTAGAGATCAGATACTATGTAATTCTCAACATTATATTCCAGGTACCTATGAAAGTGCCTGACATATTGGAGATATTTACTATATATTTACGTAGTATTAAATAAATGGATGCAAGAGCCAGGGTTTAAGCTCAGATCTGTCTCTTAAGAAGCTCATGACTTTTCAGTATATGCAGAAATTGGTAATGGATATAACTAAAATCTAGTAGATTATTTGAGAGTCTACAAACGCTGAGTGAGGAAGAAAGATACAATTACAAAATTAGAAGCATTTCAAGACAACTTATTAGTTATTTAGGAAACGACTATTTCATAGCACAAGAAAGCTAACATAAATCACAATGTCAAACCAGCCATGCTTGTTGCCATGATGCCTTTTCCAAAGAAAAATGAGAAACTAAGATATTTTTCACGCCTTTTGATTTGTGTGGGCAGAAAAGTAAAGAGGGGGTGTTTCAACACAATAATCTGTTCATTTTCAGAAGAATAAACAAAAGCCAAAGGAATTCACTTTTATTAGTTCCAAAATTAATGTTAAATAAATTTGAATGTTTCACAGTAGAGTAGACGTTAGCAGACCTGCTGTAGGTGCCCAATAGTACAAAAATCAATTGAATTATAAATATGCAACTGTGGTCCACAAATATTTTTTATATAGTTACAGAATGGATTCTTAAGTAATGATGTCCCTATGCAAGTCACTATCTAATGGTATGAAATACAACAGTTTTGAGCTACATTGACCTTACAGGTCCCTCCTCTTACTTCATGAACTTTAGTGCCCACTCAAGAAAAACTTACATATTTACTTTTATCTTAAGAAAGATAAGTGTACCCTTTCATATATTTTTGAATAAATTATAGGATGTTCTGTATTTAATTGAAAGGTAGGCAACCTAAACCTTAGTTATAATTTATGCCAGTCTTTCAACCAGGACCAAGTTTTGTTGTGGTTTACTCATTAAAATAATATTTAATGCACAAGAAATAATATTTAATCTAACATTATATATGTAAAATACATTAAGAGAAATTTTCAGTAAAATCAGTCTTAGAATGTATTGTCATACTTTGTTTGTGAAAATGTGCATGCTATATTACATTGAATAATAGTCTTAGAAGCTGTAATAATAATAGCATAGCTGTCCTGTATATAAAAGTTGCCATAAATCCTTAAAAATAAATATATGTTATTTTAGAAATGAGGAAATTAAGGTTGAATTATTCTAAGTTAATTTTCTAGGATCACACAACTACTAAAATGTAGAGCAAGATAATCAATCAGGCTGTCTCTAAAACCCACATTCTTACTCATCTCTATCAATTGTTTCAATGTCGTAGAAGCTGAAATGAATTCTTGTTCATCAAAAAATGAAAGAGAAATCCTGTGACCTAGCCCATCACCTCAACATTGCTGCCTGGATCTTTACCACTGAGATGATTCTATTAGTAAAATTATAAGTGAGATAGTTCAATGATGAAAAATTCACAGTAATTTCAATCAAGTCATTTGCGTTAAAAAAATCTTAGAAGGAAAAATACACTGTATTTTGGGGGTTACTATGAGACCCATGTATATCATCTATACAATGTGTTCTCGTAAAACATGTTCATTATTTCTTTTTATACATGTCAATGCTAAATTTACTAAGAGAATTACAATATGTGCTGACATTAACATCTGAAAGTTATTTTCATTTTAATAGCTGTAGCTATATCTTATTAATATTACAGTCCCCCTTATATTTACACATATGCTAAAAGCGTATATTTCATTCTGTCTTGAATCATAATTAATTACTTATGTGCCTAAATACCTCAGAGGGCAGTATTAGGGAAGGGACAATGTTTAATTCTTCTTTATATCCTCCTTGATCTTAGCATAAAGCTTAGTACTTAGTAACTACCCTAAAGTTTGGAGTATTAAAATCCATAAATCACATCTCATCTTTTTTTTCCTCTCCTCTATCTAGCCATGCAGTTTAGATTATTTTTGTTTAAACTACCTATTTATCACAATTCACTGATTAATATATAGTTTAGAATGTTCATATGACAAGTATTCATTTAGATTTAAAAATTTTTAAGGAAAAGACCTAAAGATCTTTACTTAAGAAGAGAATAAAATGATTGATTAATTATTAGGGCATATTCAGTAAAATTATTTAATGATTGCAAATTGTGGCAAATTGTGCTTTCCAGACTAGATGGCCACATCCATAGTCCCCCTCACAAATGTTCTTCTTTCAACATACTTTTTTTCTGTCACTTTTCTTATTAAGAGGCAGAGTGCATAACCTCTTTCCTTGAATCTATGCTGGTTTGTTATTCTGAATCCAGAGGAAGTAACTGTAATTTCTGGAAGTAAGTGGTAAAGGCCATTATCTTCCATCTGGTTCTCTTGAAATGCTCACTTAGAATCCTAAACTGCCATATAAGCAGTCTGACTACTGCCATGCTGTGAGGAAGTCCAAATTACGCCAGGCAGACAGACTAAATGAAGAGTTTCTGAGATTACATGAAGACAATGATATGCCTGGATATCTCTTTCAGTTATTCTAACCCCCTTCCCGAGTGTTTTTGTTCCATCTACTATCTGACTGAAATGGAATTAGAGACCCTATGAAATAACTTCTAGCCATGAAAACACACAGAATATGAGATATAATACAATTTTTTTATTTTAAATTTATTTATTTATTTATTATTATTATACTTTAGGTTTTAGGGTACATGTGCGCATTGTGCAGGTTACATATGTATACATGTGCCATGCTGGTGCGCTGTACCCACTAACTTGTCATCTAGCAAATTTGATTGTTGCTTTAAGCCACTAATTTTTTAGATGATCTGTTATACAGCCAGAATAAATTGGGCACCGATTTTTCTTACAATAGAATATAAATTCTTTTTACATGTTTTATTTTTATTTATTTATTTTAGAGACAGGGCGTCATTCTGTTGTGCAGACTGAAGAGCAGTGGGGTGATCATAGTTCACTGTAAACTTGAACTCTGGGGCTCAAGAAATTCTCCTGCCTTAGCTTCCCAAAGTGCTGGAATTAACAGGTATGAGCCACTGCACCTGACCTAGAATATAAATTATTTCAGAACAGCATCTAGGGATAATTATGTGCCTACGGTTAATACATAAATATTTGCTGAAGACTTGATTAGATATGCCTCATTTTGGACATGCAGGTCCCATAATATTACATTTTAAACATTCATGGTAACTGATAGAATAAGGAAATACCAACTCTATAAATATTATATGCAAATAATATTTAATTAGTGTATCTAATATCTCTTGCTCATATTTTGGGTCTTTAATTCACAATGTTTGCTCATATTTAATCATTTTCAATTGGTTTAAATTTTAAAAACTGAAATTACTTTTTCTGTTTTTAAAAATAATAGTTGACTTTCATTTTACACTATTTGTTTTAAAAAACAGAGCTTACTGAGAATGATGATTTCCAATTTCATCCATCTCCCTACAAAGGACATGAACTCATCATTTTTTATGGCTGCATAGTATTCCATGGGGTATATGTGCCACATTTTCTTAATCCAGTCTATCATTGTTGGACATTTGGGTTGGTTCCAAGTCTTTGCTATTGTGAATAGTGCCGCAATAAACATACGTGTGCATGTGTCTTTATAGCAGCGTGATTTATAGTCCTTTGGGTATATACCCAGTAATGGGATGGCTGGGTCAAATGGTATTTCTAGTTCTAGATCCCTGAGGAATCGCCACACTGACTTCCACAAGGGTTGAACTAGTTTACAGTCCCACCAACAGTGTAAAAGTGTTCCTATTTCTCCACATCCTCTCCAGCACCTGTTGTTTCCTGACTTTTTAATCATCATTCTCAGTAAACTATCGCAAGAACAAAAAACCAAACACCGCATATTCTCACTCATAGGTGGGAATTGAACAATGAGAACACATGGACGTAGGAAGGGGGACATCACACACTGGAGACTGTTGTGGGGTGGGGGGAGCGGGGAGGGATAGCTTTAGGAGAAATACCTAATGCTAAATGACAAGTTAATGGGTGCAGCACACCAGCATGGCACATGTATACATATGTAACTAACCTGCACATTGTGCACATGTACCCTAAAACTTAAAGTATAATAATAATAAAATAAAATAAAAAATAAAAAATAAAAAACAGAGCTTATTTTTTCTAATTTTCTCTAGTTTTAAAAAACTTCTAGATATTACTAATGTTTATGATTTTGACAACTTTTCTTATTTTTTTTCTTTATTATTATCATTATTATTATTATTATTATTATTATTTTTATACTTTAGGCTCTATGGTACATGTGCGCAATGTGCAGGTAAGTTACATATGTATACATGTGCCATGCTGGTGCGCTGCACCCACCAACTCGTCATCTAGCATTAGGTATATCTCCCAATGCTATCCCTCCCCCCTCCCCCCACCCCACAACAGTTGCCGAAGTGTGATGTTCCCCTTCCTGTGTCCATGTGTTCTCATTGTTCAGTTCCCACCTATGAGTGAGAATATGCAGTGTTTGGTTTTTTGTTCTTGCGATAGTTTACTGAGAATGACTACCATCAGAGTGAACAGGCAACCTACAAAATGGGAGAAAATTTTCGCAACCTACTCATCTGACAAAGGGCTAATATCCAGAATCTACAATGAACTCCAACAAATTTACAAGAAAAAAACAAACAACCCCATCAAAAAGTGGGCGAAGGACATGAACAGACACTTCTCAAAAGAAGACATTTATGCAGCCAAAAAACACATGAAAAAATGCTCACCATCACTGGCCATCAGAGAAATGCAAATCAAAACCACAATGAGATACCATCTCACACCAGTTAGAATGGCAATCATTAAAAAGTCAGGAAACAACAGGTGCTGGAGAGGATGTGGAGAAATAGGAACACTTTTACACTGTTGGTGGGACTGTAAACTAGTTCAACCCTTGTGGAAGTCAGTGTGGCGATTCCTCAGGGATCTAGAACTAGAAATTCCATTTGACCCAGCCATCCCATTACTGGGTATATACCCAAAGGACTATAAATCATGCTGCTATAAAGACACATGCACACGTATGTTTATTGCGGCACTATTCACAATAGCAAAGACTTGGAACCAACCCAAATGTCCAACAATGATAGACTGGATTAAGAAAATGTGGCACATATACCCTATGGAATACTATGCAGCCATAAAAAATGATGAGTTCATGTCCTTTGTAGGGATATGGATGAAATTGGACAACTTTTCTTATTGATATCTTATTATCAAGGGTTAATATCAATATTGCATCCATTAGGAAGGTGTATTAATAAAGATTCTTTAAAAATTATTATTTTCACTAATGTTTCTCTGTAATTTTTACTGTTAGTGTGGCATTCAATAATATGTAATAAAAGGAGACTATATCACCTATACATTATTAAAAAATTACATTAAGCCATTACTCCAAAGACTGGGAATCACTTCTTTTTGTTTTATGTCTTGCATGTGCCTTTGGGAAGTGGTAAGTTCAATACATTTTTAAGCACTTGTGAGTAGATGATGTAGATCACGACTAGATTATCTTCATTACTTCCTTCTCTGTGAAGAAAAAGTGTAGTCACATAATTATTCTAAAATGCTTTTTCTCTTTCTTGTAGTTTATTCCTTTGTAATAAAAATACATATCATTTAGCCTTATAACTAAAGCATTACTTGATTAAAGTAGTATCAACTGCTGTCAAAATAAGTTTCCAGGAAAAAAATCAAGCAATGGTCAAGAAATCATTATCAAAGTGTATGATTATGTGATATATGTGAAAGTTTTGTTATCTTTCCCATAGAAACCATTCCAACAGTGACAAGGAAAGTAGTCTTAGCAGGACAGGGAAACTTACCACACCCATCTAATGGAATGAGATGTGTAACAATCCAATGTAGATGTGTAACTACATTTGCTTTCAGTCTCTGTAACTCACCTTTTTGGGCTCCATTGAGATACTTCTTCCAGTCGCTGTGTTCTACATGAAATGATTCACTCATCAGGATAAAGAAAGTTTCGTTTTTTAGAGTACATTGACATTCCTTTTGCTGCCAACATCACTCCATATTGATGATCTCATTTTGTCTTGTAGGATGCAAGAATATGACATTCTTTTATTCTTTTCTTTGAATCTTTTCTTTTAAAGTTGTTCTTAAAGTTGACAGAAATCATGTTGATCAAAGTTGGCCCTGCCTGATTTAATCATATTTAAAAGCTTTCAAGATTAATAAATAAATTTTAAATTCTGCCTTATTGACTTTATAAGCTTTTTATTATAAGATTTTTGAAGGAAACTATCATTTATGTTCAATGTTGCTTAAATGTCCTGAGTTGTGATGTTCAACTTTGTTTTAGAGTTCCTATGAGCACCATAAAGCAATGTGTAGTTAAAGAAACAACAGTCTGCTAAATCTGATGTCTACAGAGGATCATTAACTTACAGTCTTCCAAGACCTAGGAAAATCCACATTTGTCTTTAAAGCCACATATTATCAAGTATTACTCTCTTCCAGCCACCACCATTAATGAATTATATTAATTCCATGTATGGCAAAAATTACTCAAAATAAAGAAAGGAAAATCTTAAGAATTTTATGACCCTCAAATAACTTTTAAAGGTATTTTGCTAATGTTATCTTAGCTATTTTAATAGAAATAGCTAAATACTTGCATGGAAAATGAAACATATAATACAAAACACATATGATGAATACAGTACCTCTTTTGCCTCTTAATACTACTATCAATTCTTTGCACTTCTACTTACCCAGTCTTGATTATTTCCAGAAAAAAAAAAATTAACAATTAAATATAATGTAACTAGCCCATGCTTCCAGTTGAGGAAATAAAATGACACGTGTCTTTTTCATGCTAATGCAACCGTGCATCATAAAATCCATATCAGCATTTTTAAGCTCCATGTTTGTGTGTATATTTACAACACAGTTCTAGACTATGCATCCTAGCTAATGTTAAATACCTAAGTATAGTGTTTTGAGCACAACCTTATGTCAAACCCTGACCCAACTATGTACATTAGAACCTCAAGATGTTAGGTACAGTGAGTCCCATTGTTGTAGGGCCTAACATTTATACAATTTTCTAACCCTTTTTAATAAAAAAAAATTACAAATGTAAAATTAGAAGTAAAAGTGAATCTTTATTTAAAATAAGAAAACAAATCATGACAAGCTACATTTTTAATAGTTGGCACATACCAAGAATATCACAATATATAGAAAAAATACTTTTACAAATAAGTGACCACACATGACACAGATCTATAATACACATTTTTCTTATATTTATGGTAGTATTATCTTTGACTACCTCTTCACAAGACTGCAATTTTGTGATATTAATATCTCTAGTGAGAATGTAAAAGTAATCTGGTCTTCTGGCTACTATGAATTATCTTTTTGTTGTTGTTATCAATAGCTCAGAATTGTATTTAGCTTCACAACTATAAATTGTGAGCATTGTCATTTTTGGTAGATTCTCTACCAAGTTTCATTTTGTAGGAACTCTAAGATTTTGGAGGAAATTTTTTTTTATGCTTGTTTGTTTTGGTATGGTGATTAATCTTAAATATTCTTTGAATTTTTAGTATTCATCAATTACTTTGCTACAGTCCCTCCCAGGGGTTTAGAAGGGCACAGGAGATCAGGGCCACTGTTAACTAAAGCAAGTGAGACACTCATTTTAATAACATTTTTATGTTTTAATTTATAAGGATACATAATAGTTGTTTAGATTAATGAGGTCCATGTGATATTTTAATGCAAGCATACAACGTGCAACAATCAATCAGGGTAATTGGGATATTCATCACCTAAAACATTTATTATTTCTTTGTGTTGGTAACATCTCAAATCTTCTCTGCTAGTTATTTTGAAATATGCAATAAATTATTATCAACCACAATTACCCTTCTGTGCCACTGTCCTATTCCTTTTAACTGTATTTCTGTGCCTATTTACCAAAGCCTTTATATTTCTCCCCCCCAGCCTCTGGTAACCACCACTCTACTCTCTGCCTCCATGAGGTCAAATTTTTTAGCTCCCACATATGAGTGAAACCATGTGCTATTTGTCTTCGTGAGTCTCACTTGTTTCACTTAGCATAATGTTTTCTAGTTCCATCATGTTAGTGCAAATGACAGTAGTTCATTCTTTTTATGGGTTAATCATATTCCATTGTGTGTACGTACCACAATTTATTTATCTATTCATCTTTTGATGAAAACTTAGGTTGACTCCACATGCTTGCTGTTTGTGAGTAGTGCTGTAATAAGCATAGGGGTGCAAGTATCTTTTCAATATACTGATTTCCTTTTTTTTGGATATATACCAAGCATCTGGATTGCTGGATCACATGGTAATTCTACTTTTATTTTTTTGAGGAACCTCCATACTCCCTTCCATAGCAGCAATACTACTTTACATTCCTGCGAATAGGAATATTCCCCTTCCTTTACATCATTGCCAGCATCCATTGTTATTTGTCTTTTTGTTAAAAGTCATATAACTGGGATGAAAAAAAATCTCATAAATAATAAGATAAAAAGCATTTTAATATAATATATTTATTTATTTTATTTTTTAAATGGATTCTTGCTATGTTGCCCAGGCTGGAGTGCAGTGGCAAAATCTCGGCTCACTGCAACCTCTGCCTCCAGGATTCAAGCAATACTCCTGCCTCAGCATCCCAAGTAGCTGGAATTATGGGTGGGTGCCGTGACGTCCAGCTAATTTTTGAATTTTTAGTAGAGACGGGGTTTCACCATGTTGGCCAGGCTGGTCTCAAACTCCTGACCTTAAGTGATCTGCCCACCTCAGCCTCCTAAAGTGCTAGGATTACAGGCGTGAGCCTGTAATGGGTTAATATATTTTTTAAAACACCAGCATAAACACACACACACACACACACACACACACACATACATTTAATTTTCACTTTGCTCAGGCTCCAGTGTGGTCTTGCATGGCACTGCATGACAGTAAAGTGTTCCTCAACTTCAGCTTGGGTAGCTGTATGTTAGGCTTCCCTCCTAAGAGATAACATTACCATTATTATTACACAGCAAGAAAGACTTAGAGTTGTTATGTAATGGTAAAAGCTTGTAACACTGGTAACATTCCAACACTGTTCTGAGCAATTCATAGTTGTTTCACACTTACTCCACACTACAACCCTGTGAAATAAGCATTTTTATATATTTTTATGTTAAATTATATGAAGGGTAGAGGATCCTGAGTAATCATAAGTAGGAAGTATCAGACTTGAATCTAGTTTCCTCTGTTCCTAAAGTCAGAGCTGTTAATGGCTATACTGTATTGCTGTCTAATAATAATGTATCTTGTCAGTGAAAAATAAGCCAAATGATAACAAATCTTGTACCCATTGGTGCTATTCTACTTCATTTTTCTGCAATGAAGGCTTACTCCAGCATGTAATTTTAAAATTAGAAAAAATAATGGAAATTGTTTATGACTCAAAAAAAGATTAAAAATAATTGTTCTTGAAATCATACAACCCAAGAAACAATATTTGATTTAGATTTTTGCAAAAAGCTTATTTGAACAGTATATGCAATTTTTATTTCCTGCATTCCCAAGGTTATACCAGAAAAGACAAACAAATTTATTTTAAATGTTTATAAATCCACAACTTGTCAAGCATATTATCTAGCCCTGGCATTTTCCTGCTATCAAAGCATATTAGCACTATCTCTTTATTGTTCCAAAGTTTCTAAGGCAAACCTTACCTCTTCTGTCTGAATGCCAGTGGAAGAGTTTCCACAGGAGTGCTCTCATAAAACCCAAGAGATTTTATTTCCTTTCTTTAGTTCTCTCAGTACCTGTATAAATTCACCATGTATTTATTGATTCCAAAGTACTGCGTCAGGATTTAAACATGTGTATAATAAATACATGTATTGAAGACCACTATTACAGGGATTATTAAATTTTATAATTTATATAATGAGCAGGAAGCCAGAAGTAAAAGTCCTTGTTTGACCCAAGTTACTGCCAGTTTCACAACTCATCAGAGAAGAAAAAAGAACAACTGTGGAAAAGATGTCAGGCATCTTAGATGGCTACTCTGGTTAGACTGAGGCTTTCTCCCATCTGCTACCTTGAAGAAAGAGCACAGAAGAATCAGGATGCGTGAGTAGGCAGGAGGCACTCTCCAGCCTTTGCTGTCATTTCTGTTCTAAAGAACAAGTTCCCAGAGGCCTCTACTATGTGATGTTTGTCAGCCAATTATTCGTGGAGTAGGAAGAAATGGGAGGCAAAAACGTGGTAGACACAGTTCTGCCTCATTCCCCTGACCTGGTAAAAATGACAGAGCATGCCCCCAGAAGCCTGGATTTGCTCTTATTTGTTTCCATGGAAGACAAATGATAGATCTTTATTTAACCCAAAAGCTCAGAGAAAATGCATAGGGAGGAAATACACAGATGGAAATAACACCACCACTTTTACCCTCAAGATGGGAAAATGTTATGTTACTTTATCTTTCTTTATTATAAAATTAAATAAATAAACAATAAAAAGCCTACTTCTACAATTTAAATGTTCTTCATTTTGGATAGGTTTCTAAACGGAGTCATCTTGACTAATTAGCACTTAATATGTTCCTTTTTCATGCCAGGATATGTACTTAATTAGTGATGTTATTAACACGATCCATAGTGCACTTAAACATATAAAACATCAGGAAGTACCATATTCTCAATAATATATTTATTATGCATAGAGCCTCTAATACTGAGTGATTCCTTGAATATGTAAGTCCATTATGCCATTAATTTAAAATTTTTCAGTCAGTATTCCAAACTTTCCGATAAAAATTTTAATTCCATTGTAGAATGAAACATTGCCTCATGCCTTCAGATAGACTTAGTAGTTAGTACTTCTTTCTATATACTATAAGTTATTGTTTAATATCTTTATGCCTTACACTGTAGATACCTTGTCTTTTTTATATTTACACCACAGGAACTTGGTAAAAGGCCTAATTTGCTTATAAGGGAGTCAATAAATGTTTGTTAATTGAAAAAATATCCAATCAGTCTGTAGGTCTGATATCTGGAAATTTTCAATCAGCTATATTGCTTTGTGGAAATTCTTCCTGACATAAAGATAGTTTAATAAAAGTATGGTTAATCATATCAAAGAAAATTATGTTCAAAATGGATTTAAAATGGTAGATGTTTGAGGAGAATATAAGATGGCAAGATACAACTGAAACAATAAAAACTGAAATGAGATTAGCACACCCAACAGAAATAATTTATGGATCTATTAAAGCAATATGTCATATTGTGGGGAATACATACATATGTATGTATGTATGTGTGTGTATGTGTGTGTGTATATATACATGTATGTAATATGAGGGAAAAGGAGTTGGAAAATCTAATTTGACTTATAATTAAAAGCAAAATTGCTGTGTTGTGGTAAAAATTTCAGGTAAACAGTGGGTCATAATTTTCTGTTGTATCATACAAATAACCTGTAAGATTTTAAGCATGCTAAGACTCATTATTTTTACATCTACACTAAAAATATGAGGATGGGACATTAAAAGTTTCCCATTTCCTAAATTATCAAAGATGGGCTAATATATACCAGAAAAGGCAACTATAAAGCTATTGTATTACTAACTACTATTCCCTCCCTAGAAGGTATCACAAATTGTTCCTAACATACTTTTCTAGCGAACTTATATGCAGACTTAGAATTTGGGACATGGCACTTTGCACAACCACAAGCAATCACTAGGAGTTGTCTATTGAGATGAGACATATTTGTTTTTCCTACCAAACACACGAAAGCATCCTGGTTGAAATTCTGTGCATGCCAGGAACCTGGTTCCAAGTGCACATATGGGAATACATGTGCTGTAGGGAATGGAGTCCAGGAAATGTCTTATGATAGCAGATGGCCAGATAGCCAGTTCACCTCTGGATGACAGTGGCTGCTCTAACAGGACAGTGATGTCAACATAGCAATGTCATTGATATGTCTCAAGTGCTCCCGCAAAGAAACGCCACTCAGTATGAAGTCTTTCCTGAGTCCACTAGCCAGAATACAAATATATATAATGGTTTCAAATGCTTGCTCAAGTAATACTGCAGTGAACACTTTATTTTTTATACATTGTCAAACAAACAGCAGATGATAACATTCAATAATCCTAAACTGGGCAGCGTATGAACTAGTGACTACAAGATGATCCATTGAAAAAATATTTTTATTAGCCTCCTGAGTCTTGGTCTTAAAAGCGTCTTCATTCTGCTAATTTTCAATATTGTACTTTTTAATTTTAATTATTTTCATCAAGTCTGCAAGATAGACAGTGAGAGAAAAAGCAATTTTCAGTACACAGTCTTTTAAATCAACTAAATTTCATTCCTTTTTCTCTCCATTGGGAGCAGAGTCCTGTTTTTCAACATAGAAGATCTGGCAGAAAAGAACTGCATCTTATTAAATTGCCTGCTGGGCTTACTGAAACTTTAAAAATTATTGTAGAGCTAATCACCACTTTCATTTAGCTGGCAAAGATAACAGATATTTAGTGTATCTACCATGTTCCAAGTTATCTGAACATGATGCCCAACAATGTATAAGAAAGCAAATTTTCAATATGGGTAATTTGGAATGGGGATTTAAAAAACTTTTTGCACAGGTGATGAAATAAGTTTTTATATGAATCAATAATATTTTCCCCACTAAACTTCTTTTTAAACATTATGTACCAACATATATGTAATCTTACATTATATACATAGATAGGCAATCTTATATACAAACACATACATTTATACAACTGAATAACTTATTTAGAAGGCTTTCTTTTGCTCTTGGATATTTCATAAATGCTGTGGCTTATCAACTACCATTGGTACTGATACCTTGAATTAATTATCAACTAGGTTACAGGGAAGCAAATGTTTTGGATATAATTTCAGTAAAATTTTCAGCATGCTCGAAGCATTAATATATCTTGGCTTGGACCCATACTACCCATTCATAGAGTGCAGGAGAGATAATAAGTCCTGCGATAACATTCTAGAGTTGAAGAGACAGACAGAGAAAGAGGAAATAACCTTCTCTGGGTACTAAAAGGAAATAAATGGTAGATCCAAAATGAAAATTGAGGATGTTGATAATCTGTAAAGTCAAGCTTTTTTATTGTAATTCAATTTATAACTTCAGTTTACGACCTTTAGCTACAGACTTGACTTCTGCTTAACTACTTCCCTAAATCCTGCTCATTGATGTTGCACAAGATATATGTATGTGTATGTGTATTTGTGTGCGTATATTTTTTCTCCCAGGAAAAATTATAGTTATAGATCGAAATAATGGTAATAATGCATTTTCTATCCTCTTAATTTGTTTAAACAAGAGCTTTTATTGAGTACACTCATACATTCAATTATTTCATTCATTACTTTCATGAATTCACTAAATAATTATTTTAAGTAGATCCTATATGTCAGGCATGGCTCTATGTGCTGGGATACAACACTAAAACATGATGACATATTCAAATTTGCATTCTAATGGTACAAACAAAAATAAACAGTGACATAATATGGGTAGTGGCATGTGTTATAAAGAGAAATAAAGCAGAGTAAAGAAACAGATAGCCAGAAGTGTTATTTTAGATAAGGAGGTTAGGGAGTCCTTTCTCAGATGAGACTATTAGCAGAGACCTGAATGTACTACACAGTCTGTGAATCTGATGAAGAAAGTCCCTGTTTGACATATCCTCAAGTGGAAAGATTCTGAAAGACCTGAGAACATAGTGTATTAAAAAACTGCTGGAAAACAGAGTATTAAAGTGCAGAGTTGAGAAATGACAAGAGGGAGAGGAAATTATGTTTCCAAGGTTAGTTTTTGTACACAGTCCTTGTAGATAAAGACTAAAGACTTGGATTTTACTTCAAGTGTCATGAATAGGCATTGCAATGTTTTAAAAGAATTACTCTGGCTCTTCTGTAGTGAAGAGAAGTCATAATGAATAATAGTGGTATAGTAATGGTTGTGAAGTGGAAGCAGAGACACTAGATGAGAGGTCAGTTAGTTACCTAAATTCTCATTCTAAAGCTATAATTACAGAACTGTAACCAGTGCTGCTGCTACTACTACTACTACTAATAATAATAATATCAACAAAAAGGCCATACTGGTAGAAGTAAATATTTTATGATTGCATCATTGATGCCTTGCACTGTTCTAAGGGCTCAATATGTAAAATCTTAAGAAACCACCCCTACAATACTAGCAGATAATACTACATTTATCCTTGTTATTCAGTGAATAGTTTGAAACTCAAAAAAGTTAAATAACTTGCCGAAGTTGAACATCTAGTAAATGCTACAGCCAGAAATTTAGTGAGCCCAAATTGAATTTTTGTGTCCAACTCCAAAGGCATTGAGTACTCACTCTATGTTTCAAAATGTTGTCTGTGCATTTCCTCACTAGGCTTCCACATATCCATGTGTTTCCTAGTTGTCTAACTCAAAAAAGACAATATGGACCATTTTGACAGTTGTAATTTTTTCTTGTTGTTTTCATGTCATTATGAATAACCACTGCTTTTATTCTCAAAAGCATGAAATGTGATTCTAAATGATGTACACACTATAGCTAAGGCTCCAAGATGGTTTTTTGTTGTGTGCACTATCACATCAATGAATGGAGTACACCTATAAATATTATTCTGAATGTGGAGAAATCTCCCCATCTATTTGTAAGGATATCTTTTTCCTTTGCTCCATTATTTGTAGGGCCTCATGGAAAGAGGCTTGCAGGAAAAGAGTTCTCATTTTCATTCAGATTATCTAATTCCATTACCTCAACATTGAAACATCAAAGTCTATTTTGTTTCTAAATTATAACACTGACTAACGTAGAAAAAATTTAACTGTTGGTGGGACTGTAAACTAGTTCAACCATTGTGGAAGTCGGTGTGGTGATTCCTCAGGGATCTAGAACTAGAAATACCATTTGACCCAGCCATCCCATTACTGGGTATATACCTACAGGATTATAAATCATGCTGCTATAAAGACACATGTGCATGTATGTTTATTGCAGCACTATTCGCAATAGCAAAGACTTGGAACCAACCCAAATGTCCAACAATGATAGACTGGATTAAGAAAATGTGGCACATATACACCATGGAATACTATGCAGCCATAAAAAAGGATGAGTTCATGCCCTTTGTAGGGACATGGATGAAACTGGAAACCATCATTTTCAGCAAACTATTGCAAGGACAAAAAACCAAACATCGCATGTTCTCACTCATAGGTGGGAATTGAACAATGAGAACACATGGACATAAGAAGGGGAACATCACACATTGGAGACTGTTGTGGGGTGGGGGGAGGGGGGAGGGATAGCATTAGGAGATATACCTAATGCTAAATGACGATTTAATGGGTGCAGCACACCAACATGGCACATGTATACATATGTAACAAACCTGCACGTTGTGCACATGTACCATAAAACTTAAAGTACAATAATAAAAAAAGGAAACCTCATATTCCAAAAGGCAAAAAAAAAGAAGAAAAAATGTTAAAAGCAAACAGCAAGACATGCAATACATGTCAACACAGAGACAAAAAATATTCTATAATGATGAAAAAAGAACTCCAGCAAATCACTTGTATGCTTTCCTCAACTTTTAGTACCTCACAAAATTAACAAGCAAGAACTTCATAATGGAAGAGTTACCAACAAAATCAATACAATTATGCAATAAGAAACCTTTTCACAAATAATTTGTATACCTTAGCAAAGGGTGATTATCCTTATGGAAAGTTAATTTACTCTTGGAAGAACTAGGTCATCACTATGCATTTGTACCTACTGCTTAATTTAATAAATTCTAATAAATACAATCATTCAGCACAGAACATCTATTTAACTTCCTGAAAATAGAGATTTGGATAAAAGACACATGTAAGATAATTTTTTTATTCCTGATCTAACAAAAAATTAGGTTTAGCATTTTTTCATGCTCTTAATATTTTATATTTTTGATATTTATGGGAACATGAAATAAAATAATAAGGTTTTGGTGTGACAGCAAAAACTTATTTTAAACATTTGAAATAATTCGTGCAAGTCAGATATCAAATACATTTCAAAAGACACATCAATATATTGGTAATTAAAGTAAGGTATAGGATTGAATGATTTCTCAACAGTCACATTATTTTTTTCTATTTTACCAGTTTTTAACATTGTGATGTCTGCTAACTTGTGAGAATACATTTCTAACTTATTCCAAGTGGGGATCTGTTCTATACACAACACAAATTTTCAGTGTTTGTGTGAACTATTTACTGTAGCTTTGGGAAATACAATGACTAGTTAAGAAACAAACTGGCATTTGGTGAACAAAACACCATAACCAAAAGCTAAATCACACAAGAGGAAAATTATCTTGAATTCCACATGCCTATCAGCATATTTTCATTTCCGGGCATATTTTTACATTTTTAAAAAGATAAAGTTAATTTAATATTGTTTAGATAGTATAGAGATTTTACTACCAAAAAAACACATTTATTACATGATCAATTGGCCATAGTACTTCACTAGCCCATTAATATATAAAAGACAAAGTATAAAGACTTTACAAGAGAACCTCAAATTTAAGACAGATACATTGACTTATAATAGCTCAGGGAAAAAATAAAAATAAAATAATAAATCATAACTAAACTAGTAACCTGATGCACAACCTAAATCATAAATATTTATATGTCTATTTTGGTGTATTTTCCTTGGTATTTAAATACTTTGAATTCAGAAAACAGAAATTGTTTATAGTTTTTTTATTGCCTTTGAAGTATCTACATTTCTAAAGGATCTTTTATGTTCCAGTTCTCTATCTTGATGCCAAGATGGGCTCATGAAAAACCTAGTTGCACAGCTGATGTCCCTGTCGGCTGTTAACATAAAGAGACTGATTTGGAACAGGATGAGGAACCCCAGGAGGAGCCTTGGCAATGATATTCCAATACTGCCCATCTGAATCAGTCACAGCAGACTGCTCAGACCTGAATTAACTCTGAGCGAGTACAAATAATCAATGGAATATATAAATTGAGAATATTTAATATTTTATAACATGTCTATTTTAATTGCCAATTTAATTAGATATATAAACATGCAGAGATTTTGTTGATATGTTTTAAGCAGCAAAATGAAAACACTAGATGTAGTAAACAATTGTCTTTGCAATATAACTCTATTATGAAAGGTTAAGGTTACTTTCCTGCCATTCACTCATTTCCATGCCCACGTGCATACCATAGTGAAGATCTAACATGCTATTTAGTCCTAACCCAGGCCAGTACATTTGTATGGAAATAAAAATTGTGTTTCCTGATTATTTACTTCATTTCCCACAAAGATATGAAAGATATGACTTTGATCACCAGGGCAACCACACAATACAATATGGATGGTTCAGTTTGAAAATACTACCACTAATGGAAAAATGAGGACCCTTTTATTACTTGATAATTAGTGCAATATGACAAAAAACATTATCTCTGTTAACAGATAAAAATAGAGTTCTGTTAGGAGTGTTATGAATGATGAGGTAAACAAATATCACAGAAGTGGTGACACTATAAGTCATTAAACATCATAGATGAAAGAGAGCTCAAGAACTTCTAGATTTTATGTAGCATTTTGCAGGTAAGGAAACTAAAACTTTTTTGCAAGGAGAAACTACCAGGTTTGTACAGCTAATAAGTGGCAGTTCTATATTTATGCAAGAAAAAGGGACTAAGAAAAAAGCAAAATATATTATTTATTTACTTACTTACAATATACCAGGAACATCACGTATGTTATCTCATTTAATTCCATCACATATGTTATCTCATTTGATTCACCTAACAATACCATGATGCATTTATCACTGGCCATGTGTTACTGATGAGAAATAGACTTTCAAAAAGAGTTCGGAACAGTTAAATTACTCTCTCATGATTGCATCATTATTAAGGTGTAGATGTTACAAAGTACGATAATTAATTTTGTTTATTAACTTGTCTAGGCAATGCTGTCCATTTATTTAGTTAAACATTAGATGTTTCTGTGAAGGTATTTTTTAGATGTGAATGACGTTTATAATTAGTAACTTTGAGTAAATCAGATTACCCTCCACGAAGTGGGTGGATTACCCTCCATGACATGGATTCAAACAGTTGAAGGTCTTAAGAACAAAGACTAAGGTTACTGAAGAGGGAGAAATTCTGCCTCAAAACTTCAACAATGAAATCTTTCCTGAATTTCCAACATGCTGGCTTGCACCATGGATTTCAGATTTAACTTTTGTCTGAATTTTCTGCCCTACAGACTTGCCCTACTGATATTGGACTTGACAGCCCTCACAGTCATGTAAGCCAGTTCCTAAAATCAGTCTCTCTCATTCTCGTTCTTGCTCTTGCTCTCCCGTTAGTCTCTGTATCTACTTTATTGGCTCTGTTGCTATGGAGAAACTTGGATAATACACAATGTGATATAAAATTATTCACAGTCAATATATTGTGAGTACCAACTAATTAGAATGAATGCTAGTCTTAGTTCATGGGACCCTGGAAGATTGCCTTTTATGTTGGGGCTTTCCTCTTCAGTGTTTGATTATGGGTAGATTGGGTGTTTTGGGAGTTAGGGGGAATTGACCAATTATAAATAAGGACTAAAATATTTTAATATTTTTAACAATAATATGATCAAATTATTAGGCTCTTGGGCTCTAGAATGGAGAAATCTGCTTTGGTTATGTTAATGATACTTAATGGACAAGTTACTATAACTGCTGAGTCTTAATTTCTTCATCTATAAAATGGAGATGTTAATAATATCCATGCTAAATACTGGAATGGACATCTAGTGCTTAACACATTGCCTACCAACTATCAAATAGTAAAACATACCTAATATTGTTGTTACTACCTTTTTTTTTTTTGAGATGGAGTCTCACCCTGCTACCCAGGCTGGAGTGCAGTGGCACAATCTCGGCTCACTGCAACCTCCGCCTCCCAGGTTCAAGTGATTCTCCTGCCTTAGCTTCCCAAGTAGCTGGTGCGCCACCACACCCAGACAATTTTTGTATTTTTAGTAGAGACGGGGTTTTGCCATGTTGGTCAGGCTGGTCTCGAACTCCTGACCTCAGGTGATTCATCCCCCTCAGCCTCCCAAAGTGCTGGGTTACAGATGTGAGCCACTGCGCCTGGCTTATTACTAGAATTTAAACTCAGATCTGTAATAATTTGCAAAACTCACATTCTTACAATGTGTATGATAGCTGTAAAAAAACAGAAAAAGAAAGAGAGAAAGAGACAAGGAAAAAAGAGAAAGAAAGAAACAAGAGAGTGACAAGAAAAAATAATTTTCTCTATTAGAATATTTAGGATTTTAAGGTATAATATTGAAACAAACAGTCTATACTATAGATTTTATGCTTATTTAAGATGTCTTAGTTTATATTATCTATTTAGACAGGATTTAATGACCCACGATTATTGAAACATTGAAAGTATGTTACTTTTGCACTTGTCCTGCCTATTTGTGAAAATGAACTTTTTTTTTAAGTGGCAATGTTGTTTCTAAAAGTGTCTGCCTTTTTACCCTAGCATGCATTGTGTTAATCTCTGACCATCTTAGGCTCATGCTGATACAGCACCCATTGTATTTTTAACTTTTAAAAAATCTGCCGAGGATCTCTATTTCATGCAGCACATGGAGTGAGAGTTAAAGGTCAATTAACTGCGTTGTTCATGCCCTGTGGTTTCTTACTGAAGAATGTGAAGATACAATTGGGAGTGAAAAACTATATTGATGAAGCTCAGTGCTCTTATAGTCTAAACAGCAAGAAAATGATAGTTTGGTCATTCACCCAATAATAATATTATGTTGAAAAGAGACAATAGCACAATAAGAATTTCAAAGAACAACATCAGTAGACTTAAGCAGGAGAAGGAATAGAAGCATATCTTCATGGTCACAATGAATTAATTCTAGAATTAATATTAATATTTTTAAGCATCAGCATTCATCTATAAACCCACAAATTTGTCATTTATGATATAAAATGTGTCTATCGACTTCCTGTTGGTTTTGCCAAGTTCAGAAGCTTCCATTCACATAAAAATTATTTCTCTCTCTCCTTCTCCATCTCTCTTTCTCATACATGCACACACAGTCTTTTTTATATATATACCTATACATATCCATATATAATTTCCATAAGTATACACATATTCTCTTACAATCATAGACACAGTCCCCCAATACATATCCCTACTAAGACATACACCACCAACATACACATCCCCACCTTGATGCACATGGAAACCAACATGCACATTCCAAACACCAGGCATTTCCTTAAAATACACACTGCCATGCACACACACCCTCAACCACATAGTTC
This sequence comes from Pongo abelii, assembly GCF_028885655.2. Lineage (NCBI taxonomy): Eukaryota > Metazoa > Chordata > Mammalia > Primates > Hominidae > Pongo > Pongo abelii. Next base: position 89,562,136 of record NC_071993.2, on the reverse strand, counting down.
CTGTCCATTACATATCAAAAATATTTATGAAAAAACCAATATTACAATGTTCAGAGGAAATTCATCAAGATTCAGAAAAATATATAAAATTGTAAAGTTTAAAATCACATAGCAGGAAATTTTGAGCTATGTGTCTGTAGATAGATTATAGATTCTTCCTCTCAAATACCTGATGAAATAAACTGTCACTTATAAAAGAAAGAAAGATACGGTATTTTTTTTAAACTCCCAAAATATAAACAAACAAACATCACAAAATTAAATGCAAACATTCTCAACCTCTTTAAAAGACACTAGCGATAGCACAAAGACAAGGTGGAAAACTAATGTCATACGTTTTAAAGAAATAGAATAACTCATTGCTATAAAAAACTGAAGGTTTTATTGTAACACAAAAAAGTTCCTAATTCTATTCTCACTTTGCAGAAATAAGTATAATAAGTTAAAAAACATTTGAGATTCATCACCAATGTCTAAACGTCTGGAGAGAAGATAATTAAAGAGTTAGTGGAGAGGGATGATTAAACAATTAGAATTGAAGAACAGAGTGTAACTCTATCTGACAGATTAAAAATTCCAAGGCTTTAAACTCAGTAGACTGAATGATCAGAAATTGAGAACATTCCTGACTGGAGTAAAATAAATATCAAGGTTGAGTGAATCTTGTTATAGTACATTTAATAAAATCTCAAAAGAGAGGACATGATCTTGTTACAAACACACATACACATACACACCCACACCTACACCCACACTCATAGCCGTACAGTCTCCACTGAGCATCATCTTCAAAATAGAGAAAAATATATTTTATATTTGTTGAGGAGAAGTAATCCACCCTACATTGCAATTGTTACACAGTTGTAATAACTAAGCAATAAATTCAAACCTTGAAAATGGTGTGATTGTACGTGTGTTTCTCTGTGTGCGTGTGTGTGTATTTTTTTGAAAGAGATATAAAGAATCTAGTTCACAAAAAAATTAGCTGAGAAAAAAAGATATAATCTCACCAGCATTTTTCACACTAATAACTACTTTAATATGAATAAACTAAATCAATTCAAAAAATATAACAATAGATTGAGATAAAGAAAAAATTACAGTGTTAATAAATGGTTTAAAATTATACCATTGCAGAACTAATAAGTAACAAATAGAATGACAAGCTGAAAATTAAACTGCTGACAAAGGAGAAAAGTTTGAAAAATAATCAAAGTGAGTGCAAAACAGAAAAGATCAAACAACTATTGAGAAGATAACATATACAGGGCAATGATAGTGTCACATAAAATTATTGTTATTATTTAGGTAAAAATTCTAACAAATGGATCAGAAACCTGTTGAAATACTTCAAGAATAATTTTCTGAAAAGAACAAAATGAAGAATATTTTTGGGAAGAGAAAACCATATTTTAGAAATGTTGGATATAAATGACAATACAACACATTTACATTAAAATATTGAATAACAAGTATAAATAAGTTTTTATTATTCAGGAAAAAAACTAAATTTCATTAAAAAGAAAGATTTAAACGATCTTGAAAGTTTTTCAGAGTTAGAATCAAAACTACAAGTTAGCAGACAATGTCTACGAATTTGTAGAGGAATGAGATAATACTCATGTTACACCCAGTCAGGATATTGTTTTTGTATAAAGTAAACAAAAGAAAATAAAAACAATAAAAACTAATGTAATTCCCATGAGTTTTAGGGACACATGCCCCCATATACACCCCTAAACACACACACTGCACCAATTGCAAAACTAAGATGAATAATAAACTCAAGTAGTATTAGAAAAACCATGGTTAAAAGATGAAAAGTAAATTTGAATCCAACTAAATAAGAATAAAACCTGGAAATTATGATCGCAAAATTGAATTTAATTGTTGTAAACTGTTACTTTTTTAAAAAATAATGTGACTTATAAAATTGGAAAGTGGGAAAAAGTAATCAATTATTATTACAATTTTCCTTTGAACGAATCAATCTACACTATGTAAATTAAAATGTAGTCAAAAATATAATAGAATGATGATGTCAGCAAAATGGAAAAATAGGAGATCCCCTGCTCACATGCCACTACAGCAATAATTTGGCAGCCATTCATGAATGAAAATGCCTTTGTGGAAGCTTTGGAATAGAGATACGAGGCTGCAAAACTTTGGTAATATATAAAATAAAGGAGGGTCACTTTGAGAAAGCAAGTCTATACCCTGGCTACCAACTGTAGTCCTGGCTACAGACCCAAAACAGTCCCATCTCACTGTGGAGGGCCAATGAATGAGTGACCTTACACAGATGCTCTGGGAAACAGTCCTGTTAAACTCAGCCCTGGCTCCAACCTCTTTCAATCACAACCTAGGAACAGCCTTTCCCACCTAGGAACATGCTAGAATACATACTTGTCTATGTCCTTTGAAGGAGGTTCACCTAACTTAGTCGAACTACAGTACTTGACGAGGTCCTGTAACCCAGTTCTACCCCCTGCCAGCTAGAGTCTAGGTCTGGAATCAGTGCTGTCCACCTAGTGATATGGTTTGACTCTATGTCCCCACCCAAATATCACCTTGAATTGTAATCACAATAATCCCCATGTGTCAAAGGAGAGACTAGATGGAGATAAGTGAATCATGGGTGCAGTTTTCCACATGCGGTTCTCGTGATAGTGAGTGAGTCTCATGAGATCTGATTGTTTTAGAAAAGGCAGTTCCCCTGCACTCACTTACATGCTTTCCCACCTGCCATTATGCAAGAGGTGCCTTTGCTTCTCCTTCATCTTCTGCCATGATTGTAAATTTTCTGAGGCCTCCCCAGCAATGGAGAACTGTGAGTCCTTTAAATCTCTTTCCTTTATAAATTACCCAGTCTCAAGTATTTCTTCACAGCAGTATGAGAACAGACTAATAAGCCTAGAAACACACCAGGAGACATGCTTATTTGTGTCACTAGAGGCAGGCCCACCTAATTTGGTACCACAGCAGATTCTCAAATGGCCACGTAACCCAGATACAAACCTACGCAGCTGCAGTCTAGGAGTACATCTTCCCACCCTCTAGGAGGCATGTCGCTTTATGTACCTAGAGGCAGTTCTGTCAATCTTGATCTTAGTGCAGATCCTGAAGCAGCCCTGAAACTTGGTGCCAGCCACTCTTAGCTGCAATCTGGAAGCATTTCTGCCTGGCCAGAAATCTATCCACTGACTCAATAGGAAACCTCATAGGGACCAGACAGGATTCATGCCCACCCAGCCCTCTGGTAATATGTCTGGCAACCATGGATCCCATTGCAGACTACACAGAGGCCCTGTGACTCAGCTCTAATCCCACTCAACTGGGATTGTAGAGGCACTCCTATCACCCTGAGAATCCAACAAGAAGTGGTCTTTAACTGCTAAAACCAGTCTGTAAAGGCTAAAAGAGGTTTACTGCTTCAAATGCACAAACATCAATACAAAGCTGTAAGAATTACAAAAATAGAGGCAAACATGATACCACCAATAGAAACTAATAAAGCTCCCATAATTGACCACAAATATATTGAGATCTATGAATTATCCAACAAAGAGTTCCAAATAATTACTTTAAGGACACAGATAAACAGTTAAACAAAATCTGAAGAAAAAACAATCCATAAGAAATAGAAGTTTAATAAAGAACTAGAAACCACAAAAGGAGATTCAAATACAAATCTTGAATATCTGAAGTTGAAGAATACAATAAAAGAATTGAAAACAAGTAATAAAGATCTCAAATAGATTTTATTATGCAAAATAAAGAATTTGTAATCTTGAAAACTGGTCATTTAAAATTAGCCAGTTGAAGAAATAAAGGAAAAACTGTAAAGAAAATTTAGAGGATCCATGGACACCATCAAGCACACAAAGTATGCATTATGAAAGTTCCAGAAGAAGGAGAGAGAGAAGGGTAGAAAGCATATTTAAAGAAATAATGACTGATAATATCCCAAATTTTGGGAGAGATATAGACATCAAGATTCATTAAGCTCAAAAGACTCTAGGCAAGATTAACCCTAGAAAGATCATCAAGAGACACATTACAATCAAATTGCCAAATGTTAGACCAAAAAGTGAATTTAGAAAGCAGCAAATAAATAAGCAACTCATCACATACAAGGGAAACAGCATAAGGTTATCAGCGTGTTTCTCAGCAGAAGCCTTGCAGGTCATGAAAGAGTGAAATTACATATTCAAAGTGCTGAAGGAAAAAAAAAATCGTGCCAACCAACATTATACCTAGCAAAGATGTCCTTCAGAAATAAAAGAAAGATAAAAACATCCCCAGACCAAACACACTATCAAACAAACAAAAAAACCACACATGAACACACACAAAATTAAAGGAGTTTATTACTATTGTACTTGCCTTATAATAAATGCCAAAATAATTCTCAAGTTGAAATAAATGGACACTAAGTAACATCACGAAAATATATGAAAGTTTCAAACTCACTGGTAAAGTTAAATAGACAGGCAAATTCAGAATACTCTAATACTATAATGACTGAGCATGAATCAGTTTTATCTCCAGTTTAAAATTTAAAAATCAAGAGTGTTAAAAATAACTACAACTACAGTCATTTTTAAATGGATGCACAAATATAAAAAGAGGTAAAGTGTAACATTGATAGCATGAAGTCTGGGTGGGAGATGTAAAAGTGTAGAGTTTTTATAGCAATTTAGTTAAGTTGCTACGAGCTTAGAATACACACCTATGACTATAAAATATTTTATATAAGGCTTATTGTAACCACAAAGAAGTTTCTAGTAGGCACACAAAATATAAATAGAAAAAAAATCGGAACAAAGTAGTAGAGAAAAATCATCAAATCACGAAGACAGGAAGAGAAAAAGAAAGGAATAAAGGAAGTACAAAACAGTCAAAATATTAACAGAATGGCAAAACTAAGTCCTTACTTATTAATATTTAAGTTTAAATGAATTAAATTTTCTCATGAAAAAGTAAAGAGTGGCCAAGTGAATTTCAAACCTCTAACAATATGATACATACAACAGACTCACCTTGACTTTAAGAATATATATAGGCTAAAATGGAGGGAATATAAAGGATAGTCTATAAAATAGTAACCGAGAGAGCAGGGTAGGAATACTTCTTTCAGACAAAATAGACTTTTAGTCAAAATCTGTCATGTGACAAAGAAAATCAATATATAACAACAAAAGTATTGATTCATCAAAGGATATAATGATTGTAAATATATATGCACCCAACAATAGATCTAAGTATATAAAGGAAATGTTAACAGAACTGAAGAGAGAAGTAGACAGCAGTACAATAATAGTAAGAGACTTCACCACCCCAATTTCCATACTGGATAGATCATTCAGAAAGTCAATAAGGAAACAGCAGACTTTAATAATACTACCAAATTGAGCTAACAGACATGCACAGAACATTCCACCCATAAACAGCAGTATATAAGTTCCTCTCAACTGTACATGAAACATTCTTCAGGGTATATCACATATTGGACCACAAAACAAGTCTCAACAACTTTTAAAAGACAGAAATTATACGAAGTATGTTTCTGACCACCATGATATGAAACTAAAAATCAACAAAAGGAGGAAAATTGGAAAATTCACAAACTTGGGAATTAAACAACACACTCAAAAACAACCAATGAGCAAAAGAATTAATAAAGAGAGAAATAAAAAAGCATCTTAAAATTTTAAAAACACATGTCCAAACCTCTTGGACACAGCAAAAGCTGTCCTAAGAAGGTAGTTTATAGTGATAAATGCTTACATTAAGGAAAAGAATTCCAAATAAATACCTAACTTTACATATCAAAGAACTAGCGAAAAAAAATCTTTTAAGACCTAAGTTAGCAGATGGGCAGAAATAATAAAAATTAGAGCAACAAATAATATAAAGACAAAAAAGGAACTATAGAAAATGTTATTGTTAAATATATTTCAATAAAGCTGGTAAAAATGCATAAATAAAAGTTTTAAAAATAATGGCTTTAATCTAATATTTTCTCCAATTTACGTTAATTTTAACTAAAAAAACATTTAAAGTTCACCAATTACTTCAATTTTTATTCAGTTTGCTTTCTTAAATAAAAATAGACAAAATTAACATTTCAATTGAATATATAATGCATATTATTACAATAATTTTTGAACACATTTGTCATTTTAAACAGATCTGTAGCACTCTCTTATTCTTCCTGCATATGTGCCTATAGTGATGTCCAGACTGATAATTACCTGATATAAACAATGTTTATTTTTATATGATGCCATATTAGTTCTGTATTGCTTAAGTTCATTTCAATGAGCACATATTCTATTTTCCAGGGGGAAGAGGGTCAAATTAAGAGAATAAATCACATCATAGGCAATAAAGATCTTTAGTTATATCGAGGAACTTGAAATTGGGCTTATTCTCTTATGTAACTACAAAATCCATAAACTTCCATGATAATTTCAAATCTGTCAAGGTACTGAAAAGAGAAAGGAAAAGTGTGTGTATCTGTGTGTGTGTGTGTGTGTGAGAGAGAGAGAGAGAATATGAATAAATGAGAAAGATTTAATTGGTAGAGTCTTTGCAATTTTATTTTTTCTCCGTTCAGACCTATTGTTAAAATTATTAACTATTAGCACCCTTTCCTTCTACAACATATCTTTTGTTAATGTCTCCCTCAAATCATGTCCTCTGATTCTAGTAACTCACACTTAGTAATTTGTGACCTGCCTGTTTGCATCCATTTCTTAGAGCAATGAATCTTTGCTACTCCACTAAGGTTCAAAACTCAGGAGGAAATCTTGTCATTAAATTCTATAAGGAAATCATCTAAGGTTCTAATTTTAAAATATGTTTTGAAATTCTACTAAGATATTCTGTAGATGTGTGAGGTAAGCATAGATTAGGAATAATGTAAATTGCTACAACTATATATAAAGTCATAAGAATCTTAATGTATTTGAGGACTTTGTAGTTAGTCTGCTTACATCCTTGCTCCAATTTATATAACTACAACAGTGATTATCTTATTTATTTTATATACAGTCAGTAAAATTCAACTTTAGTTTGTATGATATTACCTCACATAAAAAAATCTCTAGGACACAGACTGAAGCATCTTTTGGATAATGAAAGTCTTATTTTTTCTAGGTGTTTAATAGCAAGCAGCTTTCATACGGAAATTCCAGGGTAAATAGGTTTGCTGTTGCCAAGGAAGAGGAAGGCAGGCATTATTGGGAGGAAAAGAAAAAGAAATAAGTGTCATGGTATGTTAATGTAATGAAAACTGATTATAGGAAAGAACAAAGACAACAGAGCTGAAATATAGTCCATCTACAGCTTATACGATCATTTAAGAGTCAAGGACCTCTAACACACATTTCAAATAGTTTTCAAAATGTAATACTGAGAGCCCATACCCTCAGCAGTATCTCAGCAGTATCCAGAAAGCCCTTAAAAATCAATCTTAATAAAGCATTCTTTTCATTGTTGTTGTATCATTTGGCTTCATGAACTTTAAGGAGAACTGAACAAGTAAAGCTGTGCCCTGGCAGTTGAAAAATTGGCATGGAAAATAATTGTCATCCTGCTTCAAGGGAGAGGGATTTGAGCCAAACCAAGGTACATCCTATATTAATATGTAAGCTTAACAATCAGGCAAGTCTAATGCCGCCAGACTTCTGGGTCAGAATATTAACATTTCCTTCTGACATGCTCGAGCTGGAGTTTAATGCCAAGAAATGCATTTATAATTAGAAAACAACTTAATTGTGATTTATATGTGTCTGACAGGCTGACACTTGATCTTTACTTACTCTCTTACTGGCTTAACGTTATTTTTATGTCCTGAGAGACATAATTCAAATTGAAGATTTTGCTTGTCAACTTTATACTCTGATAGTTATTTAGCTTTTCTACACACACATCATACATTTGCTCAATTCTTATATTTTGACATTTTATAACATAGAGTGAATTTCCTTAAGATGATTTCATTAAGATAATTTGACGATTGTTAACATGACAAAACTAGTCAAAAGAGTTTGCTTCAACAAATGTAGTAAATAAAGTAAAAAAGTAGTAAAAGTGCTAGACAAGCAATTGAAGTTTCTGAACAGTTCCCTGATACATCTTATGGGGATCAGTGTTTTGAGTCCCCAGTTGGAAAATACTTGACAAATGGCAATGAACAATTGGACAAATGGCAATTGGAAAATACATGACAAATGGCAGTGAACACAAAAATACGATTTAACATGTCTTGTGACTGTTTATCAAAATAGGAAAATAGTTTTAGTATAGAATCTCATTTCAAAATATAACACAGAGCATGGCTGAAATAACCTTTCTTATATGTTTCAGTGTTATCCTACTGAGTTAAGAAAGGCATGATTTAAAAGAGGTAAAAATATGTCTACATCATTCAACCACATGATGAAGGCTAATGATATCTACACAGCCAGTTCCATTTGGCAAATACACATAGACAAGAGGCGCTAGTGATGATTTAGATGCCTTGGAAAGCTACAGTAATACTTTCAGAAATCTTATTTTTTTATGAAATATAAATGTGTGTGTTAGTTAGGGGAGAGACAGAGACAGAGACAGAGAAAAAGAACAAACTGTATTTGTTAAAGTCAAGATACAGTACATTTTGAGGAGATGCCAGAACTCAAGAACAACTTATTTTGTTAACTGGAGCCCTGCTATTTATATAATATCACTCTCCCTACTTTTTAAACAGAAATTTAGGCACATGCCTTCATAGTGCTGACACATATATGCTTTCCCTCACTCTTGCTTTGATGGATTCACATATATGCTTTCCCTCACTCTTGCTTTGATGGATTCACATATATGCTTTCCCTCACTCCTGCTTTGATGGAGTCACATATAGGCTTTCCCTCACTCCTGCTTTGATGGATTTATGATGGATTTTCTTCACTTGTGATTTGGTGCATCCTGAGTAAAGGCAAGTTTTCTTTTGCTTTTTTTTTTTGAATATTAATAACTTTTTCAGAAATTTGTATCCACATGCAGCAGTCACCGAAAACACTGTTAACACTAAGAAGTTCAGAAACAAAATTCAATCTCACTGCCTCAATGTTAACTATTAAAATAATAAAGTTTATGAACTTTGGGAGAACTTTTCAATACATTTCCACTATGAATTTGGTGACGGCCATTATGCGTGCACTTGATGTTTTTTCAGAAATTTTGTTTCAATAATGACTTTTAAAAAAACTTAGCCTTAATTTAAATGTTTCAGAGCAATTACTTTTATTTTAGCCTCAAAAAGCAGAATTAAGAGCAGGCTTTTTAAAATTATCACTATTTTCATTTACTTTTCTTCTGCTTTCCTGAGTTCTTTTTAATGAAAAATCATGTTGAAATTAAGATTTATAATTTTAATTTAAAATTACATTTAAAAAGGGATTTTAAAATAATTCTTAGAATCAAATCTTTTAGAAAAGGAAAGCCTTTTTTACTTTTTTCTTTTTTTGCAATGTGCTTAATTACTTTCCAGAATGTGCATTATGTTAATTTTATAATTTTAAGTGATGTTTAACTCATTATGGCAAGAAAATAGTACAGAAAACAATGGAATAGCTATTTCTGAATTGCCACATAATAGCTGGGAGAAAACTAAGGGTTTTCTGGCTTGATGAAGACATTAGTGTACTTCACAAAAGACTTTGGTTGAGAGGGAAGTGAATACTGAAATCCAAAAGGAGATCCACTTCCCAGTACTAGCTTCCTCGATCAAGGTTGGGTCAAACTAGAGAATGAAACATGATTTGGATTTTTCTCTACACAGAAAGTTGCCGTTCCGTAATTTGACCAAAAATGCCAGTGATGCTAGTCAATTTACTGAAGGATGTGGTCTAAATTCTGCATGTAATTGGGCAGGGAATAGCCAAAGCCTTATACAGGCTTTTATTATCTATTATATTAATATTCTTTATGAAGTCTTAAGAGAATTGAAGTTTTTCTGATGCTTCCCAGGATAAAATTTTGAATAGACAGAGAAAGGCTCTTGCTGTGAGAAAGTTTACATTCAGTTGGAGAGAGCAAAGTGTAATACGAATGGTAAGAAGAGTGAAAAGTAATCCATGAGAAAACAAGACAGCTCAGGGAATGAATGTAAGGATGTTCACTGTCTTTAACATGCAATTTTTTTGGAAGTCAAAATGACTGGATATTGACTGAAATAACTAACTTCCTAAATACTAGACTGTCACCACATCCAATGCCTATGAACCAGGTAAATAATTTGAAATACAGTTTTCCCTGACCAGAAATGTATTTTTTAATCTAATGACTGTGTAATATTTCCACTTAAAAAGCACATAATTTATTTTCTAAAAACCATTCAATATGGTTTTATATTCTTATACTAATTACTTACCTTTACTGCATATTAAATATGACACCAAAGAAAATCTAGTAATGTCTGAAAATGTTATTTTCCCTAATTTGATTGTTGATATTGCTGCTATTTGACTGCATCTCTAATAACACCTGCACTTCACCTTGACATATTGGAAAATAATGCTTCAATGTAATAAAACCCAGAGTATCACAAGTGTTATCAACATGTTTTTATATATTTTTGCTCATTATTCTAAAGTTTAAAAGAATGGATAATCTTCTAGAAAAAAGTTTTTTAGGTCAACTATTAAAAACCCATGTGTGTGGCCACTTCAATGGCAGGTCCCTCAGGGTTTGTTAAATCACTGCTGAATGAATGAATGATGAATAAAATGATTTTTCTGTCACAACTTGAAGCTATCCATGTGTCTCTTTTATATTAGGAGCTGATTCTTCTACATTTTTGAAGTTTTTTTGAGGGAGGTAAGGTCTTTGAGGCAGGGTGGGGAAATGCATCCAGCAATCTACCATTCGGCCATCATGCCAAACTCAACATCCTTTTTAACATATGAAAAAAATCTACCTTTTCTTCTCATTTGTTTAACAGTGCAGCTTTTCTTCTTCTTTTTTTAAAATAGGAATTGCGAGGAAAGGAGAGCTGTGCAAGGATATATTGTCACTGCTAATGAATAGAACTTGGCATGACTTTCCTTCCACCTGTATCCAATTATTAAGCCAAAACCCTTTCCTGCCAATACACTAATTGTTTTAGGTGACAGGTCTGTGAATTCATTACTGCCCAACCGGACTAACCCTTAAGAAAAAAAAATAACAAAATTATATAAAACTAAGAGATAGCAGAATAGATGCGGATGTTACACAGCATTTGAGTACGATATAAGATACATATAATGCACATGTTGTACATTACTTCATTTACATTATCACCCATATCATTTATATTATGCCACATCAAAGTTTACTGTTGGAAAGGTAATTTTGTGAAAAGTTTATTGCTTAGAATTCTTGGCCTCAGCTTCAAATGAGCGAATAACTCTGAAAGGTTTGTCATTGATCCACCTTTTGAGGATTTTACTAACTGCTCCCTACTGGTTCTTTTTAAATATGTGAAAAATGCATAGACTTTGTCTGACCTTCATGATTCATAATCATGAAGACTAAATCAATTTGCTTGCTTTCTGCTATCTTTTAATCTAAGTAGCACTGTCCTAATAAAACAAAACCCAAACTTCACATGTTTTAAATGCAGTATTACAAAAATAGACTTGCAGTATCGCATTTTAGAATGTTACTTTGAGGTATTTTTCTCATGTATACTGCAGCCCTAATATGTACTTAATTGTCTTATATTTTAATATACTTTGTACAATTATATTGTTCTTTTATTAATATTTTATCTTCTTTTTCCCATTAAGACTAATCCTCCTTTTTAAGTATAGTTTTACTCTTCAACTACACTCAGAGTAACTCTGTCCTCCAAATACACATATTCCACCTAGAATCTCAAGAATCAATTATAATTTACCTGGAATTAAATTGAATAATTTAGGTGTTGTAACACTGTACACCACACAATACACTTCAGGACATTGTTTTATCTGCTCTGTGATAACTAGCATACTGAAATTGTATTAATTTTTACTCTACTTACAAATTAAATTTGATTTAAGCCAATGGTGGAAAGGGATATGAGAAGGGTGTGATTGAATAAATGTGTATTGAGCACCCACATATATGTCTACTATTTTAAGCCTCATCAAATTCACTAGTATTTTCCTCCATTACAAATGAGAATACTGATGTTCAGAATTTTCAAGAACATTGCTCAAACTGAGGACTGCTAACCCATGGCAGGCACAGGGCTTGAATATACTGCAGTTGATGGCCAAGCCCATATACTTTGTATGATACAGTACTGAATGTTATGAATGTTCCCTCCAAAACTCATGTTGAGACTTGATTTCTAACGTGGCAGTGTTAAGTGAACTATTTGGGAGGTGACTGAATCATGAGGGATCTGCCTTAGTGACTTCATGGATTAATGGATTAAAAGGTTAATAAATTAGTCCAGTGCATTGGCTCATGCCTGTAATCCCAGCACTTTGGGAGGCTGAGGTGGGCAGGTCACCTAAGGTCAGGAGTTTGAGACCAGCCTGGCCAACATGGTGAAACTTCATCTCTATCTACCAAAAATAGAAAAATTAGTTGGGCATGGTGGCAGATGCCTGTAATCCCAGCTACTCGGGAGGCTGAGGCAGGAGAATCCTTGAACCCGGAAGGCAGAGGTTGCAGTGAGCCGAGATCACGCCTCTGCATTCCAGCCTGGGTGACAAGAGCAAAACTCCATCTCAAAAAAAAAAAAAAAAAAGCTAATTAATTAATCAGTTATCATGGGCATAGAACTGGTGGCTTTTCAAGAAGAGAGAGACCTGAGCATGCTAACACATGCCACACTCAGCCCCCTTACCAAGTGATATGCTGCACTGCCTTGAGACTTTGCAAGAGACCCTATCAGAAAGAAGGCTTTCACCAGTGGTGCCTCCTCCATCTTGGACTTCTCAACCTCCACAACTATAGAAAATGAATTTATTTATTTATAAATTACTCAGTTTCAGTTATGCTGCTATATGCAATAGAAAACAGACTAATACATTGACCCTGATCACACCACTGCTAATAAAATATTTTCAGTGCTTTTCTGTGCCTCCATTATTTTAGAAACTTCACATATATTTATTTCATTCAATCTTCAAGAATTTATTGTAAACCTGAGGCATTAGGACTAATTTCAGCAGAGAGGCTAGATGAGGTCTTGCTGAAAATGCAATATTTAAGCTGAATCATACAGCATTATTAGGATTTTGCCAAGTGAAGACTAAAGAAAATTGAAAGTCATTCCAGGGAGAAAATGCTATATAAAATTATTTATGATCCATATGACATTGATATGGCTGAGCATAAACTTTATTGTTCTACATATCTTGTTATCTATACAATTTAAAAAAGTTACGTTGAATAATTTTGCTTTTGCTAAATTATGTGTTTCCCTTTCTTATTAATACATATGCTAAAGATTGCTTTGCTTCTAATAACATGTTCAGTTAAATTTGTAGTAAAGCTTAGTAAATTTCACCTTCTTTCTTTAATAAAAAAAAAAAACTACACTTTCTGAATTTCAGCCTATTTTTCTCTTTAGCATGCTGTTAAATCCTCACAAAACCTTTCTGTGTCTTCTCCTGCTTACTAGTGAGCCCTGGGATCTGAGCTGTTTGAGTCAAGCCTTTGTAAGAAATGATGGCTTAATTATCTTATCTGCTTTCTTTTTATCTTCCCAACCTTTTTCCAAATCTCTTGGCTGTTTCCCTCTGTTCCTTTGTGAATAAATGCGAAGCTTTAATTTAGGCCATTTTTTATAACCCATGCACCTACTGCTAAGTCGGCACTCATTTCTAGGTTGTTCTGCCCTTTGTCACTCAGCTCGACTACTTTCCAGAATGACCTATTTCAGTTGGGGCTTTTGATTCACTGGCCATCCATATAATAATAAAAGTAAAAATGACTTTCTAATTCTTGTTTTGATGATGGGTGCATTAGTTTTTATTTAAAGTCATACAACACCCACCCAGTCATATTATTAAGTTGGTGCAAATAATTGTGGTTTTTGCCAATCATTTCAAAGGAAAAAACCGCAATTACTTTTGCACCAATCTAAATAGATTGGAATCAAAATGAAGTTGACTATAAATACTTCCAAAGTGGAAGTCTTGATTGATATATCTTTGAATCTTTAGTATTTATCAAATATTTACAATGTGGTTGAACTGATTTGTGCTTTTCAGTTAATATCACTTAATATTCATAATTAGGATTCTATGACTATTTGAAGGGTATATCATGACCTGATCTGTGTTAGGATAAAATAAATGGTGGGATTGGGAGAGGTATCAGATACTGAGACAGAATTTAACATGTTCATAGAGATTCTGAGACAATTGCCTAACAATCTATGGATAATAAATTCTCTAAATTTTGAAAATTTACCAAATTTTCAAAAATGTACTTTAGTTGCTTAAACGTATAAAGCAATATATATGGCATAAAATGATTTTTAGTGACTTTTAATAGTATCTACCAATTTTTTGCTGAGAAGACTTTTCTTAGTCTTCTCAGCAGCATTTACATTAATACTCTGTGAAATGATAGAAATCATAAGATGGTTTGGTTTTCTTAGGCATATATATTTTTATTTTTTATTTCCATAGGATTTGTGGGAACAGGTGGTATTTTGTTACATGAGTAAGTTTCTTAGTGGTGATTTGTGAGATTTTGGTGTACCCATCACCCAAGCAGTATACAATGAGCCCAATTTGGAGTCTTTTATCCCTCACCCGCTTCCCAACCTTTCCCCTCGAGTCTCCAAAGTCCATTGTACCCTTCTTATGCTTTTGCATCCTTATAGCTTAGCTCCTACTTGTGAGTGAGAACATGTAATGCTTGGTTTTTCCATTGATTCTTAGGCATATATTTAATATTTGAGAATGTTTGTTTCATAATATAAGTGTAACCCAAATTTCAGCAGAAGACTGACACCACAACCCTGATATATTCATTATGAATATAAAATTGAAGAGAAACTTTCCAACACAGCTACATAAAATTGAAATGCCAAAGTTTTGGTTATGTATCGCTAGAAGTTCAAAATTAAATCACATATGCTACTTGAGAGTTTGCCAAATTATAATGTAAGTAATTACATTTACATTCCAGGAAAATAATATATAAAACATCTGAAAAATTCAGAAGTTGCTGAAACAACCCTATATCAGATGAAACACTAAAATGTTGATTTCTAACAAGGAGCAATTGGAATACATCAATGTGGCAGTTGACTGTAGAGGGCTTTAGCATGAAAGAGTAAGATGATCAATGCAGAAATAAGGAAATGTGAAATCTTAGAAAGTATCATATAACACAAACTGTGACTAGCATTTTAGTTTATATGTTGATCATAAACATGATCTTTTGATTTTTTCAGAGTTTTTTCAATATTTGGAAGACAAATAAGGTATTTTGACCATAAATATGAAAAAAGGATCAAAAATCAAGTAGGCCAGATGGATACCCCATTCTCCACAATGTAATCATTACACATTGCATGCCTGTAACAAAACATCTCATATATCCCCATAAATGTATATAGCTACTATGTACCCACAAAAATTCAAAAAGGAAGTTTTAAAAAAATTAGTCAAAAATGCTAAAAAGACTAAAAAACAAGTATGGAAGATACATTTTTAAAATGACAAAATAAATATAGTAAATTTTGACTACTAATTACTATAAATGATTAATAAATATGGTGTTTGAGATATTGACAAAGTAATTCTTGAGATAACAGACAAAAGCATAAAAATAGAACTTGGAAACTGTCTTCAGAGATTATTTAACACTAGTCAATATAAACTAATATAAGCCCTTATGGCATGCTGAAACTTTTATTACTGGTTAAAAAATATTTTCTGAGTATTTTATGTGTGTGTGTGTGTGTGTGTGTGTGTGTGTGTCTGTGTGTGTGTGTCTCTGTGTGTGTGTGTGTAGTTGTTATTGTCGTTTTGAAACGGAGTCTCCATTTGTCACCCAGGCTGGAGTGAAGTGGCATGACCTCGGCTCACTGCAACCTCTGCCTCCTGACTTCAAGCAATTCTCCTGCCTTAGCCTCCCAAACTACGCCTGGCTAATATTTGTATTTTTAGTAGAGGTGGGGTTTCACCATGTTCGTCAGGTTGATCTCCAACTTCTGACCTCAAGTGTTCTGCCGGCCTCAGCCTACCAAATTGCTGGGATTACAAGTGTGAGCCACCATGACCGGCCTGATTATTATATAATTTAATACAAATTTTGGTAATAAAAATAAAGTTTTAAAATAACACATTTTATAGAAAACTGGTAAATTGGCCACTTTTTGAATCAGCCTATTCTTATACTGAGCTAATCCCCTATTTGGTTGAAGCATATAACAAGAGTTTAAATTTAATACATACATTGCTGCTAATCAGAAAGGTAGTAATACAGTGTTTACTATTTTCCAAAGCTCTGTTATACTGGCAGATGTAGAAAAATGAGCATCGAAGGTCTGCAGTCATAAGTGACAAAGAGAAATGATCACAAAATTATTTTTGGTATCTAGGGAGATCACAATGTATGAATGAAAAAGCATAACCTGTATATTGAGTAAATTGTTTCTAATGGTTTTATTCTTGCTGAGTAGTTCTTAGAAAGAAATTTCCATCAGCTGATTAAAACGGCAATAGCTCATCTCCACCCTGGATTTTGTCCCTCCAGTAATACATAGCCTGGAGAGACACAAACATAAAGTGATTACTGCAGTAGAAGGTGGAAAATGCCTCTTAAAAAGGATATGAGATTATGGAGGATGTGACATTAGCCCAGGGTACACACTGATGTTATAGAAAAGGTTTCCCAGAGAAAATGTCTGGGCTTTCTACCAAAAGAGAACTCCTATAAAAAATATAAAAAGAAATTGTGGTAAGGTGTTTGAAATAAGTTTATTTTAGGCCAGGTACAATGGCTCACGCCTGTAATCCTAGCACTTTGGGAGGCCGAGGCAGGTGGATCACGAGGTCAGGAGTTCAAGACCAACCTGGCTAAGATAGTGAAACACCGTCTCTACTAGAAATACAAAAAAATTAGCAGGGTGTGGTGGTAGGCGCCTGTAATCCCAGCTACTCAGGAGGCTGAGGCAGGAGAATCGCTTGAATCCAGGCGACAGAGGTTGCAGTGAGCTGAGATCGCACCACTGCACTCCAGCCTGGGCGACAGACTGAGACTCCGTCTCAAAAATAAAATAAAATAAAATAAAGTTTATTTTAATTTATTTTAGTTAATTTAGTAGACAGACAGATACACAAAAATCTTAAAATGCCACACTATCAATAGTATTACAGGCCGAGTGGGGTGGCTCACGCCTATAATCCCAGCACTTTGGGAGGCCGAGGTAGGTGGATCACCTGAGGTTGGGAGTTAGAGACCAGCCTGACCAGTGTGGAGAAACCCCACCTCTACTAAAAATACAAAATTAGCGGGGCATGGTGGCGCATGCCTGTAATCCCCGCTACTTGGGAGGCTGAGGCTGGAGAATCACTTGAACCTGGTAGGCGGAGGTTGCAGTGAGCCGAGATTACACCACTGCACTCCAGCCTGGGCAACAAGAGCTAAACTCTGTCTCAAATATATATATATAGTATTACAAATAACTGCTCCCATTGTTGAATAAAAATGCCATGTTGAGTTTGTAGAAGAAATCTCATAAATCTCACCAGCCCACTTCATGTATGTATTAACCAAATATAAATCCAAAATACCTTATTTGTATTCCTAAAATTAAAAAAGCTCTGAAAAAAAAAGATTTTTTTCACTAAAATTGTTTTTAAATGCATTTGGCAGCAAAACCTGAACTGAATAGACAGGTTTGCTAGAAAAATATTAATGTGTTTGATGTGTAATAGCTGTCAGGAACCCATCAGGAGGATTACATAATTTATTGGGTATGCGTCATATCACATTTACAAAATGTTCTTTTCAAGTTTGAATTTTGAAACATAACTGGCAGCAAATGTTTATGCCACAAGATCTTTGGGGTGTTGTTTTTATGGCCAGAAACCTCTGTGGCTGGATGTGCTTTTGCCTAAGTTTTGCTCGGGCCCGCTGGGTTCCTTTTGCCCACTTGGCCTGGCAGGTTGTGCTAGGCTCACGCCGCCAGCCTGGGTCCCATGCCTGCCAAAGGCAAGTCAGGCATAGAATGGTGAGGGGTGTGTGAGCGAGCATGGGATCTGGCCACTGCACACAGTCAGTCATGAGAGCTGCTGCAGCGAGATGGGCAGCTCCTGATGCTAGCATAGGCACTGACTCTCTGCAAGGCTGTGGCCAAACCAGGCACACCACAAGCAGCTTCCACGGCTGGCACCAGGGAACACGGTTGCTGCTGGAAGCTTAGAGATGCCAGAAACTCCAGGGCCCCAAAGAGGGAGTCACAGCCCTGACTCAGGGGGCTCCCAGAGGGCTGCAACTCTTCTTTCCTCCTCTTCACCCACAATATGGTGAGCAAGGGGCATGTTTCAGCCCTATTTGTGCTACAGTTATTTTAGCCTCCTTTGCTCCTTCCATGGTAACCAAGTTATTGTCCTGTGCCCAGGAAGAATGAGGTACACAGACAACTGGAGAGTGAGCAAGACAAAACAGTTCAGAGGATAAAACAGTTAAGAGGAAACCCGCAGGGGGAGCTCGTTTCTGCAGCCAGGGTGTCCCAATGAGTGTTCAGCTCCTAGCAGAGTGGAGACCCTGGAGTGGACAGCTCCTGTCTTCAGCTGATCATCCTGACATCTGCTGCTCTCTGCAGAGAGGAGGCCTTGGTGTGGGTAGCTCCTCTCTGCAGCTGAGCATCAGGACATCTGCCCAGCTCTGGCTGATCCCAGGGCTTTTATGGGCCTCAGAGCGGAGGAAGTGCGTGCTGATTGGTCCATGAGTGGCCATGGGCAGGCCAGAGAAGGCACAACAAGTCCCCACTCTGGTCTGCAGGACTGGCAGCCCAGCCCCCAGCCTTCAGGCCCTCCCTGGTCTGAAGGTGGGGCCTTACTGGGGGCCCACCCCCTTCCACCCAGGAAACCTGTCTGCCTTTTGCTGCCTCCATGGTGCCTATGCTGTAGATGCCAAGGGGCACCTGTGGGCCAGTTCCAAGCTATGCTAACACCCCATCCACGTTTCTCTTAGGCTCGTCTCCGGCCAAAGTTTGGAGGGGGCTGAGGCTGCAGGGGGCTGGCATGTCAGCACTGCCCCGGTGTATACACACACACCCAGGCTCAGGCCTGACTTTGCTCCAAGATCAAAGCAAGTACCAACAGCAGGCAGAAGCCAGGCAGTGGTAGCAGGCATTTTCAAGCTTGCAAGGGCAGGGGAGGCCTTCCCAGGCCTCTAAATGTGCAGGGATTCCTGGCTCTGCATCTGCAGGAGAAGGAGACCCAGGTCTGCAGCCATGATGTGGGTGTCTGCAGCTGTGCCCAGGAGGGTGGGACTCCTGCTTGCTCTTGGCCCTGAGAGCACAGGGAAGCCAGGGTCCACAGCCATGGCTTGGGCAGCTGCAGAGGCACCTGGGGAGCTCCCATTCCAACTCAGAAGAGGTGGGGCCACTCCTGATGGGCAGCCACTGTCATCATTTAGAGTAAAAGATTATGGACTTGTATGATTTCATAGCATCCTGCTACAAAAATATTTTCTCCTATGTTCTGAGGCATGATGGGCTCAAATAAGCTTCCACTCCACAGAATTCTTAAATTGCTCTCAGATGAATTCAAATGAATATCACGAATACAGTATCTGAGGATCTTTATATTGCAAATCATTAGTCCTGAATTGATTATTGAAGTAAGAGTATAAAAAAGAATTTAAAAAGTTATTCTAATAATTAATTTTTTACTCAGAGAAAGATGATCATCCTACAAGGCCCAGAACATTAATGTGAATTTTTAACCAAGGCTTCCTGGTGCTTTCCCTGTGTTCACTGAGTAGCATGGCATAGGCTATGTTCCTTTTCACACTTGTCAATAGCAGAAGTCATTTGCGGCTCCTGAAAGCAAGGATGTATACTCTGGATATGCTTGGTTTAGATATATCAAAATCAACTAATGGCAATTTATAGGGAAAAATAGATTCCTTCCTACAAAGAGGGTGTTTTTTCATAGGCAAATAAACCGAGGAATAGAAACAGTATCAATTGCACATCTTCCTTCTTTTCAGATTGTGATAGTTAAGATTCATGCACAATGATTAATATATATGATTGCATTTCATTTAAATAGTACGATTGTAAGAAACATTTTTATAATAGTTTGTCATTTATCAACTATCTGCTTATTTGATAGACACTAATGTAAGTGATAGGGATGCAGAGGTAAACTCAGTGGCCACTAAACTTCATAGTACAGAGGAAAGAGGTGTGTGACAAACACGAAACAGAAAATGCACACTTCAGATATGAGGGCATGGGTCAGGCAGGAATTGGGGCAGAGGCTTCAGACATCAACACTTTTATTGGAAAAAGCACAATATCACTTCTAACTCAGGAAGCAGTACTGGACAGCCATCTCTAGAGAACAGAATACAAGGTAGTCTGCATAGAATGTAATCAAAGACTTCATACTCTAAAGCTGATGGAGAAATATCCCAGAGGTTGAAAACAAAATGTGCTTTTCATAGCTCCAAAATATGTTAGATATAATATGGTCATAAGTGTCACTTATATAAACATTTGCCCCTATTTTATAGCTTTCTTAATCTTCAAGCCACAAAGTTTATGCCCTGATCTCTATGTATTGACTTTTGATCACTCACCCTGGCTTGTTAATTAATTTTATCCTTAACATATTTATATTGTTTGTGTTCCAGTATTTCAGTCTCTACCTCTAGACCTGACACCTGCTTCATTGAATGTGCGTCTGATGGTCCTGTGCATATTCTTACAAATACTGTAGTCTACGGATGTGACATTTTTGGACCTTTGGACTATGTTACCACCTCTAGATATCTATATCATGTGAATAATCAAACATCACAAGAAATCCAGTGATAAGAACTGCTGTGGCAGATCCTGGACCTTATTCTAATAGCTTTCAATTACGTATTATCTTTAATTTTGTGCTGTTTTGTTTTTGTTTTTGTTTTTTACAGTGAATATTTCCTTCTTATCCTTAAATCTGAAAAATGCTGACACAACCCTCTGAGGACTTTACTAGAGGAGGAATGTCAAAACTAATCTGCAGGTCATAAGTGTGCACTTTCTGTTCAGTGCTTGTTACATACCTATTGCCTCAGTACTGTGGGTTTAGTGGACATTGAATTCACCTCTGCATCTATATCACTTACATTAGAATCTGGAAAATAAACACTCAGATATTTGCTAAATAACAGAAGAGTCATAAAACCAGTTTATAGAATCATATACTATGGAAATTAAATGAACTCATAAATATAAACTAATTCTAACAGTGAATTTCATAGAGAATAAAATCTCAAAAGATGTGACAGGATTTGCAAAAGGTTTTCCATTTCATTTAATAATGGCTGAATCAGAAATATAATATAAAATACTTAAATCTTAATTTAGTGATTCCTCACAACATATTATTTGTTATTTTATTTGATTTAATTACTTTTTTTTAACATACAAGTTCTAACTCTGTCACTCAGGCTGAAGTGATGTGGTATGATCATAGCTCACTGCAAACTCGAATTCCTGGGAACAAGAGATTCTGTGCTTCAGCCTCCTGAGTACATAGGATTACAGGCACGTGCCGCCATGACTGGTTAATTTTTTTTTTCTTTTTTTTTTTTTTTTTAGAGATAGGGTCTTGCTATGTTCCCAGGATAGTTGCAAACTTCTGGCATCAGGCAATTCTCCCACCTTAGCCTCCCAAAGTGCTGGGATTACAGGCAAGAGCCAATGTGCCTGACTGAATATCTTTTAAAGTTGAATTTCAACAATAATTATTTCACTCTTAGTGCATGCTTACTATTCCTTATTCATTTTTACATTTTTAATTCAAAAATAAAAATTATACAAATGTATGGGTTACAATACAATGTTTTGATATATGTTTACACTGTGGAATGATTGCATAAGCTAATTAACATTATTTTAGGTTGTGAGACATTTAAAATTCATTCTCAGCAATTTCAAAATGTACAACGCATTATTACTAACTAGGGTTATGTTGTCTGTGCAATAGATCTTGAAAACGTGTTTGTCCTGTCTAATTGAAACCTTATACCTTCTGACTAGCATCTCCCGTAACCACAATTCTACTCTCTAGTTCTAGGAATTAAAGTATTTTCAAATCCAAAGTATAGGTGTGCTCATTCAGCATTTGCCTTTCTGTGCCTAGCTTGTTTCACTAAGCATAAAGACCTCCAGGTTCATTCATTTTTTGTAAATGGCAATTTCCTTCTTTTTGAAGGCTACATAATATTCCGTTGTGTATATATACTACCACGTCTTTGTCGATTCATTCATTGATAGACACTTCAGTTGATTCCATATCTCTGCTATTGTGAAAGGTGCTGCAATGAACATGGTTGCTACTCCTTGTTTGTATAGCTGTCAGGAAACTATTTTAAATCCATTATCTGTCCCTTCATATAGTGCCCTAATTTGCACCTCTGGGCTTAGGCCCTGATAATGGTGATGTTCAATGAATCGCAATCACATATTTTAGCTCTAGTATATTTTTAAAGTTTAAATTTTGGTGTTCTGTAGAATTCCTCCTCCCATATTGCATGGGAGTGCTTCTTTGTTAATCAGAATGCTACAAGGATGGCAACATTATGTAACCACCAGATGCATATATAATCTTCACATTGATAGCTTTTAATAAATTATATAGTTATCTATATTTAAGTAATAATAATTTTATCCTACCTAGGTTTGTTTTATAAATATTTTGATAAAATAATTATATATACATATGCGTGCATAACTATATAATTTATAATGGATAACGTCTGTGTGGTGAATGGCATGACATTATTCCATGTATTTTAATTTCAGATTAGAGTAGCTTATCTGAAAACAATAACTACTGAAGAATTTTATATACACTGAATAAGAAAAGAAAATGATAGGGCCACAATGATATAATTCCTTTTTATAGAATTTTGCTCCTAGGTTTAAAGGAGACATATACACATAGCTCTATGTATCCTGTGATATTAATATGGTAGTTAAATCAGCATGGCCCAGGTTAGTAGTGTATCATTATTCCTCAGGGTAAAGTGCTCTTTGTATTATCTTCTTCTAGCTATGTCTCAACTGAATTCATATCACCACATTTGCTTTTTATGGCTCTCCCTTGCCTTCGCATTTTTCTTGTGTGGGAAGAAATATGAAGTCAATTCCGTTTGTAAAGACACCTTAATAACTCTCATTTATATGTCTTACTTTCTCTCAAATTAATATTCATAAATCCCAAATCTAACTAGTAATAGTTCATTTCCATTACAATGAGCATAATCCTTTCATATTTGTCCTTCTCACCCACAATTTTTATATCTTCTTTTTCCCTCTCACTCCCTGTGTATACTTGTCCATAGAAACAGAGTGTAAATTACTTCTTATAGGACTTTGTTTTCTTCCTAAAACTCTTCTTCAAACATTCGTCTTTTTCCTATAAAACTCTTTAGTTAAAATTCATCTCATTTTGTACACGAACATAACTAAAAAATAATTGCCTAACTCCAGAGTACTGCTTTATAGCTCATCTCCTTTCCCAAGCTTTTTCTAGTTCTCAGTCAGGCAGTTTCATTTGTTCAGTCAAATATAGAGAAACCAACATTTATTGATCAACAGCAGTGTTCTCCATGTACTTTTGATATAAGTGTATCTGTTTTACAAAGAAAGGTTAAGTAATTTGAAACCTCAGAAAGGTTAACTAATTTGTTCAGGTTCACATAATCAATAAATTTGCTATGCTGATTATGGTACATTTATTGATTATATGAACCTGAACAAATTACTTAATAATTTGTAATAGGTGTAGTGTTACTTGTATTTCTCTTTTTTATGTAAAGATCTCAGGATTTTTTTCTGTTGCAAATAATGTAATTCTCCAGCCTTTTTTCTAAACTGCTCATACTCTTAAGCATCTATTCCCATTAATGAATGCATGTAATAAACTATGACAACTCAGACTTACCATGCAACTCCAGCTATGATCTGGTCAGTGCTAAGCAAAAATGGTTTGTTTCTTTCGTAGTTTGGAATGATATATATCTACATGTTTGTATGCATGTGTGTGTGTGTGTTTAAAATTATTCTTTTCTTTCCTTGTTCTACTGAGTTTTTTAAAAATGCAACTTTTATTTTAGATTCAGGGTACATGTGCAGATTTGTTTCATGGGTGTATTGTGCAGTGCTGAGGATAGTGGTACAACTGATTCTATCACCCAGGTAGTGAGCATAATACACAGTAGGTAGTTTTTCAGCCCTTACCCCCTCCCACTCCTCCAACTCTAGTTGTCCCCAGTGTCTATTGTTCCCATCTTTATGTTCATGTGGTATACCCAATGCTTAGCTCAGACTTATAAGTAAGGACATGAAGTATTTGTTTTCTGTTCCTGCATTAGTTAGCTTATGACAATGGCCTCCAGCTCCATCCATGTTACTGCAAAGCACATGCTTTCATTCTTTTTTATGGCTGCATAGTATTCCACGGTATAGATGTACAACATTTTCTTTTTCCAGTCCACCTCTGATGGGCACCTGGATTGCTTCAATATCTTTGCTATTGTAAACAGTGCTATGATGAACATATGATTGCATATATTTTTGGTAGAACAATTTATTTTTCTTGGGGTGTATACCCAGTAATGGAATGTCTGGGTCATGTGGTAGTTCTGTTTTAGGTTCTTTGAGAAATCTTCAAACTGCTTTCCACAATGGCTGAACTAATTTATATTCACACAAACTCTACTGAAAATTTGAAGTGGATGTTACCAACTTTGTCTAATATATTGATTATTTGTGGGCAGATTGAAAACACTGTTTAGATGAAATTTAGAGGTAACTGAGCGTCCTAGGTGATCATTAAAGCAATTTCTCCTAATATTTTTTGTACAGAATTTATTTATTAAGCACAATATGGAATATTCTTTTTAATGGTATGTTTTAATTTAAGTGCCCTGTCCCAATAATTTAATTTAATATTAACCAATCTGATTCATTTATTTTATAATACTCATTGAGAACTCTGTTTCTCTTCTCTTTAATCTAGAGAAATGAAATCATGAAAATAACTGTCCTTATATTGTCATTCTTCTTTAAAGATTTTGAAATTCGGTCTCCCTTGTAATGTCCATCTCCTGGTCTTCTGGAGTAAAATATCTACAGAATCAAAGTAAAGGCAGATGCATTGACAGACTGCTAGCTAGATTAACCAAGAAAAAAAGAAGATTCAAATAAGCACAATCAGAAATGATAAAGGTAACATTACAACTGATTCCCAGAAACATAAAAGATCATCAGGCACTACTATGAGCATGGCACATGGACAAACTAGAATACCTAGAGGAAATAAATAAATTCCTGGAAACATACAACCTCCCAAGTTTGAACCAGGAAGAAATAGAAATCCTGAGCAGACCGATAGTGAGTAGTAAAATTGAATCTGTAACAAAAAATTTCCCAAGAAAAAAGACCCAGGACCAGATGGATTCACAGCCATATTAGGCATCAAAGGAACATAATTCATAATAATAAAAGCCATATATGACAAATCCACAACCAACATCATAGAGAATGGAGAAAAGTTTAAAGTATTCCCCGACACAAGGATTCCCACTTTTACCATTCCCATTGAACATTGCACTGGAAGTGCAAGCCAGAGCATTCAGGCAAGAGAAAGAAATAAAAGACATCCAAATTTGAAAAGAGTAAGTTAAATTATTTCTGTTCACTGATTATATGATTTTATACATAAAAACCCTAAAGATTCCTCCAAAAGACTCCTAAATCTATTACAACTTTAAAAATACATAAACAAGTACTCTTTGTAGTTGCTTCTCTCAGGAAATGAGATTTGAGTGTGCGTCTTTCAGGGAAGTGCATAGAGTTGCTGGGTAAATACACTTTCAGTTAACTTTAGGAGTATCCCTGACAAGACTGGCTACAATGATGTTAAGTTATATAAATTTCAAGTAGTTTCGGACTCAATTTGTTCAAAAAGAACTAAATATATAACAACTTCTAAAGAATCTTCAGAGATGGAATATGAATAATAATTACATCATAGTTATATGTCTATATACATCATAGTAATGTATCTATATACAATGCATAACTTTTTGTAGGAATATAAGATGCAAACAATGCACACAGATAATTACAGACAAATTCAGTAAAAATGCAATCTCTTTTTGAGATTAGATTCCATAAATGTTTCTAGGAAACATTTGACTCAGTTACTTTTTCTCATGTAGATGAAATTGTAAAAAATTAAAATAATTTGAAAGTTTAGAGCATATGTTGGTAAAAGTCTGAAAATAACATATAAATTGCAACAATATAAAACCTCATGTTCATTAAAATTATTTGTCAATATAGAGGAGGAGAGGATTTGTGGGAAAACAATTTCATTTTAGCTGAGAAGGTGTGAATAGTTTTTATGCCTATTTGATCACAGTTAGCTGCTATGGCTTACATGCGCTTGTCCCTCCCAAAATTGAGGTTAAAATTTGATCCCCAATGCAGCATTGTTGGGAGGTTGGGTCTAGTGGGAGTTGTTTTGGTCCTGGTGCCTTGTCTCTCTTGAATAGATTCAGGCCCTCCCAGGGGTTGAGTGGATTCTGACTCTTTCAGGAATAAATTAGTTCCCTTAAAAGTCATTCCCTTAAAAGTAGGTCATTTAAAACAGTCTGACTTCATTAGTTTCTCTTTCTTGCTTTCTCTCTCATCATATGTGCCAGTGGGACATGCTCACTGTCCTTTCACTTTCTGATAGGAGCTGAAGCAGCATGAGGCCATCACCAGATGGAGTTGCCCAATCTTGAACTTTCCAGCCATCTGAATTATGAACCAAATAAACCTCTTTTCTTTATACATTATGCAGCCTCAGATATTATGTTATTGTAACACAAAATGAACTGAGACGTCAGCCACTTTTGAAAGGATACAAATAAAATTTTATCTATTATAGGAACTATAAACATATTGTAGTAGAAACACCTAAAGTATACCACTTTATTTTCTAACATCCCATATTATTATCATCAATGTTCCTCAAACTACGCTTAAGCTGCATTTTTCATTAAATGTGTTATTCTGTTTTAACCATTTATAGATAGTTTAAGTTATAATGATGTTCTATCATTAATTTTATGATGGTAGCATTTTCCCATAAATGATTAACAGCTAGCTTTGAAAGAGGGCTCTAATTTTTAAGATTTATTTCTATAAAAATATATTCAACTGAGGCCAGGCATGGTGGTCACGCCTGTAATCCCAGTACTTTGGGAGACCAAGGCGGGCAGATCACAAGGTCAGGAGATCGAGACCATCCTGGCTAACACGATGAAACCCCGTCTCTACTAAAAATAGGAAAAATTAGCCCGGCATGGTGGCTGGCACCTGTAGTCCCAGCTACTCGGGAGGCTGAGGCAGCAGAATGGCGTGAACTCAGGAGGCGGAACTTGCAGTGAGCCGAGATCATGCCACTGCACTCCAGCCTCGGTGACAAAGTGAGATTCCATCTCAAAATAATGTATATATTTGACTGAATGTTGTTCTACAAAACTTGCAAGGAAGCCATTAATTTTTCTTAATCATAAAATAAGAGCCAGAAGAGATAATAGCTGCTGTTTATGTTTAGAAAGGACCCAAGTGTTGGAAGTGCAAATACTGTGGGAGAAGAAAAGGAAAATTTAAAGTTTTATTTGTCAAACTTCATTATTTTTGATAGGCTATGTAAGAGTCACAGTTAAAATTGATATTAAACCTCCAGTGGAACTGCCAGTCATAAGGAAAGCAGTGAAGTTGTTTAGGGAGACTGGATTTCAGGATGTAACTAGGTTTTGAGTGATAATTCCTTAGCTATAGTAAGTTTAATTATATCAAAAATGTAGCAGTAATGTTTGAATACTGGCCTAATTGGACTTATTCTGTTAAATAAGTGATCATATTTAAAGCTCTCCTTGAAAAAAGTCCCTTTAAAAATCCATCATGCCATGTCAATCAGTGCAAATCTAGAGATAAATTTTCAAAGGAGTTGGTAGCTCCCAGAAAATCTAAAAAACGAAGGTTTTATAAATTTCTTAATATAACGGTGGATATTTAGCCATATAGGGATGGCTTATCAGTGATATTTTCATACACTTGACATCTTTGGCATATATGGTGTAAACACATCAGAAAGAAAAACCTGATATTCCACAGAATCAGTGACCATAATAATAAGAGCAGATATAGGTGACAGCAAAGAGCGTGAAGTGAAAAGCAGGATAAAGAAGAGAAGGGACAATTAAGAGAAAAAGTCTAAATTGGTTGATCTCTTTTTTCATTATGTTTCATAAATTATGTTCATAAAAAAGTCATATATAAGATTGTTGAAGGGAACTATAATATGGTATTCAACTCTAAGACAAACATAAAGCAAAATAAAATAAATGGGCTAAAATATGGAGATGCTACAGAAAAATACAGGGAAACTTATATCAAGGATAGATGTACTGTTTATTGTTATATAACAAATTATCCTGAAACTTAGTGGCAAAGACAAACATTTATTATATAATATTGTCTATGGGTCAGAAGTCCAATGTTGTGTGAAACTGCATCAAGGTTTTTTAGGAGGTTGCAGTCAAGCTGTTGGCTATGGCTGCAGTCTCATCTGAAGACTCGAGTGGTGACAGTGGTGGGTAGGATGCTTCCAAACTCATTCAAATGATTGGTCTCAGTCTCTGGCCATGTGCATTTCTCCACTGCACTACTTCCCATGCCAGCTGGCTTCCCCTAGAGTGAGCAATCTGAGAAAAAGCAAGAGAGACAGAGACCAAAACATATGCCGCGGTTCTTGTATAAACAAATATCGAAGGAACACCCCATTATTTCAAATACATTTTTTTTAGAATCAATTCAATAAGTTTAGCCCACATCCAAGGAGAGGGAATTAAAGAAGGATGTGAATACCAGAACATAGAGATCATAGGCAGCTATCATAGAGGCTGTGTTTCATGATAGACATTATTAAATATCTCTGAATTGTGCTATAGGCAATGTGTGATGGTTAATATTATGTATCAGCTTGACTGGATTGAATGATACCTAAATAGCTGGTAAAGTATTGTTTCTGGGTATGTCTGTGAGGGTGTTGCCATAGGAGATTAACACTTGAGTCAGTAACGTGGGAGAGGAAGACCTAGCCTCATTCTGGGTAGGCACCATCCAATCAGCTGCCAGTGCAGCTAGAACAAAGCAGGCAGAAAAAGGTGCGATAAACTGGCTTGCTGAGTCTTCTGGCTTTCATCTTTCTCTTGTGCTGGATGCTGGTTACCCTTTAACATCAGAATCTCTGGCCTTTGGAGTCTTGGACTTACACCACTGGCTTGCGGGGGACTCTCACGACTTCGACCACACACTGAAGGCTGCACTGACAGCTTTTATACTTTCGAGGATTTGGAACTCGGACTGAGCCATTACTAGCTTCCTTGCTCCTCAGTTTGCAGATGGTCTATTGTGAGACTTTTCTTTTTAATCGTATGAGTTAAGTATTCTTAATAAACTCCCTCACTATCAGCAGAACAGCATAGAGAAAACCACCCCCAGGATCCAATCACCTCCCACCAGATCACTTCCTCAACAGGTGGGGATTACAATTCGAGATGAAATTTGGATGCGGTGCAGAGCCAAACCATATCACAATGTAATCATTTAGACTAAGACAAAAATCAAAGCTAGAGAAAGGAAAAGAACATGTTAATGTGGGTACCATATGAGAGAACAATAAATGTTAAATTAGAAAAATAAACAGAACACAAAGTAAAGTCAATCTAGTGATGTAATGTTTGGAGAACTTGGCTTAAGGGGAGAAGAAAATTCAGAGTTATTCTGAAGTAATCAATTAGGAATAATCTTGTGTATACTTCAGTGATCGGGATAAAGAATTTGGGCAGAACAATAATACATATCTCTAATGAAACAAGGTTTGAAATCGGAAGACAGTGAATTAGAAACTAGAGTAGTACAAAGTGAATATGATCAAGATTTTTGTGAAGACTTTGATAGATGAGAAACTTTTCTCAAAAAAATAAGTCAATAAAACATGGAATTAGACCTGGAAAAATGTTT
The DNA here is from genome assembly GCF_028885655.2 of Pongo abelii. Lineage (NCBI taxonomy): Eukaryota > Metazoa > Chordata > Mammalia > Primates > Hominidae > Pongo > Pongo abelii. Next base: position 89,531,826 of record NC_071993.2, on the reverse strand, counting down.
GAGGAATCATAGTCTACTTCAGCCATGCACTCAGTACTGATGATGTTCCAGGAATAGTTTTGAATAGTTTAGTTCATGCGTTAAATTAGAACTTTAATTCAAAGGAATGTTATTATTGAAGGTATTGCTTTTTTTCATCCTAACACCCATTGTTACCACAGTAAATTTAATTTATGCCAACTGTTAAAAGTCTAACCCTTTTGCTAATGAACAGTTCAGGATTATAGATATGGCCCATTTTTGGAGAATGATTTGTGAGAAGTCTACTATAGGCCTCTGGAACAGACAGAGAGTGGTAGGAAAGACAAGATGTCTCTTTTTCCTTGGATTTTGTCATGTTTGCAGACAATTCTTTAGAACAGCTATAAGCACCTTGTTATTAGCACAAGAATGAAGTCAAAAATCAAAGATAGCAATTCTTTTCTAATTATTAATGATACAGGAATACTTTCAGAATACTCATCCTAGGATTAAAACATCTCATAAGTTCTCAATTTTGTCGAAATCCAGAATTTTTATTTAGTAGTTATTCTTTTCTTTTTAAAATCATTTGAATGAAGAACACTGAATGGCATCCAGATGTATAAACAGTTTTCTCTTTCCTTATAAGACAGAAAAGTTATGTTACATCCCTTTAACCTCTAAATAGAATAAAAATGCAAAGATAGAAAGACAGTAGGTTGGTGGTATGAAATTAACAACTTGGCATCTGTAACAGATATCTACTTACTGTCAAATATTTACACAGAGAAAAACATTCTTTGCTGTCAAATTTTATTAGAGCTTGCACTGAACAAGGAAAAGGTCTCTTAGGAATATTTCTTGTTTGATGAGAAATGAACACAGTGTCATTTTGCTTTCTCTTTGAGGAAAGATGAAAATAAACACTTACTTAAGTAATTATGAGATCTTTAAAGTTTAGACATTCTGCTTATCAAAAATGAATTGTGGGATATAACATAGCATCAAATAACAACTGCTGCTACCCACCAATATTTCCTTGGTATTACTACAATAGGCAAAAGATAGGGCTGGGGGAATATCAGGCAGCTAATTTTGATTGCAATGTGGTTTGGGAATGAGAATAAACAGTGTGCTTTCAGAGCTTCCATGGTATAGTGTTGTGCACTGGGATTCAGCACCCGGAAAGTTTGAACTGTGATCTTTCCAAATACTAGTGGACCCTATGTTTGCTGTTCTGTTGGTGATTATTTACTTTTGGCTTTCTTTAAACCATTGAACCAAATTGCTATTTGATGTTTACTATGTAAAAATTGTTGCAATAAATGCATCCTAATTCTAGGCATTTCACATTTTTCTGTTCTATATTTCACACTATTTTACATGATCTTGACATTATCAACATCATTATTATCTAATTATAATATAATCAACATCATTATTATCTAATAGAGACACTCATTATTTTTTACAATGACATTGCACATATGTACATAGGACGTGGCAAGGGGAGTTAGAATTTAACTTCAAATCTTTTATTTTCAAGAAGATATGGGTTCTTGAACATACCCTCTAACTAATAAGGATAAATGTCATGGTCATTAATAATATTATGCCAGATTTTTTATATATTACAATATTGCAATTAATTCGCTCTTTCTACTCTTTCCTGACCAAACATACTAAACTGAAAAACAAGGTACCAAAAAATCTAGTTGATTTCTGAAGTCGGCCCTCCAATATCTATATACGAATACCTAGTCCAATACTTTGTCCTCTAGCTCAACAGTGTGATGGAGGGTCCAAAGTTTCAGTTAGACTGGTAACTGAAGATCTATTGCACAGCATAGTGACTAACTATAATTAATAATAACGCTTGTATACCTGAAAATTGCTAAGAAAAATAGGTCTTTAATGTTCTCACCACACACACAAAAATAAGTATATGAGGTGATATGTGTGTTAATTAGCTTGTCTTAATTATTTCAAAATGTACACTTATAGAAAAACATCAAGTTGTACAATGTAAGTATATACAAATTTTATTTGTAATTATATCTTAATAAAGCTGAGGGGAAAATGGTTATAGCAAATATTGATAAAGTAAAATTGAAACAAATAAAAAGTAGTATGACACACACCGCAAATGGCTGTCTTCATCCATGTTCCACAAAGCTCATGTCTCCCAAATTATAGATGTAGATGATTCTATTATATGCTTTTGAATTATACCTGTCTATATGGCATCTGTGATCTATCTGCAGACATCAGTTGTTGATGACTACACATAAGCACCTTCTCTAAGACACCTAGACTACTTTTCCTTGAGTAAGTAGCATGTTTGGAGAAATGACCTCATTCTACATTCCTTGAATGGCTTCCTTCTTCTCTTCCTCCTCCCTCACCCCCACAGCTATCCTCTCCTACAGATGTCCCGTGACCTTTTCACTCCTGAGAAAGTTAAAACTCTAGCTGCTTCATCAGATCACATTCTACATCTTTGACCACCTTTAATCCCATTTTCATCCCATTTTTACCACACCATCTCTCTGTTCACCATTCAAAATTTCAAATCAGGCTTCTTCTCTTCTTTGAACAGCAAACATGCCACTCTTCTCCAAACCTCTACTCAGCAAAACTGTTCTTCATATTTTTATCACCATCAGTGTATCACAGAGTCAATATAGATTAGTAGAAAGAACTTAAACTTAGATTTTGGAAACAGCTGTGTAGCAATCAATGTTATTATCTGTACTACTAATCATGATCATTAGCAAAAGTCTGCCATGCAGAAGTCTGTTGTCTTGGTAGACATATAAGATACAAAAGAAGACAAACATGCTAATGTATGGTGAGTGTTTCCAACTCCCTTCCTCTCCAAAAGGTTACACAATCACAGAAGCCATGGCATGGAATAAAATAGTAATATTTTAGTGGGAACATTAAATTGAAGCTAAGGGTGAATCGAAGAAATGAAAGCCCGCTCACCATGATAACCTCAAAGTGTGTTGTCAGGTGGCTTCAGAGTTTCCACAAGGCATTTATGAATGCTCTCCTGAGTTGAATAGTGGATTCATGTGAAACCACACCAATGACTGAGGTTCTTATAATAAGAGGGAAAATTTGACACAGAGACACAGGGGAATGCCATGTGATCAAGAAGGCAGGGATTGGAGTTATGCAGCTACAAGCCAAAGAATGCCAAAGATAGCTCCCATACCACAAGTATCTGGAAGAAACTAAGAAGGACCTTATCCTAGAGGCTTCAGAGTTCAGCACAGCCTTGCCAACATTATGATTTCAAACTTCTAGCCTCCAGATAAATAAGGGAATAAATTTCTGTAGTTTAAAGCTACTTGGTCATTACAGCAGCCCTGGAAAAGTAATATTTGTTGATAATAATAATAAGTATTATGAGTCATTATATATTAAAGAGTACACAGTGTGTGTAGAGAATAGGGGTTAACACTCTGAAATTTAAAAAGCAGGCTTATATCTCAGATCCACCACTTAGTACTTTCTCTTGGAGCAAGTTGTTTATCCAATTCAAATCTTAATTTCCTCATGTAAAATGAGAATAAGAATTGTGTTTTCTTCATATGATTTTAGCAAGAAGAAATAAGATAATGGACATAAATCAATGTCACAGTGCCTGGCATATTATAACAGCGCTACATATGTATTCAAAAGATAATGACTCTACAAGAGTGATCCCAAAGTTCAAGGCGACACTTCTAAAACAACCATTCGATCTCTTTCTCCCCCTTCACAGGACCACTAGCACCTCTCACATAAGCACACTGCTTTAAACACTGACACATTTTCACATGAGGTCAAGCCAATAGCCAGCAATGCCTAGATGTCTACAATTCTCTAGCAATACTCCATCTGCTTGAAAATTGGAACTGACATAAAATATCACTTATGAATGGGCTTGGAAAGTAAGTGAAAAACAACTTTTTTAACTGTTTTTCCCCTGTGCAGTAACTCGCCACCAATGAAGTCAAGAGACTTATATTTTCCTGACCTGTTTGTCTATTTCATGAGCACACTGTCTTGCAAATAGTTGATTTCCATTAAGTTGTCAAACAGGCAAGAAGATCTAAGAAAAATCAGAAAGAGCTCTTCAGTGACCATCAGAGCTCTGGCGGACACAAGTGGTTGTTAACATGTCTGGTAATCAATTGGAAATTTTGTATTACAGGAAGATTATTCAGCTACCGTGCTCATGAGATTATGATTTATAGGGTGAGAAATCTGAGATTTTAACAGGTCCCTCATGTGTTGCTGTTGCAGGTGGCCTGGGAGTCACATTTTGAGAAACACTGGCCATATAAGTAGGGAGCAGCAAGAGTTTGATAGTTTTGTTTTAGTGTTCTTGATACTTATTTGAAAATATAAACATCTAAAGTCACTGAGTTCGTTTGCAAGTACTTGGATCAAAATTCCAAATAAAAAGGCCGGTCGCGGTGGCTCACACCTGTAATCCTAGCACTTCAGGAGGCCGAGGTGGGCGGATCACGAGGTCAGGAGATCGAGCCCATCCTGGCTAACACGGTGAAAACCCGTCTCTACTAAAAATACAAAAAAATTAGCCGGGCGTGGTGGCAGGCGCCTGTAGTCCCAGCTACTCGGGAGGCTGAGGCAGGAGAATGGCGTGAACCCGGGAGGAGGAGCTTGCAGTGAGCCGAGATCGCACCACTGCACTCCAGCCTGGACGACAGAGAGAGACTCCCTCTCAAAAAAATAAAAAAATAAAAAAATTCCACGGAAAAATATCTCACATCCCATTCTCTCGCTGGTATCTCCTATCCACTCAACTAGGATGTAAGGACAAAAAGAAAAGTCCCTCAAACTGTTATCTACGTAGTAACTTAGCTAAAGTATAATTTTGAAAATAAGCCCTTGAACTCAGGTTTTTACTTACAGCTCCCGGGCAGTCTCAGGATCTGCTCTAGCTTCTGAAGCGCTATTTTAAGGGTAGCTCTCAACCAGAGCTGCATTAGAATTGTGTGTGGAACTTTAAAAATCCACATCTCTCACCAATTACATTGTAATTTTTGGTTGCATTCACAGAGCATAGGGATTCCTGAATTAAATCTAACGTGCAGACAAGATTTAGAACCACTACTTGATCTGAACAGATTTATCAAAGGCTATATGACCAAGGTCTCTGCCTAACAATAAGGAAAAAACTGCTATTTCTGAACACTCTGGAACTCTCAGACAAGACAGCCTCAAGATGTGTCACAGAATATTTGTATATATATGAGACTGTAGATAATGAGGTTCTCATATATTATGTATTCCAAGTCTCAGAAATAAACTACTTGAAAAAAAATGTGGTCTAGTACAGACGAAGTCTGAGAGGAAAAAAAAAACACTGTAACTCATGTTACCAGCTTAACATCCCAAAAAGAATGGAATCACATGGAGAATAAGATAAATTTTAATAGAACTCTAGTCTGCCTGAGACTACATCTCTAAAAGAGTAAAGTTCACAAATGGGAAAATTCCATAAAAAAGTCATATTCCATATGTTTACGTTTAGATACATATGTTTATGTTTAGATACATATGTTTAGGTTTATTTTTAATAGATTGATTATTAATCAATCTATTCGGTTAGATTGATTTTTAATAAAAAATCAACATTACACTAATCAGTGGGACCCAGGCTCATAAATTATTTTTGTTCCTAATTTTTGCTAAATATTGTCATCCTTAGAAAGATTAAACAGTTAAGCCTATCATGATTAAAAACTACCCCAATACATTCTACTCCAACATACATACATCCATGAATATTTTTCCCTGGGAGGATCTCTATAGAACACAAGTTAATTATAAATAAACTACTGTGAGTGTAATACTTTCCAGATAAAAAAGATGAGATGATAATTTATTTTGTCCCCATAAATAAGATTAAACAAGATGTGGGGCAGCTGTGTGTCAGGCATAACTATTAAAAATCTGAGCCCTAGTAAACTAAATCCAGTGAAATCTAATAAAAACAAGTGGTTATATTTAAGAAGATTTGAAATAAAGTATCTTTAACTCCTTTATCTATTTTAGAAGTTGCTCTTTTCACATAACTTTACTCTTCACCTGAAATATGTATATATGTATTTATTATTTTTAATAAATAAGGAGAAAAAAGATAAATTATAAATGTTTGTTTCATATAGCAAAAAAGTGAATACCTGCGGTGTTCATTTATTTCTTTTAGTTATAAATGAAAAAGAGACCTAGTCACCTATTTAATTTATCTCAGAAAATACTAGAGCTGGATAACTGCATAGAAACATTCTGAAAATAAAGGCCAAAAGTAAAATTTTCAAATAAAACCTAGTTATGTTTCATGTACTTTAAGCCAATATATGTCTACTTAAAATTATAAACCTACCAAATAATAAATTATTTAGGAATACTGATACATTTCTATATGGAATGTTTTGGCATAATGAAAGATTATCTTTCAATACCTCTCCATATATATGCTCAGGATTATTTCTGACTGATGGTGATGCTTTGACTCATCATTGATTATTTTACTACAAATAACTTCCTGAAAACCTTTAATGGTCATCATTTTTGGCTTTATGGTAAAGAGGGTACAAACCATGATTTCCTCATCAACAGCCTTGCATCATGCTAGATATAATTAGATTATGAGATTTTTGTCACTGGGAGCCACGAAGTGTCTGCAGCTATCAGGATTAAAGAACAATCACAGGAGCAAGTAATCAATCTCTGATAGGCCAGATGTACCAAAGAAATACAGTCTATAAAACATAATCTTTGACATCTCATTTCAAAAAAACTGCACGAAAGAGAAACAATTTACCATTCGTTCCTTGGAAAGCAGAGGTCACAGTGTTGAGACACCAAACCAAGGTCTCAAAGGACATACTTGTCACTTTGAAAATATTCTAAGACCACTCTACAAATTGTAAAAGCTACCAACCATCAAGGAAAAAAAACGAACCAATTTTCTGCAGGTGACGAATTCCATAAGTTACACCAATTTTCTGGGCAACTATGTCTCAAACAAATGGTAAATTTGACCTTTTCGGTGTTATAAGTGCTGCAAGCTCTGAAATGAATTGGTACACTTTTTAAAAAGGGGGATATGTTTTTTATATATCGTAGGTTCTCACTTCAGACATTTTAGTGGTGTCTAAAATTATGGTATAGGTATATTATCCCTAACAAGGTCACAGTATTTGTCAGCTTATAATGGGGATATCCAATCAATGAAGTCTACCTAAATAACGATTACCTTGTGAAATACAGTTGGGTAAATTGTTAAAAGGACTAAACGTGATTGGGTTAAGTAGCTTCTACAAAGTGGGTAATCTTCCCGTATGTCCTCTGCAAATTACCTTGAGGTGATAGTTTTGTGATAAAAAATCTAAAGAAACTGCTGTATTTTATATATATATATATACACACACGTATATAAATATACATGTATATATATAAAATATAATATATATACATGTATGTATATGTATATGTATGTGTATACATATACGTGTGTGTGTGTGTGTGTGTGTGTGTGTGTGTATATGTTGGCTCTAGTAGCTTCTACAAAGTGTGTAATCTTCCCATATATCCTCTCCAAATTACCTTGAGGTGATAGTTTTGTGATAAAAAATCTGAAGAAACTGCTGCATTTTATATATATATATATAATATATGTGTATGTATATATATGTATGTGTATACATATGTGTGTGTGTGTGTGGTGTGTGTGTGTGTATATATATATATGTTGGCTCTACTGATATAAGAAAAATAACAATTTAATCATGTGGGCATTCAGCCTATTAGCTGAGTGGTCATCTGCTCATTTCACGCAATAAATAGATTTTGAAACTGTATAGTAATGAATAAATTAAAATACCATTACTTTCAGTTTTCTTTAAATAAAATGACTTGAGAAAAAACACTAAAAAAGGAAAATGTTACTGAAAATTTTATAAAAGATTTAGAATGCAAAGTAAATTATTTTAGGAGATAAAACCATTATATAATAGAAATCATGATCATCTTAAATTTTCAATGTATTTTTATTACTTAAACAAATCATTTACAACCTTAGCCCCTTATCAATCAATGTTTTACACTTTAATTTATCCATATGATATATATTTTATTGTCCTAATGAAATCACAGCCATGAGAAATTTCATTGTTTATTGGAGGAGGCTTAGAAATTCCCAGATATATACTTGATTTTATATTGTAGTTAGATTTGCAAATAGGAAATTGATTAAAAGTCTGGTTTACAGCCTATATACAAGCACGCTTCATTTTATTGTGGTTCACAGATTTTCATTTTTTACAAATTGAAGGTTTGTGGCAACCCTGTGTGAGCAACTCTATCAGTGCTATCTTTCGAACAGCATGTGCTCATTTCATGGTATTGTGTCACACTGTGGTAATTCTCACAATATTTCAAACGTTGATCATTATTATTACATGTGTTGTCATTATCTGTGATCACTGATCTTTGATGTTACTATTGCAATTGTTTTGGGGGCATCGCAAACCATATCCATATAAGACAGTAAACTTAATTGATAAATATTGTGTATGTTCTGACTGCTCCAGCGACTGGCTGTTCCTCCTTCTCTCTTCTTCCCCGTTTACTGAGACATAATAATATTGAGACTGGGCCAATTAATTACCTTACAGTGGCCCCCAAGCATTCAAGTATCTCACTTTAATTCCAAATCCAGAAATAATTAAGCTTAGTGAAGAATACATATTTAAAGACAAAATAGGACAAAATCTAGGTCTCTTGTGTCAAATAGTTAGCTAAACTGTAAATACTAAAGAAGTTCCTAAAGGAAATTCAAAGTGTTACTCTAGTAAACACATAAATAATAAGAAAGTGAAACAGTCTTATTGCTGATATGGAAGAAGTTTGAAAGATCTGGATGGAAGATCAAACCAGGTGCAACATTCCTTTAAGTCAAAGCCTCATCCAGAATAAAAGCCCTAATTCTCTTCAATTCTATAAAAACTGAAAGAGGTGAGGAAGCTGCAGAAGAAAAGGTTGAAGCTAGTAGGGGTTGGTTCTTGCGGCTTTAAGAAAGAAACCGTCTTCATAACATAAAAGTGCAAGGTGAAGCAGCAAGTGCTGATGTGGAGCTGCAGCAGGTTTTCCAGAAAAATCTAGCTAAGATAATTGATGAAGGTAGATACACTAAACAGGTTTTCAATGTAGATGAAAGAACCTTCCATTGAAAGAAATTATCATCTAGGACTTATAGATAAGAGGAGAAGTCAATGCTTGACTTCAAACCTTCAAAAAACAGGCTAACGCCCTTGTTAGAAGCTAATATAGCTTGTGACTTTAAGTTGAAGCCAGTGTTCACTTACCATTCAGAACATCTTAGGGCCCTTAAAAATTGGTTAAATCTACTCTGCCTGTGCTCTATAAATATAACAACGAAGCCTGGATGACAACACATCCTTCCACAGCATGGTTTACTGAATACTTTCAGCCCACTATTGAGACCTACTTCTCAGAAAAAATTTTTTTTAATATTCCTGCTTACTCACAATGTTCCTAGTAACTCAAGACCTCTGATGTGGATGTACAAGGAAGGAGATGTTATTTTCATGAATGCCAATCTGCAGCCCATAAATCAAGGAGTAATTTTGGTGTTCAAGATTTATTACTAAAAAATACATTTTATCAGACCATAGCTGCCATAGATAGTGATTCTTATAAGGAATCCGGGCAAAGCACCTTGAAAACATTCTGGAATCACCATTCTAGATGCCATTAAGAACATTCATGATTTATGGGAAAACGTCAAAATGTCAACACCAAGTGGAATTAGGAAGAACTTGATTCCAACTTCATGAATGACATTGAACAGTTCAAAACTTCAATGGAGGAAGTAACTGCAGATGTGGTAGAAATAGCAAGGGAACTAGAATTAGAAGCAGAGCATGAAGAAGTGACTGAATTGCTGCCATCGTATATAAAACTTGAACAGATGGCGAGTTGCTTCTAATGGATGAACAAAGAAAGTAGTTTCTTGAGATGGAAAACACTCTTGGTGAAGGTGCTGTGAACATCTTTAAAATGATAAGAAAGGGTTGAGAATATTACATGTATTTAGTTGATAAAGCATAGCAGAGTTTGAGAGGATTGACTAATTTTGAAAGAAGTCCTGTTTTGGTTAAAATGCTATCAAACGGTATTGTATGCTACCGAGAAATCTTTTTTGAAAGGAAGAATCAATCAATGCAGGAAACTTTATTTTCCCTTGAATTTATGAAATTACCACAGTCACTCCAGCTTTTAGCAACTACCTTCATCAGTGGGAGCCATCAACATCAAGGTAACACCTTCCAATGACAAAAAGATTACAAATCACTGAAGTCTCAGATGATCATTAACATTTTTAACCATAAGGTATTTTTTAAATTAAAGAAGCTTTCTAGATATATGTTATGACACAGTTAATAGACTAAATTTGAGTGTAAACATATTTTTTATATGCACTGGGGAAAATTTTGTGTAACCTCTTTATTGCAATATTGACTTTATTTGGTCTGGAACCCTACACACAATATCTTCACAGTATACTTTTTTCCCCAAATATTTTACCACCTAATGAAAATAGCTACCTACAGAATAAAATGACAATTATCTAATTTCCACAATACAAATTAAAAATACAAGTTCCATGGTATTGGACCATGGATATGATGCATGTTATTTTTAACCAATTTACTTGCTTAAGAACACCTCCCTGATGAATTATTTCCCTGAGGTAAATGTATCATTGAAACTTTCAATAATACAATGTCCTGCACTATTAAAGAGTGAATATCTAAAAGAAACAAATAACATATTAGTACTTATTAATTATATGAGAATACATGCACATACAAACTAGTTTGGGTAAAATATAAATATTTTAAAAATTCAGTCACTTAGTTTGGGAGAGAAGTATTGAAGAGGGCATCTATATTTTGCCCAATAGCCAAAAGTTTATATAGTTTATATCCCTTCCATTACCAGCCCTTCCTCAATGGCATTCAAGATTAATAGTTTCCTGTGAATTATACTAACAATTTTCTAAACATTATATAAGAAGCAGAACATATTGACAGCATTTATTTGTTCTGTGAGAGGTAAAACAATGAAATAAGAATTAGAAGTTCTCTTTCTCTCTCTCTTTTTTTTTTTTTTTTTTTTTTTTTTGAAACGGAATCTCGCTCTGGTGCCTAGGCTGGAGTTCAGTGGCGTGATCTCAGCTCACTGCAACCTCTGCCTCCCAGGTTGAAGCCATCCTCCTGCGTCAGTCCCCCTAGTAGCTGAGATTACAGGCATGCGCCACCATGCCTGGCTAATTTTTGTATTTTTAGTAGAGACGGGGTTTCGCCATGTTGTCCAGGCTGGTCTCAAACTCCTGACCTCAGGTGATCCACCTGCCTTGCCCACCCAAAGTGCTGTGATTACAGGTGTGAGCCACTGCACCCCGCCAGAAGTTCTCTCTTAAAGATCTAGTAATCAAGCAACTTTAGGGAAAATGATTTACAATGTGTTTACCATCTAGAAATACTTCTTTTCCTTGTCATGTGTACATAGTACTTTTTCCTGTTGTTATTTACAAATACAAATATGCAGATATTCCACAAGAAGACAGCCAGAATGTATACGAGTTAATCAGCCTAGAACTGTCCTCCATTTCTATTTACCCTAGAAGGCTCATTCCATTGTTTCGACTTTGAGGAGATTCAAGACATCCTCAAGACTTTGAAACCACAGTTATGAAAATATTCAAACTTTCTCTTTTTTCTGTATTCTTCTCTAAAATGGATATGATAATGGCACTTACATCACAGCGATGCTGTGAGCATAGAGGAAATTACATATTTATTTATATTTTTTCTTCAATTTTTAAGCTCTGGGACACATGTGCAGGATGTGCAGGTTTGTTACATAGGTAAATGTGTGCCATGGTGGTGTGCTGCACAGATTAACCCATCACCCAGGTATTAAGCCCAGCATCCATTAGGTATTCTCCTTGATTCTCTCCCTCCCCCTACCCCACTCAGCAGGCACCAGTGTATATTGTTCCCCCACAAGTGTCCATGTGTTCTCATAGTTCAGCTCTCACTTATACATGAGATCATGCAGTGTTTGGTTGAAATTATTTATTTATAATTCTTTGCTGAAATATTATTTTATTTGGAATTAATATAAATACTACTTTGATTATAAAACTACATCCTAGCATCAAAACATCAAATGATGATTATGAAAAGTAAAATTATAAAATGTTAACATTTGACAATTGCAATAAATGGGTTTGTGATTGAAAACATTAGATTCAAATGTAGCTAGTTTAAACAACTTTACATATGCTAGAATACAAGGTAAAGAGCAGACCACGTGCTGTTGTGTGTGTGTGTGTGCGCGCTTGTATGTGTGTGTGTTTAGTGTTTATTTAGGTATAATGTTGGCATTCTTTAGAGATAGTAGTAATAATTCATCATTTTCTCAATGTATATTTTATGTATGCTCTAGGCATTTTACTTGTAATGTCTCAAACATACTTTTACAAAAATTTCTGGTAAATATTACTAACTCAAGCTTACACATGAGGGAGCTGAAGCTTACCCAGTTTAACTGACTTTTTAAATGATACTTAGAAATTAGAAAGATTTTATTCAAACTAAGAGCTATCTGGTTCTTAAAGACATTCATTATTCAATAAACATGAAATCAGACAATAATAACACATCTATTGTAATAAACTAATATTATTGGAGTAGAGAAGCAGGCATTCTTAATATAAAATGATAATAAAAATCTTTCTTAAAAGCCCTAAAACTGAATATTGGTTTATTTTCTTAAGGTAAAATATTTAATGTATATTAAATATATTAATATTTTAGTGTAAGATATAGTTCATAATGAAATTCACATTCCTACATTATTATAACCAACATGAAAACTAACATATATTTCTATAAATCCATTAACAAATATTAACATATTGATCTTAATTTTATAGCTATAGAATGTTAGTAGTGAATATTATAATGTCTTGGAGAAAAGTTTGCAGATAACTGTGATCATCATGATTTCTTAATGTTAACATTTCTCCATATTAGCTTCAAGTCTCATTAAAAGTAAAAGAAAAAAAATTAGAGATGCAGCTAAACTTTCAGTTCTTCCCTATCTGCACTGTGATCACTACCTCACTAAAGTTAAATGTGTGAAGTAGATCTATGTATGTTTAGAACAAATTAAAATCCTGATTCAATATTTTTACACCCAGAGCCCTTATGAAATACCTTGCATACTACACCCATCATTATCATCATCAACAACAGCTAAAATAAAATGTGCACTGTGAATATTTCCTCGAACTACGATTTCCTTGGCTTTCTTAAGTCTCAGAGTTAAGGTTGCTAACTTGCTAATGAAAACCCCTATGGAGATAAGAGCCAGCTTTAACTTCTACAGCCCTTATGGCTCCAACATGACGATTCACAAGTCTGTCCACATAAAAGATTTTTCAGAGGAGTTTTTAAGCAATTTTGATGCCTCCCCACTCCATTCCTATAAGCAGATCAGTTAAATTAGGTGGTCTAATTAAATGTGCCTGCCAGAAAACTATAGCAAATACCATTCCTGATGGGGAAATTCAGAAGCATTCTTCTAACAATTGAGAAAAACAAAATGCTTACTATTGCCACTTTGTTTAAAACCCTAAAGTTGGTTCTAACCAAAGTATTAAGAGAAACAGTAAAGTGTAGCAAAGAAGGAACAAACTTTAATTTTCACTAAGGTTAAAAAAAAAAACTTGTTCAAAATAATATATTTTTAGTTGGAATGAAAACTGACTTCTTATCTCGCAGATTAAAATTGGATACAATAATCAAAATTCGTAATGATGGACCTAAATCAAAAGAAAATATATTAAATTATACATTTCCACACAAGGAATGAGAGAAGTGCATACTAGATTCTAGAAATATGTATGTTAAGTGGCATATATAAAGGAAAATTCTTAGTCTTTAATGGGATAAAACAGGATTTTTTTAAACTTGTATATGTAACATTTGATTGACTTCTTGTTGATGCCAAACAAATTACATTATGCCATCAATACTTTAAGCTAGTTGTATCTAAAGGAACAAAAGAATACTCCTGTAGGTTCTCTCCAATAATATTTTACATCTGAGATAAAATTTCCTCGGAGATTGAAGATGGATATACATAGGAAGGCTTGAACTTAAGCTCAGCATTGACTTCCAGCATCTTTTCTGACTTTTAAAGGGCACTTACAAAATGAGGAAGTAAGGTCTCTATGATCTGTGATGGTTTCCTATGCCTTTGATACTTTTGGTTTTTCTCCAGTGTAAAAGGAGAACATAGTTCGGCAGCTTCATAGCAGGGGCGCTTTGAGGAATTACTCAGCGGGGCCAGTAGGAATTAAAGAGGAGTAACAGGCAGACCTGTTCTCCCCTCTGAAAGAATGAATGTAAGGAAATGCTTTTGCCTCTTCTTTGCTTTAAGGCATATGAACAAGCTCTCTACAGAGTTTTTCAGAAGCAATATTTAGTTCAGTTTCTATTTGAGTTCCAAGTTGTGAACATTGGGTAAATAGTTTAGTCTGTGCTTTTCGTTTTTTAATTAATAATTTGAGTGCTTTGCACATATTAGGGTGTAGAAATAGCATGAAGTTCCTCACTCATGATTTAACAAAAAGACCTTTTGTTTTTTGCTCTTCTGTATGTTGCCTCCTAAATTTGGATTCCTGATGCAAAGACTTCAAAGTTCATTTGCTAAGTGGGACATCACAATTAACACTGTGAATCATCCGTAGTTATAGATGATACTGTCTACCTCAAAAAACAGTGTACCTGGTATCTATTCAATATCATAAATGGATTAGGCTCTACCTCAATTTTTAAAGATTACATAGAAATAGATAATAAATGGAAATCATAGTCAATAGACTGGTGGGGCTTTTTCACATATCTCTGTCGTAAAGCCAAAGTTTTAAGTATTCAAAATATATTTTTGTTTATAAGTGTTTTCTCAAAAGTGTTTTGAAGTAATGGGCAGGAATATTTCCATTTAAAGTTTAAATATTATATCCAGTGCAGTAGTAATATATATTTGAAAATATCAGTTTTGCCTAAATATAAGTGCCATGAGGGCAAATTTCTTTTCTGTTTTGTTCCCATCTATATTGTCAGAGTCCAGAAGAGTGCCTGGTTCCTAAGAGTGTTCATTTGATAAATGCCTACATCTGCATTATTTAATACTGAATTCATATGATAGTATTTTATTTTAGCATGAAACAATAGCTTAAAAATAGTAAGAAAAGAGAAGAATCTCATCTGTTATTAGTAATATATTTAAGAAATGGACTTTTAAGAATATCACATTTCCAGTGTTGTGAATAGATACAGTGAGCAATTGTTTTCATCTTTGAGCTAAAATAAAGTTTGCTTCATATAGCCTGTTAAGAGTTTCCCATTGTTACCTTTTAAAGTAATATTAAAGGAGCCACTTTTTAAAGGATTTTCCCCCATAGTCTCATAAAGTCAGAAAATGTCTACTTTCCCACAGTTTTGTTCTTACTGTTTTCAAGGAGCCAGAAAAGGATTTTGAAAACTCCTTATTTAAAAACAGATGCAAAACCTAATTATATTTTTCTTTAAGGCTTCAAAGTATAATGAATAAAAGTAAATTTTATCACCCAGCCCTGGCCCCCACAAATCACTAGACATCACATAAACAATCTATTAAATGAGGAATCTCATTCTTTCTAATAATATGTTATATTTATATTTCAAAAACTTTCCTTATAATGTTTTACTTAAAATGAATGATGGACATAAAATAGATTAAGAATCTACTATTCAGTGATTATACTTAGTTTTCCATTTTATTACTTTACAGTCGAAATTTGATGCAAAGTCCACAAAAAATACCATTCAGAATAGACATGTCTTCTTGCTAATTAAAAATATAGCAACCCAAAGATCTCTTGGTAGTCTTGGCAGTTAGTTCCATAAGAAGACGAAGACATTGCAAAGTGAATTAGTATGATGTACTGTCTCCATAGCCATAAACAGTCAGTTTTTATGTTTAACCAGATTATGAGGTTGAGAGCATTGCTGTCCACAGAGTGCATATAGTACATGCTAAGTTGATTTTATTTGTAATCTAGCTCAATTAGATACAAGGAAAACCATAGCAACCAAGCTGCAAGTGATGCTGTCAGAGGAATTCCCTCTGATATATTTTGTCTTCCCAAGTTGGAGTTTCAGACCTCAGAGAAAGTGTTTTTTTTTCTCTGGACCAACCCTTGTCTTCCTATATGTAATCATCCAGGGAAAACTGAAGCTAACAGCTACTCTCTTGAATTTATTCTGGCTTATATTCAAAAACTAAACTATTGCCCTAAAAAGCACTTAAGCTTCACTTGATGAAAAGCTTTCGGATAGTTAAAATAAACATGCGTTTCAAAATATTACCTCCAAAAAAAGTAAAACCTATTTCAGAACTTCTATAAGTATACATTGTATGGCTTTCCAAAGAAAAGGAACTTTATAATACATTTTTACTGGATCCTTTGAATGAATGATTACTCTGGATGCATATTCTTAGAATATACCCCACATATCCTAAAATCTAATTTAGTTCAGTTTGGAGAATTTCCTCCAGGTGACATGAAAGAGATAAATAATATCTCCAATTCAAGCTTTATACTTAGGTAGGAAGTATCTTGAAGTAAATATGACTGTCTAAGAACCACTCACCTTCATATTTATATATCTCACCAATAAAAAATACTTCCAGGTGAAAGGAAAGAGTAATGTATACCATATAGATTCCAGCAGTTTTATGTGCTATCAAACTTCATTACACTATAGAAATTCATTATTATTTATAATCTGGAAAGGAAATGATTTTATAATACAATGCTACATGTAATAACAAACATATCACTTTCAGAGTATTTTTCAGTCATGATTTTCTTCAGCTATCAGTTAATAAAATTGATTGCCAGTTTTTCATATTCACAAATTCTAAAAGGAAACCACAAACATTAAATTGGTTTTGTTGTGTGATAATTTTATATAATTTATATAAGTGGATAATGTGTAAGTTGTAGTCCTTATTGGTGGGAAATTATTTTATGTTTCAGCTTAATTTATTGTTTGGAGATAACATATTTATAACTAAAAAGAAAATATAACATGGGGAATTTAATTAACTCATTATGTGGACTACAGTGAGGTAATATCATGAGATTTATGTTTTTATGTGGCTCAAAATGGTACAACTGCACACTCAAATCAGTTTTATTACAGCCAGGTATCAGAGTAACAAGAAAACAGTGGGAAAGGGTGTTCCAATACCCTTTTTATGTATTTATTTTTGGTAGGTAGTAATCTTGTATCTATAAAATTACCTTTGTTAGATTAAGTAGTTTATATAGGAGATAAATTTAGTGCCTGGGGATAATTTCAAAAGAAAAGGTTATCAATGCTAATTGCAAAGAGAGACACATTAAATCAAATAATCACACAAATTCACATTCTACTTTATGATACGATTTGAAGGAAAGCCAAACTTAAAGTAACACTGACTTTTCCAACTTCACTTAAAATAAAAAATCAAATGAAGACAAAAACATAGATTCATCATGAGCAGAATACTAAGATAGGTGTGTGTGTGTGTGTGTGTGTGTGTGTGCACGCCTGTGTGCATGTTCCTGACTTTCATCAATAGTTCTTTGACATATTTAAGCCCTCAGGACCAGATTCTCAAGAGTAGAAATCTTTTCCATGCTACAAATCAGTGTTGGGACAGTGTTTAAAATCTCCAAACACAGTTTCAAGAGAGAAACAGGCTTTAATGAGAATATGTGGGACTACAAAGAGACACGCTGAAGTGAATAGCCAAATTGTTTGAAATGTGTTGAAAGTAATAGTTTTCTCAGTGTAATATGAATTTAAAATAAATATGATTCTATGTGCTCTGAGAACTAAAGCCAAATTCTTATTTGCATATCAATTGAGTTATTTTACTATTTTCCATTTCAATGTTTTAAAAAATACATTAAAATGAGTCTTCAATTAGATATGTGGCTTAAAATGAAGTATTTCTCATGTAATTTTATGTAAAATATCACCTCTAATTCTCCATTTCCTTCACTTTGTTTCTTTGCCCTAATAGTTTTAATAATTATACATATAACATTCATTTGTTAATTTAGTCTCTTCCCTCAAAGATTATCAGTCCCTGAAAGCATAGGTTTTGTTTGTTTAACTCACAGCTTTATTGCCACCAACTGATACAATAAATGAATGACTGATCTTGAAAATTAAATAATTAAATGACCAAAAATCAAGTTGTTTTGGTCATTACCACTGTTAATAACAGTGGTAAAATGTACTAAACTAGCAGATATCCTATTCCTAGAAAAATTTCATACTTGCAAGCGCTTCAAGAAGGGGGAAGGGAAACAAACAAGTTTGAATGCTTGACTGTCATGTGAAATCCTGATAGAGGTCATTTGAAAAAAAATAATAAATTTTACCTCAGTATAATACTGCCACATCAAAATCATGCTATATGAAACAAGTGATATTAGCATTAAAAGACTGTAACTACTCCACTGGGAAGAAGGCAGAGGTTTAGAGTTTTGCTAGCTTTGGTCACAAACAGATTAACAGGATGAAAACAGAATCTAGTAGAAAGCAAATAAAAGAAGAAAGGAACAAAATAAATAATAATTAAAAAAAGGTCATCCCTGATACTTCATAGTGGTATAGAACAACAAGTAGTAAACATAGTAATCAGTATGAAAATAACATAATTTTAGGATGATTGCAAACTCATCTGGACACCAAATATGTTCATATTTGGGTAACTGTAAGACAGACACAGAGTTATTTCTGGAAATTGATTTTTCTTCTCACTATTCCATACATACTGAAGCTTGACAGTAGGGTTCTATGAGAAAAAACTCTGAGAACACAATAAAGGCCAAGTTCCTACATATGGGAAGAAAGAGATCTTAAGGACATGACAGGGATAAATAAAATGTGAATGCATTTTTTTCTCTTCCTGGCTTGCAAGGATGCACCCAGTTATGCTTTCCTTATTAAATTTTCAACAATTTAGGGTATTTGAGAGAGATGCTTAACTTCACCTAAACATACCCAACAAAACAACAAATACACATACACAATCTCTCTCACTGTTTTTCTCTCTGTGTCTCTTCCCCTGCCCTCAATTTAATTTAATAAGAAGCTATTTTCAGAATAAATAATTCAATGACTTACATTCTTTAGCATTGTTTTTGTATATCACAAATATAGAGACAGATTATTACATCAAAAGTTAATGGCAGTAAGTTCAAAGATCTACGTAAATGAGACATTTAATTTATAGTTAATAATAGGAAAATATTTAATCCTCTAAGAGCAGGAAACTGATCTCTTTTTTTTTTAAAAATGAATTTTCCACCATCCAGAGAAACACTTCTTAAATTGACTTGTAAACTTACGGAGATAAAAGACTTTTTGGCTTTTCTCATTAAATGTCTAATATCTGAATTAAGAGAAATATCAAACTCCTGTTTTTAGAGTTTGCACCAGAAAACACACCTAAGAATTATTAGCTATTTTGCAATAACTTAGTTGCCTTAAGAATGATCTAGTTATTGGTCAGGTGCAGTGGCTCATGCCTGTAATCCCAGCACTTTGGGAGGCCAAGGTGGGCAGATCACTTGAGGTCAGGAGTTTGAGACCAGCCTGGCCAGGGTGGTAAAACCACGTCTCTACCGAAAATACAAAAATCAGGCGGGTGTGGTGGCGCATGTGTGTAATCCTAGCTACTCAGGAGGCCTTGGCAGGAGAATCGCTTGAACCCCGAAGGAGGAGGTTGCAGTGAGTGGAGAACGAGCCAGCCTAGGCAACAGAGCCAGACTCCGTCACAATAAAAGAAAGAATGATCTAGCTATTATTTTTGCCAGGTTTCCTTTCTCTGTGTTGTTTACTTTGGAAAAACAGATTTTGAAAGGCAATAAATAGGCTTTTGCCATTTCTGTCCACATTTCTAACATAACAGGAAACTCTGTGTATATTAAATTGTGAGTTTTGTGTGTACACAAACATACAATCTTGAATAAGGCTCTTTTAAATGTCTATTCTTTTAAAAATTACAGATGTCCTTTTTATTGCATGTGTTAGTTTGGGATAGCAAAGAACTAACAAAATTCCCCAAGGACTATGCAAGAAAGGATGTGACAGAGCTCAACCAAGAGCACTACCTGTTTTTGATTGAAAGGAAGCAGATAACTAGAGTTAAGCAGAAAGTCAATTAGGGCACCACTTTCTTTGCACTTCTGGGTTGAATCCAATTCTGTTGAAACATCTAAAATTCATAATCAAAAGTCTCTGTGTTTGTTTTACTCTCCTTGGATCTTTTTGGAGCATCTCACATCAACAGATCTTGCAATTATTAATGAAGTCACATGAAAATTTCCATGATGAAGAGATGCCTTTTGAAAATATACATATTTATAGTATTTATTTTGTATAGCTGTATATAAACAAACTTGTTATAGACACAATGTTTAAGTGAAGTTTATGAGTTGAGATTCTAAATGATTATATCCCTTTCTCACCCTAAATTAACTGATTCATATGCAAATTCATTATAATCCAATTTTATCATTCCATTGTCAACATCATTTTAATAATATAGGAAGAAATTATTATAAAGAAAACCATAAAAATTTAAAACTAGGTCAAAAGAGTAATGCAAAGTAATTTTAAATTAAATAAGAATAAATTATAAACTATATTAGACATAATTAAGAAGAAATGCATTTTTTGAAAATTAATAGGTGTTTCATTTGAATATTCACAATGCTTACCATGCAATGCTATTACAAACTGGTGGATTTCATATACAAGAATAAAAGGCTGACCTTTCCTCTTTTAGGTTTCACAGTCTTAGTCCTTCCTTCAGTGAGATAGTTAATTATAGGAAAAGAAAATAAAACGATACATATTCCAGGCAAAATGATAACTTATTTCTATTCAACAATGAAAAACAAATAATTTCTATCTTGTACATCTTTTACAATTTCCAACTAGATGTCATATTCTGCTCTCCCACAATCAAATTTGGTATTCAAGAATTCCCTTTAGGAACTTTTGCTGATGTCTCTGACTCTAAAGGCTGTCCACAATGAGCATTTTTTAAATAGCTTTGTTGAGTCTTAATTGTTATACAGTATATTTCACATATGCAAAGCATACAATTTGACAAGCTTAACGTATGTAAACATGAAACACTATTACAATCAAGATAAAGGACGTATGTATCACCCCCAGAAGTTTTCTCGGGCTCTGTTAAACCTTTTCCTTCTCCTACTCCTCTCTGCTTTTGCCATTCCAGACATTCACTAATCTCCTTTCTGTCACAATAGATTAGTTTGGGATTTCTAGACTTACATATTTGTGGGCTCATAGAGCACGTACTGATATTTTGTCTGACTTTATTCACTCAGCCTGATTATTTTTAGATTTATCCATGTGGTTGGGTATATCAATATTTCTTTTCCCTGAATTATGAATATTCCAATGCACTGATGTACTACAATTTATATATGTATATACACATCTAGCTCTTGGTGGACATTTTGGTTTTATTATTTTGGTGCTATTACAAATCAAACTAGTGTGAACATTCATGTGTAAATCTTTGCATACATACATGCTTTTTATTTTAGGTAAATACTTAGGATGGATTGGCAAGTTCATATGGTGGGTATAAGTTTAATGATTTTAAGAAACTGCCAAGCTGATTTCCAAAACAATTGTGTCATTTTAGTAGTTTTAGAAATTCTAATAGATGTGTGGTGGTATATCATTGTGGTTTTAATTTGTATTTCCTTAATGATGTTCAGCACATTTTCATGTTGTTGTTTTTTTTCAGTACACCTTTTGGGGTTAAGTCCTTGTTCATTTTTTCTTTTTTCTTTTAAGTGGGTTATTTTGTTACTTAGTTTTGAGTTTTTGTATATGCTAAATGATATATGTCTTTTACAGATGTGTTATTTGGAAAAAACTTTCTCCCAGACTCTGGTTTGACTTGAATTCTTTTAATTGTATTGTGAGAATACAATTAGAAATTGGTCTATCTCGTTAAATGTTCCATGAGGTGCATTTGACACACACAATGTGTTATTAATAATGTCTCCACTAAGCCATATATATGAGCATAACAATATTACAGGCCAAAACCAAGTTATGTGTAATATGCATCAGTGACCTGGCTCATTGAAGAATTGATGACTCTCAAAATTTAAGAACCTCCTATTTTTACTATTTAGTACAGTTAATTGGTAGCAAAGTAAAACTGCAGAACAATGAACCTTGATGTGAGACAGACCTTTGTGCATTATTAGTTCTCCTAATCACGTATAACTTTGTGTACTTTCCTCACATGCATAGAAGGGGAAATACTGTTTTATGGATTGTTAGGGGGACTGAATAGTATAGTCTCTGAGTAAGTAATTAGCACATTCTAGGTGCTTCCTTATTATCAATAGCATAATGACAAGGAAATTAAAAATTCAATCTTTCCCCAAACACACACACACAACAGAATACTTCATATAAGAAAATAAAGGTCAGAAAGATGTAAATTGTTAAGTATTTTGAATAGCTAATTGTGGAGATCTATATATATATATATATATGATCTATATATACAAAATTAGGATAGTAGAGAGGCTCTTTAATTCTCTCTGCATATGAAAAAGAAGCCTGATAAATCCACACATTAAAAAGTCTTCTTGTTCTATATTAAGACTACTTGAGAACCCTCAAGAACTCCACGAATTCTGAGATGATACATTATCTATAATCATGTAGGTCATAAAAAATGATTCTAATACATTTGAGAGGCAGATATGAGGGACAACAAGGTTTTTAATATATTAAATATATTGAATTAATTGTTCTTACATTCTTTAAAGAGAATGTGATATAAATAATCACTTTTTCATTGTGAGAATAACCCTAAAATCTCAAACACCATTTATATATGAGAGGGCAAAGTACTTCATTACCAAATATCACAGCACCCATAGTATCTTGAAATAAAATTAGAGAAACATTAGCCATTGAGAAAAAGTCGCATAATTGTACCCTTTTATTTATTAAATGATAAAGTGGAAAATATAGAAATATTGTGCTTTGCACACTGTTTAGATTGAGATAATACATTTCTTAGATAAATGTGCCCTATATTCCCATATTGCACATACAGAGATCAACTGTGTCTTTGGCTTTTGAAGTGAGAAGATCACTTTAATGAACTCAGATGATATGACAGGTGACTATGAATCCTTAATAAATAACTTCAAAATAAAATAATGTTCACCATCATCACATGAGTGTGGATAATGATGTAGCTGTAATGGCTTTGCATAAATAAGTGTAAAAGAGGAAAGCTGATACAACTCTAAACATACATGTTTAAGAAGTATGATTAAGTCTCTGGGATTCCAAAAATATTCTAAAATTATAAGATACATCAATGAGTTTAATGTCCATTTTGGCAAGCAAAAAGATAAATGTAAATAAAACATAAAATGTAATAAAGAATATAACTGTGCCGTAGTGCTTAAGTCTACAGATGGCAATTTCTACTTAACACATACTATGTGAGATTTTTACTTGTTATTATGAGAATGGGGAAAACATTAGAGAAGAGAAAGGCTTTGAGGTCCCGTGTGCTGCCCAGCTTATTTCTTTTAGGCTCCATGTTTGACCTTCACAGATCCTCATGAAGGTAAGGACAGAATAACAAAACACAAGAGATCATTAGCTGGGTAGAGTATAACACATCACTTGGGGTACCATTTGTCTTTATCCATCAAAAATATTTATTATTTTTCAGCTTCCTACAGAATATAAATTGGTACACCTGGCACATGTCATCATCCAAACTGAGTATAATTTTCTTGACTTTGGTACTTGCAACCATCTACATAAGATATCTTGCAACTCATCTAGACCTAAAGTTGTCCTCTTTCTCTGAAAAATTACAGCTGCTGTAATTCAGTCTTCAATAAAACACATAAACTCATGCTTAATTGTACATATACATAATATAAAGATATTGCATCACACTCAAAAGGATGAGCAAGTCAAGGAAAGAAGGGGGTCATATTGAGAAAAATAATATCAGAAAAGAGAACCTTATCTCATATTGGAAATGAGTGGTCCTTTTGACACCGATGCACTATAGGAAATAGAGGACATGGTTGAGAAACACATTATCAATGTTCTAAACAAAATTCAAAAGACAACTGAAAATTAGGAGTTTTTGTCATGTCTTTTGGGTGCCAGACCATCATGTCTATTCTATTCAGATCATTAGACAGTCTGGAAAAGATTGGAACATCTTTAGAGGAAATACTGAGAGAAAAAAATAGGCAAATTCTATCTTCTAACATACATTATCCTAATATGTGAGTCAGTAGCCTTGTGAGCAAGGCCACTGTATTAGGAGAGAATTTTCTGGCCTTCACACCTACTTTAGCGCAAAAGCAACATAGGATTCAGATCTAGCGATCTCCCCTGAGATTATTACACTTTCTATGTCTGATCAATAGCGAGAGGATGGTGAATAAAAGTGTGGTCTCTTCTTCTAGCCTACAACATGCGTGAGAAGAAAACTTAGACAGAAGAGTGATATATTCAGAGAGAGGTGTTTTGGTATAAGATAGGTAAATGCCAAAGGCAGAGTGTGGTCTCCTGCCTTCACATGCCTTTGAGAATTCTGAAAGCCTCATCAAAGTAAACTTGGTAGTTTATTATTGTCAAAAAGAGGGGCACTCTGAATTCTAAGCTTTATTAGCAGTCATAAGTTCTTACGTGTTATACACATCATCTTAGCAGAGAATTTAGCTAATAAGTGGACCAAAACAGGTATTTGTAGCAGGGACAGGTGGTTTTGAAGAAGGCTGTAGAATGTGCCTCATTTTTTTTTACAGCCAGCAGGATTCAAATTCAGACTTCATCACAGTGCAAAGTGCTGGTCACCACTGTGCCCTAATCAAGGTAACAAATCACATAGAGACTCTGACTTCAGATGTAAAGGTCTGGGAGGAACAAGGAATGTCGTATCAAAGAATAAAGGAGGCAGAGGGCATAGTTCCTAAAACATTTTTATTTATATGATCATGAAGACTTTCTGAGTTATACAATACCTGACACTTCTTGTTCCTCACCCCACATACATACACCTGCAGACACTACTTTAGTGAGAGAATTTGGAGGAAACTTTGGCAACACCAAACGACTGAGCATTTTTTATTCAAAAGAGACCAAATAATGCACAGGTCGATTAATTACATAATTGGATTTATTTATTTCTTCTCCCTAGCTAACAAGAATAAGGAGGCTCCTGTTGTAGGCTGGATTAGTTACAGTTTAAGTAAAATAAATTTTACTTTCTCAGTAGATCAAATATTTAATTTTGTCAATAAATTAGTGTGATCTAACTATAAGAATAATGTGAAGTCATTTCCTTGAAGACAAGGAAAAATATTTTAAAATTAAAAGCTATCGAAAAAAGCAGTGAATAACAGGTAAAAGAAGAAACACAGTATCTAGTAAAGTAAAAAAATGCAAAAAAATTCTCAGAAATCAAAAGAAAAGAGTAAAGAGTAACCAATAATTAAACAAAAAACATCGAGATGCATGGAGAATTAATCTGGAATATTCCATCACCAAATTAGGGAAATTAATGAAAAAAGGGTGATTATAAACCAATAATTAAACAAACAACATTGAGATGCATGGAGGATTGATCTGGAATATTCCATCACTAAATTAGAGAAATTAACTGGAAAAAATAAATGAGAATGGAAACAATAATAATTTTCCTTTTTTTTTTTTTAAGACGGAGTTTCACTCTTGTCACCCAAACCGGAGTGCAATGGCATGATTTTGGTTCACTGCAGCCTCTGCCCACCAGGTTCAAGCAATTCTCTTGCCTCAGCCTTCTGAGTAGCTGAGTTTACAGGTACCTGCCACCACACCTATTTTTAAAAGATATTTTTCCTCAATTTAAAGGAAATCACATTTTAAAAATTTCATTTCCAGGCAAACTTAATGAGAAATGTAACATAACATATCTCCTCCTGGACTTTTCAAACGTTCATGACAAGGAAATATAGAAGATTGAGAGGGAAAATCATCCAAAGATATTGGAATTAGATTGACAAACTATCTACATTATTAGACACTGGGGTATATTAGGTGGCCCTCAGCTTGAAAAGTTTCAGCTTAAAATTTTTATTCCAGCAAATATGTTACATATGTTCATAGTAAATAGGAATTTTGAAATACACAAAAAAGGAAATTTTTTTAAAAATTCTAAAAAATACACTAAAACCCAAAAATGATAATACCCAGATTTAAAAAAATATGAAATATGTATTATAATGCACTGAAAATGAGAAATTTAACCATAAATGTTTATGTGATTACCATTGATTGAATATACTATTTATTAAGCATTTGCTAAGTGCCATTTAGCTAAATATTTTAACTAAAATAATATATTTAATCTGTAAATTATTTGTGTGAGGTGAGTCCTCACCCCAACTATTATCTCCATATTCTCACTGATGATTTAATGATGCTAATAAAGTAACTCGTCCTTGAGCAGAATAACTTGCTTGGTTAGTGTGTATGTGTTTCGGGTGCGGGGGTGCATTTCCATGAGAAAGCATATAAATATTGCTTAAAAATTAAAACAATAAAATTTTAATCCAAGATTAAATTAAATTAACAAATACTGAAAAAGAGTTGGTTATGTAAACATTCTCTATTCCTCTCATTTTACAAAATAGAGACTAATAATTTCCTAGATTATATAAAATATAATAATTCATACTTATGACAGATAAAACTGTTACAGAATTTCTGAATTATTTATATAACAGCTCTAAACAAGTGATGGAATTAAAGCTTGTTCTTCACAGGTTCTTAGAATGTGACTATAGGGAGAAGAAAATCAGTTATTAAATCCTAGATGAGTTACGTTGTGGATAGGTCAAACATTTCTCTCACTGTAGCCTTGCTTATCTAATCATCTGATCACTGGAAAAGCAGCATTTATACAGTCTGTAATCTGCTTGCTTGCTGTTTATAATAATACACTTATTATAATACATTATCAATTAATTTATTGAAACTTTTGCTAAGCAGGTACATATGACATGATCATTTTAGTTATTTGAATTCAGAAGTGTTTTTGTTTTGTGTCTCTTGTCCCATAGAAACATAGCCCATCTCACCAGAAACTTGTCATCTAGCTGGAGAGACAACACTAATACAATGTATTGTCAACGGACAACAAAGTGCATTCATAAAGCAATATATTGTTCAGTGCAATTAGAAGACAAGGGGTTTATAATCTGTGGTTACTTATAGAGTATACATGATGAGGGTAAAACACACTTCAGGTTAGCAAGGCTGCATAACGTTTAGGGAAGAATTTAGCAGCCATGCTTGAAAAAAGTCTTAAGTGATAGCGTAGGGTAGAGAGGCATACAGAAATTATTTTATGAACCACCTAAGCCAAAACAAAAGTAATGTGGGCTAGCCAGACTTAGAAATAGAGGATACAGCACAGGAAAGAAGAGATACAAAATTAAGAGGTTATTCAGATTGACCTGAGAGTTGAACTCCAAATTTGAAATATTTTGTAGTTCAAATATCAGTTATTTGATTGTCTATACCTGTAACAAGCACAATGTTGAAAGTGACTTTCATTTCTGTGTTAAAAATTCAGGTATTCCTATGGCCAACCAGAAAAAAACCAAAGGTCATAAATAAATAAAAATGGCATGTGAATGAAGGAAGTCTGTTTATTATAGAGCATTACAAAAATAGGAGAGATAGAATTAGCCAAAGCAGGCACCTTCTGCTTGCTTAATGTCCTTTGGGCCTGTATATAAGTAGCAAATGTTAAATATTCTAAAACACTCTGGAAGCCTGCCTTACCAGCACTGATTAAAAGAACTGAACACCAAATGTAACCAACAGATTTCCTTTTCATTTATCTGCTACTGAGAATACTAAATATTTTCTTATCTCCATCACTCTTAGAAGTTCTCTTGCAACATGTCTATCTATACATATTCATCACTCTGACAGCAGAATCAAGAATAAAAATTCAGATAAGAAAGCATGATGTGCATTCTTTTATCTTTTAAATATGGGACATACATAAAAATACATATTTGAAGACAGCTTCTTAGAAGGAACAATAAAAATAACTACAGTGTATCCTCATTTTACCCTGATAAGAGTAGAACAATGGCACATACCAATCATTTGGATTGTGGCTACTCATAATTCCTCTTCTCCTAAAAGTCAACCATGAAGGGCCCATCTATAAGAAATCCTAGATTTACTGCCTCAGGGATTATACTTCTACAGATTATTCATAGCCTACTACCACTCAGGCAGTAGGAAGAATGATCTAAACACTCAGGTTGAAGACTTTGGAAGTCATAGCAATTCTTGAGCTGAATGTCTGGGTGAGGCTTCATTGTACTATACTCAGACAAATGCCTCAAAGACAAGAGATAAGTTTAATATATGAAAAACTTATTTCACCACTACTGTATTTTTACACCTTCTGTTCTCTGAATAACAGCTTAGAGAAGAGGATTTTGCCCGCTTTGCCCTGTTGTCTCATTTGTCAGAGGCTATTAAGATTCTTTTAGTAATTTAACTATATGATGCCAACTAATAATACTCCTAAAAGAGGCAAGAAATTTCCTCTGCAAAACATTATTTTGTTTAATGTGGGATGTTTTTATTGCAATTTGTCTTTCTGTTTTGGTTATTGATTATTTTGGGAACCAAAGAAACAATAGTTCTTATTATTTTGAGGTATATATCACTAAAAAGAACAAGCTGAATCAGTCAAGGTTTTTTTTAGCCATACACGTTAGTCTACTTTTCTTTTAAAATTTATTTGGCTATTGGTGATACTATAATTGAAAAATAGCTAAGGGTGTATGGGTATTTTTTTTTTTTTTTTTGAGATGGAGTTTCGCTCTGTTGCCCAGGCTAGAGTGCAGTGGCACGATCTCGGCTCACCACAACCTCCACCTCCCGGGTTCAAGCGATTCTCCTGCCTCATCCTCCCAAGTAGCCAGGACTACAGGTGCGTGTCACCACAGCCAGCTAATTTTTGTATTTTTAGTGGAGACAGGGTTTCACTATGTTGGCCAGGCTGGTCTTGAACTCCTGACCTTGTGATCTACCCGCCTTTGCCTCCCAAAGTGCCGGGATTGCAAGGGTTAGCCACCACGCCCAGGAGTATTTTTAAAGAAACAAAGTAGGTAAACATAAATGCAAATCAGTTATTTTTTATTTAACTTTCAATTTTATTTTACTATATTCAATTAGAAACATGCATTGAAAATATAATCATAAAGCATTCACATCTAATTTTGCCTCCTTCAAAAACTAGAGGAGAAACAGCTGAGACATACGAGTTTGAAAAGATTCCAAATTCTTCTATCCAGCTGTTGACTTTTCTGAAAGTTCTGGTGAGAATATAAGAATGAAAACATGACTGAAATAAGGAACTACACTGCTTCTTTCTTGATTTATTCCCTAGATTAAGGTGCAACTGAATTTCCCAGCCAAAAAAACCAAAAAATTAGCTTAGCTCCATGAGCTAGATTTTTACTTGTAATATGAATGCAAAGTCATGCCAATAAGATGTTTTTAAAAAAATGTTTCTTCTCTTTAAGTTTTCCTAAAAGCCAGGGCCTTGAAGATTGGCATTTACTTTTCAGATTTTAATATTTCTGCACTTTCTTCCTTCCTTTTAGCAACCAATCAGGCAGAACAACATTGGTTACAGGAGTCTCTTCAAAGAGAAAAGAGCCACAATTAAGTGAATTGGTATATCCAAATGCTTTTGTTGTTAAATGCAATATTTTCCCCTAATAATACACAAAGTAAAAAAAAAACAGTGTTTCTAATATTAAAATCTCAGGTAATAAATTAATTCAATTTAATATTAGGTGCTTTTATATGACTCCAATAAGCAATTACATATTGAGAATAAAGAGCCATACACATATATTTTAAAAAGAACTCTTTCGGTGTCTTACTATAACCCAAATTCAGATTTTAGATCTTATGTTTTTCCAAATATTGATTACTTCATACTTTCCCACGGTCTGCTCCTGTTTGATTTGGATAAATGTTTCTACATGAGTTACATTCTGTATGTGAATTGTCGCATGACAGTTGCCACATAATATGTTGGCAAGAAAGTCTTTGTTGGATAGCAAAAAATTAAGCAAAACAAACATTTGCATTCTGCTTCACACAATTGATACTGTATTTGAATAAACCAGCAAATAGTGGACATCTCTATATAGGTGGGTTTTCAATAAAGGGAAAGAACAATCACAAAGTAATTGCAACATATAGATGATAGTTATAACTTGAATTCAAAAATAAACTCTCTACTTATGATTCTCTTTTGAGATACAGCTCTTAGTTTGTAAACCATTGACATGAAATTTTAAACACATACTTGAATATTAAATAAAACATAGCATACCTTATTTGCAGGTCTTTGGAATGGTATTTCGAAACATGACAATGCAAATTCCTGTAAATAAAAAGAACTTATTCAGTCAAAGGCATTTGATAATTTGAATTGAAACAACAATTACGTATTATTTAAAAGAAAACTGTTTGTTAACTACTAAGTATTTCTTTATAACTTCTGGTGTTTATATATTTTATAGCTTGTTTTATATGTTCTTACAGCCAGAAACAAATGTAATGTATGTGTGTACCATTAGAAATGTGTTAATTCTACTTAAATTTTGTATTCACAAAATGTTTTATCTTTAAGTGCTTTTAGATTCAGATATTAGATCATTTTGGAAACTAATTTTTCAAATTTCACAAGCAGTATGGAAATAATGCATAAGGCATATTGTGTTTAGATTTGATATGCTAGATATTTTACCTAAAACTGAGCAATAAATATAACTGAATATATCTGATGATTACACCTGGGTAATAAAATAGCTTATGAAAAAATCCTTCTTTCTGTATCGTATAGTTGGGATATCCCCACCAAATCTCATGTTGAGATGTAATCTCCAGTGTTAGAGGTGGGGCCTGATGGGAGGTATTTGACTCATGAGGGCAGATCCCTCATGGCACGGTGCTGTCCTGGTGACTGTGAGTTCTCACGATGTCTGGTTCTTTAAAAGTGTGTGAGGCGTCCTCAGAAGCAGATGCTGGCAAAATGCTTCCTGTACAGACTGCAGAACCATGAGCCAATTAAACCTCTTTTCTTAAAAATTAGCCAGTCTCAGGTATTTCTTTATAGCAATGCAAGAACAACATAACACATAGTATATATATTTAATATGTTCATTTATATAAAAATGGAAGAATGATATATTTCACATTGGAATATTTTGAAGAATATCAAAATAAAGTTTTGGATGAAATAATACAATAATAAATTAGGGTTATTTTCATATCCTGAAAAAACTATAATTTATTATGTTGGCTTTGAGACAAGATATCTAAGTTAATATTTAAGAGAAGATAATTAAGGAATATTCCAGGATGATAATCACACTATATTTTATTTATATTTCCCAGATTTTTCAACAACTCTCTCTCTCAATAAGATAAAGATATAATCCATTGTATCATTTTTCTAGCCAATAAATACCTAGTTAAGTACTTATTGGAATACTGAATTTTCTATCCAGTAAATACCTAGTTCAGTATTGTTCTAACCAGTATTTATTTACTGCCTAGAACAAGGCAGACTCCTATGAAAGCACTTTCCTTTTTAAAATGTAGTCCCAAGGAAAACAGTACAAGAAACATTTTGAATCCTGACTATACAGATAACATGTAGCATGAAAGATTCTAGTTCTAACCACAGTTTCAGTATAACATGTCCATTTAAAAAATACAAAACTGGTAAATTAAAAGAGTAGATGTATATTTGTTAATGCTAAGTGTTTTACTACAAAAGCGAAATCATATATGGTACAATAAGAGACAAAGCTACAAAATCATAGAAGAGGAAGGAAACTTGGAGATCATGGAGACTGAACTCCATTTTTCTGCAAGATAGAGTCTTGCTTAAGGTCATGCAGCCCATTCATAACAAGACTGGAATTAGAAGCTATCATAAAAGTAACGATTGCCATTTAAAAAAATTATTATTACACAAAAAGAAATTCAGCTGTATGAAGTTCCTGTAAATAATTCACTCGCTGGAATTAGAGTATTTATTTGTGGAAATTAGATAAATATAAACTGGATCTAAGTTATATCCTAATACATTAAGATGACGCAAATAACTGATGCTGAAATAGTTTATCCTTAAGGTTTTTTTAATTCATTAATTTTTATCTTAATATTTCAAATTTTATTATTTATCACAAGGATACGAAAGCAAATATCTATTTAAATGGTGCTATCTTTCTTTTTCAACTGTTT
This sequence comes from Pongo abelii, assembly GCF_028885655.2. Classification (NCBI taxonomy): domain Eukaryota; kingdom Metazoa; phylum Chordata; class Mammalia; order Primates; family Hominidae; genus Pongo; species Pongo abelii. Next base: position 89,499,235 of record NC_071993.2, on the reverse strand, counting down.
CTAAGAGTGAGAAAATAAATTTATAAAGTTTATAAATTATCACAGGAATGGTTTTATTTTTACTTCATGATCATGATTAAAGATAATTCCCTTCCCTTCCCTCCTCTCCCCTCCCCTCCCCTCCCTTCCCCTCCCCTCCCCTTCCCTTCCCTTCCCTAATTTTCTTTTCTGTTTTTTGAGATGGAGTCACACCCTGTGGCCCAGGCTGGAGTGCCATGGTGCGATCTTGGCTCACTGTAACCCCCGCCTCCCGGGTTCAAGCAATTCTCCTGCCTCAGCCTCCCAAGTAGCTGGGACTACAGGCGCTTGCCACCAGGCCTGGCTAATTTTTTGTATTTTTAGTAGAGATGGGTTTCACCGTATTAGCTAGGATGGTCTCGAACTTCTGACGTCGTGATCCGCCTGCCTCGGCCTCCCAAAGTGCTAGGATTATAAGCATGAGCCACTGCGCCCGACCAAAGATGATATCTTTCTATTTGTATTACTCTTATAACTTTCTAACAAAGGAATGACATATTTTTTAAATATGTATTTCAGTAGAAAATAATTTTTAGAGTTGCTTAAAATTTGCTGTGCATTCCAATAATAAAGTGCTTTAAAAAAAAAAAAAGACATTTAATCAAAGCCTCCCTAAAATGTTTCTCAATTGTAACAATTAGTATTCTTTATCTGCCTATGCAATTAATTGTAAGAAAAAAAATTAAAACATATACACCCACAAAAGATTTACTGTGTTGTTGTCACTAATTGTTTAAATATTTTACTTACTTATTTCAGGCATGTTCAAACTTATCGATCACTATATACCAGGTGTATCTGCCATCTTCCTATACAACTGGAATATATCAGTAAACACATTTTTAAAAGTCTTTTACTTTGGCACTTACTTGGAAGCAATACCCAGGAAATAAACAATGTGCAACACAAATAAAACAAGTAAATTATATATCATATTCGAACGTGATAATTTTAAGGGGAAAATTGTCAGTGTAAAAAAAGAAGGTTGTGAGTAGGGTGGCTGAAACATAATATTTAATAAACAGGGCAGACTGAAGGAGATTTGAGCAAAGTCTTAAATAATCCTTGTTGATTTTATCTAAAGTTTAGGATAAAGTTTGTTAGTATTTAGTTAAGGTGGTAACTAAATAAATGATAAAAGTTAAACTTGTTTGCATTTCAAAAGGAAGAAATTAATTTCAATCCATTACTTTTACAAATAAAAGTTGCATTCTACAGATTTCTTCAGGAATGCCTTTGACATTAAAAGCATTGCTATGATTTGGTTTTTTAACACAAACATCACCAAGATATATTCCAATTTGCCTAATCAAAAAGTGTATATATGACAATGTATAAATGGCAACAATACCTTGTTCTAGATATGAATTTCACTACTGAATAGGAGCATAGTGTGGAAATTAACCTTCAGTGACCCAGTTTATGTCTCAGTTTCAATGTAGTAAACTTGTCACAAAATATTTTAGTTTCAGAATAAATAAGCCAAGCTACCAAAAAGCTCTTCCCTTTTATCTTGTAATTAGAGTATTATGATAGTATTGGTCAACAGGCAATGTTCAGATTTCTTTAGGAGTTAATTATTAAAAGATGCAGCACTAGATTTTCACATTTAGGATATCATTTGTGCTCTAGACCTTGTGATAACAATAACCAAGTGAATATTAAAATAGAACAAAGCAGCCATGTGTGGTGGCTTGTGCGTGTAATCCCAACATTTTGGAAGGCCGAGGCAGGTGGATCACTTGAGCTCAGAAGTTAAAGACCAGCCTGGGCAACAAAGTGAGACTCACCTCCACCATCTCTACAAAAAATTAGCCTGGTGTGGTGGCGTCTGTATGCCAGCTACTCAGGAGCCTGAGGTGGAAGGATCGCTTGAGCCTGGGAAGTGGAAGTTGCAGTGAGCTGAATGACAGAGTGAGACCCTGTCTCAAAAATAAATAAATGAATAAAATAAAATAGGACTAAGCTAGTGCATTAAGGTTACAGTTTTCTGGAATTGCTTAATTGGTACAATTTTATTGCAGAAACTCATCAACCAGTGTCAAGTCTCTATGAAATATATGTAATACTGCTTTTGAATGCAGATTTTGGTGTTTATAAGACACAGATAATTTTATCATCTGGTGGCAATATACATGCTAATAATGTTATTTATTCACGAATTTGCCTTATATTTTAGCAATTGACATACACACATATATTTATTTCATGACCACATTATTTTAGAGATTTACTCCTACCTTAAATAAATGTCATTTCTTTCTAACATGTAGTCAATGTAATTTACCTGGCACCTACATAGTCTTATGTAGTCCTTATATGACTCATATTATAATCCATTACTTCTATAGAAAAACCTCACTGAAAATGACTTGATAATGCTTGTGAATATATAGTTAAGATCCCTATTGCCTCTTTTAATAAATCAGTTTGAGCAAGTAAAAGTGAAATATTTGTAGTCATTTATTTCAGAAGTTCTAGGAATAAATCCTATAAAATGTCTTTGGGAAATAACCTAATTATTATGGAACGGATTAATTTCTTCTCATCAGAAAATCATAATTTTATAACTGTGCATCTGAAGGTCTTCTATATAAATATTTATTAAGCAAATTTACCAAATATTCATATTGATAAATTCCACTTCAAATGATTTTTTTTTTTTGCAATGTTACAGGACCCGTTCTTCCAAAAGCTCATGAAATCACAGTTTCGAATTCACCAGTTGTTTAATGTAACTGAAACAAGCAAACAAATGACTGTCTCATTTATATTCAAAGAATGAATTTTATTTTATATCTTGATATTGAGCTGTTGGACTTAATCAATAAGCTCTATACCTACTTTCGTATATTATCATGTCAGATAAAAAACAAATGTGGATGCACGTGTCACTACCCTATTTGAAAGAGCTGATACACCACTGATATTGTTTGGTTTTGTGTCCCCACCCAAATCTCACGTTGATTTGTAATCTTCAATGTTGGGGAGGAGGCTGGTGGGAGATGATTGGATTATGGGGTCAGATTTCTCCCTTGTCATTCTCTTGATAATGATTTCTCAGGAGATCTGGTTGTTGGAAAGTGTGTAGCCCTTCCCCCTTTGGTCCCTCTCTCTTCTGTCACCATATTAAGAGATGCTTGCTTCCCCTTGACATTCTGCCATGACTGTGAGTTTCCTGAGGCTTCCTCAGCCATGCTTTCCGTACAGCCTGTGGAACTGTGAGTCAATTAAACCTCTTCTCTTTATAAATTACCCGGTTTTGGGTAGTTCTTTATAGCAGTGTGCAAATGGACTAATATAACAAGAAACCAGGAGATATGTCATTTCTGGGCGAAGTATCAGTGCCCTTACAGAGGATGTATATTTGCCCTCTCCCCCAAATGGTTGTAATCTGCTCGAGATAAATAAATTCATGGAATGTTTGTGCCTTGGTTGCATTTTCTCATTAGCTATTTATTTCAATCATTTGAGAGGAAGGGAAAGAGCATGGGCTTTAAAGACAGCCATAGATATGCAGTTTTGTGCTGCAGTTTCAGCAGTCACTGTACTTGGGCAAGCTGCTTCATCTCCTCGGGTTACAGGTTCTTCTTTCCTAATTAGGGGGATTATCATCACAATGTATATAATATGGAACCTAGCCTATTTAACAAGTAATGGCTTTTATCCTTGATTTTTCAAATTAGACTTTGTTCTTTAGGTGGCCAAATATATATGAGTATTTTCATTGCCCTTCCTTTACTCAAATGCAGAAAAGAGTGTCCTTCATAAAGCTGACGGTTGGACGTATGAAGGAGGAAAGAGACTAGGTACGAAAGAAAACAAGGGATACCAAGCCAATAAAATGAACACTACAGTGTTTGTTTGGATGGGAAGTGGCTACACCACTAAACAATTGAACATATGGCTTTTTTGAACACACAATTTCAAATTTTATTATATTCTATGTGTTTAAAATACTCTTAGCAAAGCATTACTCATTACCTTTAAAGTAAATTGAAGGTATTATTTAATTCACAGGTTAAGAAAATATATCAAATTCATTCTGAATACCATTCAGACTTCCAAAGTGTAATAGCTAAGAATATGATGATCACTTTGTTCCCCATTAGAATGTTTCCCTGTATAGGTCACATATAATATTGTAACTACAAAAACAAAATGAAATCTGAAAAATAAAAATAGAAATAAGAAACTAAACCTATTTTGTGCCATGATTTTTTTTGGAAAAAGTATTTTATGAAGCATTAAAGAGCACTTAGTATAATTAAACTGTAATCCAGTATTAGAAACAATCTAATAATAGTTCAATTCAAAAATAAAAGTTATTGTAGGTATGACCATGAAATTTCCTGACACCTGATTTAATGCATTGTGCTAATTTTCTAAAGCAACTCAGAGGAACCAAATCATTTTTTCCACAAACACACTATTCTGTATGTCTTCATTTTATTGCAGTGTTTCAACAGTTATTTAAATGGTAGAGTTCATTTGTCAAGGGAATATGAAGAGCATGGTTCCCTCCCACAACAATAAAACTACAGGCTGCCAAGTCAAGATGCATAATTGGTAATGCTGAGCCATTTATTCTGAGTGCACTCTAGACAATGACATATTATTACTATTACGGCACAAATAACTGCCTTTTTGAAGCAAATGTTTTCACTGGCTTTAGTTAGGATGCTGTCCTATTCCTTTTAACATGATACTGATGCCCTCAGCTTTATTTTATATATGTAATGAAACAATATCATGCTGTGAAATTAAAGATAAAAGCAAAACTAAAAATCATTGGTTGTTTTTTTGTTTCCCTTCTCTCTTCCTTTTAACTTCAGCTTTGTAAAATCACTATATATTCTGCTGTGGAAGTATAATTAACGTTATTTTCTTCTTATTATTATATTTTAACTTTGCATCTTAAGCCTAAATTTTAGCCTATTCATGTAAGGTTGTACTTTAAACAATACCTCTAATAGGTTTTCATACTCCATCTAACTATACAAAGAGAAGAGACTATCTAGTTACAATTTATGTACTTGATTGTAGTAGCTTATGCCTATCCTAAATATTTTCCCTCCTAGATCAACCTGGTTTGGGTTCAATTATATGATGATTAAAAAAAAATCTCAGGTTGAAACAAAATCCATATAATAAGATGACAAAATACTTTCATAACTATTTCAGTTATAGCTTCCACTAAGTTGCATTTACAATGATTTATTTACATAACAGCATAATGGATAGAAATATAAAGAGAGAGAGCTTTTGTCTCTCTGTGCCGTCAGAATGAACCATGACATTTAGGTGCATTGAGGAAAGACTAGAAATAAACTACCAATCAGGCAAATGAACAAACAAAAACAGAATAATTTTTTTCCTAGCTGCCTCACACTTTATCACATCACTTCAATATGCCCCAATTCCTTAACTCTAATCAATTTCCATGTGCCATTTGAGGTATCACAGCTCACTCTCAGAAGGTCAAGAGGTAAAGTGTGGAGAAAAGGGAAGAAGATGGGTATAAATAAAAAAAACAAAAAGGACAAAGATAAAATATAAGATAAATAAAAATTATATTTTTAAATTAGCTTTTGTTCCTTGAGCATCTGCTATGTATCAGGCATTCTCTATTACCTATTTTGGTTCTGGCCACACAACTACACTATGAAGCAGAAATGACTATACCTTTTTCAAACTCACATAAGAAAACCAATGTTCAGAGAAGTTGTCTGAGGTCCCACACCTAATAAATAAGTGACAGAGCAAGGATTTGGCCTCACAGTCCAGATTCTTTCCTCAGTTGCACAGTGCCACATTATAAATATGTTGACACACTGAAATAGAAGAATAATATCAAAAGTATTTCCTTTTATTTTCTCTCCAACAGGGATTAATAATAATAATTATGTCAGAACTTGGACACAGGCTTTAATCCTTAAAATTCATTTAATCATTATTTTATCATCATAAGCACATACAAGCAACATTGTATTTATTTCGCTGAAATGTATAAAATCCTGGCATAGCCAATGAATTTGTTTGATAAATTAGGAGATAAATTCAGCTAATGGAGTTTCCAAGCATGCTGTCAAAGAAATAGAATCATGCATTTATGAATTTTTCCATATTTTCTTCATTTCTAATGCAACTAGTTAATTATTTGATCTCTTTATCACTTTAAAATCTTTGTAATAGTTCAGATGATGTGAGATTATTTGCAAACAAGATAAGAAATTCCAGTTCCTAGGACAGTTATAGGAAGCCTGAGAAGGCAAGTCTTTACAAGGAAACCAGGTCGTGAAAAAGAATATTGCTATAATCCTTAGAAAGCTGGATAGAGTTGTCTTTTCCAATGCTAATATGAGGCTCAATAGTTCCCTATGGACAGGAACAGGGGTTGAGATCTCTGAGTCATGCAGAACTCTTCTGTCAAAACAGAACAGTTGCAGGTGTGTCATGAATACAAAAATTTCTCCCTCTTAACATTTCCTTTTCAATAGGATAAACCACTTTTAATGCAGCAGATTAACTGATTTACTTTCTAAATATGCTCAGATTTACTTTCTAAATATACTCAGATTAAGTGAAATTGGTTAATCTCATTTGGCCTCACATCTGGTAACAATGTACAATTCAAAGGTTTACATAGAGGGAACTCTTTAGCAAAGACAAACGAGGAAAAGGTAAAACCTTTCTCTCACCCTAAGGTCAGAGTGAGCTTCCTTCAGGCATTAAACTGCCAAAGAACTGCATCTAAGCAACAAGGGAGAGAAATCAAAAGGGGCTGGTTCAGAAATTTCCTAGGTAGAAAAGAATCCAACATCCAATTTGTAAATTAATACTTCCAGAATATTATCCACATCATTGAAAGTCTGCACAAGAATCATTAGCAGTGGAGGACCCAGATGACTATTCTCTCTGAATATTCTCTTTCAAATACAACAGTCTTTAAAATACGACTCAGAAATCGATTAGATTTTTTTTTATTTTCTTTCTACTTTAATTTAAATTGCAACAATTTAAATATATTTTCAATCCAGGTCTGTTAGTAATTTTACCAAGCTCACATTAAAATAAAAAATAAATTCCAAAATAAATGCGTTCATATGTACATACAATGTGATGATTTTAAATTTTATTTTGTTTTCTCTATATTTAATTTCATAATTTAGACTCCAGGATTTATGTGAGGATTGTGTGAAATAATGTAGGCAGAACAATTAGCTCAGTGCTAGGCTCTTAACTAATTTCCAGGGGTAATATTCTTCCAACATCTCCGTGTCAGTTTGCTTGAGAAATAACCTGGAGGAGAAAGAGTGCACAACATTTTGCAAATTCAAAGGGTAAGGGAGGTTCATTTATAAAGGTACATCCTAGTATATAAGACAGCAAGTACATAGGAATCCATGACTGTATGTTAAATATTATGTTATCAGATATGCTAAGAAATGTTTAAAATCCCACCATCAGTCCCTCCCTAGGAATTTCTGTTTTCTCATAAGATTATTAGGTCTTAACATGCAGGCATCATGTTAACATGCAGAGATCATATTACCCTAATAATTGTTGTCTCCTCAGAACCTGGCACACTGAGGTTCTGTCTGGAAAACAGGAAGTATCCAGTAAAAGTGAGTTTCATTGCAATATATTGGCCACAAACCTAATGGATCCACGTTTTCTGCTTTTTGTATGTGCACCATCACTCTGTATTTTCTTTTCATGGCAGAAGTCACAGAGAAAAGGAAAGAGATGATTCCTTTCCATGAGTGTATATTGGCAGGTCATTGATGACTCAGCTATAATTCAAATGTATATATTTCTCTGAGGAAAACAGGTAATTACTAAACAAGAAAGCAAAATTAATGATACTAATAAATATATAACACACTAAATATATTCCAGGTATGCTTCTAACAGACTAACTTAAAAATATCTGATTTTCACCCAATATAATTATGCATGTATTTCTTCTTTTTTATATTCTCCAAAATGTATTGAGAAGAAACTGAATCAGAAAACAACCCTTCCTCTGGATACACTATAAATCCCCATTCCAAGCACTACAGCATTTTTACTGCTGACAATTATTACTTCCACAATGCAGTGTCATGTGATGAAGACGTCACATACTGAACTTAGTATTTATCCTGTCTTTAGCTGTGTTTTCACTGTATCCTCTCTTGGTCTCTTCCCTTTGATTCACATGAATCCTCATTATTGTTATGGTTGTTGCTATTATTATTGTTAAGGCTCCCTGGGAACACTCATTTCTATAAATACGGTGTTCTCCAAAAAAAATATGAAATTTATCCTCTTTGCTCCCCAAGTTGTCCCTTAAATTAGTTTATGTCTGTAAGCACAATAATAAACCAATGAGGTATATGCATGATATTGCAATATTATGATCTAGGGATAATTATTTTCTGTACTGCAACCCTTTTAAATTCCTAATGATATGACTGAAAATAATTTTAAGAAATTTGTATAGATACACCATACCCTATGAAAGCTGGTATTTCTCAATAAAAGACTGGACAACCCTAAGGTAGGCCTAAGAAGTCAAGAACCCTGGCCCCTCTTTCTGAAGAAGTATGCTGTTACATTGCTGGGAAATTCAGACAGAATGTTCTGCTGGGAGAAACCCAACCCAGAACTTTCCAGAAACACACAGGCTACAGAGACATTGTTACGGGATCCTCAGGGTGTCACTTCACCAGCTGGAAACCTCTGTGGCCAGTGGTGCCTTTGCCTGAGTTTTGCTCTGGCCCACTGGGCTGGTTCTGACAACTCAGCCTGGCAGGTTGTGCTCACCTCCACTACATGCTTGGATCCCATGCCTGCCAAGGGTGAGCCCAGCCCAGAGTGGCAAGGGGTGTGTGAGTGAACATGGGGTTCAGTCACTGTGCATAGCCAGGCACACTGGCTGGAGCATGGCAGGCAACTCCAGGTGCTGGCACAGTCACCAGCTCCCTGAGAGACTGTGGTTGGACAAGGGTACCATAACCAGCTTCTACAGGTGATAGTGGGGTTTGCAGTGTGGTGCCAGAAACTTGGAGACACCAGGAACTGCAGAGCCCTAAATAGGCTGTCACAGCCCTGGCCTGGGGAGCTTCTAGGTCTGGGACCCCACAAGGCCACAGCTCTTATCTCCTCTCTTCCCTCCTTTTTGTCACCTGCAACATGGCAGGTAACAGGCAAGTTTCGGCCCATATCGTGTTACAGATACAGCTCTTTTAGCTCTAACATTTGCCAGGTCCAGAGTTCTTGTCCAGAGTTCTTGTCCTCCATCCAGGAAGAAAGAGGTATGCAGACAAGTGGAGCTTTATTGAGCAATAGAACAGCTCAGAGGAGACCCGCAGTGGGCAACTCATTTCTGTAACCAGGGTGTCCTGGAGAGTGTTCAGCTCTCAGCAGAGAGGGTAGCTCCTTTCCATTAGGCAGGTCATCCCAATGTGTGTTCAGCTCTCAGTGGAGAGGGTAGCTCCTCTGTTAGGCAGATCATCCCAATGAATGCTCAGCCCTCAGCAGAGAGGGTAGCTCCTTGTTGCAGCTGGTCATCCTGTCATCTCTTCAGCTCTCAGCAGAAAGGGTAACTCCTCTCTGCTAGGCAGGTCATCCCGACGAGTGTCCAGCTTTCAGCAGAGAGGGTAGTTTCTCTCTGCAGCTGGTTATCCCATCATCTCCTTGAGCCTGGCTGAGCCCAGGGCTTTTATGGGCTTCCAAAAGGAGAAAGTGTGTGCTGATTGGTCTATGTGCTGTCATGGGTGGGCCCAGAAAAGGCACCACAAGTTCTCACTCCAGTCTGCGGGACACAGAGCCCAGTCCCCAGGCTTCAGGCCTTCCCTGGCTTGAAGGTGGGGCTTCACCAAGACCCCGTCTTCCTCTAAGAAGCCTGATAGCTTCCTGCCTCTGTTCATGGTGCCCAGGTTATTAATGCCAAGGGGTGCCTGCAGGCCAGTGCAGAGGTTTCCTTAGCCCCCATCTCAGCCTCCCTCCCAGGCTTGTTTGCACCCAAAGTCTCGAGGAGGCCAAGGTAGCATGGGGCTGGCATATCAGCACTGCCTCGAGCATGTGCACCCCTGGACAGGTTGTGACAACACCTAGGACAGGCCTCATCTTTGCTCCCTGATTGAGCAGGCCCAACTGTGGGGAGAAGCCAGACAGTGTGAGCAGTCACTTCTGAGTCTGCAGTGACAGGGAGGCCTTCCTGGGCCCTGAGAGTGCAAAGATTCCCTGGTCCATAGCTGCAGCTTGGGCAGCTGCAGCTGTGCCTGGGATGGTGGGCCTCCTGCCTGCTCCCACCTCCCAGAGCACAGGGGTGTCTGGGTCACAGCAGCTGTTTGGACAGCTGCAGTTGCTCCTGGGGAGCAGCCACTGGCTCTGTGGAGCGCAGCACCACCTCGGACCTGCTCCACTTGTGGGCCCTTCTCTGCTCCAGCCTTCATGCTGGAACAAACTGCTCCCTGGTGATCAGGTGACACAGCCAGACCCCTCACGATGGCTCCCAGGGAGGTGGTCTCCAGGGGGGCTCTCAGGGGAAGGCTCTGGGAACTGTCCTTCTCTTCTCCCCATTTTCCTGGTGGTGCCTTCAGCTGGGTGCTTTCAGGCTACCAAAATACAGCGGGGAACAAAGTTGAGGCCATGGCAAAGGCCCCAGGCCTGGGAGCAGGTCCTGCCCATCTGTGTGAGGGTGGCGGTGGCACAGTTAGCTGCTTCAGGGATGTGGGACACAGGGGTCCCACTGCCACCACTGCTGCTCCCACAGTTGCTCCTGCTGCCACCACTGACACCTCCCCACTGCAGCTGGCTGGATGGCGGCACCTGCTCCAGAGAGCCTGTGGCGGCCATCAATACCACCAATACCTTCTTCTGTCATCAAGGTACAATCTCCCCTCCACCAAGTGGGGAGAGTTATATATTCCTGAGCAAAAGACTCCATTCACTCTTCAGTTACTCAAGTTCTGAAGGTAAAGATAAACGGGAGTTACGAGCATATTTTTTTCCTTATATTTGAGTGTCTATGTTATCTGTTTAATGGACTGCTTTGTTTAAAAAGAGATATTTTCTTAGTCTCACCACAGAAAATAACAAATAACATTTTGATTAGATTAAGATAGATGTCATCATTGGAAATCTAGTCCTAACCCTCAGGATTGAGAATGGTATATGATCCATTTCCTTTCTGTGCACAATATATTAATCCCCATCAGATCACCTAACTACAATGAAAATTTGCCTGACTACCCCTTCATTTTACCAAAATTCTATTGATAATACCTACTCCAACATTTTCAACTGATTTTTATCCTTTGTACGTATAATAAGGTATGCAAAACAATAGGTTTTTATTAAATTTTCATTCAGAAAATCAGTGAACTATTAACTATTTGTTGAATAAATAAATAAATGAACAAACAAATAACAAACCAGTATCAGCAGAGATTGGATCCAATATTGTATCTCAAGGAAATGGGACTGCATCATGTGGTCAGGTTTCACCAGACTTCACAGTGCAGAGGCAATTGAGATGGGACAGTGGAAACCATAATTATTACAGGGTGAATCAGCATAGTAAGAAAAAAGGAAGCAAAGACATTTTGGAGATGAGATTAGTGCTCAGGTATCAGGGAAAGATTGGTTGACAAGAATGTAATGAAAATAGTTCCACAATCTGGAAAGGATGAAGTGAAATATCTGCCCTAGTACCTAATTTTTAAGACTTTGAGTTTCACTCTTAGTTTTTCTGGCAGCCATATTCTGAGGCAGATGCAGATCACACAGGTCTTCAGATACAGTTTCACTGGTTAAGCTCAGATTTCATAGAAGGAGTTCATTTCTTACTATGATTACTTTGCAGGGAAAGAGACATATTTAACAAATCTAAACCTCCATTAGCCTTGTATCAATTGGTACAAATTTCTGTTATAAGTTTTAGAAATCCTAAAATTATACTGATTTTAGGAAATTAATTGGTGGATATAAACGAAAAGTTTAGACATGCCTGGATATACAGGTTTAAAGAATGATAACAGCCATAAACCAATAAACTATTTTTAATAATCTATATGATGGGTGTAAAATACAATAAATGAATGATAAAAAGAGCACAGTACCTAGAGAAACACACACCCAACTTTACTCTTTTTAACTTTTTGCCAAATGTTTTCAGATTTTTCTCTGTTAGGCATTGATATGATTTGGCTTTGTGTCCCTACCTAAATCTCATCTTGAATTGTAATCCCCAGGTGTCAAGGGAGGGACCAGGTGGAAAGTGACTGGATCTTGGGGTCGGTTTCTTCCATGCTGTTCTCCTGATAGTGAGAGAGCTCTCATGAGATCTGGTTGGTTGATAAGTGTCTGGCAGTTTCCCCTGCATTCTGTCTGTCTTGCCAGCTTGTTACGATGTGCCTTGTTTCCCTTTACCTTCTGTCATGATTGTAAGTTTCCTGAGGCCTTCCAGCCATGCAGAACTGTAAGTCAATTAAACCTCTTTTCTTTATAAATAACCCAGTCTCAAGTAGTATCTTTATAGCAGTGTAGAAACGAACTAATAAAATGATCCCTTGGTCTTTAACTGTAGCAAACCACATTCATTATTATTATTGTGTCTATTGGTGTAGATATGGAGAAATGACATGATATATGAATAGTAGGTTTGAATAACATTAACTTTCTTACATTTTTATTCTAGACTTGTTGATTCTGTTTTGTGTGTCATAACACAGTACCATTCCATAGTAGACAAATTTTAAATATTTTCATATATATATTTATAAATAAATGCTAATTCAGTTAAGTTTAATAAGTATTTACCAGTAATATGAAATTAAAAATTTTATATGGCTTTAGGAAGATACTGGATATAGTTTGGCTCTGTGTTCCTACCCAAAGCTCATGTTAAATTGTAATTTCCAGTGTTGGAGGGCCTTGGTGCAAGGTGACTGGGTGACTGGATCATGGAGCAGATTTCCCCCTTGCTGTTCTCATGACAGTGAATGAGTTCTTATGCCAGCTGGTTGTTTAAAGGGTGGCAACTTCCCCTGTTCTCTCCTGCTCCATGGGGTGAAGATATGCCTGCTTCCCCTTTTGCCTTCCACCATGATTGTAAGTTTCTTGAGACCTCACCTTCTATGCTACCTGTACAGCCTGCAAAATTGTGAGCCATTTAACCCTCTTGTCTTCATAAATTATCCAGTGGGGACTCAGGAAGTTCATTATAGCTATATGAGAACAGACTAGTCCAGAAATTGGTACCAGAGAAGTGGTACATCACTATAAGGATACCTGAAAATATGAAAGTGACTTTGGAATTGGGTAATCGGCAAGGTTGAAACAGTTTGGAGGGCTCAGAAAAAGACAGGAAGATGAGGGAAAGTTTGGAACTTCCTAGAGACTTGTTAAATTGTTGTGACCAAAATGCTGAATGGAATATGAACAATGAAGTCTCAGCTGATGAGGTCTCAGATGTAAATGAGGAACTTATTGGGAACTGGAGTAAAAGTCTCTCTTACTATGCTTAGAAAAGAGACTGTTGGCATTGTGCCTCTGCTCAAGATGTGACCTGGCTGCTTCTGAAAGCCTACACTCATCTGCATAAACAAAGAAATGACCTGAAATTGGAACTTATATGTAAAAAGAAAGCAGAGCATAAAAGTTTGAAAACTTTGCTGCCTAGCCATGTGATAGAAAAGAAAAACCCATTTTCTGGGGATGAACCCTTTAAGCTAGCTGCAGAAATTTACAAAAGTAAAGAGGAGCCTAATGGTAGTAGCCAAGACAATAGGGAAAATGCCTCAAAAGCTTTTCAGAGAACTTGTGGCAGCTCCTCCCATCACAGGCCCAGAGGCTTAAGAGGAAACAATGGTTTTGTGGGCCAGGCCCAGGACCCTTCTCCTCTGGGCAGCCTCACAACATAGCACCCTGCATCGCAGCCACTCCAGGTCCAGCCATCAGAGGGTGCAAGCCCCAAGCATTGGCAGCTTCCATATGTGTGCAGAGGGCAAGATTTGAGTCTTGGGAGCCTCTGCCCAAATTTCACAGGATGTATGAAAACACCTGGATGTCCAGGCAGAAGAATGTGGAAGGGGCAGAGCCCTCATGGAGAACCTCTACTAGAGTAGTGCAAAGGGGAAATATGTGGTTGGAGCCACACACAGAGTTCACATTGGGGCACTGCTTGGTGAAGCTGTGAGAAGAGGGCCATGGTCCTAAAGATTCCAGAATGGTAGATCTGTCAATATCTTGCATCAAGTGCTTGGAAAAGCTGCAGGCACTCAATGTCCGCCCGTGAAACCAGCTGTGGGTGATGTACCCTGCAGAGCTACAAGGACAGAGCTGCCCAATTCCTTGGGAGCCCACCCCTTGCATCAATGTGTCCTGGATATGAGAGACAGAGTCAAAAAATATTATTTTGGAGCTTTGAGATTTAATGACTTCCCTGCTGGGTTTTGCATGGGGCCTGCAGCCCCTTTGTTTTGGCCAATTTCTCACTTTTGAAATGGGAATATTTACCCAGTGCCTGTACCCCCACTGTATCTTAGAACTAACTATCTTGTTTTTGATTATACAGGCTCACAGGCAGTAGGGAGTTGCCTTGTCTCCCATGAGACTTTAGACTGTGAACTTTTGAGTTAGTGCCAAAAGGATTTAAGATTTTCAGGGATTATTTGGAAGGCATGATTGTGTTTTGAAATGTGAGAAGGGTGTGAGATTTTAGAGAGGCCAGGGACAGGATGATACGATTTGGCTCTGTTTTCCCATTCAAATCTCATGTTGAATTTTAATTCCCAGTGTTTGAGGAGGGGCATGGTGGGAAGTGATTGGATCGGGAGGGCAGATTTATCTTTGTTGTTCTCGTGATAGGGAGTGGGTTCTCATGAGATTTCATTGTTTAAAAGGGTGTGGCACCTTCCTGTTTGCTCTCTCTTTTTCCTGCTCCAGTGATGTAGGATGTGCCAGTTTCCCCTTCAACTTCTGCAATGATTGTAAGTTTCCTGAAGCCTCCCCAACCATGCTTTCCGTGCAGCTGGCAGAATTGTGAGTCAATTAAATCTCTTTTCTTGATAAACTACCCAGTCGCAGGTACTTCTTTATAGCAATGCAAGAATAGACTAATACTAGATTTAATGCATTTCTGAATTAAAATATAATTGTTTTTATGTAAGCATATGTAATTCAATAAGTTTAGAGAAAGAAAAATATTTGCTCATTATTACCATAAAAATGTATCATTTGAGGAGATTAAGGTCATTAGTTTTCTAATACATAAAGAATGGGAGTGGGGTGAATTGTTATGTTTGTAAACTTAAAAACCTAATTCTATCTACTATCATAGCTTGCTTGTCTGCATAGAATTTCCTTCCTATCATTTTAAATAAATTGAGCTCTTAACTTCCTGACATTGTGCAACATTTGAAATTGAACACCACCCTGTTGTGGGTTTTATCTTATTGTGGTTTGGCGTGGTGGTGTGTGTGTATCTATGTGTATGTGTATGTGTATGTGTATGTGTATGTGTATGTGTATGTATATGTGTGTGTGTGTGAGAGAGAGACAGAGACATACAGACAAAGAGAGAGCGTATGTTTAACCAGACAAAGATTCCAGGCCAGCTGAGTAGAGACATTGACAAGAGAAAAATATCCTAACTTTGATATGATTTCTAATCTAATCTATAGAGGTTTTATCAGTTTATTTTGAATAACCTTAGTTGTAACCATCCCTAGAAAGTTCTTTTATATAATGAAGTATTTTGGGGAAAAGATTTGCTGGTAAAGATCCATATAGCCTAGATAGCCAAATTCTGTGCAACGGATGAGATTTACTGTGGTCCCTGCCTTAATTTTGTCTAATGAATCCAGCTTACAATTATTCTCAGCATTTCATCATCTTACATTGACTGTATTAATAAGACAACTTTATGATCACACATTGTTCTGGGGTAGAATCTGGGTGGGAAAATTGCAAATTATTGGACACAAAGAATGTCTCCACATCTTTTGTAATAGTTTTATATTAAAATACCAGAAATTAATGGAGAAAACTGAGGAGGCGGGGTCCCATGATGTTCACTGAAGTCCTATATTAGGCGGTGAAACAAAAAAATTGTTAAATAACACATGGTCAGTGTCAGCTTTGTGAAACACTTATGTCATCTTTCTTCCACTAATCACAGTTGAAAATATATTCAGAACTTTGGAATATTCCACCTATATAAGAAGCCTTCCAAAATATTGAGTTTAACATTTGATTTACATAACATTGCATTCAAATTTGAATTGTTTTGCAGTGGTGGGCCAGTTTGAAATTATTTATGTCAAAATGACATAAATAAAAATTGTTTTAATCCCTATCTCAGTCAGTCATGCTAAAATTTCATCTGAAATTTTCCTAATTGTTACATACAATCGAGATCAAAGTTACTAATTTTCCATGGAAACTCAATACATATGGAATAGTGGGTCTCATGCTGGAAACTTTAATCTTGTGCCTTAGTTTTCCACTCTGGACACTAGGCAGTGTATTAAACCTCCTCTCAAATCCTCATTCCTTTGAGAAATGACAATAACTGAGTCCACTTCATAGGTTCATGCTGAAAACAGCTTTAGATAATCTACATAAGGCTTCACTAAGACATTCATAGAATACTCAGCTTTTCCCAAATTAGTTGGGATAACTAAACCCTTCAAATCTCAGTGGTGTGTGGCTACAAAGATTTGCTTGACATTCATATTATTTGCTCACAGATGGTAAGTGTTGTCCTCACTCAAGGAGCATTCCTTATCTGGGACATGCCATTCTCATGGCAGAGCAGAAAAAGCAAAGATAGAACCTTATGATGGGTTACTTCTTTGTGGCATATGCCACTTTTTACCCTGTATCACTGGTGAAACCTAGACATTTAGACATATGACACAGGTCTAATCATCAAATTATACAAAATAAAACAGTCACAGTATCTACCACAATGATCAATTACTTATTATCATTGTTGTTGCTAAGAAGTACTATGTACATAAAAGAACGATCAAGATGTTTACCATTCTGGAACCCATGGAATATATGGAATAAATTAGAGTGCTGTCATGAACTTTGTGTCTAAGATCTGATGATATGTGTGCCATATGCTACTTGAAGGTTGACCAGTACAATCTCTACAACAGAAGATTGAACCCACTACAAAGCTTCATTTTTCAGTCAAGATAATAAGTAAGTGAATATCAGATATTAATGATGCTAATATGCCTTAGAAAAAAATCCTCACAATTATTTGGAATATAGGAGTCCATGAGATAGAAGAGGGCTTTCATAGCTAAGAAGGTTACATGAAACTCTGAAGTTTTCTCCTGGGGATGGAGAAATAATGCACTCTTTGATTATTCATGCTCTACATATAAAATGAGAATTCATAACATGTAAAATAGAGGCCTCTGGAAAAATTTCCATCTTGATAGGGGTGACTGCTAGGTGTGCACAGTAGCTAGGGTTTACATAAAGTGTTAGTACTGAAATAATATACAGAACACGTGTAATTTGAATAAGTTTTGAAAATCAAGTATATTTCAAGGACAGGTCACTTCCAAATTGAGCAGGAAACCTTCCTCCTTAAGCTGAAGTTTTCTGTATTAAGAATATTTCATTCCCATTCTGTAAGATTCTAAATAATTATTCAAAGTGCAAGAATTTGTATCCATTAAATATCTTGACATTATCTATTTATTTATTTATTTATTTGTTTATTTATTTTGAGATGGAATCTCACTCTGTTGTCCAGGCTGGAGTGCAGTGGCATGATCTTGGCTCACTGCAACCTCCACCTCCTGGGTTCAAGCGATTCTCCTGCCTCAGCCTCCCAAGTAGCTCAGATTACATGCACCTGCCACAGTGCCTGGCTAATTTTTGTATTTTTAGTAGGGATGGGTTTCACCATTTTGGTCAGGGTGGTCTTGAAGTCCTGACCACCCACCTCAGCCTCCCAAAGTGCTGGGATTACAGGCATGAGCCACCATACCTGGCTGACATTACCTTATTCTATTTACCTGAAAATATTTGTTGTCTCCCCAAGGTGCATATATAGGAAGTCACTACAGAGATTTGACTCTATCAGCTTTCTCTTTTTAGTAAAACTTAAATGTATTAGGTTACTAGAGCAAAAGGAGAGCTCTAGTTCATATGTATTATATGGAAATGGCATAATATCATTCCTCGTCTGGTATGTGTCTGAATAGCCACATCTATCAAATCTATTGTTTGCTCTAAGTATAAAACCAGTTTAATGGGGTGATTTGTTTAAAACAAAACATTTTTAAAGTTTCTACTTTTTAAAGCTGTGTATTATGAGCCAAAAAATCATATCTTTTCCATCCTATGGCATATATTTCAGAAGAACTTTCTTATATTCTTAGGAGGAAAAGCCATCAATACACATCTCACAATCTGATATCACCTTTTACATCATATCTCCCCTCCTCCATAGTTGTAATTGATTTTTAAACTCCATTTATAAAAATTAAGCTGGTATTTTCCAAATTGGAAGATTAAAATTGGTAATATTTGACTTGAATACAGAGTGCCATGACTGCTGATTCTTGCTATTTCTAGCAACAGGAAAGGGGAGGATTCTTGGGATTTTTTGCAAGTGATGAGAATGGTAGACGGCTTGCATCTTGGTATGTAGTGCTTACTGTCACATAGGAGAGTCCCAACGGAAAGACGACCATGTATGCAGGACATAATACACAGAAAACAAGAAAGAGAGTAAGGGTAGACTGAGCTCTTTTTTCATCAGGAAATTAGAAATTTAGAAGACATGCTGCAGATGGAAGAGTGTTGAATAGCATTGATCAGAAACAAAGCCTATGGTATTGTACAAGAGTAATATATTAGTTGGACCATAAATATGTAAAATGCATTTGGCTAGAACATATGTATGGTATAATCAAAGACTTAGATTTGCATGGTGGGTAATATTTTCTGTGTTTAGTAGACATGAAATACATCAATTTAGAAGATTTAGCCAATAATCTCTTTGTCAGTAAAATATGAAGAGGAGCCCTAGAGGAGACTCAATATTCCTGAAACCCGGTAACTTAATTGTGCAAAGAACATAGCTGATGTCTGAACAAACAGGCAAACATTTCTGCTAAGAACAGAATAATGAGGACATCCTGTCATTGCTAGATGACTTCATTAAAGGACTCCTTCCTCACCACCAATATAATGAAGATTACAATAAACCATATTCAAATACAGTACATCATAATACAACATTGAACTCATTTATTGACTGTGCTATGATTATCATCCCTGTACTTTGCACATCTAACTCAAGCCCATATAGAGCATACAGCTCAAGTGAAACAGTTTCTGGGAAGGCTAGAAACTATGCTCTGTGACTTGAATACTCAATGCAACCAAGCCTGCCTCTAAAGAACAAGGGGCATCAAAACCTGGTGTGAAGAATGAAGACTAGAGGTGGTCTCCAGAAATTTTTAGGTAATTTAAATTCAAGTTTCTTTTGGATACCATAAGAATGGGGGAGGTTCTCTGTGAATGTGACTGAATCTGTGTTTCCTTGACAAATTTGTGCACTAAGGCATATTCAAATAGTTTAAAAAATAAAGGAAGGAGATATATTTTTACTCATATATGTTGGTGGATGATATCAATACTAATTATCTCAATACACATTTCTATGAGGTCAGTTATATATGTATGACTTTTTTTGTAAACTGATATTTAAAATTTCTCTCACTTAAGATAGTGATTTTCTCTCTGATTTTATTCAAAGCTTTTCTCCCTCTCCATACTTTAAGTTTCTCATGAATTCCTTATTTATGTTAAACATCATAACCCAAACAATAGCTATGCAAAATGCGTTTTTTCTTGCTTTTCTAGCTTAAGGCCTTTATTTTGAGAAATTATGACCATACACTTCTATTAATTTTGCTTCAACTTTTCCAGCCTTTTCAACTATCTTTGATTGGAGGATGATGAAATTACATTACTCTGAAATTAAACAGAAAAATCAGATATGACAAGTCCCTTCTTGGATAGGTTGTATTATATGAGGAACAAGAAGTTATAGAAAAAAAATGATCATAGTCAAATTATAGGATTTCTTTTTTGGTTTCTTAAAAAGCACCTTACAAAGGAGAGTAGTTTTCATTAAAAAAAATACTGTTCCGTGGAATTACAGAATGTTAATTAGACTAAACTAGAATATCTGGGCCAACACTCTCATTTAAGAGATGAGATAACTTTGTCTCAGAAAAAGGAGCAGTGCCTTTGTGAAACACACAGCTAATTTGTGGCAGCACTAAAATGAAAACTTCAGTTTCCTGATTACACACTGTTATTAATATGGTAATTGTACTAACACCAGCATGAGCCATATTAAACATTTGCTTCTAATTGCATGTAGATACACTGTTTCCTTATATCCCAATATTACTCTTTTTTAATAAAAAGTCAAAACAAATTAAAATACTTGTATGTACAAGCCTATATAAAGTATATATTGTTCTCCTTAGCAGTCACCTTTTCAAATACAGATGCTCCTCAACTTATGATGGGTTTATGTCTATATAAACCTAATTTAAGTTAAAAATATCTTAAGTGAAAAATGTATTTAATATACTGAATACACCAAACATCATAACTGAGCCTAACATACCTTAAACGTGATCAGAACACTTGGATTAGACTGGCTGGGTGGGAGCTGCAGCTTGCCAGAGTATCATATTGCATAACACTAATTTAGGAAAAGATCACAATTCAAAAATTTAAGTGTAGTTTATATTAAATGCTGTTGCTTTCTCACCATCGTAAAGTCAAAAAATTGTAAGTTGGACTATGATAAGTCAGAGACTGTCTGCATAATTGTTTCAGTGTTAATCGTTTGTTGTCTTTTACACATTCATGTTCCTTGAATACTCTTTTTTGGGATTCCATTTCTGAACTTATTAGCTTCAATATATAAATCAGATGTGATATTATTTTAGTATCCCTTGCGTAGTCATAGTTTCCCTACAATATATGATTTCTGTTCTCATTTTATAGGTAGGAACATTATATAGGGCAAGATCAACAACTATCTTTGAGCCACATCTAACCAGCAAAAGGGATAATGTTTGCTCAATCTCTATTAGCCTGAAACAATTTCACCCACGTTTTGTACTTGATTTACTTTCAGCTGTTCTTTAGGAACAATTTCAAGCCATAATGCTTTAAGATACTTCCTCTGAACCCCAAAATATAAAGCCACACATATAATATCTCTCTATGCATCCCAGAGTAACTCACATATATCTCCTTTGCTTTGGATACATTACCCTTACTGTACAGTTCTCTATTTAATTTTTGGTGTTTTTCTGTTTCTGTTTTGTTTTGATTTATAGTAAATACTAAACAAATGCTTGCTGAATGGCTTGGCCATAACTTTGACTTTAGACTGCAGGACTTGTCTACATTTCTCCTCTTGCATTGTCCTTCAAGCATAGGTAACCCAACAGATTTGAGTTTAAACGTTACTTTCATATGAAATATGAACTACGATTTTCTTCCAGAAAACCAAGCAACATTACAAATCTTATACAACCTTCCTATTTGGGGATACCACTGAAATGCTCGTAAATTCTATGAGGTTTGGGAAAAAAAGAAAGTCCCTGTAACATTTGAGAATTCATTCTGATTCTTGTCATCACTGGGACTATTTTCGCCTTTGTCTTTCCTAAGTGGAAATGTAGCCCTCATTCTTAAGAAGCATAGCAAGGGAGACACGTATTTATTCTTCAATCTAATACATGATTA
Source organism: Pongo abelii (assembly GCF_028885655.2). Lineage (NCBI taxonomy): Eukaryota > Metazoa > Chordata > Mammalia > Primates > Hominidae > Pongo > Pongo abelii. The sequence continues at coordinate 89,477,407 of NC_071993.2, read as the reverse complement.
ATAATGATCTATAATCCTCTCGTTTTGAGTTGAATAATTTACGTATCCATACTTTTTAATATTCTCTATGTTCGTTCCAATTTTTAAACCATTCATTACTTCAGAAAGACGTGACAATGAAAAACAAAATAAAAATTTCTCGACCGGGCATGGTGGCTCACGCTTGTAATCCCAGCACTTTGGGAGGCCAAGGTGGGCGGATCACGAGGTCAGGAGATCGAGACCATCGTGGCTAACACAGTGAAACCTGTCTCTACTAAAATTACAAAAAAATTAGCCGGGCATGGTGGCGGGAGCCTGTAGTCCCAGCTACTCGGGAGACTGAGGCAGGATAATGGCTTGAACCCGGGAGGCGGAGGTTGCAGTGAGCAGAGATCGCGCAACTGCACCCCAGGCTGGGCGACAGAGCGAGACTCCGTCTCAAAAAAAAAAAAAAAATTTCTCCAGTGTGTATATATATTAGGCGATCAGTACATGTGTGACTGTGGCATTCCTAAGAAGCATTTTATACAAATTAGCATGAGACTTAGTCTTCTCAAAGTAATTATTCCCTGAATATTTTTATTTTTCAACCATAGAAACCAACTTATTGAACCCACAGAATACACAAAGCTTTCACTAACAAGTGTGAATTAAGAATTGTGAATTTCTACTTTGGAAACAAGTTTGATGAATAAGAATCATAGAGTAAACACAGTGTTTCTATTTTCTTTTTTTTTTTTTTAGTTATGAAACAAGTATGTTTCATCAAAATGATTTTATTGGATTTTGTGTGAAGGCATACTCACAGAGTAAATTAGTGAATTACATGGAAACATACTGGGTATAATTTCTTTTCTTTAAATGAACAGATCTCTATTATTGTGTAATAACTTCATCTTCTATTTTATTCTCAAAATGAAGGTACTCAAAGAATTTTATATACCTATCATTGTTATAGATGTTAAATATATATATCTGTATCACATTGATTTAAGCATCCCTTAAAAACTTTTTGAGCACTTTTAATCAACTGGAAAATGCCAGGGGATTAAATTGCGTATTTCACTAGTAAGTGCAGTGATTTCTCACGAGGTCCTGAAAACCTCTAAATAATAGCCCACATAAATTTAAGATAGAAGGTAAAATGCCTTGCATAAGTGTTTCTATTTTCCTTCAGTAATTATGCAGTTGTACCAGAATGGAATATACACAACTATTTTCCAAACAAGAGGTATTTGAAAGCTGCCAAAATATTTGAGGCTTCATCTTGGCTTTGTAAATGTAATGATGAATTATTTTGATATAGTAACCCACAGTCTATTGACTGATGACCTTCATATCATTAGTAATAATAAAAAAGTGCCTTAAAATCATACTGCCTGCCACTGAAGCCCCATTCTTCTCATGAGTGGGTCTGTGGCATTTCCTTTTCTGTTATGATCCTCATTTCATTTGTGTGTAGTATAAACTTTATTGGAACTGATGTTACAAATGATGCCCTCTTTTACACTTCTAAGATGTGGTAAAAGACTCTTATCCACAACCTAGAAGAGTTAAATTCTTGCATCTTACCACTCTCAATTTTCCATGCTATTTAGAGTTGAATTTTTCAACATTATATAGAGGCTTGTCCAAATTTCATACTTTTTGCTTATCTTTGCTTCCTGATTCTATAGCCTCAATATATACCCTCAAGAACTTTTATTATTTTTAATTTTTCTTTTCTTTTACTTTTTAACTTTTAAGTTCAGGGGTACATGTGAAGGTTTGTTGTATAGATAAACTCATGTCCCAAGGGTTTGTTGTACAGATTATTTTGTCACTCAGGTTTTAAGCCTAGTAGACATTAGTTATTTTTTTCTGGTGCTCTCCCTCCTCCTCTCCTCCCTGCTCTGGTAGGACCAAGTGTCTATTGTTCCCCTCTATGTGTCCATGTGTTCTCAACATTTAGTTCCCACTTATAAGTGAGAAGCTATAGTATTTGTTTGTCTGTTACTGTCTTAATTTGCTAAAGATAATCACCTCTAGCTCCATCCATGTTCTGATAAAAGACTTGATCTCATTCTTTTTTATGGCTGCATAGTATTCCATAATGTTTATGTACCACATTTTTTTCATTCAGTCTAACAGTGTATTAGTCCACTCTATAACTGGCATAAAAACTACCTCAGACTGGGTAATTTATAAAGAAAATAGTTTTAGTTGACACAAAGTTCCACAGGCTGTACAGGTAGCATCTCTGGGGAGGCCTCAGGAAACTTAACAATCATTGCAGAAGGCAAAGGAGAGGCAAGCACCTCTCCTGCTGCATGGTGGAGCAGAAGAGAAAGGGAGTGAAGAGGGAAGTGCAAAACACTTTCAAACAATGAGATCTTGTGAAAACTCACTCACTATCATGAGATGAGCAAGGAGAAAATCCTGACCCATGATTCAATTGCCTCCCAGCAGGCCCCACCTCCAACATACAAGTATTACAATTCAACATGAGATTTGGGTGGGAAAACAGAGCCAAAAAATATCATTCCACCTTGGCCCTTCCCAAGTCTCATGTCCTTCTCATTTTTAAAACATGACCATGCCTTTTCAACAGTCTCCCAAAGTCTTAACTCATTCCAGAATTAAGTCAAAAGTCCAAGCCCAAAATCTGATCTGAGGCAAGGCAAATCCCTTCCACCTATGAGCCTGAAAAATTCAAAACAAGTGAGCTATTTCCAAGTTAAAATGTGGGTACAGTCATTGGGTAAATGCTCCCATTCCAAAAGAGAGAAATTGGCCAAAACAAGAGGGCTATAGGCCCTATGCAATTCCAAACCCAGCCAAACAGTCATTAAATCTCAAAGCTTAAAATATTTTACCGGCTCATAGGTGGAAAGGAGTTGCCTTGTCTCAGTTGAGATTTTGGACTTGGACTTTTGAGTTAATGCTGGAAAGAATTAAGACTTTGGGGGATTGTTGGGAAGACATGATTGTGTTTTATAACGTGAGAAGGACATAAGATTTGGAAGGGGCCAGGGGTGGAATTATATGGTTCGACTCTGTATCTCTACCCAAATCTCATGTTGAATTATAATACCCACAATCTTCTTTGACACCACAATCTTCTTTCTCACACCCAGGCCACACTGATGTAAGGGTGGGCTCCCAAGACCTTGGGAAGCTCCACCTCTGTGACTCTGCAGGGCACAGCCCTCATGGTTGCTTTCATGGGATTAAGTGCCTATGCCTTTTTCAGGTACATAGTGCAAACTGTTGATGGATCAACCATTTTGGGGTTTGGAGGACAGTGGGACTCTTCTCACAGCTTCACGAGGCAGTGCCCCTGTGGGGACTCTGTGTGGGTGCTCCAACCCCATATTTCCTCTTTGCACTGCCCTAGTAGAGGTTCTCCATGAGGACTCCGCCCCTGCCACAGACTTCTGCCTAGACACTCAGGTATTTCCATACATCCTCTGAAATCTAGGCAGAGGCTCTCAGGCTTTAAATCCTGCTCTCTGCATGCCTGCAGGCCCAACCACATGGAAGCTGCCCAGGCTTGAGGATTGTACCCTCTGAAGCAATGGCCCAAGTTGTATTTTGGCCCCTTTTAGCCATGGCTGGAGCTGGATTGGCTGTGATGCTGGGTGCCACATCCAGAGGCAGTGCAGAGCAAAAGGTCCCTGGGCCTGGCCCATGAAACCAATTTTTTTCTCCAAGGTCTCCAGGCCTGTATTGGGTAGGACTGGCATGAAGGTCTCTGAAACACCATTGAAACATTTTCCTATTGTTTGGCTATTAACTTTTGGCTCCACTTTGTTTATGCAAATTTATGCAGCAGGCTTGAATTTCTCCCCAGTAAATGGGGTTTTCTTTTCTACCACATGGATAATCTGCAAATTTTCCAAACTTTTATGATCTGTTTCCCTTTTAAATATGAATTCCATTTTCATGACCATTTCCTTGTGAATACGTATGATCTTATGCTCTTAGAAGCAGCCAGGTCACAATGTGAACACTTTGTTGCTTAGAAATTTCTGCCATCAGATATCCTAGATTATCTCTCTCAAGTTCAAAGTTCCACAAATCCCTAAAGCAAGGGTACAATGCCACCAGTCACTTTGCTAAGGAATAGCAACAGTGACCTTTAACCAGTTCCTAAAATGTTTCTCATCTGAGACCTCAGTCTGGACTTTACTATCCATACAACTATCAGCATTTTCTGTGCAATAATTTAAAATGTCTCTAGGAAGTTCAACAATGTCCTTCATCTTCCAGTCTTCTGAGCCCTCCAAACTATTCCAACCTCTCGCCATTAACCAGTTCAAAAGATGCTTCCACATTTTCAGGTATGTTTATAACAAAGCCCCACTTCTCTGGTATTGATTTTCTGTATTAGTACATTCTCACATAGCTAAAAAGAACTATCTGAGACTGGTCCTTTATATAAAAAAAGAGACTGAAATTTAACTCACATATCTACAAGCTGTTCAGGTAACATGTCTGGGGAGGCCATAGGAAACTTACAATCATGGCAGAAAGTCAAGAGGAAGCAAGCACTGTTCTCACATGGTGAAGCAGGAAGTAGAGGGGAAGTGCTACACGCTTTCAAACAACCAGACCTCATGAGAACTCACAATCACAAGAACAGCAGGGGGGGAAATCCGCCCCTATGATCCAATCACCTCCTCCTAGGTTCCTTCCACAATGCTGAGGATTACAATTCAACATGAGATTTGGGTAGGGCCCAGAACCAAACCATATCAACTACTAATGGGCATTTAAGTAGATTCCACATCTTTGCTATTGTGCATAGTACAGAAATAAATATACACATGCATGTGTCTTTATGACTGGACAATTCATATGCATTTGGATATATGCCCAGTAATGGGGTTGCTGGGTTGAATAGTAGTACTGTTATTAGGTCTTTGAGGAATAACCACATTTTTTTCCACAATGACTGAACTAATTTACACTCCCCACATAGCGTATAAGTGTTCCTTTTTCTCCACAACCTCATCAGCATCTGTTATTTTTTTTTACTTTTTAAAAATAGCCATTCTGATTGGTGTAAGATGGTATCCCATTATAGTTTTGATTTGCATTTTCCTAATGATCAGTGATGTTGAGCTTTTTAAAACATAATTGTTGGCTGCATATGTGTCTTCTTTTAAAAAGTGTCTGTTCCGGTACTTTGCTCAATTTTTATGGTGTTGTTTGTATTTTTCTTGTACATTTGTTTAATTTCCTTAATTTGCTAGATATTAGACCTTTTTCAGGTGCGTAGCTTGTAAAAATGTTCTCCTATTCTGTAGGTTATCTGTTTACTTTGTTGATCGTTTATTTTGCTGTGCAGAAGCTATCTAGTCTAATAAGATTGCATTTGTCAATTTTTGCTTTCGTTGCAACTGCTTTTGGCGTCTTCATCATGAACTATTTTCCCATTTATATGTCCTGCATGGTATTGCCAAGGTTGTCTTCTAGGCTTTTCTATAGTTTTGGATTCTATATTTACATTTTTAATCCATCTTGATTTGTTATTTGTATGGTGTAAGGAAGGAGTCCAGGTTTATATGATTCACAGCATCATTTATTAAATAAAAAATCCTTTCCTTGTTACTTGCTTTTGTCAACTTTGCTGAAGAGCAGATTGTAGTAGGTGTGTGGCCATATTTCTGGGTTCTCGATTCTGTTCCATTGGTTTATGTATCTGTTTCTGTACCATCACCATGCTGTTTTGGTTACTGTAGCCTTGTTGTATATATTAAAGTTAGGTAGTATAATGCCTCCAAATTTTTCTTTTTGTTTAGGATTTCCTTGGCTATTCAAGCCTTTTTTTGTTTTCACATTAATTTTAAGATAGTTCATTATAGTTCTTTGAGGAATGTCATTGGTAGTTCCATAGGAATAGCATTGAATTTACAAATTGCTTTGGCAGTATGACCATTTTAACCATATTGATTCTTCTATCCATTAGCATGCAATGTTTTTCCATTTGTCTGTGTCATCTGTGAATTCTTTGAGCAGTGTTTTGTAGTTCTTCTTGCAGAGATCTTTCACTTCCCTGGTTAGCTGTATTCCTAGATATTTCATTCTTTCTGTGGCAATTGTGAATGGGATTGCATTCATGATTTGGCACTTGGCTTGGCTTTTGTTGGTGTATAGAAATGTTAGTGATTTTTGTACATTTATTTTGTATCCTGAGATTTTGCTGAAGTTGTTTATTAGCTTAAGAAACTTTTGAGCTGAGACTATGCTATGGGGTTTTCTAAGTATAGGAGCACGTCTTCTGCAAACAGGGATAGTTTGATTTCTTCTTTTTCTATTTGGATGTGTTTAGTTGTTTATTGTGCCTATTTCATCTTGCCAGTACTTCCAATACTGTGTGGAATAGGAGTGGTGAAAGAAGGCATCCTTGTCTTGTGCCAGTTTTCAACGAGAATGCTTTTGGCTTTTGCCTATTCAGTATGATGTTGGCTGTGGGTTTCTCATAGATGGCTCTTAATATTTTGAGGTATGTTCCTTCAATACCTAATTTCTTGAGAGTTTTAACCTGAAGGAATGTTGAATTTTATCAAAAGGCATTTCTGCATCTATTGAGATAATCACGTGACTTTTTTCATTAGTTATTTTTATGTAATGACTTACATGTATTGATTTGAGTATGTTGAACTAACCTTGCATTCCAAGGTTAAAGCCTACTTGATCATGGTTGATAAGCTTTTTGATGTGCTGCTGGATTTGGTCTGCCAGTATTTTGCTGTGGAGTTTTTTTAATCAGTGTTTATAATAAATATTGGCCTGAAGTTTTTTATTGTTGTTGTATCTCTGCCTGGTTTTTGTATCAGGATGATGTGGGCCTCATTGCATGAATTGGGCAGGAGTCTCACCTCCTTAAGTTTTGGAACAGTTTAGGTAGAAGTTGTACCAGAGCTTTTATGTACATTTGGTAGAATTCAGCTTTGAATCTGGCTGGTGCTGGGCTTTTTTTTAGATTTGTAGGCTATTTATAACTGATTCAATTTAGAGCCATTAGTGGTCTGTTCAGGGATTAAATTTCTTCCTGGTTCAGTCTTGCAAGGGTATATGTGTTCAAAAATCTATCCATTTCTTCTAGATTTTCTAGTTTTTGTGCATAGATATGTTAATAATATTCTCTGATGGTTATTTGTATTTCTGTGAGGTCTCTGGTAATATCTCATTGTTGTTTCTAATCGCATTTATTTGGATCTTTTTACTTTGTTATTATTCTAGCTAGTAGTATATCTACTTTATTAAATTTACAAGAAAATAACAACTCCTGGATTTGTTGGGGCTTTTTTAATTGTTTTTTTTTGTTGTTTGTTTGTTTGTTTGTTTTAATCTCAGAGTCCTTCAGTTCAGTTCTAATTTTGGCAATTTCTTGTCCTTAGCTTTCGAGTTTGTTTGATTTTGGTTCTTTTCATCATGATGGTAGGTAGTTAAAATGAGATCTTTCCAACTTTTTGATGTGAGCATTTAGTACTATAAATTTCCCTCAACACTGCCTTAGCTGTGTCCTGGAGATTCTGGTGTGTTGTATACTTGTTCTGATTCGTTTTAAAGAACTTCTTGATTTCTGACTTTATTATTTACCCAGAAGTCACTTAGAATCAGGTTATTGCATTTCCATGTTATTGTATTGTTTTCAGGAAATATCTTAGTCTTGATTTCTAACTTGATTGTGCTGTGGTGCAAGAGAGTGGTTCTTATGATTTTAGGTGTTTTACCTTTGCTTAGGAGTATTTTGTGGCCAATTATGTGATCAATTTTATAGTGTGTGACGTTGTAATAAGAAAAATGTATATTTTGTTGCTTTTGGGTGTGAAGTTCTGTAGATTTCTATCAGATTCATTTGATCTAATGCTGAGTTCAGGTCCTGAATATCTTTATTAATTTTCTTCCTTGATGATCTGTCTTAAACTGTCAATGAAGTATGGAAATCTTCTACTATTATTGTGTAGGAGTCTAAGTCTCTTTGAAGGTCTCCAAGAACATGCTTTATGAATCTTAGTGCTCCTGTATTGGGTACATACATACTTAGGATAGCTAGGTCTTCTTGCTGAATTAAAACCTTTACCATTATGTAATGCCCTTTTTTGTCTTATTTGATTTTTGTTGGTTTAAAGTCTGTTTCATCTGAAATTTAGGATTGAAACCTTATCTTTTTTTCTGTTTTCCATTTGCTTGGTAGATATTTTTTCATCCATTTACTTTGAGCCTGTGGGTATCATTGCATAAGAGATGGGTCTCTTGAACACAGCATACCAATAGGTAGTGGTTCTTTATCTAGCTTGCCACTCTGTGCCTTTCAATTGGTGAACTTAGCCCATATACATTCAAAGTTAATATTGTTATGTGTGGGTGTGATTCTGTCACCATGATATTAGCTGGATATTATGTAGACTTGTTTATGTGGTTGCTTTATAATGTCATCAGTCTGTGTACTTAAGTGTGTTCTTGTAGTGGCTTGTAACAATATTTTCTTTCCATATATAATGCTTCCTTCAGGAGCTCTTATAAGGCAGGTCTGGTGGTAACAAAGTCTCTCAGCATTTGCTTGTTCAAAAATATCTTATTTCTCCTTCACGTATGAAGCTTAGTTTGGCTGAATAAAAGATTCTGGAATGAAATTTCTTTTCATTTAGAATGTTGAATATTGGACCCCAATCTCTTCTGACTTACAAAGTTTCTGCTGAGAGGTCTGCTATTAATTAGTCTGATGAGTTTCGCTTTGTGGTGACCTGACCTTTCTCTCTAGCTGCCATTAACATTTCTTTCTTTCATTTCGACCTTGGAGAATCTGATAATTATGTGTCCTGAAAATGATCTTTTGTGAAGTATTTTACTGGGGTTCTCAGCATTTTCTGAATTTAAATGTTGGCCTTTCCAACCTGGTTGAAGATATTCTCATAAATGATATGCTGAACTATGTTTTCCAAGTTGCTTCCATTTTCCCCATCTCTTTCAGGGACACCAATGAGTCACAGATTTTGTCTCTACATAATTCCATATTTCTTGGTGGTTTCGTTCATTCCTTTTCATTATTTTTTCTTTATTCTTTTCTGACTAACTTATTTCAGAAAGCTGATCTCTTCAAGTTTTCACCTTGCTCTATTCTGCTACTAATATTTGTGATTGTATTATAAAATCTTGTAGTGTGTTTTTCTACTCTACCAGGTTGATTATGTTCCTTTCTGTACTGGCTATTATGTCTGTCAGCATCTGTATCATTGTATTGTGATTCACAGCCTTATTAGATTGAGTTTCAACATACTCCTGCACCTAAAAGATCTTTGTTGCTATCCATGTTGTAAATTCTATTTCTGTAATTTCAGCAATCTCATCTCACTTCAGAATCCTTGATGGAGAGGTGATGTGGTTGTTTGGAGGAAAGAATGTACTCTAGCTTTTTGAGTTGTTAAGAGTTCTTGCATTGGTTCTTTCTCATCTTTGTGGGCTGATGTTAATTCAATCTTTGATGTTGCTCACCATTGAAAGTTTTATTTTTCCTTTTATCCTATTTGATGACCATGAGAATTTGATTGTGGCATAAGCCAGTTGAATGGCTTTCTTTCTGGATGATTTCATGGGACCAATGTTCAGCTCCTAACTCCTGGACCATGTGCTCTAACTCTGGGGGGCTTGTACTGGGCCCCAACTTTGTCATCTGCCTACTCAATGTAAGGAATCCACTGTGCTAGGGTCTGAGGTGCTCCTTGACTCCTGGTCACTACACTTCAATGGGTGGTGTCAGACAAATCTTTTTGTAGTGCAATAACATTAGGGTCTATACTCGTTCGCATGTGCCAATAGCAGCAGCAGTGGCAGCATGGTGGGGTGCACGATCATCAGCTGTGGCAGGGTGCGGGACACTTTTATTCTTATATGCATTTTTTTTGTTTCCTGATGTTGGAGAGATTTTGGTATAGACATTACTATTAATCATATAGTCACTTTGGAGATCATTATGGTACTCATACACCAAACTATTTTAGACCTTCCATAATTTATCATACCTTCTGACCATTGTGACAATTGAAAATTGTGGCCCATGGGCCAAATTTGGTAAGCAGACATGTGTTACTTGTACCCTTTACAATTGATAGAAAATAATTAGGAAGTTGCCAATAGTTTAAAAGGAAATTTCACAAACAAGTCTGAATGTGTGGCTTTTCTGGAAAATATTAGAAAATGTGTTGTCAGTGAATCTGCAACTATCTCACATAGCAACAATCAGCTGGAGCTGTGTGAGGAATTCACCACAGTTCTCAACAGTTTTACTTTCTAACATGTGGCTTGCTCGGCTCATTTGTTTCTAATATCTGGTCTGCTGTACCATTTTAACATATGAGTTAAAAAGAAATTATTTAAGCAGATAGTTAGGATAAGGAAGTCTTCTGTAAAGTTTACTTTTTAATGAGAAGTAGTCCCCAAATCATTTGTTTTCTAACTAAGAGCAGCCTGTAAAATTGAGCCGCAGACATAGATAAGCAAGCTGGAGCACAGGTGAATGCTGGCAGCTGTGCCGATAGTAAAAGGCTACCTGGAGGCTGGGCATGTTCAACATGACATCTCCATCTTTCCTTTTCCTTGCCAACCACGTGTACAGTAAGGAGCACACAACGGGAGCCAACCAAGTAAAAAATTCATTTGCATAATAAAAGATTAGGGTGGGGTTGCAAGCTTCTTCACGCACCGTGTTAAAGTCCTGCCTGGTATAACCAATCTTTGAGACCTATGTAAATCAGACACCACCTCCTCAAGCCAGTCTATAAAACTCCAAGTGCTTCACTGTAGGACCGGAAGTCCCACTCAAGTGCCCCTCTCTTTCACAGGAGAAAGAGCTATTCTCCTTCCTCTTTCTTTAACCTGTTAAACCTCCACTCCTAAACCCACTTATTGTGTGTTTGCATCCTTGATTTCCTTGGTGCGAGACAATGAACCTCAGGTATTTACCCCAGACAATGATGCTGCTTCAATTTGTTTACTCTGTTTTCCTTTACTTGAATTTTTGATTTCAACACTTGTGTGACTAGCTTGGTCAAGGTAACCTTGGCTCTCTCATTTGGTTTAAATGTTCTTTTAATGACTCTGTACCTTATTTATTCTTATAGAAATAATAAACCTTGAAATTATTATATTATATAATACTTACATATTAACATTATGATACTAACTTTCCTATCAATACTCTAAGATTTCTGAGGTCCTAGCTTATGTTCCTCTTTGCATTCCAAATAACTGTAAAGTGTAGGAATTCAGTTAATAGTTCTTGTTTGATTGAACAAAGAGATCTAATAACATGAAAAATTTAATAAGACATATGTAATCAATTACATACGTACTTATTAATAGAGTAACAAAACGTTTGGGCAGCTTTTGTCTCTTATGAATAATTTACAATGTATTTCCATCAGAATTATGAATTAGCCACACTACTGGCATGAATGATGGATTATATATTTACTTAACCTCCTTTGGAGCTACATTCCATTTTTCCTGGAGTATTTTACTTTCAAACTATATCATTTTATCAAATAACAACTTCATGTTTATTTCAGATACATAAAATTATATCAAAACCACATTTTTGAGCATTTGAAAACTGGCATGAAGAGTGATAGTGATGAGCTATATTATCCTCTGGCTTTTATCATTCTGATACATTCCTGCTTGTCGTTTTCCAAGTGTTTTCTGGAAGATACTCTGTTAAGCAAAAACATATCATTTATTTCAACTAAATCATTGTGTAACTTTTCAGTTACTTTTGAAACACCTGCTAAAACTCAAATATGAAGTTAACCTCTATATTCCAAAGCAAATGTCATAGAATGAGGTCAGATTTCCAGGATATTCTCGTACACAGGGAGAGTTTCCTACTCCACACTAGTGGGCAACCAGTGAATTCTGCTTGTGCTGAGGTATGAACCCATTTAATTCCCTGGAGCAGATGGATACCTTGGTGTATAAGCAGAAGTGTCCACTTAATATAGTGTGCCTTACAAACAGTATCTTTTCTATGTGTCCCAAAAATCTGTAAGTGGGTGGTATTCACTGTTATTCATCCTGAACTTTAGGAAGTCCTGCCTTTGAGACAGAGAAATAAAGATGCCTCTGCTAGGACAATCCTCATTTTGGCGATTGTACTGCCTTTTGCATTTTTGCAAGTTTTGTAATAAACCATTAATACATACTGGGATTTGCAGGGTTTTTTTAATCCTTGCAGAACTCACAGTCTAGTGTTTTGTAGTTTCAGAAAACATTTCATGTCTTTTGTTTCATTTGTTTTCTCTACTTCAGAGAGGCTTAGTGCATTCTCCAGAATCATTAAGTAAATAACCCTAGGAAAAGAAAATGCAGCTCCATCTTGAAGACCACTCTGCTTTCACACTCCACTTAGACTGTATATACAGTCATATGACTCTTAACAATGTTTTGATGAACGATGAACCATATATGCTACAGTGATTCCATAAGATAATAATGGAGCTGAAAAATCTCTAACACCTAGTATTTACTACACCATACTTTTAATCCTTATTTTAGAGTGTACTTCTACTTATTAAAAAAAAAAGTTAACTGTAAAATAGGCTCACGGAGGTCCTTTAGGAAGTATTTCAGAAGAAGGCATTGTTATCAGAGGAGATGAGAGCTTCACGCATGTCACTGCCCATGAAAACTTTCTAGTGGGATAAGATTTGGAGGTGAAGACAGTGATATTGATTTTTCTGACCCTGTGTGTGCCTAGGCTAATGTATGTGTCTGTGGCTTAATTTTTTATATAAAAATTATAGAATAAGGATATAAAGAAAGAACATATTTTTGTACAGCTGTACGATGTGTTTGTTTTAAGCTAAGTCTTATTGCAAAGATTAAAAAATGTTAAAAATTTTAAAGTTTATAAAGTAAAAAAGTTATAATATGCTAAGGTTAATTTATTGTTGAAAAGACAATTTTATAAGTTTAGTGTCACCTAAGTTTACCATGGTTTTGTTTGTTTGTTTGAGACAGAGTCTCATTTTGTCGCCTAGGAGTACAGTGGTGCCATCTAGGCTCACTGCAACCTCAAGCAATCCTCCTGCCTCAACCTCCTGAGTAGCTGGGATTACAAGCATGTGACACCATGCCCAGCTAATTTTTGCATTTTTAGTAGAGAAGGGGTTTCACCATGTTGATCAGGCAGGTCTCAAACCCCTGACCGCAGGTGATCCACCCTCCTCGGCCTCCCAAAGTGCTGGGATTACAGGCGTGAGCCACTGCGCCCAGCCCATGTTTTTAAAGTCTACACTAGTGTGCAGTAGTGTCCTAGGCCTTCACATTCACTCATCACTCACTCACTCACCCACTCACGCAGAGCAACTTTCATTCCTGCAAGCTCATTTATGGTAACTGCTCTATAAAGGTGTACCATTTTTATCATTTATATTTTTACTGTATCTTTTCTATGTTTTGATATGTTTAGAAACACAAATAACATTGTATTACAATTGTCTACAGTATTCAATATAGTAACATGCTGTACAGGTTTATAGACTATGAGCAATAAATTATACCATATAGCCTACGTGTGTAGACAACATCATCTAGGTTTGTGTAAGTACACTCTATGATGTTCATACAACAAAATCTCATAATGACACATTTCTCAGACTGTATCTCTGTCAGTCAGTGTTTCATGACTGTGATTAATTGCCCTCAATAAGCTGAGTAATTTCAAGTAGTTGTGAATTAAAATTGTGATGGGTCTGCTGATAGTGACGGTTTTTATGTAAAAAAAAAAAATGTGTTTTATATTGTTTCTTGGGCGAGACCTCTCTGCTTTTCCCCACCAGTTGCTAACTAAGAGCAGCAGGTATATAATAGAAAAACCTGATTATTCTTGAAGTGTAGATTAGAAAGATTCAAGTTCATTTCCTACAACCTGATACACATACAATGGAATAGAAGAGCAAAAGAGAAGACAAGGTATCACCACTGTTCTATCCTTGAAAATTTGTCTGATACAGGAAATTTATCAGCATAAAGCTAATTGCCAGTTTGAGATTTAACAAATCCACTTGCTTGCCTTAATCAGTACTCACTTCCCACCAAGAAAACCTTGATAAAATTCCTTAAAAAGCTGGCCTCTTTAAACCCATGCACCTTAGGTGAGTAATATTAATTAGATATTTTAATTATGGATTCCATGTGCAAACTTTATCAGTGAAAAACTGCCATTATACTGTGGCACTCTTACTTTAAATTGACTCTGTAATAACTCTGAAAGCTGTGTAAAGTAAAATTAAATCCTTATCTGTAGACAATTGCTTTAGCACTTGTTCCTGTGTTCACGAGGTACCAAGGTTAGGCTGCTATTACTTACTATGAATATAAATTTAAAAGTCCAGTTATTTGCATTCTTACTTCAGTGTACCCTGAACATAATGAATTAAGATATAGAAACACTATCGATATAAAAGTGTAACATCAAAGAACAGTAATTGATTTCCTAAAATAACATCGTGTATATAAACTCCAAACCAGATTTTTAGGTAAGGAATTGTGACGTTAGTAAATAAACTTGTGACTTGAAATCTATAGTGTTTAATGATCTGTGGGATTTTTTTTGTCCTATTATCTGTTCTTTATTTTTCCCTTGTGTATCTGTTACTAAAAGCACATACTTTATCTTCATATATTCTTAAACTTATCTCCAAATTTTAAAATGATTTAAAAATACATGACATGAGAGAGGACCAGAAAATATTCATGTGTATATACTAAGATATTATGTTAATAGTTATATATAATTTGGACGGTGACTATAGTCTGAAAATACTAAATTTTTTTTTTTATTGAACTCCTTGATTATTCTGGGCTATGCTAAACTCACTGGACATTCAGGAAAAATTGGAGATAAAATTCATTTTAAAATACACATCACGGATACTTATGCAGACACTGATGAAAATTCTGCATTAATTCATTAAGTTCAATGCAACTTTTGAGAGCTAACTGAATGCATTGATGCCAAGGGACAATACATCAACTGAATCTTTTACTGTGAGCCATTTATTAAATATATTTGCCTATGTTTCCAGACATTAAGTCCACCTTGTATAATCAATTTTATTAGTTTGGTTGCTTAAAATATACCCTTCAAATGCATTACTAAAATGGAGTTGAATCCTAAAAGTCACTATAGTGTGTGCACTTCTGGTAACTTCATTTTTCTTTCCTCGCTAACCTTTGCTTGCCCCAAATTACACACAAAGTAAAACATAAAATCTCTCATCATGATAGCTTTACCCTCTAAATTGTACTCACATATTCAGTTCCTGAACTTATATTTTGCAATTTTCCTTCATATCCCCTTCATACAATATTACATACCATCTACCACATAATTCCTTTCTATTATTGCCTCTGAATTTTTTATACTATTTCATTTCACTGGAATTTAATTTATTATTAAATTAAGTTATTCTTAAATTCCATAACTGTGAGACATGTCCCCCAAAAGGAATTTTTTTATGTTCTGAAAGCATTTTAACATTTATTGATATATAACTCAACTATACAACTACCGATTTGCAGTACAAAATTCAGTGATTTTAGTGAATTCACAGGGGTTTGCAACCATCACTGCAATAAATTCTCATAACATTTTATTCACTTCATAAAGAAATACCATCAATTGTCACTCATCATTCCCCTCAACACCTTCAGTTCTTGGCAACCACAGATTGACTTTGGGTCTCTATAGATTTGAAGATACAAGATATGGCATATAAGTGGACTCATGTAACATGGGGTCTTTATATGATTGGTTCCTTTCACTTAGCGTAATATTTTCAGTATTTACCCACGTTGTTGCAAGCATATTTATTTTATTGCCATATTAAATTTCATTGTGTGGATATACTACATTATATATGTCCATTCATTAGTTGATGAACATTTGGCTTCTTTCTACTTTTGACTATTATGAATGATAATGCTTGAACATTGTGTACGGGTTTGTGTATAGTCGCATGTTTTCCTTTCTCTTGGGTATATATCTAGGAGTGGAATTGCTCTGTCATAAGGGCAAGTTTGTTTAAAATATTGAGTAACTGCCAAACAGTTTTCTAAGATTTTTGGAACATTTTACATTCCAGCCAACAATGTGTAGAGATTCTAATTTGTTTACATCCTCATTGATATCTATTTGTAATGTCTTTTTTATTACAGCCATCACCCTGATGAATGTAAAAATATATACTATTGTGAATTTAATTTTCTCTTCACAAATAGCTAATGATAATCATAATTCCATGTTTTCTTTAGCCATTTTTTATCTTCATAGGAATAGTGTCTATTACTTTTTTCACATTTTTATTATTTTTTTTAGTTTTGAGTTTTAAGAGTTTTTTTTATATACTTAGGAAACAAGTCTTTTATTATATGTATAATTTTCTGTTGATTGCCTTTCTACTTTCTTGATGTTTTACCAAGCACAAAATTTTTAATTTTGATGTAGTCTAATTATTTTTCTTTCGTTGTTTGTGCTTTTTGTCATATTTAATAATCACATAATCCAAAATCACAATGATTACTTCTATGCTTTCTTCTAAGAGTTTTATGGTTTTATTTCTTAAGTTCAGGTCTATCATCTATCTGGAATTAATTTTTGTGCATCGCATAAGGAACAGTTCCAACTTAATTGTTGTGTATGTATTTATCCACTTGTCTCTATATCACTTCTTGAAAGATTTACCCCATTGAAATCTCGCAATACTCTTGTTGAAAATCAGTGAAGAGGCTTATTTTTGAATTCTGAATTCTGTGTCTATTCTATATCAAGATCATACTCTTGATTACTGTGGTTTTTGTAGTAAGTTATAAAACTGGAAAATGTAAGGCCTTTAAATGTGTTATTCTTTTTCTAAGGTTGTTTTGGAAATTCTGGGCCCTTGAATTTCAGAATGACTTTTAGATTTGGCTTGCCGATTTCTGCAAGAACAAAAAAAGCAGTTTGATCATGATAAGGATTGCACTGAAATCATGGATCAATTAAGAGATATATTGCCATCTTAATGATATTAAATATCCTAATCCCTGAACGTACGATTTTTCCCTTTTATTTATATTTTCTTTAATTTTTTAAAATAATGTTCTCTAGTTCCTAGTATCTAGGACTTTCACTTATTTTGTTAAACTTATTCTTTAGTATTTTGTTTTTTGGGGTGTTATTGTAAATGTAATTAATCACTTGGTTTAATTTTTGGTTTGTGAATCACTAATGTATAGTAATACAATTGAATTATGGATGTCGATCTTAGACTCTGCAACCTTGATGGTCTTACTTATCACTTTTAGTAATAATTACTACTAAATTACTACTACAGAAAATAATTTAATTAGGAAATGAATTCCTTAGAATTTTCCATATGCAAAATTATGTCATCTTCAAATAGAGATACTTTAAAATTTCTTATTCCAAGACTTTATTTTATTTTTTCCTTGCCTAACTACCTTGTCAAAACCTTGAGTACAATGTCAAATGGGAATGGTAAGAGAAAACGTCCTTGTCTCATTCCTTATCTTAAGGGAAAACATTTAGTCTTTCACCTTTAAGTAAGAGGATTCTCTTAGTTTTCCATTGTTGTCCTTCTTCAGTATGAGAAAGTTCTCTCTATTCCTATTTGTTGAATATTTTTTATCATTAAAGTGTGCTAGATTGTCAAATGTTTTTTGCATCATCTATTAAGATGGTCATGTGCTTTGTGTTCTTTATTCAGTTGTTAAACCATCATTAGATTTCTGAGATGAATCACACTTGGTCATAGTGTATAGTACTTTTTATATGTTGATGGATTTAGTCTGCTAGTATTAAGTGAAATTTTTTTGTCTATATTCATTAAAGATATTGCTTTATAGTTTTACTTACTCGTAATATTTCGGTCTAGCTTTCACATGCCAGCAATACATAGAATGTGTTGGGATGTAATATATTCTATTCTATTTTTAAAAAATTGTTGGGAAGAATTGGTATTAATTTTTTCTTAAATATTTGTCATAATTTATGAAGTAAGGCATCTGAGCCAGAAATTTATTTTGTGAGACATTTATACTTTTCTATTTTAATCTCTTTACTCATTATAGATTGTGGTAGGCAGAATGATCATTCTGCAAAAATGTTCACCTCCTAATAACAGAAACTGTTGATATGTTAATTTGTATGTCAAAAAGACTTTGCAAATATAATTAATTTAAGAGCCTTGATAAAGGGAGATTATTCTAGATAATTTTGGTGATTGCAATCTAACCACATGGATCCCTAAAAGTAGAGAACTTTTCTCCGCTCTAATCTTAGAGAGATGTCATTCTGGAAGAAAGATACAGAAAAACGTAAAGTTTCTGGCTTTGAAAGTGGAGAAAGAGGCCATAAGCCAAGGATTGTGGCTGGCATCTAGATTCTGGGAAGGTTACAGAAATGAATTTTAAACAAGACCTAACAAAATGAAAGTAAGCCCTGGTAATGTCTTGATTTTATTCTTTTGAGAACTGTGACAGTTTTCTGACCTACAGAAATGTAAAACAATACATTTATGTTGATTTAAGTCACTGAATTTTTGGTATGTTTTTGCAGCAGCAATATAAAATAAACACATAAGTCTACTCAAATTTCCTGTTTCTTATTGAGTCAGTTTCAGTAGTTTGTGTCTTTCTAGGTAATTTTCTATTTTATTGAAAGTGATGTAGGCTGGGCGTGGTGGCTCACGCCTGTAATCCCAGCACTTTGGGAGGCTGACGTGGGTGGATCACGAGGTCAGGAGATCGAGACCATCCTGACTACCACGGTGAAACCTCGTCTCTACGAAAAAAACAAAAAATTAGCTGGGCGTGGTGGCGGGCACCTGTAGTCCCAGCTACTCGGGAGGCTGAGGCAGGAGAATGGCGTGAACCCGGGAGGCGGGGCTTGCGGTGAGCCGAGATCGCACCACTGCAATCCAGTCTGGGCAATAGAATGAGACTTCGTCTCAAAAAAAAAAAAAAACAAAAACAACAACAACAACAAAAAAAAGTGATGTAATTTGTAGGCATTTGGTAGTTCGTAGTATTCATTTAAAATATTTTTGCATTTCTGTATAGCCAGCCATAAAGTCCCTTCTTTTATTATTTCTGAGTCAGTAATTTGAGTGTTCTTCCTTTTTTAATCAGCAAAGGGAAGGTTTTGTAAAATAAAAATGTATTGGTCACAGTTCTCGAAACTGTGAAGTCCAAGATTAAGGCACCGACAAAGGTGATATCTGGTGAAGACTCACTTTCTGATTCAGAAACAATGCCTTTTTGTTGTGTGCTCAGATGGTGCAAGGGGCAAAACAGGTTCCCTCAAGCCTGTTTTATAAGAGCACAAATCCAGTTCGTGAGATTAGAGCCCACATGACCTAATAACCTTCCAAACAACCCAGCTCTTAATACCTACCATCACCTTAGGGGTTAGGTTTCAACAAGTGAATTTGGAGGGGGGACACATTCAGACTACAGCACAACTTTTCATTTTTTGGTTTTCTCTATTGTTATCTCTTCCATTAATTTCATCTATAATCATTATTTCCTACCATGTGTTGGCTTTAAGTTTAGTTTTTTCCTTTTTTAAAATGTATCAGTGTCTTTAGGTTTAAGTTAGGTTACAGATTTGTGATTATTATTTTTTAAAATATATATACTTACAGATATAAATTTCATTCTAAGCATGAGTTTCACTGCATCCTGTAAGTTTTATTATATTGTATTTCCATTTTATCTCAAAATATGATTGAATTTCCCTTGTAAATTCTCTTTGGTCCATTGATAGTTAAAGAATGTGTTGTTTATTGTCCAAATATTTGTAAATTTTCTCAGTTTTGTTCTGTTGCTTTTTTTAATTTAGTTCTATTTTGGTCAGAGAAACTTTGTGTGATTTCACATATTTTAAACTTGTTGAGGCTAGTTTTATGGCCTACAATATGATCCTTGAGTACGTTCCATTTGCCTTTGAAAAGAAAGTATATAGTGCTGTATTGGATAGGTTATTCTATAGGTATCTCTTAGATCTAGATCTAGTTGGTTTATGCTGTTGTTCAGGTCTTCTATTTCTTTGTTGATCTTTCTACTTGTTCCATCTACTGTTGAAAGTGGACATTGCAGCCTGCAGATATGGTGGCATTCTCTATCTCTTAATTTGTCCATTTTTTTCTTCATGTATTTTGGTGTCTTGCTGTTGGGTGAATATGTGTTTGTAACTGTTATATCTTCCTGATGGAGTGTGCCTCTTATCATTAGAAAGTTTTCATTTTTATCTGTGGTAATTAAAAAAAACTTTTTATAGCCTACTGTTTATTACTAACATGGTTTCTCTAGCATTCTTGTGGTTGCTATCATTTCCATCCTAATATTTTCCACCTATTTGAATCTTTGAGTCTAAAGTGTGTCTCCTATAGACAATATAAAGTAGGATTTTAAAAAATTCTGTCTAGCAATGACTGCTTTTTTATTAGATTGTTTCATTTCTTTACTTTTGATGTCATTGTTTATATAATTAGATTTATGTCTTCCATTTTATTTTTGTGTTTTCTATATGCTTTTTTGGGTCTTGTGTTCTTTTTTGCTTCTTTAATTTTCATTAAGTAAATACTTTTTGGTGCAATATTTCAATTAGTTTAACAATATGCTTACTTTTTAAAATTTTCTTAATGTTCAATCTAGAGCTCAAAATATACATCTTATTTTAAACTACTTCACCTGCATAGTCAATTTAACTCCAGCGAGATATAGAAACATTACATTATATAGCTCTATTCCCTTTGTACCCCTCTTTTTTGTGCTATAATTTTATACATATTACATTGTACAATGATTATTTTACTTCAAATCTGTTGAGATTCCCTAGAGAACATTTCATTTCAACATCTGTACTTTTCAATTCCAAGATTTATTTTTGGTTTCTTACAATAATTTTTAGCTCCTTGTTGATGTTTTCTATTTTATGAGGTATTGCCATCTTACTGTACTGTATGTTGTTAAATATTTCTTTTAGTTCTTTGACCACATTTAGAATAGATACTTTGAAGATTTGTCTGCTAACCCAGCATCTGCCTGTTTTTGTCATTGTTTTGTTTTCATTGTTTTTAACCTGTGCATGATCATACTTTATTACCTCTTTGTGGACCTTGTAATTTTTTGTTAAAACCTAGAGTTTTAAAAAATAATATATTTTAGCAAATCTGCATACTGATTCCCTGCTCTATACTGGAGATTATATTTGTTATGTTCTTGTTTATAGGTTTTACTAACTTGGTTTGACTACTTTATTGAAGTCTATTTCCCCCGTATCGTACAACATCTAATATTGAACTTCAAATGAGTCAGCCTTGGGAATGTGCATATTCATTGGGTGATGCAGTAACTGCTTTAGTCAGACTCTCTTTGTCTCTTTCAACGATTTCTCTGGTAAGCTATCTGACACTCCAAGTATCACACCCAGTTGTTACCCTCTACTAATTCCTATCTGATTGCACTATTATTTTGGACAATACTCTGGGGCTGGAATATCTCCCCAATATAGTCCAATCAGAATAGGACTGATCTTCAGGAATCAAAGGCCAACGTTTATGGCTTATTCTGACTGTGCTCTTCGGTCTACACTTTCCTAAAATTCATTCTAAATAAATTCTGCTTCCTTGGGAAGATACATGATGCTCTCTGTTTTCACTCCCTTTTTCTCTTCTTGGGTCAAACCTCCGTGTTGTTGATTAGGAACCACAGATATGCTTTGCCATTCTGAGGGAGATATGGGTTGTGGTGCCAATGCCACAGGTTTGCATTGTTTCTATCAGGATTTAGTAGATTTTATTTTATTTGAGGAATGTCCTTTGGAAAATATCCAGAGACTTTAAATTATTTGCTTATTTTTGAATAATTTTCACGAGTTATTTTTTTTCTGGGGAGCAGGTTCATAGCTCTTCACCATTCCAGAAATCAGTCCTCAAATAATTTTAATAACATGTTTTAAATATTCTTTATGTAATGTAATTCTTTGCATACTATAAGCATGTATGCTTATAGTAAAGGTAGTAGCTATGCCTTAGTTGTATTTTTCATACTTGGAATGACTTATCACAGCCACACTTCTGCACACATTATAATCTCAGTATGTGCTTTTTGTGTTAAATATGTAGCACAAGGTCAAAGGCTTATCTTTACAATTTCCTTATTTCTTATAGAGTGCGGAGCCTGAAAACAGGTTTTCCAATTATTGCTGAAATTATTTTCAGTGTAGTTAAATAGATTGTTAGAGAACCACTGAATAATAGGTAAGCCAAGTAAAGATGCTGCTTCTGTTATTGTCATCATAAAATACCCAGATGGAAACTTTACTCTGTGCTAGGTCAGAGATTAAGCTAAAGAGTGTCATACTTTATGGCAATGTATAATGTGGTGCCTTATTTCACAGAATGAGTGAAATTGACTCTCTAAGTCACTGCTGAGCATAAAGCAAAGCTCCCGAGGGAGAATATTGCTGAATTTATTCCATGGTTGTCAGATACTATATTAGTATCTTATTGCTGGTGTAAGAAATCACAAATTTATTTGTTTTAAAACATCATTTATTTATTCTTACAATTCTGTATGTTAGAAGTCAAACACTGATCTCCTTGGGCTCAAGTTTTCAGCAGGAAAGCTATGTTTCTTTCTAGAGACTCTAGAGGAGAATGTGTTTCATTGACAATTCCAACTTTTGCAAGCCACCCATATTCCTTGTCTCTTGGTGTTCATCCTCAAAGCCAATAATGGCAGGTCAAATCCTTCATACATTGCATCATTCTAACATTCTCTTCTGTTGTTTTCTTCCATTCTTAAGACATTTTGTGATTACAATGTGCTCACCTGAATAATCTAAGATAAATTTGCTCTACCTATATAATTAGGAACTGGGTACTATTTTTATATCCATTTAACTCATGGCAAAATTGTGGCTCAGAATATTAAGTGATTTGCCCCTGGTACAGTAAACTTGAAAACATATGGTTTTTATGAAATGAAGTATCAGATACCAAGTGCTACTGGGAAAATTGCAAGCACACAACTATGGAGTATGTTAAAGAGCATTGTAATGGATATAATGCATTTGATACATAAAGCCAGTATATATTTTATTTCTTAGAAATCTTGTTTCTCTGCGACTCAACATCCTTTGTATCAATGTCATCCATCATTTCATGGGCAGAGCAAGTACATCTTAGAATAAAGTGGTAATTCCTCTGGTTAAGATTCAAATCAGAATTTTTGATCTTAAATAAGAGCACGATCTTAAGAAGCAGGCTTTTCTGAGAGTAAAATAATTTTTCTAAATTCCAAAGAGTTTTCCTTGGCTAGAAAGAAAAAAAAAAAAGCATGACTTTCTGAGTAAAGATCTCGTAAAGAGAGGATAAAAGACATGGTTTAAAGGGAGTTTCTATCCCACAGCAAGAAATAAAGCCTTTCTCAACAGTAGGTAGTTTAGCCAAGAATAAAGATTGAGAGCAGATAAGGCCCGGGTTAAATTTCTGTCTAAATTTCTAATAACGTATGTCTCATCCAATTAGGCCAAGACCCAAAGCATGGACCAAAAGGAGTAAAATCCTACATAAGCAAAGTGGGTGGCTGACAACAAAACATTTGAAATTCATTTTCTAGAATTCCCCATGACCAAATTGGATGATTAGGGAAAAGTAAAACTGTAGTATGGTAGCATGTGTTTAGATTGAGAAAGGGCTTGATAAAATGTCTCTCTATTTCCCCACAGCCTGCATCTGACATTGACAAAAATGTATGTGTTCCTATGTGCCTTGTGGGATGCAAAAGGTTTCTGTGAATTACAAGTCAGCAGACCGTCTAATGATTTTCTATGCTGAGGTGTAAGATGATAGCAAGCCTATTGTGAACTAAATTTAAAGGAAGGGATGTGGCATGGTTGAGAAGCGCAAGATTAACAGAATCAGCTAAAGGACAGTCAGAGGAGCTGTCCAGCTTTTGGGGACTAATGCTCAAGAATTATCTAGGCAGTGAATATACAGTTTATGCTAGTTATTTTTTAAGCAGCCAATCCATTATACAGAGGCTGTTGACTAAAGACAAGTCCACATATCAGTCAGAGGTCAGAAGAAGCATTTAAAAAATTATTGTTTACCCCTCTCTCAGGTTGTTATATGAGTTTTGGGTGGTTTTATACCATCAGGTAAGTATGAAATTTTATTGAGATACTATATGTGAGACTAAGGTGTGTGTATATGTTGGGGAGAATATAAAGAATAGTTGGCTAGACTGAGTGGTGAAACCTTAAAAGCCTAATTATTTATCAAAAGGAAACTTTGTTTACCTTAAAAAGATCATGTTGAACTAGAAAAGACTGAGTAACTTAAATGGACAATTTTTTTTTCAATTTGTTTTTATTTGTATTTATACTGTAAGCAGTCCTGAAGACACTAGAAATAGATAAGATCAGTCATGAAAAACTGAAAAGATTACCTTTTTCATATGTGTGTCATTGTGTGCAAAGGTTGACTTCTGCTACAGCAGATATAATCCTTCTAACATATTGTGCATCAGTGGAATTTTTCTTTTCAATTTTATTGCAGCACCAAGTTTTATTATATTTTTGTTGAAAGATACATAGAAAATAAATACTTTCTGATATTTTACAATAACAGTGAAACTATTTCAAAAGGAAGAAAGGGATTGAACAATTATCCAAGCAACAGAACATGTAATTACACCAATGAAAGGGGCTGTCTTATCATTGTTCTTAGAATCTTAAGAGATAGATGCAGATAGCTGGATGTATGGATAGATAGATAGATAGAGAGATAGATAGATAGATAGACAGATAGATAGATAGATAAAGGTAAATAAAAACAAGACTCAGATGACTACATGAGGTCTTTCCAACTTTCAAAAACATGGAATTATTTTGTGTGGTTTTTTTTGGTGTTTTTTTGATGTTGTGATTCAGTTTGTCATTTGCCTGAGAAATCAGTATGAGAAATTTGTATTGATCACTATTTGAAGAGCATATAAATATATAATTTTCATGGTAAATATTCATAAATTGGAACCATGGTATTAAAGAGAAATTTGTTTTTATGTTGCTGATAATTGATTCCTTCACCCTACTCTAAACACTAGCCAGTCTAAAATGGCTATTCAAGCAGCCATTGGAGTTTAAATGGCTGGAAGCACTTTTATTCACTCATTCTTTAGGGCTCAATCTTACCTCCTCCAGGGGCTGCATTACGTTCACATAGAAGAAACGAACAATGTCAGCAAGTATTGGGATCTGCAGATTTATTTTAAAGACTGGGTGAGTCTATATTCTCAAAAGTGTTGTACTTTTGTTGTGACAAAATTTGTTGTAATGCGTGGCACCTGCCTTTTAAATAAATGTTGTGTGTGTTTCAATTTACTCAATTTGTGTGTTAGTCATACATGCTGAATTGACAGAAGAATGTCAGTTAATTTACCCTGAGAAATATATTAACCATATTTCCTTTGCTTGCTCATTATCTCTTAGTAAAAAATATATAGGAAACCAATGTTATTATTGGGAATATTTTGGTCAGATTAGAATTACACTAAGATGAATCTGTTGTATAATTTTAATGACCAAAGACTTCATAGATAATGAAAGATGAATTTCAAAAACTGTGATATGAGTGGTATATAGATGAGAGATATCACAGCCCAGGGTATAGGTTCCCTTCCTCTTGATGACACTGGTTGTTCACTTTCAAGTTTTACTTCTCTTGCTGTTCTATTAACATTTTATTGTCTGCTCATTTGCCCTAGTTGAAACAATGATCTCAAAGTAGGAGTATCCTCACCCCTTAACTGTGCTCCTTGGGTTAACACTGTCTCTTGGGTTAACAGAGTGTTAACTCAAAGAGCACAGTTAAGGAGTGAGGGAATGAACAGACAAAGAACAACACCCTAACATTATATTTTTACATTTGTTACACAAAAACATACACAATGTCTAAATAATGTTGATTGCTGGGTCTTTTTGGAAACACAGCTGTGACCATCCATTAGGAAACACCCCCACCCCTGACAATTTCAAATAATAGTTTACAGGATGATTGCCTGAATAAAAAAGTGATTCTTATCATTTTTTGAAACAAATTTAAAGAATGTGTGCAATGTACCTTTAAATCATAATGTTCTCTAGTAAATTTAAGCACTTTACAAAGTGATCTTATTACTTGATGGAGCAATTGTATGAGATGGATTATTCAAGCTGGTGTTAGGAATTAGTTAAGTGATAATCAGATATAATATCAAATTCCTTGTGCTCCTCTAATAAAATCAGATGTAAATAGATAATTCAATTCACAAAACATTGAATAAAACACAGTATTTGAGAACTTCATCTGCTGTGTATAATAAGGTACATCTGTATTAGCAATGCTCTATTCACAGTTACCACCAAGCTATCTTCTAAAACACAAATAAACAAAATGTTAATTTAATGACTGTATTGCCTTTTCCTTGTGGACTGAGTAATTTAAAATGCATTACAATAGGTTTTATGTTTATTTGTTAATTAATTGCAAAATTGAACAGCTATTATATATAAGACACTACATTAAGCAACAGAAAAAATAGTAAGATGTAATAAGACATAACACTAGTTAACATTTCTGGAGTACTTACCATAACTCAGCACTGTGCTACTAAGGTTTTTGCATGACTTAGCTCATTTAGTCCCTTTAGAAGCCTAGAAATTTTGTCTCAGTGTTACTAACCATTAACAAAGAAGTAAAATGACAATACAGATAGTTTTAAATATAATGCAAACTTATATCCTTGTTTTTGCAGATTTGTATATCAGGTTTATGCCTGTTCTTCCTATGTAATTATTAATAGAACATCCTCTGCCTTTCAAGAATGTCCCTTGAATTATATATTACATCGTTATCCCATTTAAATAACTTGCCCAAGGTCACACAGCTAGTTACTGGCAGAACTATTTCTTAAAACCCAGATTTTCTGAAGCCAAAGCCTAAATTATACCATCTCCCACAGCTAAGGAATATTTTTTAGTTTAATGTCTATATATGTGTGTGTGTATGCACATGTGTGTGTATGTGTTTGTATTTTAATGGAACATCTTTCAAACCCAATATGTTCAAATGAAACTCAGCTTTCTTTCTAAACTTGTTCCATCTTCCTATATTCACTATCTTGAATGGCATGAATTACTTACGCTAGGAACATGAGAGTCATCCCAGAATAAAATCCTGTCTTTATTCATATTAAGCAGTGTCATCAAATTCTATTAATTTATTTCCCTTAAATATTTTCTTAAATCCTTTTTTTATTCTGCAGCACCAAAAATTCTTCCTTAAGTTACATATTAGGTAGAATGAACATGAGAAATTCCCATTCGCTTGTTCCTTCCAATTCTATCTTCTTTCCCAGGAATTCTTACTAACTCTTTGGTATTTATTCTTCATAGACTATTTGTATACATTGATATTTGTGCAACCAGGATGTATCATATGCAAGCTGATTTCTATCTTCCTTCCCAGGAATTCTTACTAACTCTTTGGTATTTATTCTTCATAGACCATTTGTATACATTGATATTTGTGCAACCAGGATGTAGCATATGCAAGTTGATTTGTAGTTCCAGTTTGAGTCTGACAACCATTGTTATAAGTGGTATAAGTTCCAGTTTGAAAGGCTTCAGGCTTAAGAGCCAAAAAGAGCCATTATTTCTGTTTGAGTGCAAAGGCTGGAAGAGACTGATGCCCTACTCAAAGCAGTCAGACAAGAGGAGTTTCCCCTTAGTTTTTTGATTCTATTCAGGTCATCAAGTAATTGGATGAGGCCCATCCACATAAGAGAGGTCAATCTGCTTTATCAATGTGACGGTTAATTTTCTGTGTAACTTGACAGAGCTAAGGAATATCCAGGACAGCTAATGAGACATTATCTCTGAGTGTCTATTAAGGAGCTTCTGTAAGAGATTAGCACTTATATCAATCGACTGAGTGAGCAGGAACTCCCTCATAAATGCAGATGAGCATTATCCAATCTGTTGAGGATCCCAAAAAAGTGGAAAAAATAAAGCAGAAGAAGAGATTAAAAAGTTACTCTCTTTACTGGAGCTGGGACATTCAACTTCTCCTGACAAGTTTATGGGACTTGTCAGGCTCCATAATCAAGTAAGCCAATCCCTTATAACAACTTTAAAAATGACCTCTCTATATATCATATTGGTTATGTTTATCTGGAGAACCTTAACTAATACACTTAGTTCAGTGATTAAAATGTCAATCTCATCCAGAAACACCCTCACAGATATATCTGGGATAATTTTTGGCTAAATATTCAGGGACCCCTTGGCCCAATCAAGTTGTTACATAATCGACACAGTATATGTTAGCCTTGGTCTCTTTTTCAAGGTTCCACACATAAAACAGTCACATATGCACATACCGTACATATGGACATTAGTAAATATCAGATATTTACTAATAATCTAGTGATAATTTTGTAAGAGACATGGAGGAAAGCATATATAATAATGTCTATTACTAAAATATTATGAGTGCCTTTGATCTCATCTAAAATGCATAATTTTTCCCCTAACTTTATGTATTAGTCCATTTTCACACTGCTATAAAGAACTGCCTGAGACTGGGTAATTTATTAAGGAAACAAAGTTAATTGATACACAGCTCAGCATGACTGGAGAGGGTTCAGGAAACTTATGATTATGGTAGAAGTCAAAGGGGAAGCAAGTCACCATCTTCATAAGGCAGCAAGAAGAAGGATGAACACAAGAGGAACTACCAAACACTGATAAAACCATTAGATCATGAGAACTTACTTACTATCATGAGAACAGCATGGGAGAAACCACCCCCATGATTCAATTACCTTCTAGGCCTCTGGGCCTGCACTGGGAGGGACTGCTGTGAAGACCCCTGACATGCCCTGGAGACATTTTCCCCATCATTATGGTAATGAACATTTGACTTCTCATTACAGCCAGCTTGAATTTCTCCACAAAACATGGGTTTTTCTTTTATATCGCATAGTCAAGCTGCAAATTTTTCAAACTTTTATGCTCTGCTTCCCTTTAAATTTAAGTTCCAATTCCAAACCATCTATTTGTGAATGCATACAACTGAATGCTTTTAACGGTGCCCAAGTCACCTCTTGAATGCTTTGCTGCCTAGAAATTTCTTCCACCAGACACCCTAAATCATCTCTCTCAAGCTCAAAGTTCCACAGATCTCTAGGACAGGGGCCAAATGCTGCCAGTCTCTTTGCTAAAGCATAGTAAAAATCCCCTTTATTTCAGTTCCCAACAAATTCCTCATCTCTATATGAGACCATCTCAGTCTAGGCTTCATTGTCCATCACTATCAGCATTTTGGTCAAAGCCATTCAACAAGTCTCTAGGAAGTTCCACATTTTCCCACATCTTCATGTCTTCTTCTGAGCCCTCCAAACTGTTCCAACCTCTGCCTGTTACCGAGTTCCAAAGTTGCTTCCACATTTTTGGATGTCTTTACAGCAGTGCACTATTATCTTGATACCAATTTACTGTATTAGTCCATTTTCCCATTGCTGTAAAGAACTTCCTGAGACTGGGTAATTTATAAAGAAAAGAGGTTTAATTGACTCACAGTTCAGCATGGCTGGGATCCTTCGGAAAACTTACAATCATGGCAGAAGTCAAAGGGGGAAGCAAGGCATCTTCTTCACAAGGCAGCAGTAAACAGAATTGAAATGGTTTGGCTCTGTGTCCCCACCCAAATCTCATCTTGTAGCTCCCATAATTCCCGTGTGTTGTGGGAGGAACCCAGTGGGAGATGATTCAGTCATGGGGGTGGGTATTTCCTGTGATGTTCTCATGATAGTGAATGAGTCTCATGAGATCTGATGGTTTTAAAATCGTGAGTTTCTCTGCACAAGCTCTCACTTTGCCTGCTGCCATCCACGTAAGATGTGACTTGCTCCTCCTTTCCTTCTGCCATGATTGTGAGGCCTCCCTAGCCATGTGGAACTGTAAGTCCAATAAACCTCTTTATTTTGTAAATTGCCCAGTCTTGGGTATGTCTTTATCGGCAATGTGAAAAGAGACTAATACAAGAATGAACACAGGAGGAACTACCCTTTATAAAACAATTAGATCTCTTGAGAACTCAATCACTATCATGAGAACAGTGTGGGGGAAACCACTCCTATGATTCAGTGACCTCTGCCTTGTCTCTCTCAATACGTGGGGATTACAATACAAGATAAGATTTTGGATGGGGACATAGCCAAACTATATCTGTTTATATTTGTATTCTATTTGGAAATTATGTTGGTATTAGTGTTTTTGAAAATTTAATTAATATAGCTTAAATTTTGGAGAAGTCTTATACTTACAGAAAAATGAAGTAAAAAATACAGTTTGCAAATATTTCCTCACCTCCACCCCTACAAAATATAGGTTCCCCTATTCTTAATATCTTTCATGAGTGTAGTACATTTGTTTAAATTGGTGAGCCAATATTGACTTATTAACCAAAATTTGTATTTTACATTAGAGTTCACATTTTGTGTTGTATAGTCTATGGGTTTTGACAAATAGAGAATGACATGTGTCCACCAGTACAATATCACACAGAACAGCTTCACTGCCTGAAAAGTTACCCTGTGTTCCTATTCATTCCTCCCTCATGCACTCTAAACCTCTAGAAAGCACTGACAGTTTTACAGTCTCCATAGCTTCATGTTTCCCAGGATTTCATATAGTTGGCATCAAACAGTACATGGCATTTTTAGATTGGCTTTTCTCACTTAGCATTATGCATTTAGGTTTCCTCCATATGTTTTTGTGGCTTGATATCTCATTTTTTAATTACTGAATTATATTCAATTTTATGGATATAACACCATTTATCTTCACCTATAGAAGGACATCTTGATTGCTTCTACATTTTGACAATTATGAATAAAGTTGCTATAAACATTGTGTGTGAATTTTGGTGTGGTTATTAGTTTTCACCACATATAGGCAAAGATGAAAAGTTATGACTGCTGAATAATATGGTAAGAGTGTTTTTAGTTTTGTAAGAAACTGTCAAACTGTCTTTTAAAGCAGTTATAGCATTTTGCATTCTCATCGGGAAATAATGAATGTTACTTTTGCTTTACATCCACTCTGACATTTGGTGTTATATTTTGAATTTTACCCATTCTAATAGACAAACAGAGGTATCTCATATTTTAATTTGCAGTTCCCAGATGGCATATAAATTTGAGTCATTTGCTTGATTGTCATCTGCATATTTTCTTTGGTAAAGGGTTGGTCAGATCTTTTGTCCATTAGGAATTGTTTTGTTTTGTTTTATTGTTTCCCTTAAGAATTCTTTAAATATTTGGAATCCAATACCTCTATAAGATAATTATGTTGAAAATTGCATCACTCAATCCATGGCTTCTCTTTTCATTCTTTTAACATATCTTGCATAGTTAAGAAGCTTTTAATTTTAATAAAATTCAGCTATTCAAGTTTGTCTTTCATGAATCATGCATTTGTTGTGCCTAAAAAGCCATTGTAAAACCCATGGTCATCTGAGAATATTATAGTTTTAAGTTTTACATTGGGGCCTATAATCCATTTTGAACTAATTTTCATGAAAAGTCTGTGTCTAGATTAATATTTTATATTTGGATGTTCATTAGTTCCATCACTATTTGTTCAAAAACTATTATTCTTCTTTGAATTGCCTTTTGCTCCTTTGTCAGAGATTAGCTATCTCTATTTGCATAGGTCTATTTCGAGGATCTCTGTTCTGTTTCATTGATCTGCCTGTGTGTTTCCACCAATATCACACTGTCATGATCGGGGTAGCTTTATAATACATCTTGAAGTCAGGTTGTGTTGGGTCTCTAACTCTGTTTTTCTCTTTCAAAACTATGTTTGCTCTCTGGATCACTTGCCTCTCCATATAAATTTTCAAATCTGCTTGTCAGTATTCACAGAATAACTTGGGATTTTGATTGACATTGCATGAATCTATAAAGTTGGGAAGAAATGATGCCTTCACAATATTCTTTCATCAATATACATAGAATATCTTTCCATTTATTTAGATATTTCTGATGCACTTTATCAGAATTTTGTAGTTTTCCTCATATAGGCATTGTACACATTTTGTTAGATTTTTTACCCAAGTATTTCATTTTCTTGGATCTTATGTCAATAGCATCATGTTTTTATTTTTAAATTCTAATTATTCATTACTGGCACATAAGAAACCTACCAACTTTTTAAAATTAATTGTTTATCTTGCAAACTTGCTATATTAACATATAGTTTCAGGAGGGTTTTTTGTTGATTCTTTCGCATTTTCTACATAGGCAATCATATCATCTGTGAACAAAGACAGTTTTATTCTTTTCTTCCCAATCTGTATTTTTAAAAATTTCTATTTCTTATTTCATTAGTTAAGTGTACCAGTAGAATGTTAAGTAGAAGTTTTCAAAGAGGATATTCTTACCTTGCTCTTCATCTTCATGTGAACTCACCTAGTTTCTCACCATTAAGTATGTTAAGTATGGTGTTAGCTCTAGTTGTTTTTATTTGTTTATTATTTTGTAGATTTTTTTAAGTTGAAGAATTCCTCTTTGTTCATAATTTGCTAAGTATTTTCATGATGACCAACCGGTGCATTTTGTCACATTCCTTTCCTCTATTTATTGATATAATCATATATATTTTTCTTCTCTAGCTGTTGATGTGATGAATTACATTAATTAGCTTTTGAATATTGATGAAGAATTGAGTATATGAAATAAATCCCACTTTGCTGTAGTGTATACTTTCAGCACATTGTTGGATTCAATTTGCTAGTATTTTGTTGAGAGTACAAGTTTTTGAATAGGAATTTATTTTCCAGGTTCCAAATTTCTAACAATTTTTCTTGGCTTCATAAGAAATCATTATAATACACCGAATCTATTGCTATAGTTGATACCTGGGCTCTCCAGTTAGCATTATTTTTTTCATTCATGTCTTTTTGACGTAGCTTCATCATATGCTTTGATATATATCAAGTCACTTCTAATAGCCTAAAATTATTCTAATAGCACTTGTACATACTCTTACAAAGGAAACTTTTAGTCAGATTATCATATTCTATGAAAATTCCACTTGAATATTCATTGGTGTGTCCTAGAATTTAGAGATTAATACTGGTAAACCAATGTTTATAAGATATTAAAACTGTATATTAAGGACAATGAGATATTTTAAATATTTTTATCTTATGTCCCTCGAATATTATTTACAATTGTTTATTTAAAAAATATTATCTAAGTTTCTTTCTAGCATTTTAAATATTTTCAGTTTTGTTTAATATTTTGATAGGATTTTTTTTCTGGTCCTTTAAGTGTTAATTCTTCACGCATAGATAATGCTCAGTACAGATTTTTAGGGAGGGAAGCCAAATATTTAAAAATCAATGGAAATCTTATCTTTTCTATATCATGTTTTATAAGCACTAACACTGTCTTGTTAGTTTTCTGTTTAAAATCTCTGAATTGTGTCCTATCATCTAAAGGATAAAATAATAGAATGTCATTGAAGCACCACATTATCAGACATTTTCTTAACTCTGCAATTTAATCTCTTGTCTCCTAAATTATTTTAGCTTAACTTATCGGTTTCACTCAGGCCTCTATTAAATTGTACATAGAGTCTCATCTATCAGGAAAACACATCCTTTCCTTCTGGGCTTTTTGTAATAAAGTACCATCCATTCTCAAAAAAAAATTATAATATCTTCCTACAGGTTAGTATTTCCCATCTTCTCATCTCTATTGAACACATCTTAGCATTATCCTACATGTAATTTTCTCATATTCCCTTCTTATACTCTTCTTAAAAGATTGCCTTGACAGTCCTATGAAATTTAGCTATTTTGCTAATATTTTATGACAGAACCTTGTCTTTCTCTACTTTCAAAATCTACCATTACGCCCAGCCCTCTGCATTTATTCCAACAAAACATCATTTCTTAAAGTCTGATTTACAAGTCGCTGTTTTCCCCTGAAATCATCCAGGTAATGTCTAAATAGATCTGCTTTACACTTGTATTGTCTAATACAAAAATATTTACACCAATTTTTAGCTCTGGTAGGATTTTATAATTTGCTGAAGAATATTGTTACTTATTTTAATGGTGTTCTCCTATTTATTAAAGTTCTTTGGGACTATAAAGAAGGAAGTTGATTAGTATAGATCAGCATAAAATAATTTTGTTCCTTGACACAATCTTTGGAACAAAATAGGTAATTACTAGTTTAGAGGATAACACATTTAAAGAAGGAATATATGTGCCTTGTGAATATGTCTTACACATGTATGTACAGATGGACCTTATTATCTTAATGAAATGTATGAAATATAGTTCATAAAAACCATACAAATTCTTGGTTTCAGGTCATTTTTTAATTGTGACAAACTATTAATATAATTCATTACTTTTGTTATTGTCCAATAGTGAATTGTTTTTTTTTGCATTAATTGGATTCAGAAGCTTTCTTGGCAAGAAAAAACAAATCAAACTGGCACTATAGCTGTTTTCCTTGACTAAAATAATGCTTAACAAATTACTTAGAAGCTTGAAGGCCAAAACATACAGGTACAATTAACATATCAAATAATTATATT
This sequence comes from Pongo abelii, assembly GCF_028885655.2. Lineage (NCBI taxonomy): Eukaryota > Metazoa > Chordata > Mammalia > Primates > Hominidae > Pongo > Pongo abelii. The sequence goes on along the minus strand of NC_071993.2, from coordinate 89,442,702 downwards.
GCTCCACAATTTATAGAAATAAGAGGAAAAGAACTTTTGTTCTTTTGTTTTTCTTTTTACCTCATCCATAAATTGTACCAATGTTTTAAAACAATTATTATCTCAGATTTTAAAAACAACTCAAAACTTAAAAGTATTTTGGTTTTTGCAACCATTTCTCCAAATGGTGATTGTTTTGTTTACCTACAATTTCAACATTTTT